>NC_091538.1:72767500-73392500 GCF_042242935.1 Bactrocera oleae
AAACAGTAGGCATGGAGAAATATTTTTCGAATAGCAATTATATACATATATACATAAAAAATAATAGTTTGACTACAATTGATTATAATTTAATTATATATTATACAGGTTGGTTTTCAAGTTTCTGCTCTCATCAAGTAATAGCACTACTAGGCCCAAATTTTTTTTCTCAAGTGGGTATATCTGTCGTGTGAACACATGCAAAGTTGCAAGTCATTCTGTCAAATAATTCTTTGTTTACAAGCCATTTGAAGTTGACGTGTCAAATTATTTTTATTAATATGGAAAAGTTGAATTTCGAGCAATGATTAGATTCTTTGTTTCGAAAGGTTTAAAAGCAAAGGAAATTTATAAACAATTGTTAGAAGTATATAAGGAGTCCTCACCTTCAAAATGCACCGTTTAATTTTGGGCTTGTGAATTTAAACGTGGTCGTACTAAACTTGAAGACGATCTACGCGAAGGACGACCAAAAACCGAAACCACACCAGAAATCATTAAGCAATTTCATAATATTGTTACTGAAGATCCAAATTTGATTAAGAAATTGAAAGTGAAATTGCTAATGCTATAGACATCTCAGACGAACGAGTATTTCATATTTTACATGAAGAATTACATATGAGAAAGCTGTTTGGTTAGTGGCACATACGTTAACAATTCAACAAAAATGGATCGAAAACAAATTTCTCTGCATAATTTGGAGCGGTTTAAGTAAAAATTAAAACAATCAACACTGAATACTATTGCAGCCTTTTGGTTTGCAGCACAAAAAAATTATTTTCCATCAAGACAATGCACCGCTCACAAAGGTGTTTTATTAATTATATTCAACGAATTAAAGTAAGCATTGCTTGAGCATCCACCGTATTCACCAGATTTGGCTCCCAGCACCTACTATCTCTTCAGAAACCTGAGACAATTCCTTCGTGGAAAGCGTTTTTCGTCAGATGAAGAAGCTATTGCAGCCGTAGACGGGTATTTTGCAGTTCTTCCAGAAAGCCATTATAGGGATGGCATAAAATTATTGTAGAATCATAGAAATAAGTGTATTGAAGTTAAGGTAATTATATTGAAAAAAAATATATTTATCGTACCAAAAACAATATACTTTCATTTCGAGCGCATAAACTTTTCAACCAACCTGTATATATCCTACAATTAAAGTTCTACATCGTATCTGTTGTAAGCTTTCTAAGCTCTGCTAGACTTCCGAACGAATAAAGGAAAACCTTATTTATTTAAAGTATTTACAGACATCTGACATCAAATGTAACCCAGAATTAAGGTTAGAGTTGCAGGGACAAATAAAATAATTTGTGGTTTGAAATAATTTATTTCAATTCTTTGTTAAAGATACTTGCTTTTAACACTGAGCCTACATTGCCAGCTGTATTCGTGTTCCAAGTCTCTTACTAGATTTAACTTGAGTTCTTTACATATCCTAATTTACAAAAAATAAACGTTCCATAAATTCAACAACACACAGAAGATTAAAACCCAGTATTTAAATCTCTTAATGGGAAGCTTTGCAGGAAACATACTCCTACATATATATGTGTAGCAGTGGTTGTTGTGTTTTGCTTTAGTTAATAATGGATTATATTTTAAATAATTATTTTTTAAATCTTGTATCCACTTCCATTGCATCAAGCAAGCATATGGTTATGTTTAAATCTGTAGATACTTCTTGATTTGATTTGATATTCACACGAAACCATTCACACTTGAAATCTTGGCAACCCCAATTTTTCCAGAGCATAATCAAAACCCCTCAATGTCCTGCTTCTTACACCACGTCATCATATCATTAATTAAGCGAAAATCCCCTTTTACCGTTAAGTTGCAAGCCAGGGCGTAATCGTCGGGATCAACAGTTTTAAATTAACGGCTTTAATGAAAAGTGGCCAGTGGCGATAGTGGTATGAATAACCGTTACTCGCCTTTGTCTGCAGCTTATTCAAACAATCTGCTTAACATTATCATTGTTGACGCTGAGCATTTTCACGAGTATGAGATCGCCATTCCTTGTGCATCCTCATTCGTGTAACGCAAGTGCGGCTAATTTAAATGTAAAGTGTTGCGTTGCACTCTCAGCTGAGTGCGGGCCCAACGAGAAGTATAAGGTCGCTCTGAAGGGGTTGCAAAGTTCAGCAATATGTAATTTACAAATATATATGTATGTTATACCCATTAGGAATATCTGCATATCTCAATGCACGCATTTTGCCATTGAGTAAAATTTTAGACTCACCCGCAGAGATACCGACCTGCCGAATATCATACTTAAGCAAATTCACAACTGTCTGATTAAAGTTCTGCAGCTTTTTTTTTAAAGGTAAATCAGCTGAACTTGTCCTGGTGGGGCAATATTGTTAAGTTCAAAAACAAATGAGATCTGGGCGCTCTTTATAGGAAACACTCGGAAAATATGTCAACTGCAATCATCCTTCGGGCGTTGAAACAAAACAACCCTACGCTAACAAAGGCCAACAATGTGTTAAGGACTTGCAAATATCTGCGAAAGTGGCAGCTCCTACTCCACGCAAGTCTCCACACCCTGGCAGGTATGTGCATCAGCTGCTCTCATGCCTGTGTTGCACCAATTGTTTCATCATGGATGTTGGCAGTTCGCCTCGCCCCGTAGATAATATGCAGCCGAAGAACTGCTACCGCCACCTCGCAATCAAGTGAATTGCACTCCCCGGCCCACTCTACAATGTGGGCTTGAAACAGGATTACTTGAATGCAAAAATTGGGGTCAGGGTTTCTTTTGTGTGCAAAACATCTGTAGAATTCTCTGTTGCATATGCGTCTATATAACGCTACGTACATGTGTATATATTATTGTATATACATGTATGTACCCAAGTGTCCGCCAGAGGACCAGTCTACCCTATCACCGGCACGCATCGAGTGGTATAATGAAGCCGCAGGCAGCCATTACGTTCGTTCCTTCGCCGATTCCCCCTCGAATGCACGCCTATGTGAGTGAATAAAGTCATTAATAAATCATGATTGTGCTGCTAGCATATGTGCAAATGATTCTTGCGTTTTCTTTGTGTTTCCTTTACTTTTACTGCACAATTCATTCACTGTTAGATCTTGTCAATGAATATGCATTTTATTTGTTTTTGTGTTTCTTTCGTTTTTTCAGCGCTCACCTTCAAAATTGAACCTCAGGATGTTGTAGTGCCGGAAGGACATTCGGTGCTGCTTCAATGTGGTGGCGTGGCACAAAACGGCAAGTCTGGCAAAATACAACCAATTATACGTTGGCGGGGGCCAGATGGGCAGGACTTGGGCATCGTCGGCGACACATTTCGCAATCAACTGAGTAACGGTTCATTATATATAAGCTCCGTGGAGGAAAATCGCGGTTTGACCGGCTCCTATCAGTGTTTGCTCAGCGCTGAAGGCATTGGTACAATTGTTAGTCGTGCGGCTGTCGTGTCCATAGCACGGTTGTCAGATCTAAATCAAGACTTTATCGAAACATATTTATTACCCGGCCAAACGGCGTATTTTCGATGCATGGTGGGTCAAGTTCAGCCGGGTATTAAGCACGTGGTACAATGGCTAAAGGATGACATGCCGCTTGTGGTGGATAAATTGCGCATGGTCGTGCTACCGAATGGCGCCTTAGAAATAGACGAAGTCGGCATTGGTGATCGCGGCGCTTACCAGTGTAATGTGACCTCTGGCAGCATATCTCGTTTAAGCAGCAAAACCAACTTGAATATCAAAAAGCCCACAGATCCGGGCAGTGAAAGTTTGGTTGCGCCCTCATTTCTTGTGGGACCTTCGCCGAAAACCGTGAAAGAGGGTGACAGTGTCACTTTGGATTGTGTGGCGAATGGTGTTCCTAAACCGCAAATTAAATGGTTGCGCGACGGCGCGGAGCTCGATCTTAGCGATCTTGACTCGCCATTCTCGATCATCGGCACGGGCTCACTACAAATTTCTTCTGCGGAAGACATAGACTCCGGGAACTATCAGTGTCGTGCCAGCAATACAGTCGATTCACTTGACGCGCAGGCCACCGTACAGGTGCTGGTGCCGCCCAAGTTCATCAAGAGCCCAAAAGACAAGACCGCGCACGAAAAAGAGGAGTTAGAGCTGGAATGCGCGATACGCGGTAAACCAAAGCCGCTAATTCAATGGTTGAAGAACGGTGATGTGATCACGCCCAACACGTATATGCAACTAGTGGGTGGCCACAATCTACGCATTTTCGGCCTGCTACAATCCGATGCCGGTATGTTCCAATGTGTTGGCACCAATCCGGCTGGTAGTGTTCAAGCGGCGGCACGATTGCGCGTTGCTCAAACGGGTGAGAATAAAATGAGTTATTTATCTTTACAGTTAATATTCTTGTATATATGTATGAACTAACAGTACTTCTCCGTTATGGTCACACTAATGTAAAGTTTCGAAGCGCTTTTAGATAACAAAATTATGCTTTTTGTGTTAAAAGAGTAAGAGCTCTGTGAATTGGACGTAAACGCAACTGGCTTAAATAACAATAACGTTACTAAATTAGCAAGACTACTAATCATCCCTGTAAGCGACAACCTTCCAAAAATACAAATTATTATTTAATAAATGTGTTTCTTTCGTTTCAACTATTTTATGAGGTTTGACCAAAAGCCTTTATCCCAAAGCTTAAAATTTACCAGCACTGTAGAAGTCTTTTGTAGTGCGCATATCTGAAATAGGAGTCAATAGTATTATAATTGGCTGGCTGTCCAATTACTGGCCTCAAAAGTTCAGGATTTCAGATATCAAGGAAATTTAAATGGTTCAACGTAATTTAAAATATTTTTATAGCAGCTTTACTATCAGTTTTTCCTCAGAGTGGTTCGTTTTCTTGAAGGTTTTGATTCTCTTTTTAATTAATTTTCGGTAACTTTAGATTCTAAAATAATTTTTCCCATCGTAAGAGATTTTAAAAACTCGTGGACCGGACGGAATTCTCATCAAGTTGAAACGTCTTTGAATCATTTCCAAAACTGTTCTTTTGTATTTTGATCAATTTAACAAAAAATTTTTTTCCTAGTATTAAAATAATGAAAGTATTAAGGAATATAGAAATCAGGCATTAAAAAATCATCCACAAGTTAGAAGTATCATAATTTTATTTTTGTAACCCTCCGCTCATAGCAAAACGTATTTTATATTAATTTCATTTAGTTTTTTGCATGCTTATTACTTTTGCATAAGTTTAAAAAAAATAATATGCTTTAAATGTGTTCTTTATTGGTCGGTAAATTCGCACTGCTAGTTAAGTATTTTGTTTTATTTCATAAATGTGTAAATTGAAAAATATTTATAAAAATTTCTTTTCAACTTTTTTAAATTAATTTATTTTTCAATGTTTGTTTTTTATTTCCCATTTTCTTTTCACCACTTCATATTATGACACGCATTTGCATTTCTAACACATCATATGCACATTCCCACCAACATCCTTCCTATCCCAATCCCTAAAGGCAAATCCAAAAAATACAACCCTTCCCAAACACCCAAATCTCCATTACTGCCGTCAGCTTCGCCTATGCGGCGACGAAAGGGGGGCGGATCTAAGGCGATTGATCCTTTTGACACATTCGGTGATGCCATTGACAATTCAATGGGATCGACACGTAGTCTCTCCAAAAGCGCGCTGGATAGTTTACTCTCACAGAGAGGCAGAAAATTACCACGACCTGAGAGACCGCAAAATGACAATGGCTATGGTGAATTTGCCTCACTGAAAGACTTAGAACAATTAGACATGGAAGATACGGACAGTTCAATGGAGCTACCCACAAGCACACACGAGTTCAATGTAGGTGATGACGTAGATGACGGCAACAACGATGACGAAGACAATGAGGACGAAGACGAATATGACGATTTAAATGACAAGCAGGAATTCATTGATGCGTACAATCACGGTGACGATCCCAATAAAGTACTGAACTCTTGGAAGAATAAAAATAAGAAACAATTATCCTCAGCCACATCCAATTCACAAGCGGCATCATCAAGTTCCTCCTACTTATCCTCAGATTTAGATGGACTCGAAGGCAACATTGGCATAACTGGCGTTGGGAGTGTAGACGGAGGTGTGGACATTCCACAGTCCGGTGGTGGAGTTACACATATTCATGGTGCTTTGATGAGCCGTTTGCCAGGACCGCCACACGACTTGGTTGCGCAAATTGTAAAACCACGTTTCGTAACACTCAGTTGGATGGAGCCGAAGAAGAACCCTGTCGAAGTGGTGTCCTACACAGTATTTTATAAAATGAGCAACAGCGAACGGTAAGTGAAACAGAGCAATTTTGTCAAACAATAGCACGCCCTTCATTAGACTATCGGCCATTCACTTTAGCACTTGTGTTAAATGAGTTAGGGAAACTTGTATACTCGATTAAAAGAGTATGAGTCGACTTGCTTTCTTAAAAAGTAGTTTTATATTGTTCAAATATTATTGATTGTTATATACAAAAAGGAAAAGTACAGTACATTAATTTCCGCAATATATTATATTATATTTACGTGTAGAAACTAATATCCGCCATTAAAGTACAGCTGACTTCTCTCATAGTACTTATGTAATTCAAAAAGGCCACTTAAACACCACCTGGCAAACAGAAAAGCTTATTGTCTTTCGTTTAATTTCTGAGGCAGAAATGAAAATCAAATTGCCAACGCTGTTTCACTTCCATCGCTACCACTTTTTTTTATCCATTATCCTTTTGAGGGAGCCAACTATAACCTCACTTAGGCGACAGCAGCGGAAGTCGTTCGAAATCAGCCCGCCTCTGCCGGCTTTTATTCGCCGACCGTAAATTCAATAACTTCATCTAAAAACATCTTCTACGAATTTGCCAAGTAGCATTTCCTTGTTTTGGCAAAAGCAATTTGCCGCTCCCTCTTCTCTGTCCTTCATTAGGCCGCAATCACTTTGCATTCTTCCTCTACTTTGTCATATTAAAAGCATATGAATGCGCCGAATCTAGTCAAGCGTACACTGAAACAGACACTGCGGTCTTTGTCTGTCTTGCTTCTAACGGAAATTTTAATGGGTAGGCGACAAATAAATAATCACTTGCGTGGAAGCAATTTAAGTCCAATAATGTAGACATCAAGCTAATAGTTCTGGAAATGGCTGGAAAATTAAATTGGCTAAAAACTCGACAATCTTTTAATGAAAAACTATCTTGAGTCTATGCATATCTAGTGTTGCTTCGAACCAATTTTGTTAATGCTAAAATGATTTCGCCTTCTCTATATGCAGGGAACAGAAAATCGTAACCAAATCACACGATGACCAACAGGTGAATATCCAAAATTTGCTGCCTGGAAAAACTTATCAGTTCCGTGTGGTGGCAAATACGAACTTTGGACCCGGTGATTCTTCAGAGGTATAAACTCGTATAAATGAAAACTTATTTACTTAGAAACTGCATGAAAATAAGTTTTGCTGAACTTTATTAGGTATTAGAGGTGCGCACTCAACCAGAGGAGAATATTGCTGGTCCACCACGCAACGTCGAAGGACTGGCGACTAGCGAAAGAGAGATTTTTGTAAAATGGGATTCTCCAACCGTGACCAATGGAGAGATTTTGAAATACCGAATTTACTATTCCGAGGTTCGTACCCGTAAAAAGTCACCATGTAGTTGAGTTTTAAGAAATATTGTTGTATGTATTCTACAGAATGACAGTGGTGCTGAGATGTATCATGATAGCACCTCTCTAAATGCTGTGATCTCGGAGCTTCGTCCATATACCGATTACACTATTAGCGTGGTACCTTTCAATAAGAACGGCATGGGCGATCCGTCGAATGAAATAAAGGTCAAAACTTACTCCTCCACACCAACTGAGCCCCCAAATAATGTGACACTTGAAGTAACGAGTTCGACAGTAAGCTTGCAATATAAATATTTCATTGATCCTAATAAACTTGGGTTTTGAAAATGTATTTGTAAGACCTTTGTTTTCACGTGTGTTATGTTTCCCTATTTCAGTCCGTCACAGTGCACTGGGAGCCTCCAGCCGAGGAAGAGCGAAATGGTCAAATCACCGGCTATAAGATTCGTTATCGTAAACTTAAAGACACACCACAAGTGAAAAGTACACCCGCAAATATACGGTACTTCGAATTGAAAGGACTTGAGCGACACTCAGAGTATCAAATAAAAATTGCCGCTATGACAGTGAATGGCTCAGGCCCGTTCACAGAATGGAATCGCGTTATGACTTTGGAAAATGATCTGGATGAAACACAGGTGCCTGGTAAACCGGTTTGGATCGGCATACATCCGGGTGGTGATAACATCGCTTTGCACTGGGGTCCGCCACAACAGCATGAAATCAAGATTCGAAGTTATGTTTTGGGCTGGGGTCGTGGAATACCCGATGAAAACATTATTGAGTTAAAAGAATCCGAACGCTATTATGTATTGAAAAAGTTGGAGTCAAATACGGAATATGTGGTTTCGTTGCGTGCACGCAACAGTAAAGGTGACGGTCAACCAATTTATGACAACATTAAGACACGTGACGAGGAACCGGTCGACATACCCGTGCCGCTTGAAGTGCCAGTCGGCCTACGCGCCATCACCATGTCCAGCTCATCCATTGTCGTGTACTGGATAGATACTACGCTAAGTAAAAATCAACATGTCATCGATAATCGTCACTACACCGTTCGCTTTGGCATTTCGGGCTCTAGTCGTTTTCGATATCATAACACGACCGACCTCAATTGCATGATCAATGATCTGCGTCCAAACACACAGTATGAGTTCGCTGTTAAGGTAGTGAAGGGACGTCGAGAGTCGGCTTGGTCCATGTCAGTGTTGAACAGTACATATCAAAATGTACCAATTACACCACCACGTGAGCTCACTGTTCGACCTGATGAACAAAATCCACAAACTGTCATTTTGCAATGGCTGCCACCGAAACACAGCCTTGGTCAAATAACCGGCTACAACATTTATTACACAACCGATACAACGAAACGAGATCGCGACTGGTCCATCGAGGCATTCGCTGGGGACGAGACTATGATGATGTTGCCTAATTTGAAACCGTACACAACGTATTACTTCAAAGTACAAGCACGGGTGGGGAAAGGCGCCAGTAATGCGCCTTTCTCAGCGCTTGTGGCCTACACGACTCCGGCAGCGGTTGTGATGCAGGAACCAAAACCGATTGCCAAGGGCATCAGTAATGAGATCATCATATACTCTGTAGCAGGTGCGGTTGCACTTATAGTAATGATTTTTGTGGCCATCATGGTGGCAGTGTGCCGACGAAAGCCCCAATCCACACCTGATCATAACAAGAAGAGGTACGAAGAGTGAGTGCAATATTTTTCTTAATTGGGAATATCTTTTAAGGAAATTGTTTAATTTTACACATCATATTTTTCAAGTAGCTATCAAAATGTTGGAGTTCCAAAGCCGCCAGACCTATGGATACATCACGATCAAATGGAGTTAAAGAATATTGATAAGAATATTCACAGCACCACACCTGGTAAGTAAAAAAGACTATCTATATTCATATGCTCATTGAAAAACTATAAAATGAATTCTTTTAGTTTGTAGCGACGGTGCTTCGAGTAGCGGTGCCTTAACATTGCCACGTTCTGTGGTGCATGAATACGATGTCGATACGCCAGTGCCGGTTACCAATTCGCTCGACAAACGATCCTATGTACCCGGTTATATGAGTACGTTGCTTATAAACGTAACCAATAGCTTTGTTATAAACTTAAATATATCTTATTATTCGCGCTCTAGCCACTTCAATGAATTCTACAATGGAACGGCCACAGTATCCGCGCACCCAGTATAACATTTCCGCCAATCGTTCGCATATGACTGTCGACACGGGGCACTCGCAACAGAGTCTGACGCAGCAACCGGGTTCTTTGGCACAAACGCCCGAACATCCTTACGGTTATGAGGGTAATTTCTGGTAAGTCATAAGTGATAATAAATCTTTGAAAAACTTTTTCAAAGTGACACTATTATCTTATTAAGTTAATTAACTTGGTATTTCGCAAAATACGACTTACATATTGCTCCTTTTCCCCAAATTACGGCGACATATCAGTGTATTGACCGCTTAAGTTAAACCGCTTTATAACATTTATTGCTTTAGAAAATCAAAGTACGCGCCAATGAAAATAATGTGATTAAAAAGCGTGTGAGTTTATTGCTTTTGTCTTTGCGAAACTGTCTGGTGCAAAACCAAGTTAAAAGTGAAGCTCACCTGGTTGTCAATCCCACCTTATTGAATACACCTTGATTACGGAATGACGGCAGACCGGGACCAAAGTGATTTATGAAAAACATTTCAGTTATATTTATATGTTTAAAGAAAAATAAAAATTTTCATAAGCCGACCAAATTTCAGTAAAAAATACAATATTTATATTTTGATTTTTGTTTGTACGTCTTGTAAACAAAGAAATTATATTGTTTCCCGTTTTTGTTGCCCATCCTTCCATCCTGTGAGTGAGTGGAGCCATGTCAGCCATATGGGACAAAATGTGTGAAGTATTCACGTTGCTGGTTCGGCCGACGCGTCGCAAGACCCGAGTCACATTCAGTCCAAGCACCCTACATCGTGAAATCATTCGACACACCAAACTATCGGCTTCCACTAATCCGTTTTTCAACTTCCTAGCCGAAGTGCGTATGAAAGCCAATGGTGGGGAATTAATGCACCCTGGCTGTGGTTCGATGTCGCCGCGGGAAAGTGCTCGCATCGCCAAGACAGCAGGCCGTTTATGGAATTCTATGAGTGATGAACAAAAGCAACCATATCGGAGCATTGCAATGGAGCAGCGAAAACTGAAAAGGCTGCGGCGAAGGCGTTCCTACTTATCTGCACGCAGGCGAAGGGAACGCAAAACGCCAGTAGAGTGTAAATTTCTTTTACCGCCTCAGCCCACCCATCAAGAACATCTATAAATGTGGCTTCTGAGGATTGCGATTGTGTTGTTGACGCCTTCCGGACAGTGCGGATGGTGCGGATATCTAAATTGTGTGCAAATTTAATGTTGATATTGTCTCCAATCTCATAAAGATTTTATAGTCTGGTAACATTTCTATACTGCTCTGCTTACGTTACCTTGTTATTCCACAAGAGGGGCAAAGCAATTCATTAAAAACATTTCAATTTTATTTTAACGTCTAAAGAAATAAAAAGTTTCATTAGCCGACGAAATTTCAGTAAAAACTAAAATATTTATATTTTGATTTTTGTTTGTACGTCTTGTAAACAAAGAATTCAATTGGTTTCCGATTTTGTCATACATCCATCCGGAGAGATAATCGAGTTATGCCATCCATATGGGACAAAATGTGCGAAGTATTCACATCACTGGTGCGACCGACGCGTCGGAAGACACGTCGTGTCACGTTCAGTCCAAGCACCCTACATCGAGAACTCATACGACATTTGGAACCATCGGCTTCCCGTAATCCATTTTTCAATTTCCTAGCCGAGGTTCGTATGAAGGCCAACGGTGGCGAATTAATGCAGTTAAATTGTGGTTCGATGTCTCCGCGCGTAAGTGCTCGCATCGCCAAGGCGGCAGGTCGTTTATGGAATTCAATGACGGACGAACAAAAGAAGCCTTATCGGAGCATAGCGATGGAGCAGCGAAAACTGAAGAGACTGCGGCGAAGGCGTTCCTACTTAACAGCACGTAAACGAAAGAAACGCAAAATGCCAGTTGAATGTAAGTTTCTGTTACCACCGCTGCCCACGCATGAAGAACATCTGTAAAGGCGGCTTCTGAGGATTACCATAATATGGTTGACGTCGTCAGAACAATGCGGATGGAGAGAGAACCAAATTTTGCGCAAAATTAATGTTGTAAACATCTTTTATTATCCTAAAATGTTATTGTGTTTCATCAACCCTATACTTGTTATTATACCGAGGTCGCAGGCAATCGGTAATAAAGTGATTCATCAAAAACATATGTATATATTTTTAATCAAAAGTGAGCATATAAGTTTTCATAAGTCGACGAAATTTCATCAATGACATCTGTGGGTGTGTGTCTTAAACGATAATATTAATGACTGCTAAAATATTATTATGGAAGTAGCGGAGATGAAAATATTTTGCAAAGTTCAATTAAAATACTTGGAAATAGAGGAAAATACTAAATCAAAAAAATGATTCCTACATATCTATTTTTCATTAATAGTTACATAATCTTTAATAAAATAATTAAATAATTGATTTTCGTATCTCTCTGGTTTTAAACCAGATAATGTTGGCAAACGGCGAAAAACTCATGGTATACAGAGTGATGGAAATGATCTACATTATAATATTTCCAAAATGCCGAAAAGATTCTCATTGTTCTCTCACTACCTCATAGATATTTTTAAATATAAATAATAAATTCTGACTCGAAATTCATAAGAGATAATGTAATAAATGTATTATTCGTTTCAGCAATCCTGGTTACCAGAATGGTGTCGGCGGTGCGGGCCCAGGTGGTGGCCCCACAAACAACGGTGGTGTTTCAACTATCGAGAGTGCAAAACGTGGTCATCCATTGAAGAGTTTTAGTGTGCCAGGTCCACCACCAACGGGGGCTGCGACACCCATCAACAAACACAGTAAGTAACAAGATAATGTATAGCAAATTTAATGTAAAAATTATTGTTTGTGGACAGATTGCACTGTCATCAATTTTAATATTTGTTCTACACACATATGTTTCAGCACCTGCCGTAACAATACGTCCACAAAATCAATCGCCCTACAAGAAGCCCTCCTTCTCAGCTGCCACGCCCACGAATCGATTACAAGGCGGCTCATCTGTGGCACACTCCAACGATGAAATACAACGATTAGCGCCAAGCACCTCAACAGAAGAGCTGAACCAAGAAATGGCCAATCTAGAAGGACTCATGAAGGACTTGAGTGCAATAACGGCGAATGAATTCGAAGTTTAACAGTAAACGAATATAGGACGAAAGTGCTTCAGATAAGAAAATTAACAAATGCGCAACCAACAGAAACGGAAAAAGTATTGAATGACGAATGAAAGGTTTTCAAAAACAAAAAAAAAATTAGAACGAAAAACAACAAAAACCTCGATAAACTTAGCGAATCAAAATGAAAGCAAACAAATGAAAACATTAACATTTTTCTGTCGTTGGTTTCGTGCTAAATTTTCAGTTGTCTATAGAATATGCGCTAAATGAATTTGGACGTATTTGGCTGCTAATTCTAATTATTTGCCATTATTAATATTTAAAGTTTAAGAGCTAGTGTATTCGTACACATATTTAATATCGATATTTTGGTGTAAGTAAAGTAAAATTGGATTTTTATACAGACGTTAAGGGAAGTCATGAAAAACGATTAAGAATAAATTGAATTCTAAGTTTAAGTTTAAGTGCTGCTTAAGTAAATTTCCAAAATGTGTTTTAAGAGTGCTTTTGATTTTGTTATAATTTCTATATATATATATAACAATTCGTGACATGTACATAACCATTCTATGTAAGAGCATTGTCATATATGTATGTACATATATGTATTTAACGACATTTTACCGATTAAGCAAGTGAATGAAAGATTAAAGTTTTTGAGTAAAAGTAATACCAGAAACGGCTATATCAATAAGGAAACTGAATTCGAAAACGATAACGATAACGAAGCTGAAATATCTGAATTAAAATTAAAAAATTACAAATAATTTAAATATTGAAAATTGTTGAACCATACGCAGAAGATAGTCCTGAGCAAATTGATGTGAAACCTTAAAATGTTAACATGTACTCGTATGCAAGTTTACATACTCCTATGTATGTATACATTAATATACACTAAAGAATTATATTCTGCCGTAAAGTAGTATGAGCTAACATATGTTGCGATAGTCCACGCCACATTTGTGACTTGCATTTAATTTTGCGCGCTATAACATTCACTACGAATACGGTTATTGTAATTTTGTTTGAAAGTGTTTAGCTGCAACAGTTGTTGGTTTTGAATTCAAGTCCGCCCAGTGCCATAGAATTCGGGCGTTAATAACATTATGACGCGAGGCCACAGTAATCTAGCCATGAAAGCTATAGCGCAAATTTGCATTGCATTCATAGTTACAATAACGGGTAATACTGCCAGGATATGAGGTTACTGCATATATATTGTTATATACACATGTTAAACTTATGAAAGTACATCTAACTATCTCAGATTATGTGTATATGTATTTGCACTTTATATTTAAATATGCACAACTGAAATTACTTGCCGCTATATGCATCTACTTGCTATTGAAATCTTCTTAAAAATAAAAACTAATCTAGATTTAAAGTGACAAACATGCATTTATATGAAAATATCGTGTTCTTGTAAACAAAAGTTTTACTACAAAAATTTTAACACAACTGGATGTTCAGTTTTATTAATACTATTCCACTCACTATAGTGTAACTAACTGTTTTTGTTTCTACGTCATCCAAATTGAGTCTTTTGCTTTAGTTTTCTTGCATTTCCCTACAGAAAGTGCCATTTCACTGCTCATAAAAAACCTTAATATACGAAGAGCACAATTTTTATAATTTGTTTAGTATGAAGCTTTTAATAACATTTTATTTTACTTTTCAAAAAACTTGTGTTCAAATATAATGCGGAAGTCTCCACTCCTGCTTCTCCTCTAAGCTATTTTTCCAAAACAAATAGTTTATTTTGGAAACATTATTATAAAATGCCTACAAAACTACTTACCGCAATGCATAGCGGAGCGTTTATAAAAAACCTCAATCCTATAAAATTAAACAATAGGGAAAGCGTTTCGTATTAAAAATTAGAATTATTTATATTATTTAATTATGTATATATATATATATATATATTGGTTTATGCACAATGCTATGAAAATTTTGTAATCTAGCTACTTTTCATATAAGATTTTATTATTTCTGATCAAAGGTTTTTAAAGTCACATACTTTTTATGCATTTAAAAAGGCTTATGTTGAGCTGAACAAATTTCGAGGTTTTTTGAATTTAACAAGTGCATAAATGGTTGCACTAAATGTTACTAATAATTACGCATGTATATCATTTGTAAAAATAATACATACATACATATATATTACACGAAACTCAGCTGATGTATAACTTCTACTGGAAACCAGACCAACGCATTTACACGATTGACAATGTTCTTTATTAAAAAAAAACGTAGTCATTGTGCAAACAACAAATGGAAAATGATCTAACCTACAGCGAAATGTTGCAGGTCCTATTAAGTTAAAATTTTAAATTAAAATCAAGTAAAAGGAAGAACCATTTGCCATACCTATTCGAATACAAATTAAGTTCCATACATCTATGCTAGCCCTTTTTAGAAGCACGAATCATACACACACTCATACATACATACGCATTTCTCTACTTCGAAAATCATATAATTATCTATAAACTAATATATTTACGTATTACTTCGTGTTAAGCGTAATCATAGGAATAGGTGGAATTAGTAGAATGGTGAATTGCAAACAAAACGAAGACTTTTGTTACTTTTATTATTCAAAAAGAAGTTCTTATAAGTATATGTATGTGAAGATTTTTATTACAAAATGCATTTTTGTATAATAAAAATAAACGTTTCGATTAAACACATATATAAATTGAAGAAATATTACCTTTTTAAGTAAGCATACATAGCTATAATAACTTTAAATAATATGAATATTCTACTTATACAAAGTAAATGCAAGCAAAGAAATTGTGAATTAAATGTGAAAGAAAGTACGATAAATTACAATGTATAATAAATATAATTTATACAATTAAAATTTTAATGGTTTTCATATTTAGCACAATAGTTAAAGGTAAATATTTGTAAAGTAATAAAATATTATAAAAATTCCTATAGCGCAAATCAAAAAAGCACACTCTCCGGTTCTTCTCTCGAAAGGGTGTATGCTTGACTCGAAACAGCAGTATTTCAACAAACAATCGGTAAAGACGCTAAAAGGGGTGTTTGTACTAAAAAGGAAAATGAAAAACTATAATTTTATATATTTAAATAATTAACGGCTAAACTAAATACCCTTCAATGACTGATGAAGCTCCATGCCGGATACGTCTGCATACCCAAACTAGTAGCTGGTCTTCATCCTTGTCATACATAACTGATATTTACCATCTAGATGCTCGCCTTGGGTTACAGAGTTTACTAGGTTGAAGCTCTATACGAGAAACCTAGTTTTAAGACGTAGGTTTTCACAGGCACACTGCGGTTCCAAACCTTGTTAAACATCGAACTATAATTTGCTTTATGCTCAACTCATTGTAGCGTTCGCTCTACGAATTGTCCTCATGATGTTATTACGCATACCGAATTTGGATAGCGCATTACCGTTATACCAGAGAATGTTAATGAATAGATAAAGAATATTCACCACTAAAGCGCCAGCGTAGCTTCATTCGCTGAGCAGACTTCGTTTTATAATCAATACGAAAACACAAGTTTCAGCGACATTTTGTCTGCTTCTAAGTTATATATCTGTTTGAGTTATTTAAAACTTGCTCACATCCGGCAACATGGCATGGTGGGGAACACGAATTCGGCAGCTCAACAAAGCCCAGAACAATCCGCCGTCGATAAAAGTCGTTAAAAGCGGCTTTACGATAAAAGCTCTTTTTGAATCACGTAAAAAAGCTGCGCCTTCATTAAGACAATTACGGCCAGCATAAAAATTGCTAAATAAATTCAAATCAGTTGACGAGAGGCGTTCGAAAAGTGGTGTTGTGGTATTGGCGTCTGTTTTGGCACAGCGGATTATCGGAAGGGAATTGCGAGTGGATACCGGAGCCATTGGCCGTGCAGAAAAAGTAAAACATAAAAATTGCTGTTTGCAAACGGGAAGTGTTGTAATGGGAATTAAATTAATGTAGCGATAGTGGTGACTTTGAATGGTCAAGTGTTACAGTGACACAGTGCGTTGTTTGCCAAATTGCTGTTTTTAGTAGCTGTGAAGTGTGCATAATTGCTTCGTGCCTCCCTCTCCGCTTTTGACACTTACTCCGCAGACATTTTATTTGTAATTTATTTCATGTTTCTGCTGGCTCTATCCCAACCGCTCTTTGTCCGGTTATGTGAACGTTTAATTCAGACGAATTGTGAATTTTAATAAGTGCTCAGCAATCACACATCAAGTAATCAACTTTGTAAGCATAGAGACAGCTTTTGGATTGAAGCAAGAAATTCACTTCCGACCAAAAAAAGTAAAACTTACTTGTAATTGCAACAAGTGAAGCAAGTGTTGGTAGCCGCCAAAGCGAGAGCTTTTACAATGAGCGGTATGCGCGGATTGTCCGTCAATTTGTGGCGCGCTAGCGTAAATAGTAATGTTTTTGGTGGCAGCGTTGGGGCAAGAGCCAAGTTCAACGAGATCGGTGATCAAACGCCATTTTCCACCAAATCCGGAGCAGTGTCTTCGGATAACGTCCGCGAAAACTCAAGTGCTGCTGCGACGGCGGACACGGCCACCAGCCCCGAAATAGCCTGTCCACATTTGGCTACGTCGGGTAGAAGCGGCAGCAGTGTCACTGCAGTGCATGAGACGAGCGAATGGCAAAATGCACTGCCATACAACGAGGTACCCGGTCCGAAGCCTATACCCATACTGGGCAACACCTGGCGGTAAGTATTGCCATCACACAAAAACACATTGCTTACATTCGAGTAATGTACATATAAATATTTAAGCAGTGCTTTGTTCACCGAAAGCAAATAAAGCGTTGTAATTGTGGTAGCGTAGCAGTGATAAGCACTCTGAATTCGCTTTAACGCGGCACTTGCGCTCAATTCACCGAAATTTCTGCGCGCAGTTAGTGCATTCATGCTTCGCTACATGCTGACATTCACACGCTTATGTTTATGTATATATATATTTTTTTGTTGTGTGTAGTGTAAATTAGTGTGCGTCATTTTTATTAATTTCTCAAATCAAAAACAATGTTTGGTAGAAAGAAAGTGCCGGGAAATGCTAATTTATTTATTTTTGGCCAACTTGCACTGCAAAATAATGAAAACGAAAGACTTAAGCGACGAACTTGCTTTCACTTCTCTTACAATCCGAAGTCAAAGTGTAATTCGCCTGGGCTTTATATCATTTGTAAAGTGTATTCGTGCACATAACGAACAATCCCGAGTGTGACTGTGTGCGTGAGTAATTAAATGTACAATTCGTCGCAGAAACATTACCGTTATGTGAAATTGTTTGTGATTACACACAGGCATAGTAAATAATAAGTGTGATGTAGTTTGTGGTGTGTGATCAATCAAACTAAAGTGTACACACTTTGCATTAATTTATGCGAACATTTTGTACAATATCTTTATACGATTTATTTATGTTATTGTAACAGATCTTTGAGGTGTTGAGCTTTTCTTTGTCTAAGCATACATTTACACAGAAAAACTTATATCAACAATTGAAATATATTCTATCTTTTTTTCAACTTTGTGATCGAGGTTCATCAATTAGCCGCTTTTAGTAAGTAAGTTCAGCAGGGTTCAAGTATAAAAATTACACAATTTGCATAACAACAAAAACATGCCTTATTTTCTATGTTGTTGGTGTTTTGACAGAATTTGACTCTAGTTGTTGACAAATTTAGTATTTCGCATTGATTCATCATCCTCCATTATTTAACCATACTTGGGGAAATAAAAAAAAATTAACCGAGTTTCGAGTTTGTACTAAATTGCAACAGAAAATGCTATTGCTATCTCTTAAACCTTTGTACAGTTTATAAATCACTAAATAAAAATCATTCTCAACTCTATTCTCTATTCGATAATCACACTCAATATATCATTCAGTGCAGCGTAAAATTAAAGGAAATTTATAAAAAATTAGTGTTATATATTTATATTATATTATTATAGCAGCAATTTATTTCCAAAGCGCAATTTCAAAATTTATTTGAAATCAAGCCTCTACGCACGCACTTAAATGTCTTTTAAGCCATCCTCAGCCATTAACTAAACATAGGTATTTACCTAGTAATATATATAATTGTACATATATAATATTTATGTGAGCATACGCTATGTTGCCACAGCGGCCTTCACCAATGCCATCGAGCCATTAGCGCCCACATTACACGTAATAATAAGCGCAAATAACAGGCAGACGCGCTTTGTGGCACAGCTCTTCAACTTGACCCCCAACCGGCAAAGCACTCCAAAGGCGGTTTATTGCTCTTCTTGTCTTGTCTTTTATTGCTTTAAAATATTTCATAAATCTGAGTTTATTTGCGCAGCGCTCGAGTGCCATCGAAACTAAATTTGTTTCGTTCAACATTTCATTCATACAAAAAGTGATCGCGCACACTTTTGCCAACAAATTTGAACGCTTGCCTGCCTTTTTGTTATGGCAAATATGTATGCAGTTTTTGTAATGATGTGGGTTTCTTTTGCAGTAGCGTGCGCGCAGACTTGCTTTGTGTCTTTATCCAAATTATCCAAAAAAATACGATGATTGTGCTTTTTTTCAAGTATATTTAATTATTTGTAGTAAAAATTTAGTCGTCAAACACGCCAACAAAGCACCCGACAGGAAATGGTAATACTTGTAGCATCGAAATGTGTGGAGTTCTGCTGCAGTCGCACATTAATAGCATTTATAAACATGGCGATCTTTTAAGGGGTGTTAATTGCTCTCCACTGTTATGCTAACCAACTAGTAGTGAGTAGTTGAGAATTCCCAAATTTACAAGGACAGTCAATAGTATCGAATATGTATTCGAATTTTCGACAGTTCTCTCTACATGCCTTATAATTCTTGATTAAATTTATAATTATTTTTCTGTTAAAGTTCCTAATATTTAGTAAAGTTGGGCAGTCTTACGCCCGTCACAGTAAAGGCTTTAATTTTGTTATGTTTACGCATTTAACTGACGTGACGTGCGGCGTTGTTGCGGTGCAAGCGTTTGGCCTTATTTATATTTACTTTACTCTTTAATAGTAGAAAATTACACACACCGCACCTCACCATCCGCACGAATGGCAATTATGTGAGAATATCTGTGCGGGCACTTAAGTTGTAAGCGGTTTTCAGTTGTTACCCAACAACAACGCAGCAACGTGGGCAACATGATGTCGTAGTGATATTCAGCATGCCAAATTATGGCAAAATCATGGCAAGATACCGGTATATTCCGTCCGTATTTCGTATAAGCGTATGAGAGTATATGCTGACTTGAAATGTAAAAATTCTGAAAAGTAGTTTCTCTAGTGTTGTTTTTGTTTTCATAATATATACTTTTGCAGCAAACAATTGCCATTTTGCCCTTCTAGTATGCCTATATGTACATATATGTATATGCATATATGTATGTGTGAGTATAGAATGATTATGTTTTTCATTTCGCTTGTAGTCTTTCGTTTCTGCCGTTAACGCAATAATTTTGGAATTCGCATTTTGAATATGTAAATGAATAATCTCATCAAAATGGTCAGCATTCTAATAGATTTCGAAATATTTTGAAAATTTTAAAAGGCGAAATACTTTGAATAGTTTTCTAAAATTAATATCAAAAGTTTGCCATAATCAAAATTATAATATGTGTGTGTATTATATAAGCGCGCCACTGAATAGGTTTTTTAAGAAATAGGTGATGACAGGAAAAATTACTTCGGTTTTCAGGTTCAAAAGTCTCCGACTAATCAGTGAGAAAATATTAGACTCGCTTGTATTTTTATCAAGAGTGGTAGGTGCAGATGGCAATCAACGTAGTTCCTTCGGCATTCGGGCATTCACAAAGTGATTCGAAGGTTTCAGTCTTATGTACCATATATTTAAATTATGGAAATTTCGGGATGTTAGATAACAAAAATTGTCTCTTCAATTGCCAACTTGCAACAGAAAAATGTTAAAATTTAAATCCGTAGTCATTATTTCACGATTTTTGCAATTAGTGCAACAAATTTCTGCAGAATCTTTCAGTTTTATCAATGATTACGGTCACCTTCCTAAGACAGCGATGCGATAAAATCAATAATAGATACTCGGGCACAAGTAACAATAACAACGACAACAATGTAAACAACTTGAATGTAACCTGTTGAACACTACTCGCTTATTAGTATGTGCCTACAACAATACTCATTCACATTCATTAGCACAGTTAGCTTCCATCTAACTCCTATTATATATTTCAAGGTCAACGAAAATGAAGCTTTTTAACACCTTTTTCGGCATCCCGCTAGTTGGAGGCTGGCTGCCCTCCACTATGGCAGTGTTTATGTGCAGCTTGTCACCGGGACTGGTTTTCAGAATTGGTTGGGCCCCGCCGCTTGCCCTTTTGGCGCTAAACATTCACGATTACTCACACAGATGCACTTGCACAGCACATTGCAGCAACGACAACAACAAAGAGTTTCTATGGTTTTGAGTAGCCATCAACTTGACCGCTTGCTGATGAATCAAAGCAGTATTTGTGTACTTTTATGCCCGCACAACATTCAAGGCTCAGTTGACGGTAGAGGCTTACTTAGGCACCTAGATGTGTAGTGACCAAATAATCATCAATAAGATATTTGTAGTTATTTGCACTTGTTTGAAAAATCGCAAACAGAAATTTATTGTTGTTGGTTACAAGTGTTAATTGTTTGCAGTTCTTGGTAAAAATAAAGTGTGAGCTGCTCAACCAAATAAAATATTTCACACTCTTTTGCAAAGTGAGCAAGTAATTGCTACCGATCGTGATAGCTGGTAGTCACATGTATTTACAAGTGCAAATATGCAAATGAGTATAGTAATGAATGGCACCTTCAACCTTTGACGGAGTTCAACTAAATTCAAATGCAATAATTATATCAATTCTGCTTATTTTTCTATAGTATAGGTGATTGAGCGATCCTCCAACTTTTCGACACCTCCAACACTTCGACCACTAATTTTCGATTTTGTACAATTGGTCTTTAACTTCACAACGGCCTCTGTTTCGAGACTTTCTTCTGGTAGTATATTCTATTAAGACCTGAGAACACTTAAGAGTCGGTGGTCTCTTCACGTGTGCAGAAACCCCAGAAATATTTGCAAGAGAAAGCATTGGAACTGTCCCTGAACTAGTATTTCTACTGCAGGACCACAGCAGCTACACTTTTCTGTCGACCTAAAGTCCATTTTATGCAGTTGATATCTCAATATATTATATATTACTTAAACCTCAGTTCTGACAAAAAGCGTTATTCAATGAAACGTCCTTCTTCTGACGCATTTTAGAACTCGCTTAGTCCGGGCTCATATGCCACACTTGTAAGGCAGACTTTTCTTTTTTGTACCTATGTACGAGTATATATAATACTTAACAGCATTTGCAAAGTGCAATTAATGCAAATTTGAGCAATAAAATGTATGCACGCGCCACTAATAAGCGTTGCGCAGTGCGTGAGACTCATACAAACTGTGCGCAGCTTTTCGAAAGACCGAAATCACAAACTCACCCTATCATTGTATAACCCACTCCAGCACTTGCGCACACACTTCTGATTCACTTATTTCAAATATTTTACTTTATCCTCATTTTTGTTTTTTTGCTTTTTTTATACACAGAATGATGCCCATAATCGGCCAATACACAATATCTGACGTCGCGAAGATCTCGTCACTATTGCACGAACGCTATGGCCGGATTGTACGCTTCAGTGGCCTCATCGGCCGCCCGGATCTGCTGTTCATATACGATGCCGACGAAATCGAAAAGGTGAGTAATTGAGAATGTGAACACAATTCTGCGAAGATGGCGGGAGTGTCCTCATTATTTATGATAATTCAAAGAAACATTTCTTAAAACGAAAGTGCCATCAAGCGCACTCGAATACACTCGTACATCTGAATGTTTGTGTTCACGGATTTACTCGCAACAATGTTGAGCTCTACGCCATTCAAATCTCATTATATTTTTATTTACCTCAAGTCATCACAAGGCGTCATGCCGAACCCATGTGTATTCTCTTCCGTAATGCAAGCAGACAACTTGTCACACTTACAGCAAATGCAGACTTGACTATCACTTGAGTTTTACTTAGGTTTGTTGTTTTTTGGCACTCTACTCATCATTGATCAGTTTCACATTGTTAATAATGTAAAAACAAGAAACCACGTTAACTTCGGCTGCACCGAAGCTATAATAGCCTTCACAAGTGCATTTGTTTGGCTTTAAAGGGTATAAAATGATCTTTATCTTAATTTTGATCGGTCAGTTTGTATGGCAGCTATATTCTATAGTGGTCCGATATCTGTGGTTCCGGTATCTCAAAAACTGAGGGAGTAGTTCGCGTATAAATAGACAGACAGACGGACATAATTAAATTGACGCAGCTCGTCATGGTTATCATTTATATATATGCTTTATGGAGTCTCCGCCTTTTCCTTCTGGGTGTTACAAACTTCGTGGGAAACTTAATATGCCATGTTGTGGGTATAATAATTGCTATCTATGCCATTTCGGAACTTGAACTGGGGGAACTCGCTCAGCGCCCATAACCAAATTTACCTATTATACCTATATGTGTTTGTTTTCTATGCAGTGCTATCGCAATGAAGGAACGACTCCTTTCAGACCATCCATGCCGAGTTTGGTAAAATATAAAAGTGAAATCCGGAAAGATTTCTTCGAGGACATCGGTGGAGTAGTGGGTGTGTACGTACAAACAGGCGTAGATATTTTAAAAGAAACAAATGTGTTTATCGAAAAAAATTCCCTCTCTTTGTTGTGTTTTTCGGTACAGTCATGGCGAGCCTTGGCGACAGTTCCGGTCGCGTGTACAAAAGCCGGTGCTGCAATTGTCAACCATAAGACGTTATTTGAAGCCTTTGGAAGTGGTCACAAATGACTTTTTAGAACGCTGCGAACTGCTTTTGGATGAGAACTCAGAACTGCCAGAGGATTTTGACAATGAAATCCACAAATGGTCATTGGAGTGTGAGTTTTAGATATAACTTTACTTAATTAACTCCAATTCAAAAATCCTCCCATCCACACCCAGGCATCGGACGCGTTGCCCTCGATACAAGACTCGGTTGCTTAGAGCCTAAGCTTTCGCCAGATTCTGAACCACAACAGATTATCGACGCTGCCAAATATGCACTTCGCAATGTGGCGACGCTTGAGCTGAAGGCTCCATACTGGCGTTATTTCCCTACGCCACTTTGGACGCACTATGTCAAAAATATGAATTTCTTTGTAGAGTAAGTAACTCATTGAATGTTTTCGGTTTCAATATTTGGGAATATCTTTTAAATATTTACTCAAAATCATATTAGAGTATGCATGAAATATATTGGCAATGCAACGGAACGTTTGAAACAACAAGGACCAAGTCGTGACGGTGAACCCTCTCTGCTGGAAAAAGTTATACTCGCGGAGAAGAATGAAAAGGTGGCTACCATTATGGCTTTGGATCTAATTTTAGTAGGCATTGACACGGTAATGAACTGTCAACATGAATCTAGAATTTCTCAGTAATCACTACACAAATTCCTTAACAGATTTCTATGGCAGTGTGCTCCATACTCTATCAGCTTGCAACGCGCCCAGTCGAACAACAAAAAGTGCGTGAGGAGCTTAAACGCGTATTACACGAATCAGATGACGAACTTTCGATACAACGCCTGGACCAAATGCATTATTTGAAAGCTTTTATTAGAGAGGTCTTTCGGATGTACAGTACAGTAATCGGCAACGGCCGTACTTTGCAGGAAGATACGGTAATCTGTGGCTACAGGATACCGAAAGGTGTAAGTAATAAACGTGTCAATAACTCCGATTTGTACAATATTTTAATAGTTTTTCATTTTGACATACATTTTGATACACACAGGTGCAAGCAGTTTTTCCCACACTTGTCACCGGTCAAATGGAAGAATTCGTCTCTGATGCGTCAACTTTCAAACCAGAACGGTGGTTAAAAGCCAGCCAAGGAGGCACCGGCGACCACTTACATCCATTTGCATCTCTGCCATATGGATATGGAGCTCGAATGTGTTTGGGTAGACGTTTCGCTGACTTAGAAATGCAAATTCTGCTGGCCAAGGTATATATTAACTAGTTACTACCCCACAAGTATTTTTTTAAGTATCCACTGTTTCAATAAAGACAAAACAAAGTACTTTGCAAATATATAATGTAGAGAGGACAATGCCAAACTCTCCAGTCTAAAAATTCTATTCTGAACAAAGAGAGACACAAAATGTGCACTAATTAATTCTAATTTAGTAAATAAAAAGTTTTATGTGTATCTTTTGTTTTCTATAGCTACTCCGTAATTACAAGTTGGAATATAATCACAAACCTTTGGATTATGCTGTGACGTTTATGTATGCTCCTGATGGCCCATTGCGGTTTAAGATGACCAGAGCGGAATAACTACTGGCAGTGCATTTTAAGACTTTTATATTTAAGCGTTCATTTTTTCACGATTTTACATATGTACATATACATATATATATTGTATATGCATACATGTGGGTATATATGTGTAAAGGAATATGTATTTATATATAAATATGTTATATTCTACGTAATATTTTATTTTACTGATAGTACAATTATAAAAGTTATAATAAGCATAAATATATATACTCATTTTATAATCTTTAAATATTTAAGAGAAATTGTTAATAGATTCTAAGTATTAACCTAATACATAAAGAATACTGCTGAATTATTCCATATCCTCTATTTTTCAAATTCTCTCACTCAACAGTTTTTTTTAATAAATTCGAAACTGCTTTATCCATTAAATAATTGAAAACTATATTTTATGTATCACATATAGTCTCGATACAAAAATGTATATCTTTATTTACAACCTATATACAAAAAATACACTTCAAATTATTCTTGCTTTTTTTTGTATTCACGAATTTTTAATTTCAATTCACTATAAGAGATAATTTTGAAAGTACAATGATGCCTTATTTTCGCTTCCATGCTCGGTACCAATTTTTTATGGTTTTCAAGCTTTGTTCAGCATCTAGTTTGGTATCACCTTTTAATTCGGCAACAATATCTGGTTTATATGAATCACGTGCCTCTTCTAGCACTGTTCCAAATATTTCACATTCAAGATTTGATTTTAATTTCTTTTCATTGTATCCACGTTCCTTCAGACGATCAAAGAGTATAGTATTGGAACATGTGACCACAAAAACCGCTTCAAACCATCGTTCAGGGAAGAAGTCGCATCCATGATATTCAACTATATTTCCACCTTGTTGCATAAATGGCTCCATGTAGTCCATTAGCTGAAGATGATTAAAATATACATATATATAAGTATATTAGTACATATACATATGTAATAGTAACTCTGTTTATACCTTGTCTTCATCAAGAATGGGACAATCGTACTCATCATCATACTCTTCCACAAAATTGTTTTCCTTAGCAACTTTAGAGCAATCCAACCACTTTAATTTTAATTGATCGGATAATCTTTCACACAGGTATGACTTTCCCGCACCTGGTGTTCCTAAAATAAAATTGCCCAAAAATTAGGGATTCTAAAAGTTAAATATGTAATAAATTTGAAACAACTTATTCCTTTACCTGTTATCAATATATTTGGTTTAGCATCCACCTTCTCATCTGTTGTGGCCATTTTTAATTTAATAATAAAGTATACCCTTTTTGTTTACTAAGTGAGTATTTATTTACTAAAATTTGCATAAACGCGTGTTTTAGTAAGATTGTGTTAAATGTCAAAAGCAAAGATAAATAAACAAATATCTCAGACAAAAACCAACCACTATAATTCCTCGGAATAAACCCACTAGTTATTCATATCAAGTGGCCACATCAAATATTTTTACTTCTTCCTAAAACGAACGTAATTTTTTAAATTCTAATTGGTTTTATTCTATATATTTTAGCTTTTATTTAGAAAATTATCAGAGAAATTAAAAGCTTAGGTTGTCGGGGTTGAAATCGCATACACTAACAAGAACGTTTATGTAACGATATCTTTTGGATGCAATTTGTGCTTATGTGTGTAAAGTTAGCTTATGCTTGGCTTAAATAGTAACAGTTGTTTCCTTACATGCAGATTTTTGTTGGAGCATAAGGTGTAATAATTCTCAACAACTCAAGGTCAGAAAGTACAAAATATGGAGTATAGCCAAAACATCATTCCGTAAGTAGATTTCGTTTGGTGCGGGTCGATGGATCCTCGCCTAATTGACATTTTCCCCAATATCAATAGTGTGGACGTATTACGGTTTTATGGTAGGCTTGAAATGGAAGTAAATAAACCAACGCTCGATTTACCAAATCTCCCGACCACAGATGGGATCGCTTTTGGGAATTCTGCTCAAACAAAGCAGAAAATATTTCCAGATACTTCAATATCTCCTGACAAAACAATAGTCCCTGATACTAACTCACGGAATGTTCACATTCCTTACATACTCAACGGGGAGCTGTTTGAGATACAGACTCAAGACGGTGAAAATGTAACTGTAAAATGCTGTAATTGTCCACCAGATCGCGTATATCGTGGTAGCGTGCGATCCACAGGCAATTTTCATATGCATATAAAGGTGAAAAGCAATTAAAAAAAATTTAAATAATTTAATTGTGCAAAATTGAAGTAATTATTGTACTGTTAAAAATATTTTAGAGGCGTCATCCTGATTTAATGGGAAAAATATATGATATGAAAGTGAACGCATTGGTAGAAAGACGAGATCGATTTCTACGCAATCGTAAGGCTACACGTCGTCGCAATACCAACGTAAATGGAAGCAAATCATCTTTGTCGCGGAATGAACAGCGATTGACATACCCGGTGCAACCAACTTCAGAATTATTTAAAATTAAAGCAGCGTTTCAACGGCATCAACTACAGCAACAACAACAAAATCGTATTCAACAAAATCAAAACCAGCAACAACAGAAAACCGAAAGAAACACAAGCATCTTGCATAAGGTAACAAACAGTTTTATTATTTAAAAAATAATTAATTTGTGTACTAGACTACTGTAAAAATGTGTCTAACAAATATCGCATAACAAAGTTATTTTTATAAAAACAATCTTATTTAATTCAGGGACAAAAAAAAATATTAAGAATCCGTTATGAACATATCAGCAATAAAATCCATGCTACTCACTAGAGACAATAATTTAGAGCACAACAAACCGTTAAAATATCTTGCGCTTCGTTACTGACGCTGATTTTCACATATTTTTTGTTGTTATTGTTGTTTGCATCTCGGAGTATTTCACATTAAATATTACCTTTTTCACTCTAACTTTTACAGTGGAATGTGATCGATCACTTTCTGGTTACACCTGCTTTTGAGAGAGCACGTGATATAACACTAATGGAAGCCTATAATGAGCAACCACTCAATTATAGTCTCAAGCAAAACACCGTTGTAAACATGAGTTGTGCAGAGAGAAATCAAGAGATCGATGCAAACGATGCTGATACATCCGACAATTTGAATGCAAATAACATTTCAGTGAGTATCGACAAGGCATTATTTTGCTTATGAAATAAACACATGCCATTTTACCCTAGAGCACAATAGATGCAATTGAACAAGTAACGGATTGTGAAGTAATGTCCACGTACAACAAAACAAACAATAGCGGTATGAATTGCATGACAATAAATCAACGAACACAAATAGGGATGTCTCCATTCGCTTTCAGCCAGCCTGAGGAGCACGTGCCACTTTATGCAAACAATAGCGATCAGTCTTTACTTGGTCGCGCTACAACTTTAAGTGCCGTTACCCCATGTCCA
This sequence comes from Bactrocera oleae, assembly GCF_042242935.1. Taxonomy (NCBI): domain Eukaryota; kingdom Metazoa; phylum Arthropoda; class Insecta; order Diptera; family Tephritidae; genus Bactrocera; species Bactrocera oleae. The sequence goes on from NC_091538.1 coordinate 72,796,339, forward strand.
AGTGATGTAAGCAGTTACGATGCTGGTCAAGATCTGAATGGCAGGTCATATGATTTGAACTACAATCATGTGGGTAGTATGATTAAGAATGAACTACTGTTAGCCGAAATACAGCCAATCGATCTCTCTGTACATCCCACATCTTCTGGGTTGTTAGGTTGCTCTGGATTCAGTTCCGGCGTAGACACACAATATTCAAATGATACTACACATTTCAACACGTCTGGTGGGAATACTAAATCGGATGAGATTATTTTACAACTATCCTCCGCATTACACAGTTTACATCGTGAACTGCAATCGTACAATCGAACTAAGAACAATTGGCTTTGCTTGGAAATAGCAAAATTTAAATTTTTGCATCCTGAATTCGAATTTCAATATTAGAAGAATTGAACTTTTGGTATAGTCTGGCAGGTCTAGATACTAATTTGGAAATTATTCACAAACAAATATTTATCGTACTTGATGTATTGAAAAACAGATCATTTAGTAAGTACCATTAATTATATATATTAAGTTGAACTATTAGTTTTAAGCATTGACCCGATATTTAATCATTAAACTAAATAAGCTTATAGTTGCAAACATTTTCACCTTTTAGTTCTGGATTAAAAGTTTTAAGTTTAGAATGAAGTTATTTACGTTATAATCAGCAACTTGGTTGCGAGCTATCTGTACAATTACATGGACTTATATTATTTCAATATTTTGGTAAATAAATTATCTTGATCAAAAGTTAGAAGTTAAAACGGATGTCAATTTTATACATGCTGAAAAATTATTTGAAGATAGTTATGATAAAATTCTGAATTTCTGCATAGAAATTGTGTATTTTATGTCCTTTTCCTTATATTAATAAAATGTATCTAAATATCATCTTTTCTATTTGTATGTATTATGATTCCATTTGAATGCACACAGTCGGTATACATTCGAAGCCTCCACGATATAATATTTATTTGAAGGTATTGAAAAGAAATTAATTATCGCGATTTTTGCATTTTTTATACTCATCCACACTCGCGGATTCTGTGTAAGTCACCACCGCTTATCATTTAAAGTCATTCGGGGTTGTTTCCATAAGTTTCACCCAAGACGAACCCTCATGCATGACTACAAAAAACTGCTCTCCACTCTCGCAAGGGTGTTTTTTACATACATAATTGTGCCCCTGCCAGCTTGCCTGCCTAACAATTTACCTACCCCTTCCACCGTAGCGCTTTACACAATCTTACCACATGGGCATTGTTTATGATTTAAAAAAGAGACACAAAAGCAGGTACGTGTTCGTGAACTCCAAACATAAACTCCGACAGAATTATGTAGATAAGGGTAGAAAAAAAGTAATCTCGCTTTTTACTAATTACAATGATATCGAGAAACGTCGAGCCAGCAAGAAGGAAATCTTAATTTTTGGAAATCAGTTGCTTGGCGTATTTCATCTCAGCCACAATTGTTCTTCAATATTATTAAACAATTTCTATTGCTAAGTTACAGTCATTCAAAGTCATTCAAATATGGAAAATAAGAAGGAGTATTTACGTTGTTTGATGCTTTTCTATTTCCGCAAAAATAAAACAGCTACCGAAACGAAAAGGAAGATTTGTGCGGTGTATGGCAATGATGCTGTTAGTGAGCGAGTAGTACAAATTTGGTTTTCAAAATTTCGAAAGGGCGACACAAGTTGTGTTGATGGACAACGTACTGGTCGTCCTGGAGTGGCAGATAGTGATAAAGTGAAAATGTTAATTGAAAGAAATCCACATTTTACGACAAAAAAAATTGCCGAAATAATAAGTCTATCAGAGAAAACCGTTGCTGACTACTTACAACGTCTGGGCTATTTAGTTGATGGTGATGGTTGGCGCTTTGACGACTCTGCTCCAAAATGTAATGAAGACAACAGCAACAAATTACTTATAGATGAGGAGACAAGTGTTGCAGAGACGGAAGCAATCGTTTACTGTAACGAAGAATTTGCATACGAACATGCTCTCAATTGTAATGTTCAAATCGCCCCAACGGAAGAAAGCAGCCCCATTCCCCGTCCATCATCTGTTTCTTTCGCGGACTTTACATATATTGAAAATGATAACTACCACGATATTAAAATAGCAGAAAAGGAAAATGATAACATTGGCAACACCGTTTCAACTACTTTGCCCTCATTTTCGGAATTTTTTTCTAATGTGTAAGATAATATTCTATAATTATTTCACTTGGTTATGGTTTCTCCAAAAACGAATAAATATTATTATATTTCAATTATTTTCAGTTATACCAGTTACCTTAGAGGTGGCGACGGATATTGTGCAATCGAAAATATAAATATCAACTCTGTGGATACTTTTAATGGTGGATACCCGTTAAAAAGTTACGAGTAAATCATCATCTAGTCAGAAAAACTAAAAAAATGTTGCAATCAAAGAAGACTTATTCTCTTCGAAAACCTGCGAAGAAATTTAGGTCTCTAATAACAAACACATAGTTCCTCTTTACTGCGAGTATACACTAATTTATTGTATTATTATATAAATACGTATTTAATCAAATTTTCAAAGAGCATTTACATACTCTTTGTATTACAATGTTATTATTTCAAGATTTATTATTTTTTATTGTAAGCGTCATGTGAGACGTCACAGTTTATATAAACAAGAATAATCATAATCTAAGCGAAACTTGATTCCTATTTAAATGGCCTAAAATAAAAATGTATATTTTACGAGATTTAATTTGAAGTTTTACTTTTTACATTAAAATAAACAAAAAACAATTGATAAATTAATACTGGTCATTCGTAATACAAGTAATAGTTACAAGTATAGTCAATTATTTAAAATATATTGAGATTCATATTGTAACCGGATTCTCTTCAGAACGATCGGAATCGTTATTCGAAGAGGTTAGAAAGCGTACATACAAAATTTATCAGTTTGATTTATTCTAAATATACACTTTATCGGATAGAAGGATAATACAAATGTATAATAAAAAAATTAGATCCTGTTTTTCAAAGTTTTGGGACTCCCCTTTACATTTACTACTATTTTCTGCAATATCAAAAACATTTTCTAATATATAACAGAAACTATACACGCTATATAAAGTCCGTACGACTGTACAGATATGTATAACCGTTTTCCGTAAGCAATACATTAATTATTCATATAATCTGAATATTCTTTCAAATATATATATATTTTAATCAAAAACGTGAATTCAATACATTCCCGTCTAAATTGCTCTAGCCCGCGTTTATATTTCAAAACGTTATATGGAATAAAACTCTACAGGCAACTTAAATGAAAGTCACAACAATGCACATCTATAAAAAAAATTTTCGTATCAAAATTGCAACCCTGCGTGCATGTAAAACTAATTGTTGATAAGTCTATTTTTAATATTTTTAATACTTTAGTTAAAAAGATACACATTCATTAAATCTTAACAATGAAAAAGGTTGAGGACGTAGAACATCTGATTGATATCGATTCGAGTGAGGAGGAGGATGATAATGACTTATACAAAACTAAACCAAAAGGAGGTTTAAAGCCAAAAGATGATGCTTACAAAGAATTGCAGGAGCAACAGATCAAAGGTGACGACGAACCTCTAGCAATAAACCCAAGTGGTGAGGAGCCAACTTCGTCTGGGGTAAGCTTATTTTACAAATCCTTTTCTAAAATATGCATGTGTGGTTTCTATAAGTTCGTTTTCTTGTATTATACCCACATTTTCTGAATGCAGCAATAATGAGTCATTAGCTACCCTTATCACTTACCATATTAAATGCTTCTTCTACAAGCACTAATAAACATCGGTTTTTTGTCATTGAAACTAATAAAATAGTCACAGCTTGGTGGTCAGGTGCCACAAGGTCCTGATACAAACTCTATTCGCATGCGGTCGGAAAACAACTCAGTAGATAACTTAGAGGCCGATGAAGGAAGAGCCAATGGAAGAGCCAATGGAAGACAAACTGAACCAACTTTTTATATTCGTTCGCGTTCAACAACTCTAAACACCACTGCGCTTAAAGATGATATCTACGAGGTTAGTTTTAATGTTTATTGTTTTTACTAGAGATTCTTCTTAAAATACAAATTGTTCAATGAATTGACAGAGTTTGGATTACGATGTATGTGACAATGTACTATTCAAGGAAGATCAAAAATACTCCGACAATGCGCGTTTTAACATTCGAAAAGATATTCTGCGTTGGATAATATTTATACAAATTGGTGTTGTGACCGCACTAATCGCTTGCGTTATTGACATCCCCATTGAAGAGTTGTCTGCAGTAAAATACACGTTTCTCAAAAACTGTACGAACCATAATTTCTAAATGCGTAAAGTCTATCTCAATTTAAGTTTCTGAAATTTCAAACTCTAATCCGAAGTATTGTAGTTATGTGTATGTATATGTTAACGCAAAAGTGTAACTTTTCAAAAAATCAATTCAAAAAATACACTTTTATTATTTATTAACAAATAACGGATATTAAATAAATACCGTAATGATCTTAATTCTAGCTGTTGACAACAACGTAGCTGCTAATATCAACCCCGGAGGAAATTTGGTCATTCCATATATGTATTGGATGGCGATGAGCATAGTGCCAGTGGTATTGGGTGCAGCGTTAGTAACTTATGTGGAGCCAATAACTGCTGGCAGTGGAATGCCTCAAGTAAAAAGCTATCTAAACGGTATTAAAATTCCTCGAATTGTTCGTATAAAAACATTGGCTGTAAAAGCGGTAGGTGTGGTAACGGCGGTAGTAGGCGGCCTGGTTGGAGGAAAGGTGATTATTATGAAATATATATTATATAATATACTTACTATTAATATGGTTTAACAACGAACAGGAAGGTCCAATGGCTCATGCCGGCGCCGTAGTTGCGGCGGGTATATCCCAAGGAAAAAGTACAACGTTTGTTAAGGATTTTCGAGTATTTCGCGCTTTTCGAGATGATCATGAGAAACGAGATTTTGTATTAGGTGGCGCTGCGGCTGGTGTTGCTGCTGCTTTCGGCTCACCAATCGGCGGAATGTTATTCTCATTAGAGGAGGCAGCTAGTTTCTGGAACCAAAATCTTATTTGGCGAACCCTGGTCGCATCCATTATAAGTTCGTTCACGCTAAATATTGTCCTATCGGCATATCATGGTTTAAACAATTTTACTTTTACTGGCCTGTTTAATTTGGGGAAATTCGAGCAACCCCTAACATTTGAATATTTCGAGTTACCTATATTTATGCTATTCGGCGTAACTGGTGGTCTCTTGGGTGCCATGTGGAACTCATATAATACGCATATCAATCGATTTCGTTCACGTTTTATTAAGTTCAAATTTGCACGAATTCTAGAAGCGGCACTTGTGGCAGTGATCGGTGTGACGTTGGCATGTGTCATGATTTTTTTCATAAATGACTGTCGCCCACTCGGAAATGACCCAACCGATTATCCAGTACAAGTAGGAACAATTTGAATATCTATAGCATTTTAACACATGTAAACATGATCACATAACATTTGCAGCTCTTTTGTGAGGATAATGAATATAACGCAGTAGCAGCATTATGGTTCCAAACACCGGAAGCCACTGTACGTTCACTTTTTCATGATCCACCAGGTACAAAATTATATACAATAATTGACTTTATTTTCACGTAATCAATTTAATTTTTAACTTTTGTTTTCTTTTACTCATAGGCTCGCACAAAATACTAACGCTGACGGTGTTCACATTAGTTTACTACTTTCTGGCTTGCGTTACTTTCGGCCTAAATGTATCTCTCGGCATATTTATACCAACTGGCTTAGTGGGGGCCGCTTGGGGCCGTTTAGTAGCTATGATCATTTTCTATATATTCCCTGAAGCGGTAATTAACGGTAGTGAAAATAATAGAATTTCAAAAAATTCATACTTTCTTGTTTAGACATTTTTGAGTCCAGGTAAATATGCTCTCATCGGCGCAGCGGCCAATTTAGGCGGAGTGCTGCGTATGACTATTAGTCTTTCGGTCATACTCATGGAGACAACCGGTGTGGAGACATCATTTTTCTTTCCGCTAATTGTGACATTAATTAGTGCAAAATGGGTCGGAGATTATTTTACTGAGGTGGGCTATTAATTTGTATGATTTAATATTTTACTGTATAATTTAAGAATAGTGATAGAAAATTGCAAATTTTGTAGGGCATCTACGACATTCAAATCAAAATGAGCTGTGTGCCGTTATTGCCGTGGGAGCTTCTACCGAAGTATAAAGGACTCAAAGCTTCACAACTAATGAGTACGCCTGTTGTCTGTATAAAGAAATGCGACAGTGCGAAGTACATATATAAAATACTGCGTCGTTGCAAACATAACGGCTTCCCAGTAGTAGAGGATGTGAAGGGTGTTAGTAAAATTCATATTTGACTTGAAATGCTTTTACATTATATTTCCTTATTTCCTGCTATTCAGAGTAATCGGGCAAATGGTCGAGTTTGCGGCATTGTTTTGCGTTCACAACTGATTGTAATTCTGCTCAATTCATTTTATGAAGAAAAGAAACGCTTTTGGGAGAAAGAGGTTTCAATTCAAACCTTTAGGAACGTTTATCCACGTTATCCGTCAATTGACGTAAGTAAAGCAATTTAATTTTTCAAATTCGCAAATCATCTAAAAATGTTGTCTCCCTGATATTCCAGAGCGTGCGCTTGCCAAATGAGAAAGAGAATTACACAGTAAATTTGGATATATTTATGAATCCGTCGCCCGTGCGTGTTAGTGAAGTAAGTTTTCTATAATTTGGTTAATTTAAATGATATTAATTTCACGCATGTTTTAGTGTGATTCCGCATCCAAGATATTTAAGAAGTTCCGGGCGCTGGGGTTGCGTCATATGATTGTGATTGATCGTGAAAATCGTGTTGTTGGTATTATTACACGCAAGGACTTTTTGTATAAATAATAATTTGCATGTCTCTAGTAAAAACAAATACGACTGTTATCATAATATGCAGTTACAGTATAAATATCCAGCTGTGGATTATATGATTCTATTTTTTCGAATAACTTCTTATATTCTCATATATTAATCACGTTCATTAATTTGACTATTTAGTTTTTCAGTTATCGATTTATATATATATGTATACCTGTAGTGTAGTTTTGTACTCGTATTGTAAATTGTCAAAATATATTATATAAAGTATGGACTGATTCTGAGTTACGTGGCAGAATAAAAGCGTTACGTTTTAAAACAGAAAAGCGTTTGATATTTTTTTTAGTTTTAAAGTGTTTTTTTTACTTGTTTGACATTTACTACAACGCTCGTTGCTATTAAAAAAACGACGCTATTAAAATAATTAGTTATACAATTCTTACCCGGAACAGCGTATATCATTTGCCATGAAGTGTGGAACACTCCGAAGTAAACGTGCGAGATCCTATGAGTTATATATACAAATGATCAACACGATTGGCTGAGTCAAATTAAGCCATATTCGTTTATATATACGCGAACTAGTCCATCAGTTTTAAGATATCGATCGGACATTTTGCACATGTCTTTCTTCCCAAGGAGCTGCTCATTTGTAGGATCCGCCAATATGGGACCACTATAGCATATAGCTGGCATACAAACTGAAGGATCACAATCAAGTTTTTGTGTGGAAAATAGTTTTTTTGAAAGCAAAAAGTGCAACCGATGTTAAAGTTTTTTCTTGTGTTCAATTCAGCTTAACTGAATTGGGAAATAATTTGCACACATTTAAAAATTTCCGTTTTTTATTTAAAATATCAAATGCTGTAACGTGGGTTCTTTCAAATAAATTAGTTTAATACAAAATATCAATACTATTGTAAAGCATACAAACAAAACACACAAATATACCTGCAAAAAGTCGCTTGTGGCTAAGGCAGGTAAAATCATAAAACGATTAACTACAATAAAATTAACGGTTGTAAAACAAATCAAATTAATCTAATTTCAAGTTATTCGCCTTGAATATTAAACGCTCTAAAGCGCGATTAATGCGCAGAATAACGAAATATCCAACAATTAGAGCCGTGAGGCTAACAAATGTTCCGATGCCCTCGTAAATGAAGCGCGGCGCAAAGATCTTCCACACCATCAGATGACGACAGTGAATGGTGCAAGCCAACATGGCACAAAACACCTGCAACAGTGTGAATTTATGAAATTAGTTAGAAATATAAATAAGATAAAATTAAAAATCGTTAACCTTAATTCCTTGCAGTATTAAAAACTGTACTGCGAGTTTAAATGAACTGGCAAGGAAGGTGCCTTCATTTTCATACAGCAGAAATTCGCCACGCATCATGTCCAAGCCGATACCTTCGAGCGTTGATGTGGCGGGTGTTGCATTCGTGTTTGCAGAGGTTGTACTCTTAATTAGTTTCGGATGAAGCGCGCAAAGTGAGAATGTTAACAAACTGAGCAGATTGTACATGCAAAAAAAGAAGACTTGTCCACAGAATGTGTTCAATATAACTAAGACACCAGAAATTAGATGCGATTTTCCAAGACCACTTGAACGACCAACAAAAGCAGCGCGCCAATCTATCTGCGAGAGGGTGGTTTGATGGGACGTAGCGAAGAAGCAAAAGTGTGCCAGTAAAAACCAACTGATTATACCCGTAAATGTTGGCTGTATGCAGTTTGCTAAAGTAGACAATTAAATATCAACTGAGATAAATAAAATTATTAAATATTCAAGTTCAGTATTCTCACCTAGATTGACCGCTGTTCGAAAGCGCAATGTGGAATGAACCAAGATGATGACCACCGAAATTGCTATACACGCGATCATGCCGATTGTGGCACGCGGTTCGAGTAGTACAATCAGCACCATGCTTAAGAACAGTCCAAACACAACAGTGGCTGAGGAGTAGACGGTGGTCAACCCATAGACCATTGCATCCATCTGATTTACACGAGCCTCTGCGTCGTCATACATGCGCTTGATCTTCTTGAATATCTGCGGTATGACGTTGTCCCACGGCATAATTTGAATAGGTGTGCTAAAGTTGGGCAGCACGTAGAAAGTCAGTAATGGCGAGACGCACAGCACAACGATCTGCACAAGCATGAGGCCGTAAATCACCAGCGCCATGGCATCGATGTGTGTACGCTTCACATTTTTCACAGCACTATGGGCAAGCAATAAATGACCGCCAGCACAAATCGAAGCTATTGTAGGGCCATAGCGTGCCAACCATACATTAGGCGAACCTCCGGTTAGGCTACCGCTGTGCCTTAAATAGAGACGTGAGAGCGTTGTGTACAGTACTATAATGACCACTGCTAAAATGTAGGTTTTGCCGGTTGTGGGACGTTTTATCGAGAAACCGTCTGAGTTACTTGAGAAATCGACACAGTTTCCCTGTTCCTCTCTGCAACGAAAGAGCGCATACGTGTAACGAACGATTATAATGGCCAGTACGCTGAACAGTAGTAATTGAGCGGTGGTGGAACGTAAGAATTGTGACCATTTAAAGCGCTTATTCAGTTCAAGCTGCACACATTTCTGAAGGATTTCATATGCCAGCAGTAGAATGGATCCTACCAGTAGGTATGACAGTATTTTCGGTTCCTGTATGATAAAGCTATTGGAGAAGAATACACTGACGGCGATTAGGAAAATAATTCGAGTTGGCATATTCCCGAAACGCTTCACCGACGACCAATTGTCGGCAATTGTACGCCAATTTTGCAGAGCGTGGAAAATTAGAATGAATACGCTGACGATGTTTGTAAAGAATATCACACCATGATCCTCCGATTTGAAAGAGAAGTTTTTGAAGTATCGATACCCAAAGAAACCAGCTGCAATATTTACGAGGTACGTATAGGTAACTCCCTTCGGTGTGAATATACGGTAGAGCTCTAAGGCATTTAAGTTGTTGACTACCAGAAATGAAAAGAATATTGGCAGCAGCGTAAATAAGAGTCCCTGGGACATTTGCACAGCATCGAATTTCACCCAAATTTCACGGCACGTGTTAAGAATTAGTCGCATATTATCATTTAGGTCACCTATAAATGACTTGAAGCCCGCTTCATTGTATACCGTTTTGACGCGATGAGTGAATAAAACATATTCGTTATGCATATTCTCCAATTCATCAACGCTGAATGTACGCTTGTTCTCCAAAGCATAATTGAAGAAGTACTTATACATCTGTTGCGCATTTTGCCAGGCATGCAGTAAAAGTGTCTGGAATTTATTCATGTACGGCACTTTAATATCAGGCACGATGTTGAAATTGATCAATCCCAAATTTGAGTAGGGTATGGGGACACCCAGTATAGTGGCCAAGGTGGGTACGAGATCGATCTGAAAGAGACAAGATTATAGAATATTAAATTTTGTATAATAATGGGCACTTATTGGAATTAAGTGAAACCAATGCCAAGCAAAGGAAGGGAAAAGTTGAAAAATTCTATGAAGTTTACAATCGAAAAGTGGCATGAATTGGATTCTCTTGAAATAAGCATAATGCTAATAGCTATACTCAGTTTGATGATAAGTGACAGAATCAAGGTAAATTTGAATTGTTTAAGAAGGCACAACTTGCCGTGTGTCTTAATACGATAACAATTGCATATTATCTCTGCCTTCTTATGTTAAAATAGATATGATTTTAAAAATAAATATGTGTATTATGGACTGATAAGAAATTCGACGCATTGCTACATTTAGATAAGGGCTATTGCTATAAATTCGTCGATCATAAGCTTACCTGCTGCATAGTTGTATTATCAGAACCGAATTCGCTACCGATGAATTTGTTGCCTTTAGTATATGCAAATAACAATGCATTAGTTTCATCATCGGTTTCGCCTCCATGATCCCCAGATGCCGTCATGCCATGATCCCCCATCACAAGCAAAGTTGTATCACCATCCATTTTTGCTATAACTGATCTAAAAAAATTACAACCATGTAATTGTATTACTTTTTAGCGACTATAGAATAAGTATATATGTAAACATACTTTATGACTTCGTTCATTTCATTGAGTTTACGGGACATCTCTTCATGCAAAGGTCCGTGTTTGTGGCCACAATGGTCAACTCCTAGAAAGTGGGCAATAAGTACCTGCCAGTCATCCTTTCTGAGTTCTTTTGGCAATAACTGTTCAATTTTGTTGTCTACTGTATCTAAATCGAATATGTCGAAGCTGGGATAGGAATACGCACGCCTAAATCGTCTAGGATACAGATCTGTCCATGTGCTGTCACCCAAAAACACTATTGGCAGATTATGTTTGACCAACTGATCAATAATATTGTCTTCGTTGATTTCGGGAGAAGCGAAGTTCGAGCCCATGTCGACAAAGGTTGGTAAACTGCCAGTTGTAAGACCTTTGAGGCGCTGTAAAGTGGTTGTTGGTGGATCGGCTTTAAATTGCATCAGGTGTGCATTTTCGGGCGAACTTTGTATCAAATCGTACATTATTGTCAGCTTATTTTCATAAGGAAGTGGATTTGAAATATTCTCTTTATAAACACCGAAATCATATTTTAGTGCATCAATGAGTAAAATAATCACTTTAGACTTTTGAGGCAGACACAAATTGGAAGTAGCGTTTACATCCTTGAAGATTTCTTGTACAATTTCCTCACTTAAAAAATATTCCTGCAATTTGAAAGTATATATAATATTTTTTCCTCATTAAATATGTGTAATTAATTAATGACTTACATCACTTTCATTTAAAGATAGGCGTTGACATGAGCTAATATCCGTTTTGGATACACGTGAAAGTAGAAAACCTCGCGAGAAAAGCAGAACACCAGATGATATCAAATAAGCCAACCATATTAGCACGAAAAAATAGCTCCACGCATAATTCATGTCTTGAATAGGTTAATTTAAGTAAAATCTATTAATGTATATTAACGCAAAGCAGCTCCAATGATTCCGTTTAGCGCTGATTAGAACGTATTACTGCAATGCGTTAAGAACTTGTTTCTGTTTTCTCCTCGATATTTTTTATCTTTGCATATTGAGTTTTGATTTTATATCTCGCGGTCAATGAACGACTTAATTTTCTGTAATAAATGCAATAAATATGTTTATTAAAATACTATACAATGGTAAGATTATGTCCAGAGAACGTATAATAACGTAGTGTATTCTTTTACGACAGCTGTGTGTGAACTATTTTTATATATGTATAGACAAAATATTGCATAAAAAAGAAGATATCTTCAACGTCACAAAATATAAATAAAAGATTTATATTACGAAAACATTGTACGGTAGCAACTAATAATTAATATGGTTAATTTCAACTTTTACATATTTACATCGCTGCACGTTGTGGGTTAAAAGTCTGTCACTGTAGATGTCGCTTAGTGCAATAAGTTGGCAGTACTGTCTTTCCATAGCGGGCGTCTGTTAACGGATTTGAAAATGTGTATTCGGAGTCACTTATGGCAGATTGTGGTGTGAATTTAGTTTTAGTTTACTTTTGTGAAATTATTTAATACAATTAAAATATACGCTTTTGGTGAATAAATATTGGCAAGGAAAGACTTTTATATAAAATATAGTTGTTTAGTTGGAAGTTAACTACTTTGCCGGACAAAGCCACAAGATGGAGGGGTTGTTGAAAATAATTGAGACGAGTGGCGAATATTGCAATGAATTAAAGGAGCTTAAAGAGGTAAAGCTGCAATATTACTTACAGATTTGGTGATTTGCTTATTTCGTTTTAACTATTATTTGTAATATTCTTCAAAGAAATTTATCAAAGACCTGCGCGATCAGCTTAGTGGTCAAAAAACTACAATTCCCGAGCCAATTACATTGAGCCAGTTTCCTAACGCCACCCCTCAACAAAAAAAGAAACGAATCAAACGCTTGTCTGATCTGACAGAAAGCGACAGTGAGTACCAAAAAGCTAGATTCTTAAATTGTAACATTTTTATACTATAATAATTTTTTAAACAGATGAGCCTGTTCCTGATAAAGTTTCTCCTCGTTTGTCAGCGCGTACAAGTAATTCTAAACTTCTTGCCACAGCCGATACCATAGAATCAGAGGAAATTGACATTGATCACGTTACACCAACTCTCAATGTAAATCCAACACCTGCACCAAGGAGTGCAAAGGTTCAGAACAAAGAACAATTAGAGGAAAATTTGATGCCACCTCCTCCAGCGCCTATTACTGCGCAGAGTGATTTAACACAAGTTGCTGGTAATAATGAAACGTCATTTTCAAGACCACAACGCGCCGCAAAGTTAAAATCGGAAAAAAACCTCAAAGAACCAAAACTTAACAGTAAAATGCGTCGTCCTAGTAAAAATAACACTAGTAAGGTAAAGTTGGAGCATGAACAACGCCCCTCACAAATGCACGAAGTTGATGATAACACAATACAGAGCAACAGCGATGCTTCTAAATCTACTGCTAGCGTCATATCTGAAAATTCAGTAATAGCTATTCCATCAAAAGCGCCATCTGTGGTGGAGCTAAATTCAGACGATGAAGCCACAGATAAAAACTCTCAACGTATGTATAAACATTTGCTTTAATTAATTTTCCATTAAAGTATATTCATTTCTAAATTATAGGCGATTCTACAGAGGAAGGCAAGACTCGTGGTCTACGTATTAAAATTAAACGTGAAAAGAGTAGTATTGGTGTTGCTAATGACAAAGTAAACACTGAGACTTCTGCACCTTCTACGACACTGGAATCTTCAGTTAGTGCTCAACCAGGTGTTCCATTGCCAAAGGTAGGGTTAAAAAAAAAATTCAATATTTCATTAACTAATCATTAGTCATTACCTAGATTCCTATAAAGTCTGAACCAGGTAGCGATGATTCAACATTGGCTTCCACCACTATTTCAGTTAATACTACCGCTAATACTAGACGTCGCAAAAAAAAGGATGCTGTGCCCAAACCTATAAAAGTTGAAAGATTTAGCGATATCGATGCAACTGAAAAAACCCGTAAAACTCGTAAGCAAACCCGTGCGTCTGGTGTATCTGTTTATGAAGATGCAGTAGATCACCTAATTCCAAATGAAGCTGTTAGTACACCGCCCACGCGGGTTTCACTAGTGCCACCAGAAGTTGCTGCCGCTGCAGGAATGAATGAGACGGTAAAAACCGAAAAGACTGGCAATTTGACGGTAGTAACAGGGGCTATCATAAATGATGCTACATTTTGTGCAAATGCAGCACAAACCACATTCCAAGTGGATGCTACACAGGCCACCTTTGATATTGATGGTCAAAATGCCAATATGACTGTTACAATAAACAAAAAGTCTGGCGGAGCGGTCGCTTCGGTGGGCGACACAACATACAATGTGCCCGTCAATGCGGTGGACAATTCGACTGTCTCGTCCCGTCATTCGATGGAGACTGCAAAAGACAACACACATCCTCAACAAGATAGCCTAATAACCGAGGATGAGTCATTTGAACCAGAAAAGCCAAAGGGTAAATTAGCAACTCTGCCGAAACCTGGTCCAGCTTCCACAAAATTAGGGTCAGCTAAGATTTTCAAAATGCCCAACCGTACAAATGAACTATTCAAGTAAGTATATACAGATTTTTATTTTGACATAATTCCTAAAAATATATTGGTTTTAGTCCACTTGTGCAAAGTCCGGTGAAGAAAAAGGTTGAAGCTTTCGAAAATGCTGCTATAGCAGCTCATACTACAGAGGTAACTAGTTCCGGTCGTCCGAAACGAACTAAGGAAAACGCAGCACCGGTAAATGAGAGTTAAAAATATTTGTATCTTACTTTATAAATATTGTTATCTATATATCCAGTCAAGTATAAATACGCCAACATTTGGAAAGCTTGCATCTGCGCCTACACTAGGACGATTCCTCACACCAACACAAACTTCAAATCTCACAGGCTCACTAGCAAAAGTTAAGAAAGTGCCAAATAGTGCATCTAAAGCGATGCCTCATCCGAAAGGTATTGCTGGTGTTAAAGCCAGTGCCAGTACAACAACTTCAAAAACTTTATCTCGTGAAAATAGCGCCGAAGATTTTCGCAAAGGTTTGCATAATTTAGCCGAGGAGCGCAAAAAGCAACGAGAACAGAAGCATCTCATCGCCGCACAACAGCGAGAAGCTAAAGAACGGGAACGTGCTGAACGCGCAGCGAAATTAGTGAAGGAGCGCGAGGAAAAGCGACTCAAAAAACAGCAAGAGGCTGAACAGAAGAAGCAAGCGCTCGAGGAGATCCAACGAAACCTGCGACAACAAGAAGACGCCGCCAAATTGAAGGCTGCCAAAGCAAAGGCCGAACAAGAACGTGAGTTGCTGCAACAAATGAAGCAGCAACAGACTGCTCGCTCTACTGCAACGAAAATGTTGCCACCAGCACCGAAACTACAATCGAAATACACATTCGAAATGTTGCATGAAGATGATTCAACAGATGAAGAGGACAAGACTTCGTATAAGCGACCACCACCACCAACTTGGAGCCGAAGTATGTTAAAAATAAATAAGAAATATTTCACTTATTTTAATATACTTTTATCATTGTTTTGTTAACAGGTCACGTACGTAGCTCAGCAATTCGTATGCAGCAATACTGGCCAACGAAAATAATTGACAGCTTCTTTTCGGTGCAACCGATGTCACCGGATTTGCGTTCGATCTTTCCCAATATTAGCTCACATCATTTAAAACGCAATTCAAGCGTCCTATGGACAACCCCACCGCGTTATTCAGAGCTGCCAAAATATTAAAAGTTTGTTTTGAAAAGAAAGTATTCATAAATAATCGTTTCGCTTTGTATATCACGTATAAAATAGATATTAGTCTGTTAATTAATTTGAAATGGAATTTTAGTTGTATTTAGTACAAGTAGCTGCTTGTTCGAATTATTAATCATTTTATTGTTTGTAATTTATCGGTAAATTCTCATGCACTATCCCAAGCATACATACACATATGAGGAGTGCTTTTCATGTATACATAAGGAATTTTGTAAGCATTTTATCGCATATCGTACACTTTAACACATTTTGCACTTTTTTACAAATAAAATGAAAAAAAAAACAAATATTCATTTAAATTTTGTTCTCAAAAAAATATGAATATTTTTTGAACGTTTTCACTACAAGTCATATTAAAGAAGAGTGGAGGGCGCAGGAGGTCGTATGTACCTTCCAGCGGAACTGGCAACATTTATACATACCGTTCCCACGATAGTCGGGTCTACGTAACCGGAACGGATTTATTCCGGCCAAGGACTGTCAACTAGGCCGAACTCTGTCGCTACAACAACAACAACGGTTCAAAAGAGCTGTTGGAGTGGGCGCCTATTGCGCAGAGCTAGATTTTAGGTAACCCTTCAAGCTTCCAAAGTATTACAGTATCTTCCAGGTGGTTAATAAAGTTGCTGAGATAGCTAGCAACGCAGAAAATAACATAAAGACGACCAATATGTGTATGTACGTCGACAACGAAGTGACACTTAAGGCAATAATCTTACATAATATTTGCGTCAGAGAATGTACTTAGAAGCGGGGAGGCCAGAAAGCAGCTGCATATTGCTGATGAGCTGCCAAAAGTGCCAGCCGTCTGGCTACCGAACCAGTACACGAAATACACAAGTCGCCAAAAACAATGCATAATGAAATTTTCGAAAGGGCTCACCTAGGTTAGGTTAGGTTAGAGGGTCGATCCTAAGAAGGATCACACTTGGACAGCTGTAACGCCGGTCCGCTGTGGTATTCAAAACTGCTATGAGCTGGATCAATAGACCCTTATATGCCGACAAAGCGCTTTGTGCCTATAACACACTTGTTGAGACGGCCAATATCTATTTCGACCAAATCTTCTGGGTCGCCGAAAGTGTGATTGCCGAGATGTATCAGTCTCAGCCTAGCAAAAGCCGGACAGTGGAGGAGAAAGTGCCGGGATGTTTCCACCTCCTCCATACAGCTTTGACAACTAGCATCGGGTAGTACTCTAAGCCGTACCTCATGAGTGCCCATTGGACAGTGCACAGTGAGAACTCCTACCATAGCGGCGAGATGAACTTTATTCAAGGCGAGAAGATCCCCCGACCTCCTGCGACAAGGACTAGCGTCTGCTGAGTGCATGCGAAGTCCATTGGTGCAGAGCCAGAACGCAAGACGTTGCCTCAACTAACCTAACCTAAAATGTGAGTCTTTGGTAGGTATGTGCGCACGAAAGTATACTATAAAATTAACATCAAGTGTAAAGCGATCTTAAGAAAGAAATAGAATAAAGCTCTCGTACTACAATATCCGCAAAGGAAGCACATTTTCTCTCTTGCAACAAGTACTTTTCAAAAATCAATTCCGACAGCGACAATTTAACTCGGAGCGATTGATAATTGAGATAATTAAGAACACTCTTTAAGAATGTCGACATGAAATTTCGAAACTTAAACCAAATGAGACAAGTATACTATCTACATATATTTGCCAGACTTTAGAAAGTTTATGGGATTGTTGGTTTCACAATTCGCTGTTGCTTTCGCTGTGCTACAAATCAAGTCAATAGATCTACTAAATCCTTGAAAGCTTTGTAAAAAACGCAATGTTGAACTCAGCGAGTGTGACTCATTACTTGAAAGAAGTAATAAGGGGATCACTTTACAAACTTCCTTGGCAGGCTTCAAGTTGCTCGGAAAACAATGAGACCATAATGAAATACTACACGCGAGGGCCGTGAAAGCTCTTGCCAAAGCTTTTGCAGCCATGAGTGAACGCTCATATTTCTTATGAACGTTTTGTATGTTTTCCCTATTGCTTCTTGCCGCCGTTGCTTCATTCGATTTTTGGCCTTGCCTTGCATTACACACGGTAATGTAATGAGTACGTGTTGCTATCGTTGTTGTTGCTGTTGATCGCTTGTCTGTCGTTGATTTTCAGTTAGCAATGGAATTCACCACACTTTCTTGCGGTTTGGACTTGTTGGTAAGCAAACGACTACAGTTGGGCTGGCGCGATCAGTTAAAGGCGGATCGTGCTTGTGTTAAGACGTCTTCAAGCGAACATTGCAAGTGGTAAGTGCGTGCAACCAAGTGAAAGAAGAAGAAATTCTCAGCTGCGATTGGTGTGTAATGTGTAATTAAAGTGCAAGCATAAAAGTCGCTACTAAAATTAGCTTAAATGCGTTCGCAGGTCGCGGGTGCGGATTGTGTAAAAACAAGAGTAACAAGCGCATTTGCAACATACCATATATACATCCGCACATACAAACGTACTTTATAATCGAATACGTTGTAATACTTTGGTTGATAGGAGCCACGGCGACAGGTGAAAAATGTCGCTTGGCAAAATATTTACCCTGGAGCTTTGTGTGAAATACAAACATACAGATGTGGAGACTAACTGCAAACGCGCCATATGAAATCGGATATAGGCATTTGTAAATGGATTTGATTTTTTGTTTTTTTTTTTTTGGTTATTTGATTTCAAAGCAACGCATAACTAACGCATTGTCCATTTAACACGAACACATGTGACTTACATAAGTATGTGTGTAGATTTGCCTACATTGGAAACAAAACAAAAATAAAACCAAAATAAAAAACACAATGTGTGCAATACGCAGAAATGACTGTAAAGATGGCTTAAAACTTTCTTTTTCGTCAGCATTCGTTCACTTGTCGGAATAATCGGAATATTGCGCGCATGTGTGTGTGTTGTTGCAAATTCGTATGCATATGTATATGTGTTTGTGCGCGCAAAACTTCGCTTGATGCTGACGCGAGTGCGAGTCTAAAATGAAAAAAGAAACAAAAACAAAAAAAAATATAAAAGAAATGGTAGAAAAAGTGGCTAAAGTTGCAATAAGAAAGATATATGAATTATCTATAAGAAACCAAGCAAAGTGCATGTGAGCATGTGTGTGTGTGTTTTACCTCATGGCAGGTAATTAGCGTAGAAAAACGAAAACGACAACAAAAACAAAAGCTAACTATTGAAAATAATGAATTTCGCTGTGGAAATTGGCGCAAGCAAAAATAAAAGTGTAACATTGTGACTTACATACATACACACGTACGTATTTATATACACGCAAAGTCAGATTCCTTCCAAAGCGTGAAATTGTTTGTGCGTGCTTGTGCTTTACTATAATGTAATATTATGCGAGCGATAGTAATTTGGTGTGCGAGCGCTAAATTAGGTTGCACAGCGATAATTAATGCTAACACACTCACATACACACATACACACACATATATTTGACGTGCCAAGCACGCTTGACAAGAAGTGTATTTGCCTCGTTGCATGGGAATGGTATACAGAAAGGAGCGCACAAACAACTATGCTCTTCATATATACATACATACATACATATGCATATGTATTGTATATAATATGTGTGTACACAATATTCAGCACAATCTCCAGTCAACAGAAATCTTTGAAAAATATTTGATAATAATAATAATAGTGGCGCCTTTTAAATGTCAAGCCAATTAAATTAGATTACCGTTAATCAGTGAATCTCATTTTTACTGATGTCATAGCAGCGAATATTTACGAAAACTGAATCATCTAAAATCAGCACAGATCGAACTTCGAATGGTTTCCCTCGTTGACCTTTTCGTAACGGTTTTGAAACATTAAACAATTATTTTTACAGTTACTCAAAATTGTAGCATATCGGACTCAGTATTCAGTCTTTGAACCCATTTGAAAACCCATTTGGCTTGGTTACTTCTTTCTTTTTTCAATTTACCGTTAGTGCTATTTTCTTATTACTAGTATTTAATTTATGATGAAGCAACCAAACTAGAAATAAGATAGAATAATAATATAAAGAATCGCGAGTTTAGTAAAATATATTATTTAAATGAAATTATTTAATTCTATTATTTTATTTTTTTTATTAGAAGAATTTAGTTTTTTGTTATTTTTACATAAAAATCCGTATTTGAATGCACGTATTTTCTCTCGAAGGATAATCAAGCTAGTTGTTGTCGACATACACTTAATGCCTCTCAATTGACATTGTTGCTGACGCTGCATCAGCTTCGGTTGACGTGTTATTGCTGCTGGCAATGTTGCAATTTCGGCAATCGGAACTAGCAATTTAGCAATCACGTTTGGCATTCGCTGCTTGTGGATGTGCGGCTGGCACATTGAGCAACGGTACACACTTTTCGGTATTTGCTTTTTGGGGCGGCAGGACGGCGGATAATATCGTTTCATAGGGTCGCTCAAATATGTTTTCATCTAATCGAGCTTATGAAAGCTATTTAAGGTAGAAAATTATTGATACTCCACAAAAAAAATATTTATTAGATTTACGATTTTTATTTTAGTATTTAGTTCGTATCAAAGGGAAACACTGAAAACCACGACAAATCAATAACAGTTTTCGCTGGTATTAGACCTTAGCCGTTAGCTGGTAATAGACAGCCTGCTCTGAGACGAACATAGTAGTCACGAGGCATATCTTGAGAACAACTTTGATTGCTAGATCACATAACAAAATTTGAACCAGAAAGATGTTCTGAGTGTGGGTATTCAAATGACTCATTCAATCAGAGTTCATAGAGCGATAAGCAATTTCCAGTACTTTCGGCTAGGGTTCCACGGCGGAAGACAAACTGGTGAAGAAATTATTTTAAATATAAGACAAATCATTCTTTTATCGTCATTAAGCATACAGTACAGCACAGCAGGTATTTCCAGCCGCACCAATGTACGACAGTCTTGCTAAGTTGGCTAAAATAAGCACTTGTATGACACTAGAAGCTAACAGTGACAATAACCGGACATTCAGGTGAAATGAAACAGGAATGACAGTCCATAAAAACGAGCGAGCAGACAGTTCGTGTGAGACAATAACAACAAGAATTTCTTAAGAGAACAATAAAAAGTAGTTGCAGTGAATACAACAACAAGTTAATAGTGTTTACTTTTTCCAACAGGCCAATGTCAAATTTGAGCTCTGCTGTGTACTTGACGTTCTTGATACTGTTACGAGCGTTTGCTGTTTGCTTTTTGCTTTTTGGTGTGTTGTTGTGTTGGTGTTGCATTTGACATTCAGCGGCGTTCCGAAAATTGCAGCTGAGAAACTGTTACTTGTGCTATTTTCTTGTGCCATTTTCCGCTGCAACTGCCGTGGCCAGTTTTGCTTCCTTTCAATGCATCGTGAGTGTGTGTGTGTATGTATGTGTGCGTGTTGGCTGAAAGTAGGCAAATTGCATGGCGTGCTGCAATAAGTATGTTGCAAGAATAACAACATAATAAATTGCATTGTCACCTTGTCACCAGCGACGCCATCTAAGAGATGACACACACACACACACAAACACAGAGCGACTTAACTTGGCGTTTAAACAAATAAAGTGAGAAGTAAATTCAATACAGTCTTTGTGGCATTATGCAAGCGAAGTAAAATAATTTTGATAGTTTTATTGTTTAGTTCACTGCCGTATGCTATCAAAAGTAAAAGAAACTCCGGTCCGTGTCAAAAACTAAAATTTTATTAGAAAAAAGTGTGAAAGTGATTTTCAAATGTTCCACAATATTCGGCGCAACTTACTTGTGATTTTCGAAATCTAAGCGTTTTCGGAATTACTCGCTCGTTTCGTGCGTTGATTGGCACTGCGCTATACAGATCATCGAGTGTATGTCTGCGCATGAGTGCGTGTTGTTTATTCATTTGAACGCCGTTTGCCGTTAATACATTGCTTGCTGCAATTTCGCTGCTCCACTGCAACGCTTTGGCTACGGTATTCGCTGCAAGTGTGAGCGCTTGTACGGCTGCGCGTGGATTAAGCTGCTGCGCCGCTGCTGCTGCTGCTGCTGGTGTGTAACGAGACGCGCCGATGAAGTGAAGGTGAGTTTTCACGCTACATAAATAATAGAAAGCTCGATGATGAGTCTTGCTAAGCCGTTCGTTTAAGCATGGATAACTAAACCGCTGACAGCGTGCTCGTACAAGTGTAGCGGTGAAATCTAAATCTGCGCGAATAATCGCAGCGAGGCCGGATTTAGAATTTCAAGTGTCCATATGTTCGCAAATGTGTAATATATTCACATAGTTATTGGGTTATTACTGTAAGCGAATTTGTTTTTAACGAAGCTCCAGCAGAAAATCTTACTTCCTAAATTTTAAAGTTACATTTGAGTTATATTTAGTTATTAATAGCAATAAGTTTCTTGTACTTCATGAACCAAATGAGTATTGTGCAATCTTTTGTAAATTTTTTTGGTGTAAATAAACCAGATATGACACTGGTGGTGGTATTTATACATTTAAGAGTACAAGGTTTTCATTAAACTTGGTTTAGTACAAAAAATACTAACCTGACAATGTTGTACCTCCCTGTCCCCTTTGAAAATACTAAACTTTGTTCTACTCTTAAAGCTACCATTCTTTTCTTTCTTCTTATAAATAGCAGAAAAATATGATACAATATTGTATATCATATATATACGGCATATATATAATATATATATATATAGGTATACTCTTAAATATTACGACATTGCACTTCAGTGCTTACTAATATCGACTTTGATTTATTACTCATGGCGTTGTTAATGGTCCATTGAGGGCCATGCCATCTGAGGTTCGTGCCCAAAGTCTTTTGTTTTGTAATCCCAAACTCATGACTCAAAAGCTACCTCAATATAATTGCATAACGGCGGTAAACCCGTAAATATGTGCCGAAAACTAAATAAATTTATTTGTACAGGGGACAAAACCAAAAACCATTTCAAGTGTATGTAACGTTAGCCGAATGTGTATACGAATTTTCGTAGTAAATGTGACGCTGAAAATCCGCATTCGACTAACTATTAGTGCGAAGTCAGCGGAAAGTGTCAGTGAGTCATATATACATGCAAACACAAGCCAGTTGTCTCGTGTATAGCTCGTTTCCAAAAACACAACAGAGAAAGAAAATAAATAACGAGTTGAAAAATAATACAAGCCGTAGTGAATATAAAACCGCAGATGAAGGCTGCAAAATTTTCACCGGTGAGTGCCCTTCTGCGAAAGCAAAAGTAATTTTGTGAACTGGTTTTAACTGAGACAAAATATTGAGCATGGCTTTGCACTTACTAATGCTTTACATATAAATCCGTATGCACATATATACTCGTATGTACCTATATATACCTATGTATTTATGATGTGTATGCAGATATATAAATTTGGTATGAAAGATGGCTGATGGTGAGGGAGTGGGGAGCGGAGTGGAGGCGTTTGCCGCGGATTTAGTTTTTGTTTTTTGATTATTTCTTTCAATAAGCGGTGCTGATTAGATCAAGGATGTTCATTTAATGAAAATGTTGTTGTTACGGTGAACTGCTATCGTATAAACTGTTTTTGTTTTTATTCAAGACCCTATCACAAGCCACTTCAAGTCGAGGCTAAAAGTGGTAGCAGATATTTTATCAAACGCTTTTGCTGCAAGAGTTGTTTTTGTACTGGTTGTGGCATTTCATTTACTAAATTCATAGTTACTCTATTTATAATTCGAATCGCTAGTAGTTAAAATGAAATATAATTAAAAGCGGAAAATAATTGCGAATATCTTGTTATATTCACGCTCTTTGCACGTGAAAAGCAACTTCGCGAGGAAATCGCTCAAATTGGCTGTTGAAGTCAATGCTCCAAAATAGCACTAAAATCGAGAAAAGAAAAAAGTAACTGCGCACAGTAGTTGACTGGGCAGCAAAAGTAACATAATAACAGTGGTTGGTCCAATACGTAGAGTTGGTGGAGTTGAGTAAGAAGAAGAAGAAGCAGAAAAAGCACAGCACTTGCGGCGTCTCCAACCTTTCTAAGTGCTTTCACTTTCGTTGAACGAGCGACATCGGTGTTTCGGTTTCGACTCCAACTGCTGTTGCGTTGCTTATTGTTGATGTGCAGTTGAGAGTGACTGAACTTATTTTCTGTTAGTGCAACAGCTACTCATTAACCGTTACTACATGTATTTCTTTGTACATAGCTCACTCTTAGCTGACTCTTTTCATTTCGCGCTTCGCGGGGGTTGCTATTAACCCATACTCTTGCTATTTATTTTTAGTTAAGCTGTCTGTCTGTCCCTTAATTTTACTTTTTGTTTGACGCCGGTTTGACATTGGCCAGTTGACTTCATGTTTTGCATTCGAATGTTTTTTTGGCTTGATTTTTTCACAATTTCTCAACTTTTTATTCGGTTCATTGGAAAAATCGTTTGTCTGCCTTATGGTGCACTGTGAAGGGCATTTTGTTGCAAGCGCAGCAGTTTTCATTTTCATTCACACAGCTGCACTTTGTATGTGTAGGAGCACAGTTATTTGGTAATTGTTGCTTATTCATTTTTTATGCGTTTCAAGTTTATTTTGTTGTTGGTAGCTTGTCGATGTTGTAACCAGACCGTTAGTGCATTTCATTGGATTTAACGCAGTTAAGCGGATCTGGTTTTTCTACCGTCAAGAAGTCTTTAGCTAACCTGAAAAGCGGTCCTGGGGCTTTACGATGCGCATTTAAGATATGTTTGCGCCTTCGTATTGAGAGCTCAGGTCGTCACTCTTGTACGCTTCGATTCTTCGGGCTCCCTTGGGGTGGTTGTTCGGCTATATCTTGGTTGTTTGTTGAAACTTTAAGCTTGAAGTACAATTTTTGTCTTGCTGAAGAACCGAATTGTCGAAATATTTTTGGATACTCTTAGCTCAAGTCTACTAAATATCGCCTTGGACTATGGATCGCCATCGTATTAGCTTCACTTGCATTTCACCACGACTTTGCTACTCCGCACCTTGACTGCTCCACATAAAAAGTGTAAATATACTTTTAGCACATACTGTACTTTGAGAAGCTTTGGTTATATTTTTTTGTCAAAAGAGAAATACAAAAATATTAACTGTTGAACCATGACAGACTGACATCATGTCATAACAATCGGTAAATATGTCAGCGATCAATTTCGGATACTTTCGCTGTATAAACCCCAAATAATCTTTCGCTATCATGGCTTATTTAACAACTCCACGGCAAATATGAATGCATGCATACGCACACATATATATATTATATATATTATATATATGTATATATATTATATATATGTGTGCGTATACCTTTGAATTGGTAAATTAGCATTTGTAGAGAGTCTATTGTGCGATCTTAAAAAAAACATAAATCTGATTAACAATGCAAAACCAGTTTTACGAGTCTTCATCAACGGTATATATTTTTTACTGTTAATTGTCTCTGGCTATGTATGAATTTGAGCGTGGCAAAAATTAAGTTGAATTTATTGAACACTAAAAAATTTAACTATTTTCTATTTGCATATCGCTCTTTGCAGACTATGGCAAGCAAGAAAAAGCCCATTAGCCAATACACAAACCAATTACATTGTTAATTTTTATAAATTTTTGAAATAAAGTATTCATGGTGATTTTGGCTTAGAAAAGTTCACTGCTTTTGTTACTAACATCTAAATCTCTGTATTGGTCAATATTCTTTCACTTGAGCTCAGCCTTAGTCTCCCAGAATAGAATTCGAATTAGTTTTTGCTTTGCTGCCATTTACCTAATGGCTCACCCGTTTAATCTGTTGTAAATTGCTTTGCTTTTTGCAGTAATCTTTTAAACTATTTCTGTTAGCGATTTGCATTATGTAACCAGTCGCCATTGTTTAATGTTCGGTCATTTGTCGTTAGAAGCTTAATGACCGTTTTTTATACTTACGCTTTTATTGTTTAGCAAGTAGCCCTGACGACATCTTTGTGCTCGTGGTAATAAACCTTAGGTAATGCTGCCATTGTACTAAACTTATTCTAGATCTTTACTAAGTGAGTCATTGAACTTGATAATTTATCAAAAGAAAATGGAAAAATTATTCAACGAACGATATCTTTTCTCATAAGTCTACCTTTGCTAAAAATAATTTATGTAAAATGGCATTTATGAAAACGAAAAAAATTAAAATTACACGAATAGAACTTTAAATCAAATAAAATATATTCTTTTTTTTAGATATTATCATAAAATAATAGGTTAAATTTCGATAAATTAGAGAAAGCCTCTTAAATAATAATATAATAAATGTTGTTGATTTAAATAATATTTTTTAAAGTGAAAACTTTTTCTAACATTTACAGCTCAAAGTTAGCACTTTCCCCGCTAGATTTACACCACAATAATGAGTTTCAAGCCTCAGTATCTTTATTGAACCAGTACCTTCCAATTAAGACAGTCTTTTGGGCTGTCAGCGCACCTTTAATTAGATGCATTTTTCATCATTTGGTATATGGATATAAACAAAATTTCCATAAAATATAACGCAAATAAAAATCGTTTAAAGAAACTCATTTTTTATTACAGCATGGAGTTTGGCAGTGATTGTGAGCAAACATGAACGTCTACCATTCATCTACAGACACCAGATTTTGAACTAAAGCAAAGGGAAACCGAATTAAAAACACATACATTTAGTCGATCAGTGAAGCATATACACGCACATCAACTATTAAAACACACAACGACATTTTCTAGCTTAGGTTATGAGCTGCAAAGTGGAGCGACACAGCAGTGCAACGCTGCAGATGGCCACAGCGACAGCCACAGCCACAGCTACCACAACGGTTATGACGCTCAACAAAAGCCGAAAATCTCACAAAGGCACAAATTCCTCGCTGGCCGGCACAATGTCGACGAGGAGAACCACAAGTTGGCCGCTTTCCACAGCCACGATGCAGCACAGCTTCAGCCCGGCGCACTCGCTCCGCTGGCTGGGCGTGCTGGCACTGCAGCTGCTGCTGTTAGCAACACGTAATATCGGTAAGTAATGCATACGTAATTTAAATGACAACAGTAAGATAGATGGCTCATATGGTGAGGGAGCACAATAAGCTTTTGTGCGCAATAAATTTCAATCGCTTGTCGTTTGACGCCTTTCAGTTGGTAGCGAGCGCCACCTGCAGCATTTGAAGCAGCTAATATTATTCTTTGTAACCTGTTCACATTGTGTTTTGGTTATCTCCGTGTTTATTTGCATTTAAAATAGCTATTCGGGCTTGTGTGTGTGTGTATTTGTGAGTTGTTTTTGTTTATAGGTGCGTGGCTTGTCACTTGTTTGGCGGCTTTGCCATTCTTGTTGTGAAAGTGCGATTACATACACATGTATACCTCACCACCGGTTCGAGCTGACATCAATGTGTTGAAGAATTCGCACACACACACACACATGCATTCCAATGCTGAAATGTAAGCTCTTGCCCGTATATGAGAGGCTTACTGGAACCAGTGTTTAATGTAGCGGAAAAATTTTGTTGTGCGTCAACAATGCAACAGAGTAATAAAATAAAATACGCACTTTATTTTCGTAAAGGTTCGCAAAGCAATTGGCAATGCAAAAAGCGTAACGAACTCACGAAGATTATTCAGCTGCTGGCTTTTTAAGACTAGGCCTTTGCCTGGCAAATTCTCACATACTAATGGGCTTATACGCATATAAATTATCTGTTTACCTTTGTGCATTACGTTGATCGACTGTGACTGGTGCGCCATTTTAGATTAGAGCAAACTTTGACTAAGCAGAAGGGACACAGGTGAAATCCAACTTTTATATTCTCCTAACCATTTTTTACCTTAAACTTTGACTTTATCCTAATATAATTTAATTTGGTTGCTTTTTAATGGATCATCCTCACAGCGATTTTGTAATAGTTTACTTAAACAATCAAGTTAACAATTACCAAGAATGTTTTGTTCTATCTAATTTTTATTTTCTGTCCTAATGCGGCCATAGACGCGAAGACTACTAGACCAAAATAAGTTCATAGGTCTTGAAATTTGTAGTTAATTTTTGTAGTATTATTATAGTAATATAATACTCTTGAGAGGTTGAGTTTTATAAAGACTTCTTTGTAAACTTCATCGTCATCGAAACATGTCTTTTACGACCTTCAGTGAATGCTTTGTGCCCCTCTAATACTTACAAGTATGATAGTGGTGAAATAGACTCCCCAAAAGATTTCTGCCACATTTCCAACTATTCCCTAGCCGTTATTCCATTGGAAACACAAAATTTCAAGAAACTTGAAAATCGTCAGATAAACTATTCGCGTGGTAAATTAAAAGCTGATCATCAAACTTTAGACGAACATGCAAAGGGTTATACCAATCTGGGAAGCAAATACTTATCTATTCGGTGTGCGCGCGCAGCTTAAATATACCAGTCGGGTTAAAATTTATTATATATTATAATATAATACAATCTATTATAGCTCGCTCGATTATGTATTCTTTATACATTTTCTTCTCATGTATTCACATATGCGTCCACATTTACATAATATCGTATTAATAGAAAATTATATACCGTTAAGAGAGTGGTATTTATTTAAAGCGACCCGTTGAGAGCCACACGTCTGCGCGCATAACTCCATTAACTTGACGTGAGTGCCACAATATAATTTAAATTAATTAAGCTTTACATAAAAAGTACATACATAGGAGTATATTGTAGGAAACCCATATAAAGTGGAGCTAATTAACAGTGCAAACATATTAACTGCCATGAGAACACAATTCTCTGGTCACAACTACGCAGTTACGTCGGTCGCAGATTGATATCTACGGCATACAAAAGACTTAAGCAACGAACCTCTTCCGCTAACTTGCGCCAGGCACTAATACCATCTCTAAGTTTGTACTATTTACAAGGTATTTTGTGCGAAATGTTAGCTGTTCATTAAAGAAGCTTAGGTAAACTATTAAAACGTACCGTTTCGCATTGCAGATGACCCAAATTAATCGAAATGTCTGCGTACGAGATGAAGCTGCTCAAAAGTAGCGCTGTGCTTGGGTACTTATGTGCGCTGTGGGGAAAATCGTGAACAATAATAACGAAAGTGTGGTTGATAAAAACCCATAAGAACCGTTATTTGACCGTAGTATGCTTTGCAAGAAGCTTGTACTTATGCACACACAAAGGTACGCAATTGATAATGTCAGTTTTAACTCGCTTCAACGACACCGCTAAGTATTTGTTCAACCCAAAAACGAGAAAAACCAAAAAAGATTAAAATAATTTTTTTAATGAACGTTCAAAATCTAGCCAACAACTATTAGCTTCTAATATCATGTCTTGCAGTAGTATTAGCGCTGTCCACTTGTTGCTGCCTAAAACGGCTATTTACTGACGTAAACACGACAGCTGACGATGGTATTGAAGCTATTCGAGCACTTATCGTCTCTGTGCTTTATGCCTTACCATTTTGTGTACTGCTGAGAAATGTGAGTAAACAAAAAGCAAAAATATCCAATTCTTCGGCACCTAATCTCTAGAAGAAGTGTTGGCGTTTGCTTTTTTAATTACTTCGTATACTATTTTGGTCGAGCATAATATGGTATCTTTTCTTGTGCTGTGACCTACTAAAGTCCCAAGAAATTAATAAATGTATAATACTTGTACATATGTATATGCTTGTCTGTGCATGTAGCGGCGTGTGTTGTGCTTGTGAGGTATGTGAGGCGGCGTCAATAAGCCGCAGAGTGAGCAAACGAGACACGAAAAAGTGGTGAAGTTGCAGCATTCAAGTGTTTTGTAAGTTTATTTTGTCGGTACTCACATTTTACACGATACTTTATCTTAATTAGGGGAATCAGTTGGCTGCCTGAAAAGCATATACTAATGTTGTCTTGGTCGATTAAAATAGCAAAGAATTTGATAAGGGAAATACAATACAATAAAATTATGAAAGATTGTAGGATGAGTTTAGATCACTTTTAAACGAAATTTATTCTTTAAAATTTTAGTATTGTGCATGGAACTGCTGGCGGAGTACCACTGTCTTAAGAAATCAGCGGTGTGAAAAGCGATTCACAAAACTTCACAGAAGATTAGCTTCGACAAGAATTACCAAAAATGGAAGACTAACAAGTTCAATGACTTCTTCTTTTAATTCTAAATGCGCATATTTTAACGGCTGTGAAGACATAGTCCCATATTTGTATAATTAATCCACCAGCACACCATTTCTTCACATTAAATGGTGATCGCTTTGTCGACTAAAATATTCTCTAGCCAAGTCAAATTTTCAGCGTTGTGTTCGGAATATTAATTCAGAAGCATTCTTACATATGTAAACAGGTAGCATTTCTTCGAGAATACATAGATTGTTATGTACATATGTGATAGCACACGGGTGTGTATGTAAAAAATTCTTTAAGATTAGTTCTAGTTAGTTATAATTTAAATCACGTCAAGCAGCAAGCTGCAAGCAGCAGGAGAATGCTCAATACTGTTACACATTTAATTGCAATTGGAGCATTGATTCCTAAAATGAGCTCAGTGAAACATGCCAACCACTTTTCGCGCTCAACGTCCAACTTGGCAAGGGGAAATGGCAAACTGGCCAATGGAACCTGTTAAACCGCCAATTACCAGCGATGACTGCATGAAAATACTTATTCATACTTACACACACATGTACCGTATGAGCAAGGCGAGAGAAAAAGCATTCACCCAAAAACAACTCAAACAAGCGCTTCTCATTATAAACACACACATGCAAGCATATAAAGATGTGTGCGTGTATGTGTGCATTCGTGTGCGCTGATGCGCTCATGTGAAAGCGTGCTTTTTAAGCCAATAAGTCTATTAATTTAATAGTTTGGCCAACATCGAATTGAATATGCCTGATCAGCGACAATGTTAAGAATTCCGTTGTTGTTGATGCTTTTGTCGAAGCAAGAATTCAAGGAAACTAGAACTGTGTGAGCTCCTTTTAAGGCGGCACAGGGTGTGCCTAGTGCTTTACCATCTTCTTCGACGTAATTTTCACAGAGTAATCATGCGCACAATTTTTTAGTTAACTTTAGACCTTGATGTATGGTTCTGAAATGATTTTTTAGATTAATCCACATATAGATATAATATATATTTTTTTCTCAGAATCAGAATAAATTGCGTTTGTCCAAGGTGATGTAATGATTTAAGGGGTCTTGTAGAAAAATGAGATCTCTTTAATATTTAGTTATTTAAAACGTCTTCATTTTATTCGTTCTCCGCTCTCTCTCTCTCTCTGTTCTCTTTACCTCCTTATGTTCTCTAATTCTCTTTAATTGTATTAACAACAATAGCATTCAGTAAAACAGTGTTTTGTTCGATTCGCCACTGTGAAAAGGTAAAACGTCAGCGAATATTTAGTAGAGATAATAAATAATGTCTAAGATACTATATATAAAATTCATTATCTATTTAAAGGCTAATACTGTTACAAACCTCCCATATAACTCGGACATCAGTTGGTATTTTCTTAGTGGTGATCTAATATGCAAAGATATTATTTAATAATCCGATTTTCGTATAGTAATTTTCCATGCGCTCTTAAATGTTTTGTAAATAAACTTATGAAACATTAAATATATGTAAAAAAATGTGCCTATAGTGCACTACGCTTATGGCTGTTCAACTGCAAATCGTACAGTTGTCGCAAAAACCTGTATGTATGTAACAGTATTCCGTTAAAGTTGTGCAGTTTTTGTGACAGGCGCCATAAACTACCAAGTCTTTGTTTGGTCGCAGTGGCCGTTAAATAGCAAACGTTAGTCGCTTAGTTGTTTGACTGACTTACTGACATGCTGACTTGATGCCGCCGGTGCAGAAGTTCGGGCCGGCGTTCGATGGCAGTTAAAGCTTGACGCCACAGCACCAACTTACAAAGCGCAAAAAATAGCCCAAAAGACGCACATGGAGCATGACTAGAGCAAAGTACTGAATCTTATAAATTGTAGTTGAGTGCTTGAATTTGTAAACAACAAAACGCCACAAGATAATCTAGAGCCAGCTCGCATTCTACGGCCGCCTAGCGGACATTGTTGTTAAACGGTATTTTCTTGTTGTAAGCGTTTTTGCTTAGTGTTTTGGGTTACGTATGACTGACGGTGATCTAAAAATATGTAGGTAGCTATATGTGGTCTCTAATTTACTGGCACATGTGGGCATATGTATTCAAGTGTATGCGTATATGTACAACATTTAATGAAGCGGGTATGAATATGCATGGGTTCTGAAGTAGGTTGGGAAGTGCTTACATAAATGGGAGCGTTTGCCGATTAGCTTCGGTGCGTCGCATCAATGAAGCCAAAATGCGGACACCGCTTGAATCACGGCTGGTCGACTATCTCTTATGACTATATGACTTTTTCTGTCCATAGGACTGTCCATTATAGATAATAGAGAGTATCTCTGACATCGAGTTAACATCAGTAAACTTTAACTTTTAATAGTTATGGGCTTTCTAACTGGACACTGTCCGATTCAAGATCTGCTTGAAAGAGGCTGAGATCTCAACACTTTCTTTTCGCACGTCCCGCCTTCGCTAAATCAAGGCAAAAATATCTCGGATCTGACGCTTTGAGACATCCGGTTGAAACGGCGAAAATAGGTATAAAGTACCTAAGCAGATTTGTGATAGGTTCAAGTCGTTTTGTCGAAAATATATATACAACAACAGGAGGTCTTATCTGGCTTCACAAAGGACTGCATTTAGTAGTCTAGTGTGATCACTCTGTCATCTTATCATATCAATTATATATCAATTTTGATGTTATCTCTATTAGATCGTTTGATTGTTTTTCTGGTGCTCTTCGTTATTAAATTGGAAATTTGTGCCGTAGTAGCTTAAGTAGAGAAAGGAAGGTTTTGAGGTTTGTATGAAAGTATATTTGCTGTATCATAGTGGTATTCTTCATAAAAATGTAGTATTCGTTGAAAGAGGTATGTACACCTAAGAAGACTATTAATAATTAAAAAATCTTGTTAATATTTCGTCATACATTTCTTATGTATTTAATTTCCTGCTTTTAGATGTTGCTGTGATTAAAACTTTTCTGCATTTAGGCTTCCACTTCACTCACATTCGGACTTAATATTGTTAATAAGAAGATAGTTACATCTGTAAAAACTTACTCGCCAGGTGACGCTGTAGACAAGTAGTCATATTTATGGTTCGATTTGACTCATTTTTGGTATATACTGGAATTAATATAATAAAACACTATACTTACTCTAACTGCAAAGTATAAAATAATGCAATTTGTTTCGAAGATTAAGATTTCATTACATTTTCTGAGTGAACGTTTATCAGTTCTCATAAAGGCAACCCAAATATATTCGAAATTTTTTCCTTTCTAAACAATTTAAAATTAAAAACCTGTTCCATCGATTTCACAGGCGATATTACGAAAAGGGAACTGCAAAAAGGTTCGATAAGTATATTGATAAGCCAACAGCAACACAGCTTGAAGCTTTTGTCAAAAATAACAAAAAATTGCAATCGTTCAAGTGCGCGAGAAAGGCGAGAGAGTGTGCGTCAAGCAAAGAATGCAACCGGTGGCGAACTTGACCAGAATTTCATTCAAGATTTAAGGCATTTCATGGCCCTTCATAAATACGTGTGTGCAAGTATGTTTTGTTTTTATCATATATGTGGTGATAGTTACGGAAACAGGTTGCTCACTCCGCTATGCCACTTTTTCGACAGGCGCATATAACAGCACATTTCGAATGCCTCGGCTAAAAGTGCGTGCGTTTTAATCGTGTGAGCTGCGAAATGCGCAAAAGGGAAAGTTTTTCGTTTACATGCTAACTTCTTTTCATCAATCATGTTCACAGCTATACTCGTATGTTAAGTGTGGCAATAAAAATTAATGTATTATGCTAAATGATTGCATTCAAATTGTAAGCTAAATTTAGACGCGTTGTTTGCAATCTTTGATTTGAGCTTTTTCATAAATTTCTACGTTTTGTAACGAAATATGTGTGAAATAAAAGGTATATATATATACCTATTAGCGCTCTTACAATTTTTCGAATCACCCGTAAGCCGATTATTCGAATAGTCGGTTTGTAATCGTTTTTACGAATATAAACTGAAAAGTACTAGTCGTTCTTCTGCGACTATTCGAATAGTTGCTCTACTGCGAGTATTTGAATAAATGAAAATTGTTTGAAATCCAAGCAGCCTTTGATTTTTACCTCTTTGTTTTTTTTTTAATGAGCGCTTACTATTCGATTAGTCGACAACGAACGGTTAACCGAATAGTCAAAAATGAGCGATTCATCGAATAGTCGACAACTTACGATTATCCGGATAGATCAAACCGAATATTATTATTCGAATAATGCCCTATCCGGAATAGAATTGTAGATAAAATCTGGGTGCGGTTTGCTCCAATGTAAAATAATGTAATTGATCGATCGATATCGAATGTTAAAGAATAGATGATTCACCAAATTCACCATCGAAATCCACGAGCAACATATTGGGCTACACTTTCTTAATTATGTAAACAAAAGACTCAAGCACCGAACTCGACAGCTCTCGTGTACAATTAACTATGCACACAGATCACATACATATATACAAGTGCATGTTAGCAATTTATTTACAATTTGTGCTGCATGGCTGAATTCCTGTGGCTGAGCGCTAGTAACTTACAAAAGCAACTATTCTAAAAACGAACGAAGGAATGAGCAGATAAGCGCGATAAAGGCAAAAATCGTGTAAATGTGCAAACCTGCTGCCGACATTGCAAAAGCATTGCTATTACAACGAAAACGGTAGAAAAAGAAAATGAAAGAACTAATATTTGGCGTTGAAAAATAGCATTGCCTCGGCTATTTGCTGATAAAATTGGTACCGACGAAATTGTCCATGCATGCCGCCAGCCGACAAACGGTGCCCCATCAGCGCCATTGTCGGAGCAGCGGCAACAGCATGTGCAACCGCGTGCAAGACAGCAACACTTGTGCTAGTTGCAACTGGCTCTGCTGTTCGGATGTAAAATGTAAAAGCCAGTCAACTCCGCGCCATTCACCGTCAGCCTGCCGGAGTGCCAGGCAAGCTACCAACCAGCCAAGCAGCCGTTGTGAGACGCAATCACACGCCAATTCTGGCTGCAATTTGATTGTAAATTGCTCGCTATTGCTGCAACACCAGCTAAGATAATGGCGATACAGCATTGGTGGCAGCAACGCGAGCTGCGAGCTAAAGAAGATACTCAGGAGTGTTGAATTTCATATTAGAAGAGACCTTGATTAAGGTCATTCGCTTCACTTTGGTTGCAGGAAAGAGCTCGAGTGGCTAACTAAGTATGCCTATGCGTGTGTGTTTTATGTTTGTATGTGTACTTAGATGCATTTCTTGTTGCTGTACTCAGACAATGTCGTATATTTTTCTTGCTGGCGAGCAGGAATTTTTCATCTTTGTTTCGCTGTTGTTATTATTTGTATTATGCTGCATTGGTTCTTGATTAGAATGGCGAGGGGGCAGAAAAAGTTCTTGCTTTCAGATACAAAGCTAAAAGGCTGCGCAGTAATGAGAGTTGACAAGACAATAGCGCAAATTATTTGTTGTAACCATAGAACTTGTAATTTTGTTTATCCAATCAAATACACCATACATCGAAAAAAATTAAACTGTGGCATACAAGAGACTGAAAAATAAAACCTTTATTTATATATGAGTTAATTAAGTTTTTATTGCATTGCCATATTAATAACGTGTCGCTCAGAACTTTGCAACTATTTTTAGCTTTACATACAAATTGGTGTACTGTGTTTAATTATGTTCCAACTGTGATAGCTTAAGTAAAGGCCTTTATTTATAACTGAATATCCTGATGTATGCAAATTACTTATTTAATAATTCACTCAAAACGAAATATAAGGGTCCAATGGTATTTAAGCAACATATTGAATAGACACAACATCATTTCGATTGAATGCCCTTGTGGCACGGCGTTGTAAGACAATAACATTGGCGGCGACTCAGAAACCTCAAGCAACACCCACACAGTGCAGCAACAACAGCAAAATACTTGTATGTATATAAGAAAGCCGCAAATATGCAGCAACCTCAAAAGTTGGAAAACAGTCTGTGAGCTGGCACAGCAGCAATGCACCGATGAGGTTCGTTCGAGTGACCGCTTCGCCTGCAGAGCTGTCCACTTGTTGCATTGAGCATGAGTGTAATTTAATTTGTTGCAAGCCTTTTTCACAGTGCTGCCACAAATACTTGCATGCACAATGTAGGCATAAATCTTTATGCTTGTTGTTGTTCTGCATATTAGCTGTGGCAATTTGTATGCAACACAGCGGAACCACCAAGCCAACAGAGAATGCTTCTGCATCATTCTTACATGTTAGTTTGGAATTAGAAATATCATTTGCATATTTCCACACATATACAACCATACATGAATTTTTAGTAAGGTATGGCGACGAAGATCCAGCCGTTGTGGTTGACCGAGCCCATTTAATTTTCCCAGAAGTACACAAGTATGCGAGTGTGTTGCCAGATAAGACTTCAAAGCAAGTGCACGAAGTTGTAGTTAGACAAACGAGTAAACATTTGTTGTTGTTCTGCTTGAGCAGTTGTTATTGGCCGAAATTATTTACATTACATAGCGCTGTTTTACATGTTTGAGTGGCGTTATTGAGGCTCGAGTGTATTAAACGAAAGACTTAAGTAGCAAACTTGGCGATATGTGCCTAGCAATAATTTGTAAACAGGGAAAGGGAAAAGTGAATGGTTTTGCAATGAATAACTACATATGACAATCATATACTGGTTTCTTCTGGTTTCGAAGTGAAATGTTTTTAAAAATCATATTTTGCTCTATTTTATTATCGGTTGAATGTGGAAATTTAATTTATATTGAAGATTTAATTTCAATTGAACATCATTAAGCATTGATTTTAATTTTACTGCGAAGTCCTCTTTTTAATATTCTAAAAAATCTTATAAATTTTTTATTAATTTTCAAGTTTTATTCTTTGTATTCATGAAACACACTTTTCATGCTATTCATATTTAGATGATAGTCAATTTATTTTAAGATTAAAATATTTTGTAATGCCACGAAACCTATTCTATGCGGCTTATATTTGCTACTAACAAAGTTCCCTGCTTATCTAGTCCATGATTCCTAGGGTCTTTAAATTCGATTAGTTCATATTTAGAAAACTACTTACGCATGATCTAACTGTATTTATGTAATTGTACAGGTATATTCAAAGGAGTTGAGCGAGTGTAAACAATAAAATGCTGAATAATAACCAATAAATTATAAATAGCGAAAATTAACGCAAATTTTCCAGTAATTGCATCATCTATTGTAAGTGATCGTGGGACATAACTCTAAATATATTTATTTTGTTTGTTATAGTCTTAGTTAATTTGCAAAAACCAGAGGTTACATTAGCAGTCATATTTTTTTGTTGCGAAACAGCTAATCTATTATAATATGAAGTAGTGGGTAGTGACTGAAACCGAGTCCTACATATTAAAATCTGTTTTTACATCATGAACAAGGTGCGAGTACTCGTATAATAAGTTTGCCATGAAGTCTAAAACCCAGAAGAGAACGTTAGAGGCTCTATAAAATACTCTGTCTATTCGTTTAACAACAGTATACACGCGCACTAGGCTCTCAGTCTTTGAGATATCGATCTGAAATATCGCACCTGTCCTTTTTTCTCCAAGAAGCCAGCCATTTGTCGGAAACGCCGTTATTGGACCACTAGAGCATTTAACTCCCACACAAACTGATCAATCAAAATCAAGTGTTTGCATTGAAAACTTTCTTATTTGTGAAGGGTATTATAGTTTCGAGTTTCAATCAACTTGATATTATTATTCGAATTTTCTTAATTGTATGCAAAGTCTATAAATTTCCTTCTAAAAATTAAAAATTAGTTCGATAAATTTGATTTGTTGATTATTGTTACTTTAAATACTTTTCATGTTTGTAAATACATACATATGCCATATAACCTTCACAATAAATATTGGCTACTTGGTCAAGCAAGCCAAAATTGCATTATTTGTCGCATTTAAGTTACATAAGTGCCACATATTTTGGTGAAAAATAAAGTTACATAATTGGCAACGCGTTCGATTTGATGGTAGGCCAAATAAAAGAAGGCAATGACAGGCGAAAACGAAAA
Organism: Bactrocera oleae; assembly: GCF_042242935.1. Taxonomy (NCBI): domain Eukaryota; kingdom Metazoa; phylum Arthropoda; class Insecta; order Diptera; family Tephritidae; genus Bactrocera; species Bactrocera oleae. The sequence continues at coordinate 72,834,318 of NC_091538.1, forward strand.
TAGTTCCGTTACACTTGTCCACACGTATGCACTTAAAAGTACCTGCACTTAACATGTGTTACTCAATTACATATATGTGCAAAGGTGTGCAAATGTCAGTGAGTAGCTTTAGCATAGACAGTTATGCGGCTGGCGGTATGTTTGTAAAATTATTAAAAATCAAAAGTCTGCTTGCGTCCATAAACACGCATTTTGAATTAATTTCGTAATTATCAACTAATAGCTGGTGCCAAGTGGCGTTGTTGGCGTACAACAAAAACAACAAAAACAATACACATTTGTTCGCATAAGCTTAAGTACTTACGTATTAACCTCTACGCTGAGGTACCCTGAAGGGAAAACCTAACGGCTTCTTTTGTTTCGATCAATAACTGCAAAAGCAGCGAAAGCAAATTTAATATATGTCTTCCTCCCAAATATTCCATTTTCTGCTGGCACATGCAATGCAGGCGGCCACAAATGCTCGTAGAATGCTGTAAAAAACAAGAAAAAAAGTTTATATAAATAAAATAAAATAAAACAAAATAACGTTAACTTCGGCAGCATAAAATGGTATAAAAAAGTCTTAATTTTGATTTTGATCGATCAGTTTTTATGGCAGCTATATGCAATAGTGTCCCGATCTGAACAACCTGTGCCAAATAATATAGTGTTTCGGTATCCGCGATTCCGAGAAGCAGCAGCTTTTTGAGCAGAAAAGGGTGTGCCAAATTATAGACCGATATCTCAAAAACTATGGGACTAACTCGAATATATGCTAACGGATGGAGCGACGGATATGGCTAAATCGACTCAGAACAGCACGCTGATAATATATAATATACAAGTATATATATTTTATATGGTCCCTACGATTTTTTCTGTGTGTTGCAAGCTTCGTGGCTAACTTAATATACCATGTCCAGGGTATAAAAAAATGTGACCACATAATACCAGTTTCACAAGCTGGCAGTCCATTCTAATTGCATTAACTTATGTAGCTTGCTGTTTCTTCTTGAACACTTACGAGATTAGAAATCTACTTAGAGAGAGTCGTTATGTCCAGACTTGAATAGCATTGAAATTTCCTGCAGGGTGCGCATGCGCCCAATTTTCTTATACAATACTTGACTTCGAACGTTTACTGTGCATAAGTGCAGCCATATAAGTGTTTCGTAATTGCTGTCGTCAAAAGCAGCAATTTGATTAGTCATATGTGTATGCGTGCGTGCGTGTGTTGTGTTTTTGGCGCCGACAGCGTGAGCTGGCTGTGACTAATTGCCGTTAGCTTATGCTGTGCCATTTTCCAGCCATCACTTGGGTGTTGCAAGCCACTTTCGGCTTCCCTTTTGTCGAAATTATTTTATGTCGCCATCACGAATATATGATTTGATTTCACGGTGTTTCGACTTTTACGACGAGTTGCGAGCCTCCCGATACATTTCGGTTTTGCTCAATTTTACTGTGCTCGGCCAATCACCTTCACCGCTTGCTAACTTTAAGTAATTTGGTATTTGGTGTTTTTGACTTGAGCGCTTGTTGTGCTTATCGTTTTCCGTTACAGGAAGTTGCAGTTAGCGAGCGAATGAGCTACGTTGTACACCTTATGAGCTATAGAAATAGAAAGTGTTTTTCGGGGCACACACATTTACATACACGTATGTGCGGAGTCTGCCTGAATGTTGCATACATGCTGGTTGTTGAGTATTGGCTTATTTCACCGTTACGGGTTCATAATGTGGCGCGCTGGTGGTTATCTATGTTTTTATGTGCAGTCACATTTGTTGTTGTACAAACACATACATGCCAAGCGTATAATTTGGGTATTAATTAAGCCAAGCGGTGGAACTAATGTCTCGACAGCTGGATGTCGACGAACCCTGAAGTCTTAACTTTTGGCAGAAAAAATTGGGCAACGCAATCCGAAATTATGGCGAATACAATGATTTGTGCATGCCAAAGCTTTGAAGCACATTTAAGCAGTTTATAAATTGCAAAGTCAAATATTTTGCAAACACATTAGTATAACGGTCTCACATGAGCAGCACTGTTGCTCAACAGCAGTGGCGGCGGCGTCAGCTCTGTAAAGCTTGTGGGCATTGTTATATGGCAGATATTAGCGTTAGACAAGTTGTGCGAAGCCTTAAAGAAAGTAAAAGTTGTTGCGTTATTTTTAGTTTTTTTGTTACACTTTACTTGTAAGCAGCAAGCGAACACTTTTATCTTTATTTAAGTGGCTCCAAACTGGCGCTCAACAACAATTAGACCACTTGCTGACACACACCCACCAACACGCATAACTGTACATAGATTGACACAAGTAAACGAAAATAGTTTACCGTTAAATATATATAGATACATATACATATGGTATACGTGAGCACGCTTATCGCAAAGACGGCGCAGATTTGTCAAGTGATCATTTGCTCTCGTATGTTTATCGACTTTGCCGGCGATTTTGTGAAAGTGTTTACCTTTTAAAAACTCGATTAATATAGTTTATTTTTGTTTGTGTTATGCATTCCGCAAGCTCCTTTTTCCAATTCCAAAATTGAAAATGAAACTATTAACAGATATGCTACACACAGAGTATGTGCATGTATGTGTGTCGATGCGTTTGTCGATTCATTTCACTTTTCCTCTCATTTAATTGCTTCAATGATTTTCATTTTCCTTATAAAAAAAATTAATTTAAAATGATTGCATTTCTTAAACGCTTCACTACGCGTCATTCCATAACTTCTTGTGGCTGCGGCATGCTTTTACTTTTTCCTACGCTCCAACTGCTTCACTTCTGCCGACGTGGATGGTATTGCGGTTGCCGGCAATGTGGTTGGCAAAAGCCCATGTTAATGCATTTCAAGTGAAGATTGCCTGAAATTGTCGGAATATTTAATAAAAGTGGTGAATATACTTAAAACAATAATGCTGATAATTAGGAGAAGCAGCAGAAATTACTTGTGGCTTATCAGGGTCTCCTTAATATGGAATATTTGTTTAAAAATATAAAAGACAAATGATCCAATAATATATCTATTTAATTGTCAGAGAGAGAATTAGCAAAAGTTTGTAATTAAAATTAGATTTTATTTAAACTAAGTGTTTAACGTGCCGATAACTCTGCACAAAAGATTTATAAATGTACAAAAGAAACTCACCGCTTGGGCCGATAACTGTGCTATTATTTTCGAAATTGTGAATAATTTGTTGCTTAAATTATTTTTACACTAAATAAAGATGCGATTTCAAAAAATAGAAAAACAAAAGAATTAAAAAAAAGCTTCTTATTACATACTGCCATATATCGCCTATGACATTGAGCAAACAAAAGACTCCAGTAACGAACTTGCCACATCAATTTCATTAAAATCTTTAGAGCACGAAGAGCCGCTTTGAGGTTTGAACTTGGAATTTGAATTTAATAATGAATCTCAAATTAAAGGTTAAACATTTAAACATTTGCCATATTTTATCGGTATTGTATTACTCGAAGACACTTTGAGCAACTTCCTTCGTCACAGTTCCAAACTGTGCCATGTGCCACATATTTCGCCACTGTCACGGATACCATGTGATGAATGTCACTTATAAGTGGTGGAACAAATACAAATTACATGTAAACTGAAACTTTAAAAGGCGATGAAAATCGCATTCAAATCTAAGCAAGGAGCGATTTTTTGTTGCTTCGAAAAGTGAAATCCAACTGTGCAAACAAATACAGTAAACAAACATTGTCATATCACTTTATTTTCGTACAAAGGAATGCATAAGCACTTATGTTTGTATGTATCAGGTGGCTAAGTTTATTTGTGCGCTATTGTCTTGGCACTTTGAACACATGCTTTAAGACAGAGAAATGTCTAAGTACGTGCTTTTATTTGTGAGCTGGCGGCCTTGCTCTTGAAGATACCCAGTAATTCTGGCCGCCATATCACTGTGCGTTGTAAATCAGATTAATATCGTCTTTTGATGTCTGCAGGCAATGCCACTCTGCCACAATGCCACAAATGGCTGTTGTCAGCTTGCCCGACGCTCAGCTCGAGTGCACGCCAGATTATCTCTACGCCATCTTCGCTGCCACTCCGAAGTAATGTGATAGTCACACTGCACACTATTGAATTAAAGAATCGAAGCCGCCAAGATGGTGAGGGGTAGGGTAAATTGAAGTGTTAATAAAAATCGTACACACGCGTGAAGCTATGTGCAAGGAGCCATCTATGTGTGTGTATGAGGACGTGCAGCTATAAGTGAAGTGTAAGAACGAGTGAGCGAAGAGAATCGAGGAATAGCAATAGCAATAAAAATTCACTTGATACTGATATTGTACATGTACGAAAATGTGGGCTTTTGTGGCAGGTGAAAAGATTTCGCTATGAAGAAAGTATGAAAGATCATGTTATGTGCCGTGTACAGAACATCTTCACTTTTTCAACTTTCACTTGGCGGCTGCAGTTCTAACTTTTATCGAATAGCTTTGCAGAAACACAACTGAGGCTGAACCCATAATACATGTTAAAGACTAAAAACTCGAAAATGTCTTTGGGTTAAAACTTGAAGACCACTTATACCCAGAAGATATAAGGATTTAAATGAAATAAGGAAAATGGTGTATATATACGTAATATATTCCTTGTACTCAGTAAGCCTGGTCTCCGATGTAAACCACTTTGATTTTGTAATGTAGTAATTAGGTATTAACCAACTCAAGTTCTACTGTCTTTAACATTCAATTAGTTGTGCTTCAATGACTAACTTGTGAGAGCTACAATTTGAAGGTATTTTCGTATGACTGCACACACACAGACACTCATTTTAATAGACAAAATAAGCTGTTTAACTGTCAACGACCGGTACCAGTTCTTTCAAGTATTCTAACTTTTATTATCATTTGCGCTCACAAACTTATTTTGTGACTTTACTATTCCAGAATTACAAAATATTACACTTAGTATCCGTATAAGTACATAAGGCAATTTTGTAAGAGGCGCGCTTTCTTAGCTCCATTACGAACTTTTTCGGGTGGAATAATGTATTTTACAATGAAAAATTTTGCTTCACTTGAACCTCTATCCACGCAGTGACTATATTTCTTATTTCTTTTGCTTTCTTTTAGAATGTCGACAAGACATGTACGCAGGTCCATCTATTTCACAAATATCCCCAAAATCCAGTAGTCATATGATGTCTGGGGTTCCTCTGCTTTTGCACACTTCCCCGAAATTAGTGCTCGAGAGTACGATTACTGATACAAATACTCGTAATGTTGCTGCGGGTTTACTAACACGTGACGGCGACATTGATCGTGATGACAATGAAACACGCCAGCACATACGCATGAAACGTTCTGCACAACCGATATTGAATGAAAACTATCCAAAATCTGGGCCAAATGATGTGCATTTCCCCAGCGATACGGAGAAAGAAGCTAGCGCTGGTCATTACTTCCAATACAATATTAAACCGACAAGTACACTCAATGATGGCACCTCAGAAACGCCGGAGCGGACACAAGGCGCTCGCGTTGGCAAAACTTTGAAGCCTTCTTTTAATGGCATTGCGTCTACGCTCTTGCCAGCCACAACTTTAGTATCGGAGTCTTTTTTAGCGAAAGGGGGCCTGCGACCGTTTACGTCGGGGTCCCCGATCAACCCGACGCGCAGTACTGCCATATCGACGGCGGCCACTGCCACGGCTTTGCCGCATAATCCACGTCAAAACTCTAATCCGGATATACAGGATATAATAACTGGTATTGTTAAGCTACTGAATGGCAATGTTAACGTTCATGCTAATACACAAGGACTTCGGCGACCATCTGCTAGTCGTATTAATAATCGTGGACCACCTCGTATATCCGATGTGCAGACATTACCGATAGATTATGATACGCAAAAGAAACCATTAGGCTCATCTATTCGTCCTCCGCCATATACAGGGCCATTCGATCGGCCGGAGCGGCCATTTATTACAGGTGTACCGATTCCAGAGCAAATTGTCCCATTGAGGCCAGGATTTATTAGTCAACGTCCGCCATGGCATCGACAGAAACCACGACCTCCAATTACTACTGCTATTGGGGGTAGACGTCCGATACCGCAATATAAGCCAATGCCGAATACACAATTATCGCCTCCTGTCGCTGAGGAGTCTGCTGCCCCTGTCAAAGACATGCCTGAGATGACATCATCCCAGCACTCAGGAGAAATGGAAATTTCCGTCCCTCCAGACTATAACGATGCAAATGGTGATGTGCCTAAACCAACTGACGCCACATACGACTCAGAGTTTTCTAATGAGGACACAAATTCCCAATATATTGAGGTATCTGATCAGGACTCCAATGAAACTGCTGATCAAGCTCCTATAACGGTTGAAAAAGACGAATTTGAAGAGGAAGAGACAGCGCCAATGCCGCCATCCCCGCCGCCTGCAAAGAAAGATGAGCAAAACAGTAAGAAGAAACCCAGTAAACATAAGGGCGCCGACAAGAAGAAGCACACTCCAGAAGATTTTGCAGCAATAATCGAAACCAACTCCGCTGTACATACTGAGTCTTCAACATATGCACCAATGCCAATGGAGATTAGCGAAGGTGCCATAATTGATCCATCTACAGAAGAGGTTATTTTCATGACACCTAGTAAAACACCAACACTTGAGATCAGCTCCCAACTGGATGATACAAGTTCATCTACTGAAATAATAACTCAAAACTCCATTATCACGACAGCATTACCAAATACTATTCAGAGCCCGGTTATGCTGAGCCCATCAAGCAGTACTGAACTGTTGGCGACCATTCCACCTGCTTCAACTAATACCACTCCCAAACCACTTTCCACCACTACTACTGCCAGACTATCAACTACGACATCTTCTACCTTCACCTCTGTCGCCCCGCCCGTGACGACCCCTGCTAACACCCTCCCCACGCCAATGCCTCAACCTCCATCTGACTATCAACCACGACCAGGTATAGTTCTTGATGATCCAGAATTCAAACCGGGTGGACGACCGCGGCCTCCACGACCAATTCAATCCCGTCCCGGTGATGTGCAACAACAACCACCATATAATATTCAACCAACACGACAGCATTTGCCTCCTGGCTATGGGGAAATATTTGACGTAACTCTATCGGCCATTCAAGGTCCTGGGTCCGTAGGTGGTTCGCAGCAGACGATTAATATTAAACCATATGGAACTTACGGCAACAGTGGGGGACAACAAGGCGATATCATACTATCCGCTGCAGGTGATGATGGTTTTGTTTCAATCGATGGTAAGCGCACTTACATCAATCTCTTTGGTGAACCAACAGATCCACCCGTAGGCGTACCAACTACGCCGGCGACGGCAGTACCACAACTACCTGGAAGTGGTGTTACTGTGGGAAGTGGTGCTGGTAGTGGTAATGGTATTGATGGCAGTGGAAATGTTGGATCCGGTGCAGGTAATGCAGTTACTCAGAACAACTTACCCAGTCTAGGATCAGGATATGGTATACCCGAAACAGAGGTTGTAGATTTGGAGCCCACAAAGCCCAATAACGCAAAACCACAATCGTCTACTACTAATTCTGGACCAACGAGACCTCACTATCGTTCGCGACCAACACAACCACCTGTGCGCATCGACACTTGCATTGTGGGCGATGATTCGACCTGCGATCAAGCACAACATGAACGTTGCAAGACCGAGAATGGTGTATCTAGCTGTCATTGCAGACCCGGTAAGTAATAAATTTAAATATGTTTAAGACTCGTTCTATAACTATTTCTTATATAGGTTATTCGCGTCGCAAGCATCGAGAACCCTGCAGGAAGGTTATATCTTTTTATCTGGGCATGCGTGTGGACCGTATTTATGAGCATCGCATTGTGTGGGATAATAAACTTTTGGATAAACATAGCGAGCCCTATGGACAACTGAGCTACGAGTCGATTAGAGCAGTAATATACAACACAAAGCCACACAAACCCCTTACAACATGCAAAGCATAATATTTGACTTTTTGCTTTCAGATTGACTCGGCCATGTCGATGACCCCCTATTCGGATGAGTTCATGGATGCACGAGTTAACAATATTTACTGTGGTGATCCAAATCTGGGTGGCAGCGCTGTCTTTGTGAACATGACCATCAAAGTAAGTATAAATCAATAGGCAATACCAGGGTTCCAGATCTATCAGTAATTTAAAAATGTTCCTTAGCTTGACGAAAGTGTGGAAACTTTGCGACCAAATCTACGCGCTGATGTTCAAAAACATTTGTTGGGCGTACTGCACCGACGAAACAATAATATTGGTAACTCTGTTCTATACGTGTCTTCGCCGGAGGGCTCCATAACGGCCTTACACGACCTGGATGAATGTCAGTCCCGCGAGTTAAATGATTGTCATGCGAGTGCGTTATGTTCTAACTCATGGGGAAGTTTTCGTTGTGCTTGCGAAGTAGGTTTCCGTGATCCATGGGCCGATCAACCACAGCGCGCTGGTCGCGACTGTCAATCTTGTCCGGACTCATACTGTAATAATCGTGGAACTTGCAGTTACAATGAAGAAGGAAATCAAGTTTGTGCTTGCGATTCTAGCCATTATGGCGCACAATGTGAGATCGACGGGGAAGTTTTGGGTGTAGCCATTGGAGCTTCCTTGGCAGCCGTTGTTATTATTGTGTTGACTTTGGTTTGCCTAATAATGTGGTCCCGTCGTTGGCAACGTGAACAAAAGAACGCTATTGGTTCGCCAGTCTTTGGTTACATGAATACGGCTCCAATGAAATCCGCTGGCCTTCCGGGACAACCGGGCTACCAAGTGACATTGGAGGACCGTATGCGTTGGGCACAGATCGCTGATGTAATGGCACAAACAAACCATTACGGGGTAAGTCCGATTGTGAGTATATCGAAGAGAAATTACAGAGGCTAGCTGCGGCTATAGTAGCTCTGTAATAGCATGTGTTGTATGAATATTCGAAACTTATTTGTCTAAAGCCGCAATATTCCTTGCAGGCCGAACCAGTGGGACCCACACGACCATCGTCGGCAATGTTCGCTTATCCGAATCTACAATCTATGGGTATGGGCACTATGGGAGGCATGTCGATGCAGGGCACCATGCAAATGCATCAGGCTGGCAGTATGGCTCCACCAGTTCCTCTGCCACGGTATGAGTGTGTATACCCCTCAGACAATTCCTCAAATACGAATAAAAAGTTGTTTCATATCAAACCAATCTGCTTGCTCTTATAACTATTGACTTTTTTTTCCAGAAGACTGGGGTTGAGTGCACGATCGAATGGCATGCGAACTTTGGAGAATTCCAGCTCAAGTGAGGAAGAGGATCGAGCTGATTTGCTCGGCCGAAACTTTCAAGTACCGCGACCAAAGAGTAGAAGTAATGGAAGCATAGCGGTAAGTTTTTAGGAGAAACTAATATTTATGGTAAAATAATGGTAGTTCTTCGGTAAATTTGTAAAGCCTCAACTAGTGGTGACATAAATTTGTCTACATCACCAATGAGATGCGAAGATGGAGTCGATTTCGATTATATTAGTTGTAAAGTTGAAAAGGTCTCGTCTTTGTAATCTGTGTCGGCATGTCCGTTTCTACCACTGAATAGGTTTTAAGTAAATTGTTTTCGACAATGTAATGTGTTAACTCCATTAACCCATAATGTAGCGCATGCTGCTACGTGTCATTCGTTGAATCCGATTTAATTCATGCAATACCTCAATTACCAGTATTTTACATTTGACGAACAAAATCTCGTATGCTTTGATACTTTCCACAGAATCAGTCGGGCATCTACTATGACGTAGATTACGAGCCATCAGGCAATGGCATCGGTAACACGAGTGTAGATCATTTGTATGGTTCACAAAATCAATCATCCTCTCACTCACACACGCACTCTCACTCACACAGTGGCAACAATCACATACCGGGACCACAAGGCATACCAATGAGCACCTACACATCCGGACGAGCCCCAAGTAGTTACTACATGAAATAATTCCGTTATCGTTTAAATACTACGTATAACAACTAGTATGTATGTATAATGTTAGTATGTATGAATATGCCTGCTTGTAGTAATGCATTCGAAAGTCGTCTCGAACGCTTTGGTTGAATTTTGAATTTTCAAAAACGGAGGGTCACTTCAATTCTTGTAATATGCCTTAAGAACTAGTCGTTAAGAGAATATGTAGCTGTAAATAAGAATTAATGAAATAAAACGATACTATTAATTTATTGTATTTAAAATCATTCCTAAGTAAGTCAAAGTAACTGTTAGTTAAGTCCCATTTTTAGTTAAGCTAAGCCTATTTATCGCTCCTATACTAACTTCGGCTAACTTCGGCTCAAGCACGCACGTGTAAGGCAATATCTTGCAGAATGCAATCTTTTTTAATAACTTTCGAATTTGTTTATAAAATACTACATACCATACACAATTGTTTTAAATTTAAGTAATTGTAAAAACTCAGTGTACATACGTATATATTTTAAACAAATGTAATAAATTTAATAGAGACCAAAAATATGCGACAATAAGTTTCATTTTGACATATGCAGATACTGACAACCTGGCCATCACTGACAGGGCCGTAAAGAGAAAACTGAGGCACCGGAATGACTGTAGCGAACTGTTGCAGAAGAAAATCTGCAAAACATTATAGTAGAGCAGCGGGCCCGAGAGGAATTGTCGCCGATCTGCCCCCTTTCTGCTTGACTCCTTACTCCACCTAGGGGAGGTGATACAAATGATGTGGAGGATTTGTGGCAATTTTTTTTCAGGTTGGCAGCATCAAGGATACTTTTACCGAAATTAGTTGTATTGCTTTAATTTCAATTCCACTAAGTCGATTTGCAACCAGCATTAGGGATGTGAATTAAAAAATAAGAAACAACAATTCCATTTAATGCAATGTCTTACCAAATTTATTGAATTCACTTTTATAGACAAAGAAGTAATACAATACTTTCTGTGAGTAATCAAGCCATGTAAATTATAAATATGATTCTTGTTAATGGTTAAGGGGTGTGTAAAATATACTACGAGCCAATATTTAATTAAATCAAATACTTTATGTAACCAGCACACTTAAATAAATTAATTAGTAATAAAATTAAGAATATCAAGAGAAAGCAACCATTTGAGTTGAACAAGCCTTCAGATAAAAGCGTAATTGAAATGAGGTTACAGTCAAATAATTCCTACAAGTAATATTTTGAGATGAGCAACTGAGTGTAACACGCATCCAGAATGTAAATTATACATTCATATGCGTATGTAAAAACGGAAATTGCTTGATTGCGTGGTGATGCTGGATTATCTTGTTACAATAATCATCATCTATTTCTTCTTTTTGTTTTTAGCCTGAGTCACAGGTTGTGGTGCGCCTGTGAGTGCTGCAAGATCCTTTTTTAGTTGCAGCAGTATTTCAACTTCCGGTTTCCACACGCTGGCATCACCGCTTGCTTTCAATTGGCGCACTTTTTCGCCCTGTAAGTACCAAAAAAAAATGTTGTTATTTACAAAAAAAAACTACTTAAAAGCAATGCGGTTTTCCCACCTGTTGCGTAATACGTTGTTCCAGTTCCTTAACTTTTTCGCTGCTGGCCACTGGCGTAGCCGTAGCTGCAGGTGCAGTTGGTGGAGCTGCTTGAGCGGCAGTCAGTTGCTTTTTGAGATCCAATAAAACATTTACCTCGGGTTGCCAAACAGCTTTGTCTTTCGTTGTCGCCTTTAGCTGACGCACTTTTTCGCCTTGCAAACGCACAGCTTCCTCCAACTGAGCCACTGACTGTGTGCCGTTAGGAAGTGCCGAGGGCTTGGCAGTCGTCGAATTTGTATTGGTTGTTGTCGATGGCGGCTGGCTGCCGTTGCTTTGATCCTGTACACCGCCAAACTTCTTTTTCAGCTCTTCAATAAAACTCTGCTCTAGTTTAGTGAATAAGGGTGCTGGTTTGTCAATGTTGTGACCAGTAGGCAGAAGCATGTTGATAAATGGTTTTCTACAAATATTTAATTCCCGATTGAAATAAAATTTTAAATAAAATATTTTTTAGTACTTACTCTGGATTTAGTGGGGTGGGTTTAGCGTTCAACTGTGAGAAAAGTGTACGTGCAATTGTTGGCATGTATGGTAACATTAAATTGGCAAGAAGCGCTGCGATGTTGGCGCAAATACCAATGATGGTGGCAGCTCGTGCTTTCTGCACATCGGTGCCCTTTAGTAGCACCCATGGTTGCTGAGACTGCATATAACCATTGCCGTGACGAGAGATCGAAAGCAAATGCCGTATGCCGTCTCGCAATTTAGCCTTTTCAAGTGAGTTGATATAACCTCGTACTTCGCGGTTGATGAGTGCCAACAGTATCAGCTCATCCTTTGTTAAAGTCATAGTAGGCACGACGCAATTAAAGTTCTTTTCGCAGAAGACTAAGGCACGATTCACGAAATTACCCAAATTGTTTAACAAATCGGAATTGTTACGCGCAGCCAAGTCATTCCAACTGAAGCTGGAGTCTTGACCTTCGGGCCGTGCCGAGGCAAGATAGAAACGCCATATATCAGCAGAAATACCAGTTTGCTAATTAAAAAAATTTTATTACATCAAAAGATGAATAAAAAAAAACTTTTGAGTCTTACCTGAGCGTCGTTGCCAAAAACACCAATACCACGGCTTTTACTGAATTTACCATCTTCGTAGTTCAAATACTCTGTCGCCATTATATTAGTTACCATGGTGTGACCCTTGTTGGTCGCCAATAGTGACGATGGGAATACAACAGAGTGAAAAGGAACGTTGTCTTTGGCCATGAACTGGAAAAGCTCTACTTTTACATCCTTTGACGGTATCCACCACTGTTTGTATTCACTGGTGTAATGCTTCGTCATTGAGATATAACCGTATGGAGCATCGAACCACACATAGAATACTTTCTTTTCGAAGCCAGCAAGCGGCACAGGTATACCCCATTTCAGATCACGTGTAATACAGCGCGGTTTGAGACCTTCTCGTAGCCAGGAACGAGTAATTACGCGCGCATTATTTGTCCAGCCCATTTCGGAGCCCTCCAACCACACACGCAGTTGTGGTTCAATTTTGGGCAAGTCGAGAAAGAGTTGGTCAGAGGATCGTAGTACAGGAGCGCTGTTACAAATTTTGCAACGTGGTCGAATTAGTTCGGTAGCATTAACTAGCTTGCCACACTTATCGCATTGATCTCCACGTGCGTCTTCATATCCACAAGCAGGATGAGGACATGTGCCCTCTACGAAGCTAACACCATAAAGAATTTCAAAATGTTTTTCAGAGTTTCACCAGCAATTTAAATACATACCGATCGGCCAGAAATCTATCACATTTCACACAAAGTAGCTGCTCAACGCTCTCGGTGAATATATAGCCCTTGTTGTAAACGTCGTGAAACGCTTCTTGCACAATTCTGAAACAATTACATTTTATTAATAGGTCTTTTTTCAAATATGAATAGTCTTACTCAGTTTGTTGCTGCGATGAGGTGCGACCAAAGAAATCAAAACCAATGCCAAACCAGCGATAGATAGAATTATGCAAATCAAAGTATTTGTCACATATTTGTTTTGGTGTGAGGTTCTCAGCTAATGCTTTGTTTTCCGTTGCCGTGCCGTACTCGTCTGTGCCACATATATATAGAGTATTGTAACCAGCTGCGCGGGAATATCTTCAAAGGACAACAACAAAACACATGCTATATTTATTTTTTTTAAACAAAAGTACTGTGCCACAAACCGAGCAAAAATATCTGCGGACAACACACAGCCTATGATGTTTCCCAAATGTGGCACATTATTCACGTAAGGTAACGCAGATGTTATTAAAATATTACGTTCGCCTGCCTTCGGTAAAACGGTTCGAGCTTCAATGCGTTGGGGCAAAGACACGTGTACAAAGCTCTTTTGCGCGTTCCCCAACTCGTCTTCCGTGACAGTATCTGCCAAATTTCCAGTTGTATCGGCTAGTAACTTCTCCGACTCAGATGTTGTATGCACGCGGATGGGAACATGGCTGAGACCACCATAACGGTTGGAATTTTGCAAAGATGTGAAAGTTAAGCCAGCTAATGGAGTTTCTGCTAGCACCGCTTGAACTTCAGCTAGGGCAGTAATTTTTCGATACCATGCTTTAAGATGCTCTATATTCTGAGCACCTTTCAATGTGCCATCGGGTGCCAACAAGGACCACACAGCGATATCTGCTGCACTTATTTTATCTCCCGTTATAAAGGCAGAGTCTGCCAAACGATCATCTAATTTTCTAACTAGTAAATTAAGAACAGGTAAAGCGTCCGGATTAGCACGATGGCCGACGGCCAAATGTTGGGACAGTGCGGGTGCCAATTTTACCGTGGACCATTCTAACCACTGTAATACAATTAAAGTACAATTTTTGGTAAATGTATAGTTTAGGTCCCCCTAACGAAGGAGGCTGCGAAAATTATTTTTTTTTTAAATCGTCTTATTTTGACGCGAGTATAACAAATCAGAAAGCGCAAAATTAATTTTTTTCAACAATTCTTTTTTTTTTTAATAAATAAATTTTTACCACAAAAATCCTTAAATTAACACACTTTGCACATGCTCTTTCGCGAGGTAACTCCTTTTTGCAGAACCAGCCAGTGCTCAAAGGTGTTCGACGAGCTCCTCCATTCGTCCATACATTCAGATCGTTGCGTAAAAGAAATTGTGACTTACATTTCTTCAGTATTTTTTTTTTTCACAAGAAAATGTCTAACTCGTTGAACTTGTAATTACAGTTAAGTGATCCGAGTTCTACAGAATTCTGCCGCTACAACAACAAAGTTACTTGAAAAATATGTGCAGTGGTTAAATATATTTTTATACATACATATTTGTACATGAATTATTTGAAAAAATCACTTTCCGCTTAAGGATTTATAACCGCGTCAAAATAAGACGATTTAAAAAAAATTTTCATTTCCGGGGCCTCCTTCATTGGAGGACCTGAACTATACATTTATCCAATTTTTAAAAAGCATTTTAAATTTATACTAACCTCATCTCGAAGGGCACCTTCATCCGGAAATAGATATCTGGCAACCGCATCCGTCGAAAACAATTTCAAACCACTTTCTAGCTCCAATATTGGCAAGACTAAAAATTCTTTGCAGGCTGGGTCTGGAAATAACAATTGCTTATTGCATCAGATTGTATTGTTATATTATTATCGCATTATTCAAATTCATGGAAATTTACTAATCTGTGACAAATCACTCTTATATGTCATTTAAACAATATATGTTTCGATTATCAATCCCTTGCTCCTACCATTTAACGTGACTTTAATGACATCCACTGGTTTATTGGCAAATTTCGCCAACAATTGTAACTTTAATCCAAATGGATTTCCTTCGTTGGTATAAATTATCATATTTGGTATTATATCCACACGAATTTTTAATATCTACAATCTCACTAACACGCGATAGTTATTCGATGACAGATACTAATTTAATTGGATTCAGGCAGTTGCCACGACTTTTAAGAAGTAAATATTGCAGTGTTGCATTGTATAGTATGAAAAATATATACCACTTCAGGTATTTGATAGCAATCCGAGCGTTATATAAGCAAGCTCAATGCGATGTTAGTAGAACTTAGGGCTAACTACTTTTATTTTGAGATGAAGCATTCCGAAATTACCATTATTCTTACAAAAAAAATTTTCACCCACAATGTCAAACATTTATTTTTTTTGGTTTTTCTCATGAATTTCGTGTTCACATTTTGTTGATTTTGTGGTGTTTACAATCTATTCGTATTCAGTTATCATTGTTTGAAAATTATGTTTTGATTCATAAAAACAAAACAAAATATCTGACTATGGCATTATGAGTTAAAAATTTGGTAAATTGGGTTTTTTGTCTATAAATGTATAGAAACGGAAATTCAGAGAAATCGATTCATAGATTCAATTAATTGTTATTGTAATAAATCTAATCAGTTATGTGTGCGATATTTTTAATTTGAAAATAATTTGTATAATGTTACTCTAAAATTTAAGTGACTAAATATCTACTATATTAAATATGCTATTTATATACTCATAGCGAATTGACGACATACGCGCCACTGTGGCTAAACAGCTGATTAGTATGCTTTATTGTGAATTATTCTTCATTTTGACATTTAGTATTTCCCATTTATTTCCTTACGGTATTGATAAACAAAATATTTGGTATAATAATTTTGTAAAATACATCTAAACATATTTAAATACACAAAGTAAAATGGGTGAGCGCAAAGGACAAAATAAGTACTATCCCCCTGATTATGATCCCAAGAAGGGTGGACTTAATAAATTTCGTGGCACGCATGCACTACGCGAGCGGGCCCGAAAAATTCATCTGGGCATAATCATTATACGTTTTGAAATGCCCTACAATATATGGTGTGATGGATGTAAAAATCATATTGGAATGGGTGTTCGTTACAATGCTGAAAAGACAAAAGTGGGCATGTACTATTCAACTCCTATTTACAAATTTCGAATGAAGTGTCACCTATGCGATAATCATTTTGAAATTCAAACCGATCCCGGGAATTTGGATTATGTTATTCTATCCGGAGCACGCCGACAAGAGAATCGATGGGATCCGTTACAAAATGAGCAGGTTGTACCCGAGACCAAGGAAGTACAAAAACGACTATTCGATGATCCGATGTACAAGTTGGAACATCAAGCCAAAGATGCCAAAGCTGGGGAGGATGCAAAACCGGTGCTCGAACGTTTAGTTGAACGTAATCGAGGTGTTTGGAATGACAGTTACGAAGCGAACTGCCGTTTAAGAGCAGAGTTTCGGGTAAGTGCTTTAGTCATATTTATAACAATATTTAAAAGTAATTATTAATTGTAAATCACTTTTAGTCTAAAAAGAAGGAACTAAAAGCACAAAAAGAACTTGATGATCAATTACTTGCGAGAAATAGCCTTGATATAGCGCTTTTACCAGAAACTGCACAGGATAAGCAAATGGCTGAGTTGATGATGCTGCAAAGCAAATCAGCCCAAGAAAGAGAAGCAGAAAAGAGATTGGATATATTAATGAAACCTGCTCTCCCAGGTGCTACCAAAACAACGTTCGGTGGACTGAAAAGGCAGAAAATACTAAATACGCATCTACAATTTGGAGATTTGGGTATTAAAAAAAAAACCGAACCACGTACACTTGAAGAAAAAACAGTTACCACAAGAGATGAAAATCATACCCAAACAGAAAAGTGTGCGGCGTTGGAGAACAACAGTCAAAACGAAAAATTCGAAAAAGAGGAAGCCAAAATAATTAATTTGCCAAACAGTTTGGCTCTGGTCTGTGATTATAATAGTAGTAGTGAAAATGATAGTAGTAATTAAATACTTTACATAAAACGTTTTATTATCGAAATAACATTTGAATACAACCAATAACACAATAAAAATACAATATGTAAAAATAAATGTTTTACAAAAAAAAAAAAAGAACATAAAAATTTACAACTCCGCTGTGTCGCATCCCGATTCATTGTTTCCATTTTCTGGAACTCCACTATCGGTAGCATATAATATGGCCATTGCACGCTCACACAGCTCGTCGTGATCTGTGAATTCCTTCAAACTGTTAGATATATTGGTTAATTTTTGAGAAATTCATTGAGAGTAATGCACTTTGTTTTTAACTTACACATTTTCCACATCGATTAGTTTTTTATAATAAAAATTTCTCTCATTTAATATTGCAGAGGTCTAAGGGTCATAAAAAAAAGGGAATTTCAAGATTCGCATAAGAGAAGATGTTTATCATTATGCACAAACCTGCTCAGCGAGTTTATCCCGAGTCTCTTGCAAATATTTTAAGCTTCTTGGTGAACCATTTCCATCCACGTTAAGCTGCGTTGAATTCGCTGTTGGTGGTGTCATTTCCGAAACTACTCGGTTTAGTAATTTTTTCGTCGTTTTTGCCTTGAGATTAATTTGCTGCTTTTGCGTATTTGGAAGCTTCACATTTTCTTTACCGGCTGCATGCACATCATAAAACTTCTTGAACCATTGCAGAAATTCGAAGTTATCCTGAAATCGTCCTTTTATCAAACGTTCAATGGGCACGGACTTTTCGTAGTTTATACGTGTGAACGCCATTTGGAAGAGTTTTAAATTGTGCAGAAATTCATGTTCCAATTTTGCACTCACTTTTATCTTTTTCATACCGACCGAATTTGGGAAGAGTATTTCCATAATTTGGCAATAAGCAACACCTATTCAGATTTTAAATTCGTTATTATACTTGGGCAGATATAACAAAATATCACCAGTACCTGAGCAGAGCTCCTCAATTTTCGTATATTCGCCTTGGACGGTTGTATTAATCCAACGCAACATTTCATGGCGCGACAACTTCTCTGAAGAAGCGTGCGTTAGAGCAACTGGAGTCTTTACATCCACCATGGCTTGGGTACTCATTTTTATAATTTATAATTATTAAAATTCTCACTTTTTGTAATATTACTAAGATAGTTAATGCCTTAAATGATTTTCCTATAATTGCTTTTAATAACGGATAAACCAGTACTTTGCACAGAATTGGCGCCCAAATACCTATAAAAACAAACACAATAAAGGAGCTGGCAAAGAAACAATGACACCCAATAAGCAACCCACCCGGTAGGAAAAAAATTATTTTTAACTGAAACGAAAAAATTGTCTGCATAAACTATAATTACATTTTTTCCATTCCAAGCTACGTTAATAAGAATAGCACAAAACTACATATACAAATAACTCATTTACTTGTAGATTGTTTAATCACTTAAGGAGGTTTTCCTATTTTTACATAGAAAATATCGAGTTTTTGACTTCAATTTTTTATTTTTGCGAAAACGATTTTGTTGTAATTTTTATTGACGTAGTCAATAAGAGCATCAATAGTAAATTCTTCTAAATATATACTATATATAAATCCTCATGTGTTCTCTTTTATTTATCTTTCGACTTTAGCATGGCAGATTCTAAACATTTTTTTTTTAAATTTAAATTTAGAATTCGTCTAATATTTTATTTAAGTAGTGATATGCCACACCAAATTTGGAACGAAAATATTTTAAATTTTAACAAGGCTTTCTTATAGCTTACTAAACTTCTCCACCTTCTTTACAAATTCTATAAAGTCTGCATACAACAATTTGGGCATTTCTAAAGCAATAAAGTGACCACCATCTTTATAGTATGTGCTGTGAATTAAATTTCGATATTTATCCTTTAGTTGGTTGTCATGAAAGTGTATCAAATCGTGTTTGAAGCGTGCGCAACCCGTCGGCACGTCCGTCGGAACACTAGCCATATGCAGTTCGCGTTGCTCAGAGGAATGATGTTCGGCGAATATACGTGAAGAGGTCGTTATGGAATTAGTCAAGTAATAGATCATTACATTATCCAGGAGCGCATCCAACTTGAAGCTTTTACGCAGACCACCATTGGAGCTATCTTTATAATACCTATTTGTCAAAGAAGACCACTTTTCCAAAATGTAAGCGGCTAAACCGACGGGATTGTCAGAGAGCACAGCGCCAATTGTATCCGGTTTTGTTGCTTGTAGATGATAGTATCCAGTTTCTTCAATTAAACGTTTTATTACCTCCCAATGTGGGAACATCTCCTCAAAGCCATCGCGAAAGAAAAATGTTGGCTTTATGGCATTTAGTATTCCCTTTATAACCGATCTAACCGTGAATACAGCACATAAATTTGAATGATATCCAAGTATATTTTCTGGAAACAGTGTTGCCATATGTGAGCCGATTACCGATCCGAAATCACCGCCTTGTATAAAGAATTTCTTATAACCCAAGCGAAGCATCAAGTTGCGCATAATGACGGCAATTTGAACTGGTCCCAGACCTTCCCTCGAAGTACCCTGTAAAAAAGCCCTCGTCAAACAGATGTGTAGCAATTAACAGTTGTTGCAACTCACCTGCGACCAAGCGAAACCCGGTATACTCGGCACTACCACATCGAATATGTATGGGTTCGTTTTATCGAAATGCGTTTGCTGGAGCTTGTGCATGAGCGGGTAAAATTCCCGTATTGAGCTGGGCCATCCATGCAGCAAAAGTACAGGGTAATGGTGTTTGCCAACCTTGTTCTCATCATAAACCATTAAATGTAAAAAATGCATACGTAGGCTGTAAAGAAATATGACCTTCGCAAGTTAATTCTTAAGACACTAGACGCGCACAAAATTCACTCGGTTAGGTTTATTGTAGGTTGAAGGTATATTTGCTCTGAATCAGAAGCAGCATATTTGAAAATATATTTACGTTCGAAAATCGTTTGAATCTCCTCTTCTGCCAAAACTTACCCCTGAATTTCGGTTGTAAAATGGTTGAACTGCCACATGAACACTTCACGTTCGCGCCATCGTGGCATATAGTTATCACGCCAATAATCGACGATTTTCAGTAATTCCTTAGTGTTGAAACCATTTCTAAAATCTGGACTCATTGACTCAGTCAGATGTAATGTGCGATTCAATCTCTGCCGCAGATCGTCAATGGTCTGCAAGAGGAGGTGCGTAAAAGTTATGATTAGTATGAATTATTGACGGCAATTAACTATGCCATACCGAATCCGGGAATATGAGTCTATTACTAAGCACCTCCGACGAATTCTTCACATATGCAGCCCAGTCTTTCGGTTCCGGGCCATCCCCCCACCATTGATGTAGCGTTACCTTTGGGACCTCAGTTTCAAACGCCGAGTTTATTCGTCTATAAGCGAATATAGCGCCGATAATGCAAATAATACTGAGAGGCCATTGAAGTTTCTTAAACCCTAGCATTTTTATTCTAGTATTAAATGTTATTTCTTTAAAAAAGTACGAAATTTAATTTAATTTAACTACGCGCCAGTAACTTTTCATTCAACTGCACTCTTCTCAAGCGTTGGCTATTATTTGCGGTCTTTCCGTATTGCTAAACGTCCGTTGAGATTGTGACCACGCTGCAAGCCAATTAATCTATCTGCTTTGTTATCAGTTCGCAGTTGGTTCGACGTTTAGAGACGGATACGTTCATATACATACATTATTGGAGCAATAGGTAGATTGGCTGTTTGACTGACAGAGTCGAGTGCTTTAAGATATACCGAGATAAGACTGCTGAAACTTAAATGTTGTTTAGAAGAGTTCTGAAGTTTTGGTGAACTGAGAACCAAATCAAAATTTCGAACTACTGTATGTACGTACAGTGAACCAAAAAAAAACTTGTACCCAGTACTTGTACCATCTCCCTGGTTTTACATTGAAGTGACTTAACTTCTAAACTATTAAAACTTTTGATTTGATTTTTGACTATTAAATTAATTTAAGTCTATTTTAAAAAATTCAGTTTTCTCCAAACAATTAAAAAGCTGATGGAGCCAAATGGATTTTTGATATTGCCAAGTAGTCCATTCTTTACATAATTTCTTTGACAAACACAAGGTTACTGCACTTCTCTTGCTTCCATTGCACCACACACCACACAATGGAGCCTCGTCCATGCTGACAGTCTTATTTAATTTTTTAACTTTAAGCGCTTAGCCTTCTTCCAACCTCTTGGCGTTAGAGACATCGGATAATTTGGGCTGTTCTTTGACACTTTACTTTCAGCCTGGGGTGGGCAAATTTTTTTGGGCGTTCCACTACCATCAAGTCTTTCAACTCCATCAGCCTTTTTGAATTTAGCAATAATGTACTGAAAAATAGTATGTGGGTTTTTGAAAATGTTGTCTATTTCGAGAGTAATTTTGTTCTCTTGCCAATATTTGACTACCAGAGCTTGTAGATCTTGAGATTGTTTTTTGAAAAACTACAAACGCACAAAAGAAATTCGATTCCAAAAAAATATATTTTGAACATACGCAAATAATACCAGAAAAAAATAACGGTACCTGCATTTGATGTGTTGCCAACGTAAATGTACACGTTTTTTTGGTTGCTCAAAAGTGAGAAATTTAAATTTTTTGCAATCGTTAATCAATTTTGATTATTTATTGTTAAAACTTTTATAAAAATACATATGATTATCATATTATTACTCTTGGTTGTAGTTTAAAAGCTGAAATAGTTAAAGAGAAATGTCAAAACATCTCTCTGTACAATTTTTTTTTTGATTCACTGTACGTATAACCTGGTATATTAGCAGATAGGACTGCTTAAAAAGAAAATATTATACTTGTTACTTTTGTAAAAAGTTATTATTCTATATGAGAGAATCTCTAACAAGTATCTTTCTAAATATCGAGCAAAGCTCTGTTAATTTTTACGTTTTATGTAAAAACTATTAAGTTCACAGTATCTATTTCAAAAATAGAGTTTACCTACATATATTTGCTCTTTTCCCTAATCTTATCTAGACCTTTTTTTTCAGTGCCGTTAAGTTAGTTTACAGTTATCTATTGAATCTTGATTTTTTATTTGTTTTACCTAAAATTCTTAGGGCTCATTTTCTTGCTATTCATTGTTAAAATCCCAACATTCTTGAATGTGTTATGGGGCACGTGTGTACATAAAAAAACATGGTCCGATCGGTTTCGCTACTAACTCGTGAAGTATTAAAGTGTGTTTATGGCTTCTCATAATAATTTAACGGCGCTTAGAAGTGAAGCTTTTCAGCATTTGAATTAATCAAAATTGCAGATTCAATATATAAAACGAATTTACGCAAAAAATTCGATAGTGACGAATCAAACAGATGAAAGGACATCATCAAATAGAGTTACGTCGAATAGAAACAACACTGGCTAAGTGGATCAGTTCGTTTCAAATTAAGTTTGCTTTCATGCAAGAGAATTACTAAAAAACTTTTTCTTGCTTTTATTCTTTGTGACATCACAAGAAATGCGTACAGCGTTTTATGTATCAAACAGTACGAAATAAAGAAGCAAGTTACTATTTCATCAAAACAAGGAATTGGTTAATTGACTTCGTTGACCCCATGATTTTGTTAACTTTTTACAGTTTTGTTTATCTCTTTTTTCCTTTTTCCAAGCGGATAACTTTTCCAATATGTAAGTAGCCAAACCTTATGGGTTGTGTGATAAAACTGCTCCTATGGTATCCGGTTTTGTAGATTGTATATGAAAATATTCAGACTCTTCAAAAATTAGTGACATTTCCGTATTGAAAGTTCTAAAGAATGCTTGTACCTCCCTTTTATGGAAAATTTTTAGGAACAGGGTACGGAACCCTTGAGGTAGTACTGCGAGTAGACCCCAGGTAACACATGTATTCGAATGGTAGCCTAAAATGTTCTTCGGAAATATTGCGACCATATTAAAACCAATCACCGCACCCCAATCATTACCACTCTATAATTTAAATTCAGAAGTATTGTATTCCACTTTCTTTCTTATATAAGTTGGAATTTACGTTGGTCGTTAAAAATAAGTATTGACTTATTCTTCAAAATACATTTTTGTCCGATAGATTTATTTTGATTTTAGGACCTGGGAAGTAAATTTTCCAATACCCTGGGGTCGTAATATTTGGGCACGGATTAGAACTTAACAGGACTTATTTTAGCTGTGAAGAATAAATTATAATTCGGTGCAAATATAGTGTAAAAATGAGTACATTTTCAAGAAATCTGGTTTAATGTTTCCGATAAAAATGATAATAAGAAATGTTTCAAAATATTCAGGTTTTTTAATCCATAATTACAGTATTTACAGTAGATTGAATCCAAAACTCTAAAACCGATTTTTTAACGTCTGGCTCTCAAGGTATTGGTCGCTGGAAAAGAATTGTCGAGATTGGGGTATGTTTTGAAGCAAAAGGCCAACACGTGAGTAAGTACATATATGTCAATGAAAAGCTGTTTCTAGAGTAGCTGATTACATCAAACCTTAGTGTTAGAAATGCTTTGAAGGTAGCCAACATATTCGGAATATAGCTACAACTACATATGATTTGAAGATTAGTGATCTGTAATTCAACTGAGGGGGCTTCTTTGTCGATAGAAGCAGTCGAACAAATTGTGATTGAGTTCATTTCCAGCGCCTTATTTACTCACGTTATAGTATTTTTTAAAATTTGTAAATTATGGGATTTTAAAAGCTGAAATTAATTAATTCTGTGTTCACATGGAACATAGCTTGTGCTCACTGAGAAAACATTAAGCATTTTAAAATAAAATTTAATTTAGTTTTATAACCGTTTTGCTGATTTAAAATTCTACTCTATGTACAAGAGCGTTAGATCCGCTCCATTTGACACCCTGTACATGAAAGAAAGCTTGAAAGCTTACATATTAAAATTTGACAACCAATGGTTTTCATAGCAATTTTTAGCTTAGGAGAAATACTTTAAAGTTTATCAAGGAAACTTTTCTTATTATTACCAGAGAACGTTAATGACAAGGAGATATTATTAAAATTTATTTTACAATTTTAAACAGTTGACAAAATTTGAATGCGATAAGTTAGTACCACTACAGCTAATATGCTGGTATACATATATCGTATTCAGTATATATATATAATTATGTTCATAAATAAACAAACCAATTTAGTTTGGTGACATATATTTTGCGTTCTGCCAACGCACTCTATGAAGTTTTCGCACGTGTTCGGTGTACAAATCAATGGGCTGATTTAGGGGTCAGTAAGTTGAACTTTTACTTACTGCATATGTAGCTGCCCGTGGGCGACGCTGCGCGCAATTTAAACTTTTGAAGAATAGAAAAGAATGTCTTTGTCTCAGTCACAACATGGGTCGGGGTTCCCATATCTTCTTGTTTTACACTGTCAGTGTAAAAAATACAAAAAATTTAAATTGAAGGAATCCGCAACCGAAATTTGTAAATAGAAGAAGCTGCACACGCGTTCTTCAGGTATGAAGACAGAGAAAAGGGCTCATCAAAAATAAAAGTTGGCCAATCTACCAATGTGTATTTGCATTGGTAGAATATTCAAGTGAAAGACTTAACGGCATTAAAATAAATTATTCATCATAGAAATTTACTAATAGTTCCTTCAATATTAAATCCTTGACGCATAATTCATTAGTAACCTGAGGCATTTTTAAGAAATTGTTTGATCCAAACGGCTTTTCGACGCAAATTATGTTGACCGTAATCCAAATTTCAAAAGCAAAAAACTTTAGAGCCAATCTCTAGCTTAGATAGCTGCCACTTGTGTAAACGTCACTTAGCGTTTGCTAATCACAAGTTTTTTTGAAAAATGCCTAGAATAGTTATTTGTTCCAAACACCCCTTATTTAAATTGTGTAGACAAAGAAGCTCAAATCTACATTTATATTATGCTTAAATAATATTTCGCCAACACCGCCGATATTAATTTTCCTAATTCACCACATTTTAAATAAACGCCCCTGGCGGTAATTACAAGTAACCGTAAATGCCCACTGCCCATTTGCTTAAGTAGGTTTTTGTTCTTTAGAAAGTAAACATTGTCTTATTGACTTTTCACAGCATCAAGCGTCGGTATCAATGCACATTAATATGTACATATGTATGTATGTGCGCAAGGTATTATATAAATATTTGCTTACCATTTAGCTATGACTTGCAGCATTAGCTTGTCTTCCTGCTTTATATTTAAGTGTTTTATTGGCTAAAACACTCCAACATCATTTCAATTCATTTTCAGCTTCATTTGCTAAGTAAATACACCACTAACGGCAGTCAGTCAGCCACTCGCCAAAATCAAGGACGCATTCACACATACACACATTCACACACACTTATAATGTATGTATACATGTATTTAAATAAGCCTCCATTGACTTATGTGTGCGGCATCCACCGCAAGCCACTAGAGCCGAGGCCAGTCTATCAGCAGCAAAAATTCGAATTCGCCACAGTGTGAATGAGTTCATTGCTTTGGCTTCTAGATTTCATTTGAATGTTGCCATAGAGCAATAGAATTTTAGTGGCGAAACAGTGAATAAATTTTACTGGGTCCTATTGGCAGATATGTAGCTCTCTAGGCAAGGAAGACTGCGTTACAGATTTGCATGCAGATAGTTATACTGTTGTCTATGTAAGTATGTGCATACAGATGTACGCTTGTTATAACTATAAAATTTGCTTTCCGTGTACTAAGCTTAGTGTACTTATGCATATTATGTGCAATAAAGATTGAACAGTCAATATTACCATCATGTTTATTTTGCTTCCTTCACTTCCAATAATATTACCTTAATAACAGCAAATACATAACCACCGATGTACATATGTTACATAACTATATATAAATAAGCATGAATGGGTATAAAGGCCACCTATATAAGCAAAAATTGACTAGATCTAGTTTTTTAATTGATGAGATTCTTAAGAGCTTGGTTTTCGTTTGCAAATGATTTGCAGAAAGCCTTGATTCAACTCTAAAATAACAGTGAATTGGATGTTAAATCTTTTTAAACTGTGAATGGACTCCAGTACCTAGAATTTTGTCACTAGAAGTATAAAAACTAATTGATCTTTTTCACTGGTATGAGCATAACACCAATGGCCAGTTAAGAGTACCTCTAAAAGCTAGATGAGTTAGCTTAGACTTTGTAAAATTAGAAAATTATTATAAAGATCTCGGAAAATTAAGATGTATACGAGAATATGCACATATTATCTAGATGCTTGATCGACCTTCTCTTTCGAGTTTGGAGTGCGCTTGAATTTTATCCGACTACTGGAGAGTTCCACAGAGCAACAATATGTTATAAAGCTGGGTTCGCAATCTAAATCTGCTTAGAAGTAGTGCGTTACTTAACCCCATGAATTAGATAAGCTAATTACGGCGAAGATTTTGATTTGACGATAAAATTGACTTTGATAAAATTGACGAGTTGTATAATTACACGGGCTTTCATATGGTCCTAAAATAGACAGGCATATACATTTTGTAATTACCTCACAAGCTCAGCTCACATTTGATTGGATGTGCCTCGGTCTCGGGATGCTCAAGTGCATTAATAGAGTTAACAGCCACACTTTCTATTTCCGATATATAATATTCAGTTTGATTTTGCTGTTTGCAGAAGAATTCTCTTCCTATTTAAGATATAGTGTGAAAGATACTAAATTTGTAGCCTCATCGTCGGCATTTAATTATGAAATTTGAAATGGTATAGTGGAAGATGGATTGTGCCACAAAAGCGGTTAAAATGGTTAACTCGATTTTTATTTTGTCGTGTTTCATCATAGTTTTGCTGTATTTTATTCTTTACCATCTGCGGTATGTATGACCCCGAAATGACATACATATTCATACCTATATCAATGTATATGTCGGATCACCCTAATGTATGAGCTAGTACATATTGATACATACAAACAAATATTGAGACAATTAACTAATCAATTTATTCGAATCAATGTTATCTTTATTGTTATTTGCGGAATATTGATTTATATTATAAATACCGACCCATCAACTGATACCGTTAATGGATTAGCTTAAATAATCTAATCAGGAGGCATTGAAAATTCCCACAATAAAGCGATAGCATCCGATTTAAAAATAAAGAGATTGTTAATACGAGTATTATATGGTGATTGGCAGGTGTAATCCGACAATTGGGTAAATCGCAAGTCAGCGGGTCAAAATAGAATTTATTCCAGGTAATTAATATACATAGAGATTAAGGAAGAGATAAGCTATTCGTATCAGCTTATATTGTATACTTATATATGAAATATTTGTAAATATCTATGTGCGCTGCAACGAGCGATAACAATGTTTATATGTACATATAATTTAAGCATTTACCTGGTCAATGAAATTTTACATTAACCAAATACTCGTATATGTATCACACATGGCGTATTTACTAATTTTCTGGCTACGCAGTAAATCTTTAATATTAAGTACGTCGAGTATACTGGTTGCTGTGTTGGAAGTCTCTTATCTCTTAATTGGTGTAACATTATTTCAATAAAATTTCATTTGACAACAGATCATCCTAGAAGTCCAACGTGATACAAATATATCTAACTAGACACCCATTGTTTAGAAGTAAAGTGCTCTTTCGGTGAAAAAACAAAGCTTTGAAGTCTATCATTATGTCCATCGCGATATAATGCGTTGGTTTTAAGATTGGGATAGGTTAGTTTAAGAGGTCGATCATTACAAGGATCTCATTTGGATAATTGGCCAATCCGTTGTGGTACCTAAAATACCTGTATAATGGATCATAAACACGCTCACAACTCTACAAAGCACTTTAGCCTATCACAAATTTATTGAGTCGACTAATGTTAGTTTCGGCTATGTTTACTGATTCGCCGAAAGGGTTTTAAGACCAACCCTGATGTGATATTTTATTATGTACTACAGTGTCTTATAGGAATATTGAAAGATTATTATATATATCTTCAAATTGATTACCTGTGTGATATTTTTTGAATGAAGTTGTCTGATTTTTAGGCCTCATCTTTTAGATAAAATATCAATAAACAATTTTTCCAATATTCAAAGCCGCGAAATTTAGAGTCCTTTTCAGTTGCAATTGTCAGCTGGCCATGTCAACTTAATACTGCATATACCATTAGTAATATAGCAGGTTTTCAGATTAACTAAATATTATGGTAGGTTCGGGTTTGTTTACACTTGCACTAATAGGTATACATATATCATCCATACACACA
This sequence comes from Bactrocera oleae, assembly GCF_042242935.1. Taxonomy (NCBI): domain Eukaryota; kingdom Metazoa; phylum Arthropoda; class Insecta; order Diptera; family Tephritidae; genus Bactrocera; species Bactrocera oleae. Next base: position 72,862,989 of record NC_091538.1, read on the forward strand.
TGTGTATCTGCATATCAATGTCTATACTCATAAGTTTATCAGATCGTATAGAAATAGTCCATTGCTGGGCAACAAAACCAACAGCGGCAACTTTCATAAACGTGGGCTGTCGGGCCCCCACGAAGGCGCCGTACAACCACCGACACTTTACAGCAATTTTGTTTTGCTAGCGCTTTCGCTTGCCTATACACTGTTGCTGACATTTGCTGCTTACTATAACCTGTTGCCTGGCCGCGGCGCTTTGTTGCGCAACATTCCCCCAACGTGGCCACCGCCATCCAAGTGAGCAGCAGCATGTTGCTTCAGCACGGCTTCACGTGTTTTTATTGCCGTATCTTTGTTTTCGTTTACGTTTCTGTTTTCGGCTTTGTTTCTCAATGTTGCTGGCGCTATTACTGTTGCGTCGGTGTTGTTGTTGGAGCATAGCCATCGCATGTTTTCAGTTTTGGCATGCCGTGCTGTGCACCCCGACGTGTAAGCAGCGCCAGTTTTCGTTCGTCTTTCGAGTGCTCTGTGTCGTCGCGTAGGGGGCGGCGCGTGCGAGTCATAAACAGAATAAATATCAGCCACGTTGGATACAAAATCGAAAGCACTTCGAACATTCACCGCGCACATACCATACCGTTGGGTGGGTGAGCAGTTGACAGTTGACGAATGGAATATTTAAATTCCATAAAAGTTATTATAATTATTGTTGGTGCCGGTCGACCGGAAGCATTGTTCATTGTCGATTCTTGAAAAACCTGTTAAGTTCATTTGTACATTGATTAGCCGCTGAACTGTCACACCGCTTCTGCTGCAGTATACCTATGCACTGGTGCAAGCTGTGTCGACTAAACAGAATTCGCGGCAAACTGCTTGCATTGCAGTTGTGCTTGTTGTTGTTGGTTTGTTTCTTTTTCAGTTTTTGTTTGGCTGGCGAACCTGTGCATGCGTAGCGCGATGTGTAATATTTTTAGTGTTTGAGCAAGTGCAAATACACTCGCGCGCAAAACAGTATACACGCGAGTGTTTATGGGAAAGTGCATCAAGGTTTACGCCGCTGTAGCGAGAATGAATGCCAAAAAATGTGTGTGATTGAAGTATTTCGTTGCTCATATTTGACGCAAATATTTCAACAGACCAATCATAATCAAAATTTCGTAAACACTTTATTGCTGAACGCGGCGAAGTCTCCCGTTTTTTTTTGTGGGGGCGCGTCTGTTGACACATCGCGTTGTTCTGTTTATTGTTTGTGATTTCAAAATGTGCTGTGAATATCTACAAATTGATACAGCCGACCGATACACATACGTTCAGTTATGCGCATTTGAATTGTTTTTATTTTTATATTTTATTTTTTGCTTATTTATGCGTTTGCCAGTACTGCGTTCATTCTTTAAGGCAGTTAAGAGTTCGTTCCTTGCAATTTATTTGCAAATTTTAAAGAAAATAAATTGATTTGTTTTTAGGCTCAAAGTTCACTTTGCAACGTATGCACGTCAAATGAATTGGGGCTGCCAAGTTCTTCTACTTATTAAAATGGCCTTTGGAGCACATGCTAAGAGTATTGAAATTCAGAACGCTCAAAATGTGCGTAGGTGGCCTGTTGAAAAGAGCTCCCCAATGAGCTTGGAGAAAATACTAAATCTTAAAGAGACAGCTACGTTTCAGCCTATAAAAATCAGCTATCTTCAATGAGTTCAATGGACTTCAAAGGTTAAGATAATATAAAATTATACAAGACAACAAAAAAATTCTTTATAATTATTTTATGTTTCCAAAAGGCCATTTGATGCATAGGTTCTTATTTAAAAGAACCTCTCTCTCTTTCCGCGGTCAGCATGTACCATATTGTATGCTTTGAGGCCTTTGGGTCTACTTAGACAACATAACTTTGCAGAAGAAGTCGCTAAACTTAATTTCTTGATTTCTCAATGTTTGTAGTGCTCAAAGAGTCATCTTCTGCTGATATTTGCCGTCGCTAATTTCAGACAGATTTATCGATTATTCTCTGATCTTTTTACTCCAAAATACTACAAACTATCTTAACTCCATTTGACTGCACCTTCAATGCATCATACATAAATATATTTAATAAGTCTCTATAAATATAATATTATTCAAAGCTTTGTCATGTTCTGCACAATTGGACTTTATGCTTCTCAAATAGCAGTCGTTAACGCAATATTGGCTGGTTTGGGACCGGACATAGTAAAACAATGAGTATTTTTTAGTGTTTGAAATAAGTTAATGGCAGAGTATTTTTATAGACATTACTGTTAAACCAACTGTCACTGACCAGTAGGATGTTTTCTTGGGTTATTCTTCAAACTATTACTTATTCGAAAAAAAAAAATCAATTTCAATTAAAGTACTAGATTACGAAAATATGAACTACTCTAAAAAAAAAATAGATTTGCACCAATCATGAAACAGTTTACTAGTGAGTTATTTTATTTATGGTACCTTCAACAATTTAATACAACGAAGCACACCAAGAATATTGGTATGTTTTTGGTTTTATTTCTCACAGTGTTTGGGTGGACGCCATTAAGATTTTGGTTTTGTTTGCCGACTGAACTGGTTTTTTTTGCGTCGCTTTCAAACTAGTGACAGACTAGGACTTTCTGATCGACGTCAATTAAAAACAAATATCGCTGAAAACATCAGCACTTCCGACAAAAAAAAATAGTCGGCTGTCCATTTGATCATGTGTTGTAAGTGGTCGTCATGGGATTCATAACCAGTTGAATTCAGCGCAGAAAATCTACAGGGTCCACTGTAATAGTTAGGAAAATAAAAACATGCCAAGACTTGATAGTTGATAGCATCAAGAACTCACTCACACTGGGCCATTTAACTACTTACTTATATGCCCTCTACATTGCGCACAACAAGTTAGTTTAAACTGGTTGCAAAGCACCGACGCGCCAGCACGAATGATAATCAAGTGTGATATGAACCAGTTATGTAAATATGTAAATAGGCGAAACAATCAAAAGTATGCTGATAACTGAAATGTAGGCGAAAAATTATTCATAAACACGGGAATTTATAGACGAGTTTGTAAAAATACTTTGGAATAAAAACAACTGGCTTTTGTTGAAATGTCAGGTTTTAAAATGGGAAGACATTCGATATACATACAAGTATGCACATACATATGTGTGTGTGTATGTATTAGCTTTTGAATTGCTAAAACTACGTCGGAAATAAACCGAATTTGTGCTTTGATCGCAATTTCAATGAGCATTCGTAAAGTTTTCACAGTTACACAAATTTTGTTAGCATCGAGCTAAATAACGTCGAAGGCGTAGTAAAAACATTCCAAAGAGCAAACTGTCTAATTGCTTTCAGGCCGAAGTGACAAGTCAAGGCAAATTTTGCATTTGGATAGCTTTATATATTATGAGAGCAGCTTACATCGCCTGTTCGCACTTCAGCTTTATAGAGAACTCATAAGTAGAGTGGTTCTGTTAATAATTAATTTTACAATTGCAAAGCTACTACCCTTAGGAAAAGTAGATATTATTGTTAGTCGACCGCAAAGTGAATCAATAAATAAAAAAAAGTAGCTGTTGACATCTTTTTGCTTTACTGATCAAAATGGTTTTAACATATTATATATAATAATGTTTATACATTTAAGCCGGTGCTGGATTTCCGTTAGTTTTTGCTAATGTTCAATATCCGCCATGGTTCATTTTCAAAATAAGTTCAGGTTCAATCCTCATTAAAATTATACGATACACATGAATCTCAAAATTCGGAATAAGTTGAATCTCGAATGTCGCCTTCGTAAGAAGCTAGAATACCCCTTACAAATAAAAAATTTTTCATATACGAACTTGGTTTTGATTATTCAGCTTGTACTGAGGGACTAGTTTGCGTATATACAGACAGACGGATATTGCGAAATCAACTCAGCTCGTTAAACATTTTCGACGTTTCCTTCTGGATCTTACAAACTTCGTAGCAAACTTAATACGTATACCCTGTTCAGGGTATAAAGAAATTACTAATTTGAAATGAGCCTTTTGAAGAAATATTAATAATGACCTGACCAACTGTCTAGAAAAGTAATTAGTTAGTAGAACGATAGTTGTATGTTGGTATATGAACTTTAGAAATATTATCTATCATATTAATTTAATTTCATTTAGATAACTTACATATTGACAGATTTGTAAGCATAAAGTCCATCAGAAGGCAGGGATCGATCCCAATACTTTTGAATCAGAGTTGCCAAATATCAGGAGCATTAGCTTCTGAGTTCTTTATTGTAAATTGGAAGAAACTAACATTATAGGTATATATAGCGCTTTAGCGAATTGGGCGTAGTATATAATTATATATAATTTACTTTTGAGAACTCCACATATTTGTTTAGAAATATTTATTTATATTCTAACTGCCTCAGATTCAATTAACCAAATTCGTAAGCGAGCAAAACCGCTGCCACAAACTCGCAATTATTATTTTTATGTTCTTGAAATTGGTGCATTGTGATTGTCTCCATCGCACCTGACAGCAGATAACTTGGAAGCATATCAATTCGCTGTCAAGTTCGCTAGCGCCGCTCTGCGATCAACAATTCAAATTAGCGCTAATTCACATAATTAAAATGCTCCGAAATGGCTTCTCACACCATTGTAAACAATCGCCGTTACATTTCGGGTATTCGCTCATAAAAAGTCAGCTTTATAACCAGCTATCATTTAAAAAAGGGTCCGCATCCCTTGCAATGCAATTAACAAATAACTGACCAATGGCACTGTGTTTGCTTGTGTGCGACTGGTTAAGCGTGTGTGTGTGAGTGTTTGTGTGCGCGCATAGCAGCCAATCTCTCTCAAATTCAAAAGCAAACTTTATTACTTTCTTTAACCACATAGAACTAATTCGTACTTTAAAGAAGGGAAAACTTGAGAAAGTTTTAGCCTCGCACACACACACACACGCAAGTTTTCAGGCATTAACACGTATATGCATTTGGACATGTTGAATAATTGAAAACCTGATGGCAAAAACGATGACTTGGTTTGAGTCGAATGTGGTTTTTCGGCAAAGAAATTGTTTCTAAAAACTTATAATAGAACGGTTTTCAAATAACCGGCAATGGTGACGTCTCAAAATCAGGTTTAGGAGGAGACTGCTCACTAATTATTACTTTTGGCATACCAAAAATAGGGGAGGAATAATAATAGAGCTTACAAAGAAAGTTGGGTGAATTTGGATTTTGAGTATTTGGCCATATAAATTTGTTCATTGAATGAAAGATTCGTAGAAGCCGCTCTCAATGATTTTAAATTTCATAAATGTTTAGTAGTTTTCTTCGAAAACACCATTTAAACCGGCCAGCGCCAAAAAGGAGTAATAACCACATTAGTTTCGCAACTGTTGAACGCATTGCTGGGGCGAAGCTTTTGGCCACACAAGCCACCACATTTATGAAAAACAAACTGACAAACAAACAAACATAAATTTCAATTTTCCACCAAAATACCGAAGCGACTAAAAGGCCAATGCTATGGATCTCTTGGGAACTTTCAGAGTTTTTGAACTTTTGTTGTCGCTGTTGCTGAGCTCGAGAGCGCCGCTAAAGTCGGTGAAATCGTTGGCAAAAGCGCAAACCATGAAGCAAATTGAAAACTGCAGTCAGACGAAACAAAGAAAGCAAAAAACAAAAACCAGTTACCAAAGACCGAGTATATTTTGTTGCCACAACAGCTACTTTCTGCTGCCAACAAATGCCAACGCGCCGCTTAAAGGGATAAGGGAAAAGTATTAAAAGTGTCCGAATGATGATTGCCTTGATTGCGATTATCACTGGCGAATACACGAGGCAAGCAGTAAGCAAACGTAACTGGGCAGCTGACACCATCTAAGTACGTTCCCCAAAGGATTTTTGCGTTCAACATTTAACATTAAGTGACAAATATAAAATCTTACCATGAAATAAACATTCAAAAGGCAAATATGTCTTACAAGGCGCCGCAAGCTGGGTACGAGCAGACTTTTATGACGATTCAAGTCAGATGCTACAATTACTCCAAAAATCGCGTATGAAAACTGAGTAGAGGCCAACTACAATAGTATTAAGATGAAATCGTGTGAATGAAAAAAAAAGATTTATCTTCTAAATTTTTACTAATATTTTCGATTTTGATTTTCCTCTTACGAACTTGACGTTGTCAAATTCTGCACAATCGGACGAACTATACATAACTTTGTTCTCACCTCAGGGCATTATTTAAGCGAACAGAGTTAGATGATGTCAACTGCCGAGTGCGAGTTGTGTAAGAAATCTGATAAAGTCAGTGTATGTTAAGGAAGTTTATAATGTTGCTGGGGTGTGAGTTTATTTCATCGCTTTAATATGTACTAGGATCGAATATGAACTCCAGTTGGAAAAAGATACATCGTGAATTTTGTAAGGAATGGAGCCAGGTCCCTTCCAGACAAAAAGCGAGAAAGTTCGATGAGATGATTGCTCTTATTGGTGGTAAACTTTGATATTGCAAAATCAGCAACGGTTGCTGGTTCCTCTGCGAGGTCGATCGTGTCGAAAGACTTAAAAAGTTGTATTCTGAATACGTCAGTGTGAACTTAGAGTTATCTCAGATGCTCGAATGAATATTTCTATTAACCTTGAAACTGCAAATGCCAATAAAAAATGCTAAGCAATGTGTGTATTCTAATAGGTTTGCTATTTGCATCGTTGTACAAATATTTATGCAACTAAATAAACACAAGTAAACTGTTTGTAAATATGTAAATAGTTATTCCCCTCCGATATGTTGCCTTCGTAAGAACTGATGTTTTTGTATGCGTGTATTGCACACGCCACACAGTGCACATTTTTAAAAGCGATGTCTGTGAAGCGTTGCCGCCTTTTAAGATTGCATTTGCAAACAATTCGAAATTCATCATCATATTTCTTGCATGCCACCACCCACTCTACGCTGTATCAGGCACACACACAAGCACTTAGCTCTGTATGGACTTACATAGGTGTGCGTGTGTGGGTGTGGGTGGCGCGGCAATGACCACAATAACTATCGCTAAGTGCGCACATAATTTGTGGTATTGCTAATGAAAATGAATGGGGGCGGCAGTGGCTACCGGTCATTCCACTCTGCGCTTTTCTTTGGTGTTGTTGTTGCTGCGCCGAACAATCGCTTCTAACTTGTGCAGGTGAACTTCAGCATGGCTGCCTTTTTGTGATTTGTCATAATTTAGATAATGACCATATTTCAGAAATATTTTAAGTTTCTCACTGCTTATTCATAGAAGCGATATTAGCGCGGCGGCGAACCTTATCTGCTGGCGAAAGTAAAAAGGTTAAATATTGCTAAATGCTTATGTTGAACTAAAACCAAATTACAGTGAATAAATACACTCAAAAAAGTTGGAATTGAAAAAGTAAATTAGTAATCCGGAAGCTTGTGCAGTGTTTTGATATACTTTAGCAAACACATTTGAAAAAAGCCTCATATTTAGCCGCAAATCAGCTCTGGTTTAAAAGTGATCAAAAAATCCATTTGAATATGCTGCGCACAATTCCCATTAAACTGATTGCTCGGAGCGGCGAAAGGCGGAGAAGTGATCGGCGAAACTACAAAAAAAATATCGGCTACAGCTTTGTGATAACCGTATATGCTATAGGTGAGTACTTATATAGTAATACAATACTTATTACTTATGTCGTAATTTACATTTGTACGAATAAGTGTCGATTACGTGAGACTTCCGGCACCAGCTTACAGCCAGCAATGGCGAGAAGACTATTCCTACGCTCCTTATCGCTAACCGCGGAAACTAATTCTTATTAAATTCTTGCTGGACTTCGTAGTTCAAGAAAGTGGCGTGATGTGAAACAAACCATTATTTATTTTATACATTGCGAAATTGTTGAGGGTCGACATCGACACGTCGATTATACTTGGTCAACTGAAATCAATGATGACATAGCCTAGTGTGATTTTAGTAAAGCGTTAAGCTACATTCTCCAATACCATCTTATATTCATTGCAAACGTAAAGTTCGAACTCTTCTGACAGATACACAATTTCAGTGTTCTGGCAATGAGATAGAATAGGGGACTTAATATATCGGAACAACTTCCGTAGCAGAAAAGTGAAGCAAAATACTTCAAAATTATTTAAGCTAATGACTGTGGGAATCAATTTTGTAAATATACCTTCTAGCTTTGTGAGAAGAAACCACTAATATCCAATGTTACATCAAAATTTCAGTTGACGGGGCTATAAAAGTTCATCCCTCTATTGGTGAACACGAAGATTCCACTGGTGACTCCGCAGCTTCCCTAAGATATCGGGGTAATTTCACTGAGATTCACCAATGTCCAATGTCTGAATTCTTACGGTATTGAAGCCTAAAACTTGAGAGCTAAATAAGCATATGAAGCTTTCTTAAATATTATGCAAATATATTCAGAATTCAACAAAAGTAACGGTGTTAGGACTGTGCTTACACACGCTCTGGTGACAAATGCCCGACTGCTGTTTGTAGCTGAAAAGAAACCAGAATGCTGGTGATTAATTTGCATTTGCAAGATTCGCCAGTGGAGGCAGCAGCAGCAGCCGGAAAACAGCTACTGGATCCGGTTTTGTGGTTTCCAGTTCAACATCTGGTCTTACCACAGGAACACTGACGCAGTGCTTGCCGCACTGGCGCAAGCGCTCACGCATGCAGCGCTGCCAGCCGGTTAACTGCTTGTGCGCGGACACACACACATACTCAAAGGCTAGTATAAATGCACGAAGGTGCTGGGGATGTGTGTGTGTGTCGCGTTGATGTGTTGAGCTGCGACTAATTGTCAGACAGTGGCACGAGAAGTGGCTTCTTCTTTTCGACTTATTTAGAGCGTGTGCGAGTAAGGATTTAATTGGCATGGGGAATGCCACCAGAAGAGCCAAAAGAGCGTAAAAACAATAAAAACAAAAGCGTTGCCAACATCCGCAAATAAAAAAAAGTATTAAATATGAAACGCTTGAGCTTATTGCTAGTTGCATGTGTGATAATGTCGTCGTTGTGGATGAAAGGATCTGTTGCCTTTTCGCTTTTTCAAAAAATATAAAATGAGAGGACAAAACCAGCCGTTCATCATGCAGGAATTCGCACTTATATGTATGTATGTATATGTGGCGTGTTGACACTTGCAAATATATGTATGCGTGTGTGTGCGATTGTTTGCTAGCACAACACGAGAGCCGAGAAGGTTGGCCAATTAATTAAATTAAAATCGATTGCCTCAATGTGTTTGCATGCCACAAGTGCAGTTAAAGCGTAAACAATTTGCAACAAGATACTCGCACTTGTATTTATTAGCACCGTGAATACATTTTGAAATCTTCCAATTCAAGCGTTTGTAAAGGGCTCCTTTCGACGAACTCGTCGTGCATTTGAGCGTGAGCATCCGAAAGTCTATTTCAATTGCCGGTTAGCCGTACGAGTGGTGTGCATCTGTGCATGTGTGTATGTGAAAGTAATTATGAATGTTTGTAGAAGCGTTATTTATTATTAGGGCGGCACATAACTTAAATTAGGCTTCGCAGTATAAAAAATAATTTTTTTTGATATTTCCGAAGCTTAAAGCGAATTTATAAATGAATTGATTTATTATTATTGATAGGTAAAACAGAAAATTAGCTATTTTCGAAGCAGATTTAAGACTTTTAACTATTAGAAAAAGATTTATATTACTATAGATCGCAGCATATGAATATTTATACCCTGAACAGGGTAGATTAAGTTTGCCCCGAAGTTTGTAACAGGAAGCGCTGGAGACCCAATAAAGCGTATATTTAAATAATCAGTGTGACGAGCTGAGTCGATTTAGCCATGTACGCTATCAGTCCATTTATCTTAGTTTTTGAGATATTTATTTGAAATTTCGTCTACGTTCTTATCTCGCCAAGAAGCTGCTCATATCAACCGCCGATATCGAAAAACTATAGTATACAGCTGCCATCAGGGTCGTAGAGAGGAAACCCGGGCCCGGGATTAATTGTAGTGAATTATTGAAGAAAATATTTGCAAAAAATGAACGAGCTCGATATTGTAACCGATCTGCTCTCTCGTTTATTGGCTATGTATATCTCCCCGAAATTTAGTTGCAATCCGCAAATATATTGTTTCGATGCATCCTTGAAGGATATTATAGCTTCGACGCGGGCGATATTAACATTTTTTGTTGTTTTTGTAATTTTTAGGAAAAAATTAATCTTCTATTTCTTTAAAAATTCATCGAATGACAGTCCAAAGTCGGTTAAAGGAAGTTTTTCGGAGAATTTTGTTAAACAAAAGTATTTGGTTATAACAACAAAATAGTGCCACAATATACAGCTTAACCTTCAACGAAGTCTTCAGCTACTATATGTCAAAAATATGTTAGTTCAGAATTTGCATTATGTTCACCTAGAAAGGGTGACCCTAATGCGTCAGTAGGCATGATTGTAAGCGGCTCAGCTTATGTACATTTGTTAGTGCCATCGCCTGCAGACTTCATCGCTTTGGCTTTGCCTTTCAATTCATGTATTAATTTGTTTTCACTGCAATCATCATCACCAGTTACTTTTCGAAAATCAATGACTGTAACCATCGAATTCCATTTAGTTTAATTAATTGAAAATCGTTTAATTTTTGTTGTTTTGCATGGCATGCAACGTCTCAGCGAACCATGTTGCATATTCCTATCTGTGCAGTTGACTATGTGGAAATTCGGATTCCACATAATTACGTACACTTCTACATACTTATATGTAAGTATGTGTTTTGCACTTGTTTTTGTAAGCACGCTAGCAAGCAAGGAAGTCTAGAAGGTATCTGGGTGGTTCGCACCTTCGGGGCTATTGAGGATCGGCAACGGTCGCCACACTTTAGAGAGTGAAACCACAAGCTGAAAAGCCATCAGCGCACACATTACGGTACTTAGTGAGCACGCACATGCCTGCATTCATGTGTTTGTGCGTAAGAAGCATTTAAGTGCATTGATATTTACATACAAACGCAAACACCGCCTAACTTACACACAAATGCATATAAACGTGTGTGTGTGTGTTTGCACATGCTACGTATTTATGTGCTTGCTTTTCGTATTACCACCAGGTTCGAATTGAGTTTGCAGTACAATTTTCACTTTATGCTTTTCATTTGCTCATTTTTGCAATCGCCTCGCTTGTACATGTAAGTGTGTGTGTGTGTGTGTGGTGAGGTATGCAGGCATTTACCTATGCTCGTTTCCCTCCTTGCTTCCGCTGGCATTGTGTGGACGTCGGCACACATTAGAGCTGTGCTTGACTGCTGGAGTGCTTTGCTAACGGCTTTGCCGCTGATATTGCCACTGCTATTAAAGCAACACCTATGTAGACGCTTGTGCATTTTTGTTGCATGTATTTGGTGCAGTGATGTAGTTAGTATTGTTAACACTGCGGCCATTGTTGGGCTTTGTCGGCGCCGACCAACCGACACCGTGACAAAAACGTACAGCCAAAGGGCTGAAGAACACCTCCCTTTTGCACCAGCACTAGTCCGTCTCGAATCTGTCGAAATTGCTTTCTTGCAAATATTAGAAGAGTCATCATTGTTTTTTTTTATTTTTCAAATTTTCAAGACAAACATACATACCTACATACATATTTTTCATAGATCCTCTGTTTTTGATTCGATGTTCATATGTATCTAAAATATGTAAAACTTAAATTTTGTCATTCATTCATTCACCAAAATTCATTTTTGATCTAGTTTTCGACCGATTCTTATGTTTTTTTTTCGCTGTTGGATCCGTCTTGATGTTGTGTGGTTGGCTTGTGTGAAAATGTAGGATTTGTACAATATTACTGAGCCCAGTTGCGCATGCATATATGTATGTGTATGCATAGCGCACTCATATGCGAATTTACTCCACAGTAATTAGAGTGTAATAATGACTCGAATTCGGACAACGAGTTGTAACAATTGCCACAGTTCTAAATTTGTACATTCATGCATTCGCAGTCGTGCATAAACATACATATACACGTATGTATGTGTTTAGAAAATGAAAACAGGAGTATGGCCAAATAATTACTTTTAACTAGCTACTTTGATTAGGTTGGCGTTTTAAGCATTTTCGGGCGATTTTTTTTAAATTAAACTTCAATGTTTAAGAATATCAAAATTTAAGCAATTGAAATTAGAATTAAAAGTCTAACTTTATCAATAGCTCATGCTATTTTGTCGGAGACACCAACTACTAGGTTTTGCGAAATTGGTGTATTTTCATTAGAAGCACCTTGCTGGTTTTATGCAGCACACTTCACACTATAATATATATCATTTTCCGCTTAGATGAAACCCTAATGGACAATAATTTAACTTTATCTAACCTAACTAACACCGTTTAGCTTTTTTGCATAGAATTCATTATTCTTCATTTATCTACTCCTTTTATCATTCTTCTCTGTCGGTCCGTGACATCAGCTACTTTGCTTAAGTTTTTTCGTATTTTAAGCATTTATTAATGTCCGAGTATGAACACGAGGTGTGTTAGCCGGCAATCAGAAACTATTATAAGACCCGATAATGCGAACATTGTTCAACCTTAAACCAAAATTATTATTATTCTTAAGTAACAATAAATGGGCTTCAAAGTTTTCTTGTTAACGTCTGAAACATCACCATCTGAGAAACTAAGTGAAAATTGCTACATTTATGTTCATCTTTCCTTCACCATAACTGCTGCAGAGTGAAATGTATCCAAAAATAACTTATGCAATGATGAAGCTTAAAGTTTCCTCGATGGACCGCACACGACCTTAACCCCAAGTGCTTGCTCGGTTGAATTTAAATGAGAAAAGCTGCAGATCCAGCAAAAACGTGTCAACATTAAAATAGTTCGGTTGCTGTTCTTTACGTCATATCTAAAACTAAATTCATTTAAAATTAATACATTCACATTTACATGCATTTATAATTAGCGCTTCTCAATATTTTGCACATTGAAATTATCACACACACTCACGAGCACAAACTGTGCTGCAGTCACTTCCCGACGACCACTTCAGAGCGTCGCCGTGGCCTACCATATCCAGTTGTGGTTTTGCGGCGAACTTATCGTATCGAAAATGCGGCTGAGCGAGAAGCTGGCACCGAGCGCTGACGGGGATGATACGGCCGGCTATACTTTACCCTGACTTACTCACACAGTTCCTTTGCTGGGCTCATGGGTAGTCGTTGAGGCGAAGCGCATTCATCGGCTTATTTAAGACACAGTTAACTGCTGCAATATTCATTAAAAGTTGACAATGCACATAGCCCAAGTGTCGAAACGAGAGGACAAGTGGCAAAAAGCCGCTGGATGCTGCAACCTTCCGTCCGGAAACTGTGCGCCATCGAGAACGCGACACTGGTGGAAAATTGTAACTAAATCACTTAGCGCCGAGATGAATTTTCTGGTTAACCGAGTAAACACTTGATGTTTTCTTCAAAACAACCGCCGCCAGTCTCGGCCTTGTGGTTCGTTAATGTTATGCTGTGCCCTGCTGAGCTAGCTTTGTGGCGCTTGGTTTCCTTCACGTCGCAGCCCAGCACATTAGTGCTTTAACATTGTCATGAATTTTAATATAAATTAACTAATTAGGCGAAATGGATTAGTAGAATATTTTCCACTTTGCGAAGGGCATGCAAACACTCATAAATATGGCGAGCTCGAGATATGGGTTAAAATGAGATGCTGCTCTCTGTTCTTTGTAGAGGCGGCATAGCAGTGACGTGATGTTACATTATTAGAGATTTTGCTTTAAACACAAGGAACATTTATCTCTAAGTTGCTGTAGCAGTGCAAAGGAGTGCGTGTGTGTTACGCCACCATTATAGCTTCCATAGTATTTCTTTTTGGTCGGGTTATAAAAGTACTGAAATTTTTTCGAGTAAAAACTGAAATGACAATTTATGTCCCGAATTTGCTCTCTCTTGCGCCACAAGTCATGAAGTTGAGAGACTGGTTATAAGTCGGTGGCTCGATGTTTGAAGTCTTAACCGGGAAGATACTCAAAAAAAGTTAACTTCGACTGCACCGAAGCCCCTAGTACCCTTCACAGATGTATAGCAAACAAGTAAAAAAGGGCTAAGTTCGGATACTCTCGCAATATGCAGAGCTCAAGCGAATACATTCAGCGGTTGCAAAACTTAATATTAAAGAAGAAATGCTGTCATATGCACTGGCATCTATCGACATATTTGGTGTCTGGGTCTTTGAAAAGTTATAGTCCGTTTTCGACAATTCTTGGACGTAGGATGAAATAACTTGAGAGCTCTATTTGTGAATAATTTAATTCTGATAACTTCATTGATATATGATTTGTATACCGTAAAGTAAAGAATTAAATGGAATATAAAAAACTCTTATATGGAAAGTAGGCATGGTTGTTAACCGTTCCTGATATATGGTATAGGATTTCACCTAAACCTTACACCTGCTCTCATAAAGCGCTTTCCTACTATTCTGGTTGCAAAATTTTTTGCATGTGACGGATTTATTTACCATCTGCATTAACGACCTACTTTGGGTGTCAAGAAACACTCGGTTTCATCTCGTCTCGCCATCCTGACGATATATGTATATATACATAATTCCATATCTATATCGATAGGTGATACAAACAACCGTAGCTGAAAAAAACATTTACCATATACTCTGTGCAACATGTTGCGAAAGTAAGAAAGAGTATAAAAAGATCGTTTATCTTCAGTTTAATCAGTGAGTTTTTATGGTAGTTGTTCGATCTGAAAAATTTGTTCGGAAAATGTCTTGGATAATAATATGTGCCGAACTTCGAGAAGATGTTAGTTAGATAAAAAAGTTTGCCGTTCAAGAACTTGAGTTTGATCGGTCAGTTTTTACGGCATCTGTTTGCTATAGTTGTCCAATAGTGGCGGTCCCAACAAATGAGCAGCTTCTTTAGAAGAAAAGGACGAAAAATTGAAAGGCGATATCTCAAAAACTGAGGAATTAGTTCGCGTATTTATAGAAGGACATATGGACATGGATAAATCAACTCAGCTCGTACTACTTATCTATAATACTATAAACCTAAAACTTTGGTTTGTGGTAAGCCAGCTGAACCACTGAAATGGTGATCCGTTCATCTGCTAAATCTTAGTAACCTTTTGGAAGGCAGTTTAGAGTTAGGTGACCATATTTTTCTGGGCAAAATGGGGGCGGTTTTTTTAGTTATCGATATAATATATATAATTCATTGATATTCGCGATATATAATAGGTGAGAGAGCAACATAATTTTATTCAATTTATTATTATTTTTTAATTACTAAGCCCGGGACGGCCGGGACGCTTAACTCGGAATCCGGACTGTCCCGGCCAAACCGGGACGAATGGTGAGCTCAGTTTAGAGCGATGGACTAAGTTTTCTCCTAAAATAACTTTAATTTTATTGACTTCGATTTTTTAGTAAACATTCAAAATAGTTTCTAATTAATTAGTAATGGCGGCTGCCAATCAAATTCTTATCAAAATAAATTTAACATATACAATTTTCTTTTTGCCTAAAAATGCAAATCGAGAGCAAACCAATTCCACCTCCGGCCTTAACAAAATGCGATTTGGACAGTGTTTGAAAGCGTCATAATTTGAACTTTTAAGCGCAATTAACTATTCTTGTTACACATCCATACATACATATACGTAGCGCAGCTATATAACTGTGAATCTGGGCTCATATGAGCAATGTAGTTATTTATTAAAATTAAATTGAAACTTTTCTGCCGAAAACCACAGCGACGAATTGAAAAATAAATATTATAGCATCGCGTGAAGGCCGAACATCGCAAATAAACACATACATATGTACATTTGTAATACCAACAACAACAAGCGTTCAACAGCCTGTTTCGCACATTCCACATAATCATCTGCATTTTTATAATGAATGACATGCATTATTCATACTCCAACGGAACGCAGGTGCACTCCTCGTCTAGGTCTCATGTGCAATCGGAATTCGAACGTATGGCACTGCGCATATATGGAACTCGTAAAATCCCAATTTAATTCGCGTGCCGCTTATGTTCGTAATGAAAAGCGGAGGTAAACAGACAGTCAAGCAGTCAGCACGACACAGCGCCATGCCACGTCAAATATTCAGGCGTACTTGTCGGTATTTGCATTCGAAATATGAGTGGGTGGAAATGTACATTCATTTTAACCGAATGCTCGGATTTCGCCGAGTTTCACCGGGTTCTAAAAGCAGTAATGTATCCTCTGGTTAACGGAGTAAAAGATTGAATCTCTTTACCGAATCAATTTCAGTCCTTAGGTGGTATTGACCCAATGTGGAATGTAAATTATAGCACGGAAGCACTCAAGTGTTCGAGTCCACAAAAAACAAAAAAATATAATACTTACACAATAATCCTACAGCCGCATAAGTCTCTGCTTGGTGAAAAAATTGAGGTCCTGGTTCTGATAAACCTTCAGAACCAAAAGTTAGCGATAATGAGATAATCAAGGCGACGCAGTCATCTATAAGTACTTTTCGCGTAACTGTCGCTGTAATCCAGAGGGCAAACATATATAGTTCGATTTATCTTTCTGCTGGTTGCACCTTGAGACCACTTATTTATAACGTATTCAACTGAGTTTCTTTTTCCTATACATCAAGCGTAGTATACAGGCTTTAGAGGCAGAATATTAACATTTCATGTACTAGATACAGTAAATACCGAAGAAATCTTCTTGTCTTGTTAAGGGGCTCTAAAGGGAGAACGCGAAGAGCTCAAAATTCTTACGAGGGATTTAATTAAGAGCTTGAAGGCTGCCTCTGAATTATCGCTGGGTCATTGGTGTTTCCTCCAGCGTCGAAATCAAAACTGCGTACGAAAATTCACTGATCACGAAATACCCTATAATGTCGTTTCGAGGCTTCCAACCCACACCTATAAGTCAATATGTATTTAAACATCACCTTAAAATACACACATAAGAGTTAAATACACCAACTGCGCGCACACTGAAATGCTGTGCATAATTTCCGTTGGCGGTCACCGGTGTGTGCAATGTATCCATCATGCGTGACCTCAACGTAATTATGTTACCATAAACAGCTCGCTCTCTGTAAGTACAAATGCACATACGTAAATCGTAAATATATTGGCACATATTGATTAAATGCATGTGCGTGCATGTGTGTGTATGTGTGGGTGTAAAAAGTGTTGGCAGGATGCGCCGGTATTTTAACTCAATGTTGTGGAATAAAGTGTAATTGATTTGCAATTTTACTGGTGCAGCTCATTTCCTATTAACATACCTAAATAGATGACGGTGCGCGAGTGCAAATGTGTGAGTGGCGTCCATTTGCGCACCGCGTTCATGTGCTAAAAATACTCGCCCACCGTTTGCTATGCCCAACAGCTGTACAGATCCTTTGAAATGTCACAAATTCACACAAAATAAACCACAATGGCGGCACGCATCCCCACTTTTCATTTGTGACGAGCTGAAATGTCATTTCAAACAATCGTACAATATTCCAGCCGCCGCCATGGCATGGCACATGCACACAGACTTACAGTTATGCGTAGTGTGGCGCAGTCGGGGATAATAGCTTTCGGAATGCCGAGACTGACAAGCGTTGACAACTGTCCGAGCGGTTTATTGGTGTGGACAAATGATGTTGCTGATTTGATTTTGCGACTTATTTGCGGTATTATCTAAAATGATATAAAATGCGTCCAAGTGACAATTCACTTAACACTCGTCTGTAATTACTTGTTCGCAAATTATCCTTGAAATTATAGGCTTTCCGAAAATAAAGTCTCACTTTTATTTTGCACCTGCTATCATTAAAAGCTTTGTAGACAGTGCTTTCTGTGGTTTGTAGTCTCTAAAAGTAATTGATGTTAAACG
Source organism: Bactrocera oleae (assembly GCF_042242935.1). NCBI lineage: Eukaryota > Metazoa > Arthropoda > Insecta > Diptera > Tephritidae > Bactrocera > Bactrocera oleae. The sequence goes on from NC_091538.1 coordinate 72,880,896, forward strand.
ACATCATTCGGCACTTGTTTCCGACGATCGTTAAAGAAATTTTTCACAAATAAAGGCTTATTTTGAGCATTTGGACCAACATTGGAAAACCTTTCAATCTTTCAATGTATTTGTCAATCCTCTATTCGAACTCAGCTTACAACTTGTAAGTGTGAACTGTGGCCGGAAACTACCTAAAATCATTTGAAAATCAAGTGACGAAAGCAGGAGCTTAAAAGTTTTTATCATTTCGATAGATTTTGTGTTTTTATGAATTTTTTTGCCAACATCAGTTGCAATGACCACATTCTTTTCATATTTTCACTATTGTATGAGTCTGATCATATATTTTTTGTGGTCTAGATTGGGGAGTAACACCTTCACACCTTTGCAGCTTCGCAGGTGAGGTTTAATATAATATAATATTCATGAAAGTGCATTGACACAAATTGTATTTAATGGCATTATTGTTTATTTATCAGTTTACGTATATAAATAAAATCACTAAAGAACTACTTAAACTACACTACTACACTACTACTACATAAACATTTGTTCGAACATTAGGGTAGTTCGGAATTCTTGGAACAATAATATGTATGGTAAGGCATTACGCATATTTTAATTCAATGCATGACTAAAACACAAAGCGTTCTACTTTTCGAACGTAGAAATCGAAAACTCAGCAAGGCTGATATTATTACTACGGAAGCTTAAAAATTGCCTGTAGAGGAGAGAAAGAGTATAGCTTTGATTTTTTCTGTAATTTCGCGACATCTGGTCGACCCCTGTAACTGCAATGTGCAAAGTTCATTTATTTTTATACCCTGTAAGGGAATATTAAGTTTGCCACGATGTTTGTAACACCCAAAACGAAACGAGAGATACCGTATAAAGTATATAAATTATCAGCGGGACGAGCTGAGTCGGTTTAGCCATGACTGTCTGTCTGTATATATGCGAACTAGTTCCTCAGTTTTTGAGATATCGATTTGAAATTTTGCACACGTTCTTTTTTCTTAAGAAGCTGATCTTTTGTCGAAACGGCCGATATCGGACCACTATAGCATGTTTAATAGCTTTTCAATTGATAAGATATCTTCAAGAAGTTTGGCATGAAATATTGCCTACGGCAGTGATGCAATCTCCGCAGAAATTATTCGGATCGAACCAGCATATAGCTGCCATGCAAACTGAACGATCGAAATCAAGTGCTTGTATGGAAAACTTTTTTATTTGATGAGATATCTTAAAGAAATTTGGCATGGATTATTATCCAAAACAACGCTGCAATCTCCAAAGAAATTGCTTAGATCGAGTCACTATAGCATATAGCGACCTTACAAATTGTCAGATCAAAGTTACTTGTAGGAATCTTTTGTATTTGTGAAGTACTCTCTTTATAGCTTTAGTGCAAGCGAAGTTAACGTTTTTTCTTGTTAAATATAAACTTCATGTCATGATTTCTCGGAATGAATAAAAAATATACACCCCTAATGCTTAACTTCACGCATATTACATTCATCCGGGGAGTTAATAAAACAGCATCACTGAATATACGAATTCAAATACATATGCCACACTCGTGCCTGGTCGGCGTACTAGCATACGAGTCAATATATAAAAACAAGAACAACTACTCAGAAGTAAATAAAACGAAAAAGGGAAGCTTGAGCGAATTATCAATAAAGTATATGAACAAATCATGAAGAAAGGAATGAATGAACGGCGAGTAGAGCCTGCTGGGGCTTATATCCGTGCAATTCATTGCCGAGCATTGCAACGCAACACAACGCAGCGTTTATACTCGTGCTGTATGAATACACGGAAATGCTTTACAGCCTTTTCCTGCTGTTTTCAATTTTCGATGCATTTCAAAAATTAATGGGAAGTTGAGCAAATATGTGTTCGAATGTCTATAAAGACTCTGGTAACCGCAGCACGCGGCCAACAACAATTCAATGCGCACGCAGCGGCGGCAGGTGAACGGAGTTGGAATGCGGCGCGGCTCGTTTGTCCTGGTGCGCCGTTATACATAGTTGTTGTTGTTATAGATGCAGTAACGCCGTAATGCAGCCACCAAACGACCGATGACCGATGCTGGCCGCTCCAAATATTCGCATATTTATACATCCTGCACATACTTTACAAATACCACACGCAAATAAATACGCTGCACGCGTGCAAATAACCATACACACACACACACGCACGCATGCGCATGCGAAGGCATACACGTGTATGTGTGTTTGTTAGAATTCAATTATGTGTGTGTGTGCGCCGTATGCCCGTACGCAGAAAGACGCAATCGAGCTTTCTATGCTCTGTAAACTGGCCAGCAGCGTGCGATATCCATGCCAGGATACAAAAGGAAGAACTGCCAAGGATGCCATGCCGTGTGTACAAAGGAGTGTGAGTGTGGTGTGTGAGTTGTTCAATTTTTGTGTGCTCACTGTTTCGCTTTTTCCCTTTTTTCTAGCATTGCAATGCCAACATTTGTTGATTTATAGCGAGACTCTGTATTTCTTGTTGTTGCTGTTGTTGCATCAGCAGTGGCGAACTTTTTAAACTGGCAAAAACTAAAATGCTACAACAACAACAACAGAATGCAGGCTGCAAGCAGAAAAGAAATATAATAGAGAAAATGGAAAAGGAAAAACAAAAATAGAAATAAAAGTGAACAACGTGAAAAAGAAAATAAATTGGAAAAAAGAGTAAAAGTTAAATGGGAAAGACAATGACAAGAATTGCAGCTGCGGCTCGAATGCTAAGCAAATAAAATATTGTATGGTTCATAGTCGTATGCACACGCACTCACAGCTGAATGCATATTTGTATATAGAGTGAGAGTACATATATGTTGAAATCAAATTGGCTCAAAATGGTCAATCCGTCTGGTCTTGAGGATATGTGTATCAACACACACCCGCACACGCACTCACAATCAAATGTGCTTTCATCCATATGTGATATGTATGTATGTACATGTTGCATATTCATTGTGACAATATCAAATGAGACAGAAAACGTAGTACTTAGCTTTATACTCTGCTTAGTTTTGCACGAATGTGTGTGTGTGTGTGTGCACAAGTGAGCAGCTTGTTACTTCTGAGTGTCTTATTATTTTTCAAGAATGTGTACATTGCATGTATGTATGTATTGTTAAGGGCATCAGATAAAGAATTCAAAGATTATCCAGCAGAATCTTGCTAGAAGCCACTCACACAAACTTCAAAAGCCGCCTGACCGTTGCAGCGTGTGTGAACATACTTTGTTTGATTTAAGCATAGATCTTAGAATTGTGCCGCTATTGAAAATTAAGATAAAAATTACGAAGAAAGTTTGTGGGTTGTGCGAACTAATTTTCCGTTCAATGAACACTATGGAAAGCTAAGCAAAAAAAAAAAACAAAAGAATGGTACCTTACTTCTTATATTTCAACCGCAATCATATTCCCTTTAATAATGAATTCCAGTGAAATTTCTAAAATACTTGGTCTGATATTCCTCTAGCTAGATTGAAATGTAATTTTTTTTATGAAATTACATTTTTCGTACTAATTATAAAAAGGAAGAAAGGAGTAGATTTAAAATATGAAATCGTTTAAGGAAGCTCAAAATTATGTATACTGAATATACTACTAAAGTAATGAACAGTTTCAAATTGTTTTACAAAAGGCATTTATCTCCAATTTTTATCTTTTCCAACACTTCGTTTGCAATTATATATTCTTACAATCTGTATTTTTTAAAATATAATACATCTGCAATATTCAAGACTTACTTGTATATACCTGAGTGTGCGCCTGTTGCTACGCAAATGAAGGTCGTTAAAATACTTGCGGTGCTTCAAGCGGCTGACATGTTTTACGAGAAGCTTTTTCATGGCACATATGCGCTGGAAGATTTGACAATATCACCAGAGATGAGCGCTATAAGAAAGAACATGCTTGCTTTTATTTTCGTTGTAAACCGTTCCCGAATCCGCTCCTCCAACTAGCTCTGGTAAAGTATTGGAGTCTTGGAGGAGTCTTAGGCGTTCTGTGAATCCGGACTAGCGCAACTTTTCTCAAGTTTTCGGCAATTGTAAAATCTGAATGACTGAATTTACTAAACTGAATAAGGTGATAGTGTAGCTACGCTGCGGCGAAAGCTTGAAAGCACATGCAATGAGAAAATCTGCCAGCATTTGTTGCTTGCACCTTCAGAGATATGCGAGTCACTCGAACGTCTTTGCTTTCAACGAATTCTTAACTTTGGCACGTCTTGGCCAACTTTTATCAAAACGCAGCATCTCTCATTTGTCCAAACTGATCACAACACAATATATGTATGTGCGTGCGTACACATGTTTGCTGCTGATATGCACTGCAAGGAGAACGGGAGAACGGCAGCCAAGGCATATAGCGGCGCACAGTGTCATCCTCTCGCGTAAGCACTACCACAAACAAACAAGCATGTACGATAAATACGATTTGGAATCTACCCAAGCTCCATTTATCAGCGTTATTGACCAAAGGAACTGCAATAAAAAGTGCAATATTTCAATTTAACCGCTTGGTGGCCTTTTACCCCAAAACACCGCATATCACCAGCACCAGCACCAGCAACAGCAACAGCGCCAACGATGGCTGTCCCTTAACCCACCCAGCGCTGTGCGGTCACCGCGCTTGCCGACGCTGCCCCGTTACTCCACCCTCTGAGCAATGCTGTTGCTCGGCAGCTGTGCTACTTTGTTGTTAGTGTTATTGTTGTCGAACACTACGTTTGCTAGCAATTTAACGTACAGAGGATTTTATTACCCTCGATGCACATTCTCAACTTTGTTGTTCAGCCACATTGAGTGTCGCCGTCGCCCAGTGTGCTCCGATGAGTTGGTTCTTCATACGTACTAGACAGTCGGTGGCACAGTGGATGCAGTATAGCACACACACACACACACACTCACGCTAACATGTGCCCAATAGACGGTGGGCCGAGCTGCTTCGTTGGTGCCACTGATTGCAGCTACCGAATGCAAGTTGCAGCAACTCGAAGTTTCTCATTTTGTATCAAAGTTTCATGCTACGCTTGCCACCGCGCCCCCTTCACGGCAGGCATGCGGCCACAATTATTGTCATCTCTAATGTGACGACATTTTCTGTAAGTTTCGTTTATACTGTTTCGCTTTTCGTATCGTTTCAGTTGCAATCCTCGGCAGCGACCTGGTGGCTGGCGTTCGTGGTGAGGAGTGCGGCCAAGAGGAGTTTACGAAATGTGCTGAGCCTTTGGATATGCTACATTTAACCTCCGAATTATCCATCGGTGCTGCCAAGAAGGACGAACTGCTTAAACTTTGCAAGTAAGTCAACGTTATCAACGAGAAAAGAAAAAGTTTCTTTTTTCAATTATTTAATTTCGCATTTGCCCTCCAGCCCGAGCCTGGCGCACCACTGCTGTTGCATGCTTTACCTGGTGGCGACTAGCAAACTGAATACGCGCAGTTTGTTGCGCCGCTCATCACTACGAAGCACTAATGGCAGGGTGCTAGTAATTACTAAGTGTAGTCGACTTTCTTTTTTGGCTGTTTCTCGGTCGTTTTTTCTTCATTCAGCACAGGAATTAATTGCGCTGTGCAATTTGTGGTTTTTACTAGCAAAATTAATATTACCTTCTAATTTCCAGCAAATGTACGAGTAAATTCTCCCATTTTGGCTGCAAACCGACACTATCAGCTCAGAGCATCGTCCATTAAATCTGGTGCAATCAGGTGTCATAATTATAAAATGTGGCGCTGCCTTAGTGCGAGTTTTTAATTATTGAAGTCATAAATGGTGTTGCTTAGTTAGCGGAATTTCGAAATCACAGTTATATACTTCAACGCATTCGTGTATTCAATAAGCCCTAGTATTGGTGCAAATTAATCTCTGCCTAATTTTCTAGAATACTCACTTATTATTGAGATTAATTATGTCCTCGTGCTTCGAAATTAATCGAATATCATTCAGTACATCCTTATGTACAAATACGAGTTTATAACTTTTGAATAGTTTGTAGAAATGTTATCCGCGCTTCATCAAAAGATGTCCCATCGTTGCCACTTTTAAAAAGGCCTTAGTTCGGATGTAACCGAACATTTTATACTCTTGCAACTTTACGGGGACTTACTTTTAGGCGTTGGCCGTTACTTTATATTAATACGGGAGTTAAAGGAAGTATTGATCGATTCAACCTATATTTGACATACGAGCTTAGTTTAATCAGCAAATGTTTTTTTCCGAATTCTTACAAATTGACCGATATTTTCGATAAAATGTTCGCTGTAAGAACTGGGATTCACATATTCGGTATCTGGGAGCTTGAACAGTTTTAGTGCGATTTTAACAATTTTTGGTCTAAGGTGGCTTACTTTAAGCGCATTATTCGTGCAAAGTTTTATCCCGATACATTCATTGTTGCGTGATTGCATACTGGAAAGTGAAAGAATCAGATGGAGTTTAAAATTGTATTATATGGAAAGTAGGCGTGGTTCTAGTCCGGTTTAGCTCCTTTTCGCACCGGAAGGTAAGAATATCAAGATAATATTACGTACCAAATTTGGTCAATATCGGTTTAGTAAGTCCTGAGATAAAAGTTTTTACCTAAATGTAGGCGGTGCCGCGCCCATCGTGTTATTTTGACTCTTATAAAGAACGCTCGTATCATCTCGGATGTAAAATTTAATGTCTCTGGCGTATTAATTTTTGATTTATCGCACTTTTAGTAGTTTTTAACAAAACCGTTATGTGAGGAGTGAGCGGTGTTATCATCCGATTTTATCCATTTTTACAATTTCGGTAGAAGAGCTTAAGGAATTTATCCTGAGCGAATTTGGTTATTGTAAGTGGCTTAGAAGATATGTGCGTAAACCTTTTAGGGGGCGGGGCCACGTTTTTAAGCCACTAGGTGCTTTTTGCTACTGCGATCATCTGCGCCAAATAACAGTTTTGTATTTTAATATAGTGTTTAGCATTGGTAGTTTATACGTTTTCGTTTAATGTCGTTTTGTGGGCGCAACAGTGGGCCGATTACGTCCATCTACGAGTTAGTATTTTATTTTTTGCCAAGGAACCCGTGTACCAAGTTTCATTACGATTACTCAATTTTTACTCATGTTACAGCTTGCACGGACGGACTTACGGACAGACAGACAGTCACCGGAATTCAATACGTCTCGCCATCCTGATCATTTATATTGTTATATATATAATTCCATATCTATGTCGATTATGTGAAAAAAACTAGTATTATACTCTGTAGCAACATGTTGTAAGAGTATAAATGTTTCGGATTTTCGTTTCTCCATTTCTATCCTTTCGTTGAACAGTAATAGTTCAGTTTTATTTGTGCTTATGTCCAGACTTCTCCCTAGATAGCTTAGGACTGCAACTTACCAAAGCGCTCTCTAGTATCCACTGATTGTAACGGGGAAGAGGTCTTTTTTACAATTGTAAATACAAATCAAACTCATCTCTAAAATTAAATTAAATTTAAAGGCAATATGTTGTTGAAATCCTTACTAAAGATTTAGACGAGCTTTAGATTAACTCCCAATGTTTGATGCACGATTTTTACCCATCAGAAATATTACTGAAATATATGAGACCTGCGTCCGCGATTCGGATGAAATTGCGGGAGTTCTTTAATGAAGTTGGCGAAACATTTTACTTTTTTAACAACGCTTCAGTGCTTTTACAAAGCAGAGACTTCAAGTATTTTGTTGTTTTGCTTTTTGCATAGGAGTTTCGGGTTTGTTTATACTAAATATAGGTATTTATTTTACATATTAACGAATGTGTGCTTGTGCATGCAGCGCCCTATTGCTCCGCTATTTACGCCAATGAGGAACGCAACACATCGATGCGCACAGAAGTTGCCTTGAAGTTTTGATTTTAAACTTCATGTTTTTGCTCGCCTCGGACGGTATCTATGCACGAGTATGTATCTGTGATATCAATGCATTCGTCCACTTGCACACATCGATGCGCACAGAAGTTGCCTTGAAGTTTTGATTTTAAACTTCATGTTTTTGCTCGCCTCGGACGGTATCTATGCACGAGTATGTATCTGTGATATCAATGCATTCGTCCACTTGCCAATTCATTCGTGCGTTCGCTTACGTGCTCTCTGCACTCGCTCGGAAGATACAATTTGGACGGCAATTCTCATGGTGTTTTTCTTCGTTTAGACGAGACCTCACTATTCCGGCAGTTATCGTGTGCCTATTTAGTTACACGAAAATTTGTGTTGATTGCAACTACCACTCCATGGCCGGAAGCAATACGTTCTTCATTGTGCTCGTAAATACCGTTATCATTCAGTGGTCAACCTTTGGCACTTGGTATGCAGCACTCAATGCGTTTGTCCACTTCCCACTAAGCCAATGCTGCGAGTGGTTGCTCTCTTTCGCAAAACAAAAAAAGGCACACTCTCGCACACGCATACACACACACACACATACAAGTGTAAACGTTCTTCTAGTGGATAAAAATCGAGTTCATTAAAAATTCCAAGCGGATCATCTGTTTTGTAAAATGAGTCTGAAAAAACTTTCGGTTCGTTACATGAGTAAGTAAAAGCATGTGCCAAATTGAATTTCCAAAACAAATTTTTTTGTCATCACATCGAGAGATAGGAGGTTAATGCGGTTATGGAAAAATCAAGAATTCATATGAATACCAAATGAACTCTGTATTGCATTAAACACGTCATGGCTTTAAGTTATTACAATAGGTCAAAAGTTGAAGTGTCCTTTTCTGATTAAACAATAGACCAAACTAAGCGGCTCCATATTTTATTTTGGTCTACTGTTTTCTTTAGAAAGCAGTAAAAACGTTCACTACTATTGATTAAAGGGTTTTGTGTGTGTGATTTTTATTGTTTTTAATCTGTTTAGTTTGCATTGTGAGATCGGTCTATTGAATTTCACTGTGTATTTTGGTCATGAAACCTACTATCTATTATAGTGTTATTACTTCAAATTTCCTAATTCGCCAATTAATATTTACATCTTCTCTTTATATTTTAGTGAACTGAAAAAGGGCGTTCGTTGCATCCAGAGTTACACGCGGCGCTGCATGCCGCTGCAGCAAAGAAACCAATTCAATAAATTGTATCACGGCACAAATCAATTCATTCGAGACCTGTGTAACGAAGGCGAGTTTCAGGATGGTAAATTGAAAGATTATTATAGTATTTAAAAACCAGCCTCTTTATTTGTTGTTAATATTTCTAGAATACTTAAAGCATGCACACTGTTCTGAAATAGCCAAAAAGGAATTTGAGGGTTGCGCCAACCGCTATAAGGAAACAATGGTGTTTTTAAAGCCCAATAAGAACCAGGAGAGCCACGAGAACATCACTTTGAACGAAAATATAAAAACGATTTGTTGGTGCGTTGATGTAAAAATTTGCAAGTAATTACTTTTTACTAACTGAACTTTCCGTTATTCAAATGCAGTTCAATCAATGAGTTGGTGGATTGTTCTGAAGATGCAGCACGTAAGATATGCGGCCACGACGCGGCGAAATTCACTCGTGAACTGGTTGATAAATACGCGCACAGTCTAACGAAGGTGAGATCAAATTAAAAAACGTATGTATATGTTATAAGGGGATGAGAATAAATTTGAAAAAAATATTTATTAAAGGGTTTAAATGAGTTAGTAGTGCATTTCCCATGGGTTACTTGCTGCGCTCTCACAAAGCAACGAATTTTTAAAGAAACAATCTGGGATATCAATAGAATTTTCATTAATAAAAAGTTCTTGCGGCTCATGCAATAGCCAAAAGTGCTTCAAACCATTCACTTTGTTTTGGTACATGTGTAGCAGTATGTATTATTTTAGTAGCATATCTGCAGCCCTGCAGGAAGAATCCAAGCATCGTCTTCGGAGTTCTTTTTCACACCGCGAGTAATTGGAGTGATATTTTAAAGTTAACCCTTTAACATTTCAGATATACTGTGAGGATTTCACACGGCATCCGGAAATGTGTCATGATGGACTTAGCGATGACGGTGTGTCCCGATATCAGTCGCATCTCGGCCGAGCGTTTCAGTTTATAATTTCAGGCGTCGTTGTAGCATTTGGAGCACACATGCGTATTAGATAGATGAAAAGTGTGGCAACGTAAAACTGCAGAAAATACTTTGCTGCTTTCATTTTTTCTAAGATATTACTTATAACCTCTTAATTATTTGAGGGCAACGAATTTTGTTTCATTCTTTTGGGAAGCGGACTTATACAGTTATAAATACAAGTGAATTAAGAGATTACGGCACGTAGCTGTATATTTTATGTTAAAAAATCAAAAAAAGAAGGAAATGTTGCAATGTATTAGAAAATAAGAAGAAACACACACAGATACACATCTTAGTGTTTAAATGGGATTAATGTAATGGATATATACAAATATTATGTTATTAGCAGAGTGTCGAATGAAGTGTCAGATGGATGCGTGAGGATTAAAGAGTATAAAATATGCGGTATTAGAAATTATAGTTAAAATTAAAATTTAGGGCACAGGAAGCCCAAATTAAAAGAAAATTACCAACACTCATACAAAATTACACGTTTAGAGTACCAACAAGACCAAAAAGTATACATTACATACCTACATATACACAAATTAATTATAAAGTATGTTAGACTTAGTAGAAACATATTGAATTTACTTGTATTTGTATGCACTTGTTTATTAAAACGATATAAAGAATAAATTAAAATGAATTGTGAAATGAAAATTGCAAAATTTGGCATGAAGATATTACGTCGGGTTAAGTGATTTATCACGTGGCAATGCATACATATATGCTCGTATATGAGTACTTGTTTTGCTTTTAGCTTTTCTCTGGCACAAAGAGAATTTGTGAAATGTTTCACATCATTGGAGATAACATTTTTAAGCGAATAAATGTATTAAATTAATTTAGTTGTAAGTTATTAAATTTGATTAATTTTTTTTGTAATGTAATGGAACTTAGATATAGAAGTAACAAATCAACTCGATGGTGTTCCTTTTAACGTTTACTTGTCCCTATAAATAGAAGATTATCCAAGTTTTTGCGGAAGTTTGTGCGGCAGAAAAAATGGTCTGATGAAACAAGTGGTGTCTGATGAAAGAAACAGTGCATGAAGTCTAACTGAAACAGATAATGAAAATAATAATGCTTTGCACCAGTTTTTTTTTTACAAAAATTCTTATAAATGAAAAATATAATTTTAAAATATTTCGCACTGTTGTCCACACTCAAGGGAGATTCACATGTAGTTTCAATGTTGCAGCCTATAAAAGTAAAGAATTGCTTATAGCCGACTTCGGTTCGGCCAACTAACGAAGTTGTGAAGTTGGTGAAATACTTGAGAGCACATACCAGTTTGCAAGAATTGGTATTGTTATAGACCAGCAAGGTAATTAAATGTAAATTAATTTTATATGAATTGTGGTTGTTGATATTAAATCCGTATAAGCTGCACATTGGCATTCGAAGTAAATTTTGTTTTTCAAAATTCTTAAAAAGATTATCCTTTTGAGAGGTTTCAATTAATTAATATCTAATTGTATTCGAAAGTGACAAATCCGATATGTTGGTTTAATTCTTTTAAAGCCTCACTATTTTTGTTGTGATCAGCAGTCCGTGGTTTCTTTCTGTACTATACGTTTATAAACCAAATGAAAGATTTATCCAAAACACCAGACAAGTTTGTTTAGAAGTTTAGATAAAGTGCTTCTAAATTTTTCGCGACAGAAGCCGATTTCAGCATGCTAGCTATAATGCAGCACTGAGCAATGGTTGTAAGCTTTTTGACTGGGGTTTGGTAATATGTTTTAATGGAAATACGGTTACGGTAGAGAAGATGCAGAAAGACAGACGCAAAAAACAAAATAATCAACCTCGTCGAAGGTCATAACGACTTTCTGAGTTTCTATTCTTAAACCCTACGCACAAACTTGGGACACTTCCATTTTAATTATCATATTTCAATGTGATCTACCTTTAGACCCAACCCATTTAATCTGCATTTATCAAACAATGAAATTTTTTGCACGAATTTTTTAGCCTAGACCAGCGAATGAGTTTCGTGGGTTATATAAAGTCAAATATATATTTTAGTATAATAATTCAATTGAGAATTATTAATTCATAGTGCTTTCCGTATGTATGTGTAATCTAAACATACATTTATAAAATAAAAAATAATAATTTATAGAAATAAAAATAAAAGTAAAAAAGACAGCACTTATTGTTATTAATAATGCTAATTTTCACAAATTATAACACAAAGAAAATATAGAAACTTATGTAGTTGTTGAAATTCACATGTTGCAAGTATGTATTCTATGCTCATAATTTATACAGTTATCTTATGGTAATTAGTTCGTTGTTAAGATCCGTGCCATTTGTTTTCTAACTAATAACTAATACTTAGTACACTTATGGCTACAGCGTATTAAGCAAAATTTTATTCAACACACGAAAGTTCAATGAGAATTTTACACAGCAAGTAGCAATGCAAAATTGAATAACAAAAAATAACAAAAATAAAAGCAATGTCGTTGCCCGATATTGAAATACAGTCAATTACGAATGTGTTACATTTATCGGTAACCAAAATCAGATTGTTGTTTTATTTCGCCCGTTACAAATTGCAACGGTACTTTAATTTAGCGGCCAGTTACCGAATTCAAACACACACTCACACACTCGCACAAGGATGCATCCATGGAAGTAAGTAAGTTTGAAAGGGCGTAAGGCAATAGGGCGACCCCGTAATGCCAGGGCGGCAGGCACATTCTCTTCGCATCTTACTCGCCACACTTGCCGTATCACCGCACACCGCTTTCACGCTCGGTTGCAGCACTTTCGCATAGGAGCGGAAAACCACATACCGGATGCGACACAAATCGCCAAATGAAACGAAACCACGTAAGTGCATACTCGACTCACCGCAGTGATCCGCACTCTGCTGGCTCTATGTTAAGCTGCCCATTTTGTCACCATATCACCGTGACACCTGAAAAACGCCCATCCAACGCCCGACAGCGCAGCATACCATAGGTGTTGCACAGTGTGGTAGAGGTGCTTTTGTCCCGTTGAATAAAAAAAAAACTGTTATATGCGAAGTCGCTTCTTGTAGTTATTCTCCGATTTTTTCTATTTTCTATAGTCTGAACCAGGAGTGAGGGCAATGTCTCCATAAAATGTAACTCCTATGTTTTATAGCATATGTGAGGACACGTCTACTTTTAAACAGTTTTGAAGCCATATATATAAAAATAAAAATATTTCCCGCGATTGCTAATAAAAGGTACCGATATTATTAGAAAAGCTGAAATCCTGAATACCTTCCTCAAGGACTAGTAATTATTTTCTCAGCTCAAATATCATTGAGTAAAACACTGTGTGTGACACTCACTATTGCAAAGCTCGAGGAAACCACTCTATTCACCACACTCATTCAGACAGACACACACACACTCACACGAAGGTATCACCTGTATTTACTATCGGAGCGATTTGGCATCGCCACAAACGGTGAATTCCCTTTGCATATGCCACATCTAACGTTCGTTCCCACACACACGCGCGCACATTTATGTCTCTGCTTGTCTTTGTCCATTTTCACTAGCCAGGCCACTGTGCCGCGTTGCGACTTTGGTTTTTGCTTTTGTCCCATCCTTCGTGTTGCCATTCATGTTGGCATGACTTACTTTGCTCAAGGGATGCTGCCGACGACCGCTTGGCGTGCAAATTCACGCCAAATTGGCTCTTAGCCCAGTCCAGTGCAGCACGAATCTGTGGAGTGCGATCGAAGTGCTTAGACCGTTGTCCGCTTGTCCGCACTTCACAGTTAGGTTTATCTGCGGAGTTAGCTGTTTCCTGTGTCACTTTTAGCAGCGTTGGGGGTCCATTCTGCATTTTAACTCCAGGTAATGGCTTCGATTGCCAGGCAAACGACTGCAAGCGCACATGACGCACACATGCCACGAGGCTTGGTTGTGCACATGTGTACATGTGAATTTTTGCAACGATATGGACATGTGGTATGCAACGGTGGAGGCTGCTAAGTAATTAAAGTTGCCCAACAATGATTTTTCGAGACAATTTCAGAACTTTAATGTTTTACAACATAATTTAGGAGCCAGTGAAATTTAGATCAACTGATATCACTGAGTTCAGTCGAATGCTCGATACAGTCGGTTACGGCGCAGCTACGCGCAGCAGGATTTGTTCAAAACTTAAATTTTAACCCGAAACTAAGCTCAGTTAAGCGTGTGAATTACTCGGCGTCGCACCGACACCTATGCACATGGAGGCAAATCTTGCTATGTATTCGTGTGCATTTTGTAGTTTACGCCAAACTACATCCTAGCGCCCTTTTTACAGAGTGGTGACGGGGACGGGGATTCCAGCGCGGGCTTAAAATTACTCACAATTTGCGCATGTTATTTGCAATATCGCTAGATTTTAATGCTGCCGATATTGTTGTTGCTGTGAATGTTGTTGTTTGTGTTCATATTATTGCCGTTGTTTTTAATTGACGTCAGCAGCTGTGTCACAATCAACGCTAATCACTGTAATTATTGTTTACCGCGTGACACTCGTTTAATTAATTCCAAGTTACGGATTCATCCGACTCGGTCATCGTGGGTGTGTTGCCGCGTTTCGCTGCTGTTGTTGTGTGGTTGTGTAAAACTATGGCAACAGCAGCGGCCACAAAGGCAACTAAAACAAAAACAAAAAAGAAGAAATGTCCGCCAACTTTTCGTTGTAACTGTAAATAAATCGAGAACGGTATTTAATTTTATTACCTGGATATTGGGAATCGAAACTACGGAGCAGCAGAACGTCAATGAATTTTAATTCGGTTTATTCGAAATTTAGTTTCCTCGGTGGATCCTATTGGGCACAATTACAAATCAGGCTAGGTGCAAGCGAAATTAGTGAGCCAGTGGAAGAATTGATTACAGCGCGAAATTGGCAGTGTGTTTAACCACCTATTATGACGTGCAGGGACTGCTGGTGGGCAGTGAAGGAAACATTATTTGGGCAGCGCTCTCTGAATCTCTTTAAGTGTGTATACAAGGCGCCTCTAAGCGCTCAATTAATGAATAATGACATATTTTTAGATCTGCCTAGCTAAAGAAGCTTTTTTACCAAAGTAAGCGACTAGATACAAAACTGTAATGTAACTGTATAGGGGATCGCAGTGGTGAGAGATCCTTGTGGGCTGAACAAATATTTAAAGTGAGCATAGCCTCGCCCTCTAAATGGTTAAATGTACTTTAGGTAAGTACATATCTATCAAACCGCTGTAGCTAACTAAACCAAACTTGCTGAGAAGTATTTTTAGCATTTGTTCATACACTGCAAAAATGGGTAAAATCAGATTATAACCACGCTTACTCACCATATTTCAATAGCTATGTTGAAAATTACTAAAAGTGTGATAACTCACTGAAAAATGAGCCAGAAGCATTAAACAACCAGGATGGCAGGGAAGCGCTTAATGAGAGCCCGTGTAAAATATGGACAAATCCTATATCTCAGGAACGATTTGACCAATTTCACCAAATTTGGTGTGTATAACAAACTTTTACATACCATCTGATTCTTTCACTTTACAGTATGAATACTGCGAATACAGCGAATAAAACATTAATAAAGTTATTAATCAAGTTATTTTATAATACGCAAAAAAAATTGTCGAATGGACTATGACTTGTAAATCTGGTCAGCACTTTTCTTAGCCCCCATACGTCTAACATAAATATTTTTAAACTTGCAGTTTATTTTTATACTGCATCTATCGGTCAGTATGCAAGAAATCTTAATAAAATTCAGAAATGGATGAATGCACAGTGATATTTTTATGTTCAATTTCAAGATTTGCCAACACCTGAAGGTGTTTCCCAGGCTTTGATCTTGATCTTGATTTCTTTGGCAATTATACATGTATGCTATAGCTGTCCGGTTAGAACTATTTAAAAAGGGATCGTTGACCCCGTAAAATGTAAACAAAGGTGACATTGACCACAAATGTAAACAGAAGTTGTTGACTTGGCTAAATGTAAACAATGGTTGTGGACTTGGCTAAATCTAAACAAAGGTTGTGCACTTTGCTAAATGTCATTGACCCTATAAAATGTAAACAAAGGAGTCATTGACCTCGGAAAAATGTAAACTATAGGGTTATTGCCCCCACAATGTAAAAAATAGGTTCATTGACCTAAAAAGCAAAAAAAAGGTTGTTGACTTTGCAAAATGTAGACAAAGTTTGTGAGCTTGGCTAAATATAAACAAAAGGGTCATTGACCTGTAATGTAAGCAAAGGAGTCATTGATCTCATAAAATGTAAGCAAAAGAGCATTGATCCCTTTAAATGTAAAAAAAACCCTTAAAGTGTAATCGGAGTTGCACACGTTCTATTTTTACCAAGAAACTTTTCATTACTCGGAACCGCCGATATCGGACTACTATAAGATATAGCAGTCATATAAAATTTTCGATTAAGATGAAAACCTTTTTATACCCTTTTATGCTATAAGAAATGCTGTGCAGCTCAAGTTAACATATTTGCTTGTTTAATATAAAAATTTGCTACACCCCTGCTTTGATACTTGCAAGTTGCATTGTATTAATTGTTCAGTTATACCCGGAACCAGCACTTGCTTACTGCATCAGCCTTGATTTAGCATAATAAAAATAATACGTTTTATATGAAATTTGCGCCGTTTTTTCGATAACTCTTTCGAATTTTGAAAATAATTCCATAATGCCACTCTAACAGAGACCGTCGCCCATATAGGCAAAAGACAGGCCCTTGAGGCGATATTTTAACCAGAAAAATAGTTCAACTAAAATATTTCACTAATCTGATCAATCATCCTAAATAACATCTTAATGACGCAGTTTATCTTGTAAAAACATTTTCTAACGAAAATTCCATAGGAATGGGAATATTTAATTTTTTCGGTGATTTCCACTAAGCGTTCGATGCAATAACTATGAGAAGCTGCTTATTTCATTGTAGAAATGTACGTCTGTTTGTTTGTTCCACAGAGTAGGCGAATATTAAAGACGGCTTACAAGGAAAAGTCGTATTTATCCCTAAAAATGCAACTCAGCATTTTATCCCATACACTAAACATTAATTTTCGTTGGTATGCAGAAAATGAAACGATGCCACACAAGTGTCTCCATGCGCGAAAAACATATATTTCTACGACACACACGCACACATGCGCATACATGCAGTTTCATACAGTTATAAGATGATGCCGTACCGCCAGCCACCCAGTGCCATACTGGAATGCACAAAGTGGCAATCGTCGTTGTGAGCACCGGCACACATATGGTACGCATATATACCGTTAGTGTGACCATAAACAAAGTGGTTAGATTGTCGGCGAGGTGCAGGTGTTTGTGTGTGGCAAATGAAAAGTGTGTCAAGTGCCGCCAAACAAAAGTCAGCGGTTTCAGAAAGACTCACAGCGTTTGACATTTCACCGTTGCGTTGTTAAAAGGGGGGTGAACTGAAAGAACTGAAACGGGGAGTGCTGAGTCGCGTGCACACAAGTGTGCCATTCTATGTTTCTTTTTGTGCTTTTATATTTTATTTGCACGCCGATGCATTCGCCGGCTTCATAAAGCGGAATCCAACAACACTCGACTCGGCTGATGCCTCGCACACTATCTGCTTGTCAGCCTTTCAACTGAGTTGCTTACGCTGCCGTGCGAGTGGTTAAATTCTTTGTCTGCAACACCATCCATAACACCGTGCAGCGCACGCACACTGTGGGTACCGGTGCGGCCTAGAATGCTGTCGTCAGCTGAAAGGCGAAGCACAAATGTCGCAGCGTTAAATTCTCATAATTCCTCCTTTCCCATATTCATTAGACGGTTTTTAGTTTTATGGACTAACCTGCTGAGCTGGTAGCATTGACTTTCTGAAAAAAGGCAAACATAGCGATTGGAAAACCGAAAAAGTCTATGCCGCACACACATAGAGAATGCAACTTCTTTATTAGGTTTTAAAATGAATTGCGTGTGGCATTTTTTCAAAAACGTTTTAATATTAAATCCTATATATGAAGCTTTGAGAGTTAAATGAAACCCAATCTACTTCGCAGAAGGTGGGAAGAAGCTGCATACCCACTAATGTGCTCTCCAACTTTATAAAGTAGTGTTCGCTCATTTACGGTATATAAAAGGTTAACATGTGTCCCACGTGGCATATTAAAAAGCCTGACAATGAATAAGTAGTGTCAACGCCACCTTTAGCACCGTTTGTAGTCTACTCACGTGCACATCCACATGCACACAGCCGAGCGTGTGTAGGCATTTGCAGTTTACCGTAACAAATTTGGCGCCCCGCAATCCTGCCACCTTTCGCACTCGCGCCTGCTGCTATAATACATAAGCGGAAGTCCGCGAATTTTATGTGCAAACTATACAAACTGCACTTACGGCGCACAACGTACAAGTATGTACATATCTACATATGTAGATGGCGCACAGGTGCCGCTTCTGTTGTTCATAAATATCCTTGTGGGAAAGACCAAGCTGGGAATTTGAATTGGACATTATACAAGGAGCAAAGACCTCTTTTCGAAATTTCTGTTTTGTTAAGTAAGTTAGCGGATTTTTGAAGAACCACCATATCAATCATTAGCATCATCATCACTCAGGACTCATTCTGCCATATAAATATAATCTATATGTGGTAAAGAAAATGTTTTTTGTACATAGACATTGACTCGTGTGAGCAAAAGTAACTGTAAGTTATTTTGAAAGATCTAGTTCAATGAATGATGACGATTTTTCTTACTGACGGTGGGGCGTATACGTAACCCAAGATGTGCTAATGCTTCTACAGCCCTCCTTAGTATTTTATAAAACTTTCTTATAGGTTATTTTCTTCTCATTTGCATAATCAATAATTATTACTAAATCATAGATTTTATAAGTGACACATCAATACTTGCAGCACAAGTTGTTGGCGAAAGCAAGGCAAAGTTATTAAATATTAACAATATGTGTAGAGACTGCGCTTTGCATTTAAGTAATTTCTAATCGTGCACATAAATTTGGAGCACAGCGCCACACACAAGAACTGCTAATTGAGCAAGCTTACATATATGTGTATATACATATGTACATACATGCATAACTTTTTGTATTGCTATATTAGCTTCATAACCCCAGTGCAAACGGCAATGTAATGCAATATAAGTTATGGCGTCTCTGTTGCCGCCACTTGAATGTCCACTGCTCTGCCAATGTTTACTTACAAAGTTTTTCACACATTTCAGATGGAAAATGTTTAATTTCCCAAAAGAGCTGGTTCGAAAAAACTTTGCCCATTTCGGTGCACTATCAGCGGTATCCCTGCCCGCACATGTCTTGCGATGAGAGATACCGTCGCCAATGTCACAAACGAAGAAGATGAAATTGAGCGAAGGCAAACTTGTTGCAAGCAACTACGCCCTTCGCTGCGGAAAAAAGTGAAAGAATGCATGTGTTGCATACAAGCATCAAGTACAATTACAAATGGTATATACATATGTATCTGCTGTTTATGTGTATTTTTTGCAACCTGCAAGTTGCAGGTATATGACAGCTTCTTGCGAAGACTTCGGCTACAAGAAGTCACGATTTCTTTTTCGAATGTCAATTTGTACTTTCTCTATATTTTCGTTATCAAATTTATGTAAGACTTTAAACAGGCGGTAACTAACCGACCAATATCCTCAGCAATCTATCAAGGGCATACTTCAAATAAGGCGGTTCGCTAAAACTGCTCTGTTCTCTAAATGGATGAAGTCTCTAGAGCCGATTTGTTTGCTGGTTAGTAAAATACGTGATTTTAGCGTCGGCCGACTTAAATGGATAATTAAAGAAAAAAATTAACTTCAAATGAAAAAACTGACTCATATGCATCATTTGTAGGCTTTTCAACTAAGTCATATGTGTATCAAAATAAAACCCAAAGCTTGAATAGCACGTAATAGCTGCTCCTGCGAAAACTAAAGAGGATATCAAGATAAATGTTGCATGCAGTTGGTTAGCAATCATTGGGAAATAAGTCAAAAGTAGCAACGTATTCTTAATCTCATGCTGGTCTACAGAACGCTACTTTGTCATAAACACTGTAGCACCAGCAAACAAAATTTTCAACTTACACTTTTAGAACAGTAAAAGTTGGTTGCATGAAGTACTGGCGTGGGCCATAGGGGTCTAAGTGTTATTAATGTAGAAAAGATTCAGTCAAAATCGAAAGAATTTTCCCTAATTAAAATCGATTGCTTAATTTCAGAAGTCATCTACAACGATGTCATCTATAGTCTCTTTGACTTATCTGTACTCTGTAGTAGAGAATTTTAAAATAAAAACTTTTTAGTATCATCGAAAAAAAGCGGCTTGCCAAGTTGTTTCCTATAACTACATATCTCCAATTACAATGTTTGTTGGGTTAAAATCAAAGTTGTTGTTTTGTATGTCGCATATTGTGTTTTATTAGTAAAGGCGTGTGTAAGCAAACATCTGAGGTTTATGGTAACATCTTGTTCAATTTATTATCATTCCTCGGCTGTCTAACTGGTCGGCACATACTCCCGATCATACTCAAAAGCGTATACTAGTACGTGTGTATATTTGTATGTGTATAAGCTGTGCTTGAATACTTCCTCAATTTTGTACCTTAATAGCTTGTGTTTTAGTTTTGGTTGGAGTTTAACATGAATGGTACTCGGTGTTGGAATAGGTTATTGAAAGCGAGAAGGAGTACTTATAATTATACCTTTAAACATTAAATGTTTCAAAATGCAGAAAAATTTAGATAGGTAATATACTCAGAACTCTTTAAAGCAACTGATCCACCACTCTGCAGAGGTAATTAGTCTTAGCTCAGTAGGTGCAAGGTTAGACATGTATTTGGGGTTAATATCGAGCATTTTTGGAGAGAAATACGCAACAATGAAGCAGTACCGTTATTGTTGATCTTATTTGATTCGCGACTTTGTAGATGAGAGAGAGTAGTTATTCGGGTTTTTGTTTAGTACTTGGAAATGGGCAAATGCTCTTAACATCTCCAACTAAGCGCTTTCCAGTAGTCCATATGCGAATACAGTTTGAGTGGCAGTTGCAGTTGCAGTGGCACGTAGCATTTCTGCTCCATCAGTTACACGCTTTGAATAATTGGGGGAAATTTGCCCAATTTAATGGTTTTTATTCGCAGCAGCCGTTTGACGTGAATGCATGCCTGCATCCATATTGCCACATAACAGAAACACACACACACACAAACACACATATGTTTTGATATATGATATGGTGTTTGTATTTACAACGTGTATTTATGTAAACAGACGTGTATGTGAATATAAGCGCACATATGTACACATACATACATATTCATGTTGAAAGGAACATTTGACAATAAGTGCTATCAAGTTCGATTGGTGTCCTCTTCAAAAGTTGTTGCAATAATGAGAATTCAAAGAAAGAGAATTTGGAAAAAACTGACATGAAAAAGTCTACCATTTTGTCAAAAACCAAAATTATGACTAGTCTTCTATCAATACCTTTATTTACCAATAATAATAAAAATGTTTTCGATTTTCAATAATTTAAGCAGAAAAATCTTCCTTGCCGTTAAACACATTTTTTCGTAAGTCGCCGGAGATCGGCTACTTCAACAAGAAAATACAAAAATTGTCAAGATGGATTGTCGATTATAACGCAGATTAAATTTTGTAATAGTACATTCTTTTTATTTATTCATTAAATATAATGTTTAAAAAAAAAAAAAAACGACATTTACAATAAAATGTGTTTTTTCTCACTTGCTTGTAATGATATTATTATGAATTAAGATTTTGTGGTATTGAAAACTGCCTCTCGAACAAGCTTTAAGCTCTTTAAGAAGAAAGCCTTCTCATTTAATACTCCAGTACAGTTGCAAGTAAACACATAAACAACTATTCCAGAGGCCTGTATAAATGATTTCTGGGGAAAGGCAAATTTGAGGAGTTTTAACCTTTTCAGCTGCATTACGATGACTTAGTGTAAATTTCCATACAAACATACACATTTCCAAGAGCACCTTGCTACAGACACACAAATGTTACGCAAGTGTGGATGTGAGGCTGCTAAACACTTTGCAAACATGAACATTGCAGGCAAATATCAATGCCACATGTTAGGTTTCGGTTTTGCCCCACACGCCCACACAATCGCCTACATAGTTGGCTTAGCCACGCATGCTTCCAAGCATTACATGTTGCAGCATGAAATGGTGCGCCGCAATATTTGGTGCAGCTTAAAGCTGCCTATGCAAATCAAAAACATCTTTCTTGCTGCTCCTTTAAAGATTAATTTTCGAAATTTGAACGATAAATTATGTAAGCAGGCAGCACTGTATGTGGTTGGAATTCGTTATGGCTCAGCATGAGTTTAATAAAGGGTTGTCCAATTGAAAAGTAAGCTGAAAATACATGTGCATATGTGTGAGTGCGTAGCCTTCCGAAAATTGCACTTGACCACTTGAAGCCCAGCGTATTGAAAATAAGTTTTATAACTGTAAAACGGTAGTAGTCGTTTTTGAACAATAAAAAAACACGGGTCCACTCTGTATATACACACTCACTCACATGTATGTGCTGTAATTGCAGAGTTTGCTTGGCATTTTTGCACTCATTCAGGAACTTGCATTAATTATTTGCTTTACTTAAGTGTGTGAATTGCAAGAGATCAATATTTTGCAAAAATTAAATGAGGATGTGTGCTCTACATCTTTCACTTTTTCAGATTTAAGCTTACAGATAATTGAACTTTTTACATCATAAGAAGCTCTGAAGGGGTTTTATGCGTGCTTTTTGCAATTAAGAAACATTATTCCTGAAGGCAATATCCATATGAGCTATTTTGCTCTTATACTCCACTCTCTTACCTCTTATTTAAGCGAAGTGTGAAATCAAACTATTTTTCTCCAGTGCATCTGTGTTTTCTTTATATTTATCCGCTCACTGCGGAGTTGTAAATGCTTTTTCGGTGTGTAAGGCGTAAATAGTTTTCACTATTTATCAATTGTTTTAAGGGTATATCTGTAACGGAAATTGTAGGCATATTTTCAATTGAATCAAAGATACTGCATAAAAAGTAAATAAATAATTATAATTGCATAAGTTGTTAAAAAATGCTATGCAATAGCTTTACCGCGGCAGTCCTCGAGTGCCACACATATTTTTTTATTTTTCTTTTACATTAGGTCTGCCTTTAAGGTTGCTAAACATTTTTTATTCTAAAAAATTGCAAAGGTGTTTATTTTGGCGGAAGTGTTTAACTGAGAACTGCAGCAGAACTTGGCTTTGTTCTTGGGGCTTTGTCTGAATCCGGAATCCCCCAGGAACATTTTTAAAATGGCAACAAAACTAACTTCTTGTAATTCAATTATCATACTTGTACAAACATATAGTGCGGAAATTAGAAAGAGAGGGGTTCCAAGAAGTGCAATCGGATTGCATTGTCAATATTGAAAATCGTAGAAGGCGGAATGATGCTTTAATGATGACACTAACATATTTAAGCGAGTTAACAGTCAACGTTTATGCAGGACATGGTGTTGAAATACAAGGCGTCATCAGCTTGAAGCCTCTAAATATTTAATGTAGAGCCAAACGGTAATAGAATACATGATTAAAAGCCTTCTTTACATAGAAAGGATCAAGAGGTATCATGCTCTTCGGTTTCACTTGGGGTATAGGGTAGGTGCCACTACGGGAGGGAAAAAGCAGTTAATGCGGCTGTTTTCAGTTTAAAGATGTCCATGCACGGGATAATCGATTACAAGTTTCTTTTCCTAAAAGCCATGTATTTAAGACGACTACGGAAGTGTAGCATCGCAACATTACTTGAATGTGTAGCAAATTAGTCCAGAGTGGCACAAAAGATGGAAATTCACGCCATCAGAAAATGTTCATCGCAATATAATTTATAAGGTGAACTGATATGTGTTAATGCGATTACTTAGATCTTCGTTATAATTTCAACCATTAGCTTATCCATTTTTCCTTTATAATATCAACTGTGCTGTAATCCATTTGTTTTGCCACCAAAGCACTTAGGTTATTGGGCTACAAACCCTTTGTTGCAATATGTGTTGCAAAGTGACAAAAATAAATTACTTTAAACTGTTTGCTTGTTAAAATAACAATAAAATGGAAGTGCAGTCAAAGCGGCAAAAAATTGGCCAAAGAACTGAAGCGGAAATGACAGCAAATTCAGTTGTGGCACGGACCATGTTGTGCCTCATTAGGCTGGCAAAATTGTTGCTCTGTGCTCGGGTGACACTCGCGCAGACACAGGGTCACTTAAAGCGACAGTAGATGTTCACAGATGGAATTAGTTTGAGCGTAAAAAATTTATTTGGAAACAGGAAAGAGGAAGCACCCGTGGTCGTTCATCTTGCGTGGCATTTGTTGTGGCAGACGCACAGACATACTTCGGCAAATAGAATATAAATAAATATGAAAGTAAAATTGTTGTTGTTTTGTTGTTGTATGTTTTTCCAAAAGCAACCCACTCATAGATGGATATGTGCTTGGAGAAACGTATTTGGAGTTGGTTTTGCAAGTTTTTGTGGCACATCTGTCGGCAAAGCCGCCGCTGTTAGCTGGTCGTCGCCGTAATAGATGTAGCTTAAATTTCGGCTAAGACTTTTTATTACACAGTGACTTTGTCTTTTCAACGCAAACTAAAAAAGTTGAGAAAAATCAGAAAGACAGCAGAAGAGCTGGCAAAAAATCAAATAGAAAATGTACAATATATGTGTGTGTGTGTGTGTGCAGTGTCGTACCAGAAAAGTATTGCTTTTTAGTGTACCGCCTTTGTGCTATTGTGTATTGCAACCGGTTTCAGCTTATGCTGCCTTTATTACCCTTGAATATAACCTCCTCCTAAAAACATATACAAATGTATGTACTCGTATGTGTGTGTGTGTGTGCGTGGTAAGTGAGGATCCGCTTTTTTGCCGCACACACCCTTTTTGTGCTCTCGTGTCATGTCGTGCAGCCCGGCATGATCTCGGAGGAGGATTTTATTTTAATGGTTCGCATTTTGCTTATGTGTTTCTTTTTCGATTGCTTGCAAGTAACTGTATGTACATAGGTTTTCAGTGTGTGTGTGTTTGTGTGTGTGATAGTGTTTATTTAGCTTTACTTTTTTTGTTTCTCAAACTGTTTGCCTCTTTGAGCTTGCAATTTTACAGTTATCCTGCCACCCATATTACCCACGCTCTGGCCCAACAATGCGCGCTTCACATCATCATGCATTGTCATCCCACCACTTTACAGCTTATCAGCTTTCCGACTGCTTTCATATTTTAACTTCCAGTACCGCCAATGATACCGCCTCTTCGCTTGCTTTTGCTCGCTTACTCTACAGCTCGCCCATCCAAATCAGCTGCAATCACATGCTGCCAAACAGCTTTATTCAAGTCGAATGTCTAATGGCTGCACTCACACACATATACACACACACACTGGGCGCTCCGCCGCTTGCTATGACAGCACAGCTTATTTTGCAGCAATTTACTAGGATAACAAAAGTTTGCCGACTTTCAGTCGCCCCCGCCTCACCCAATTTAGATATTCTAAACTCTTTCGCGTGATAAAAATCTAAGGTTATGTTCACGAGTCACTCACACATACACATACACACATTAGCGACTCTCATTTCAAATGGTTGCAAAATTGTGCTATAACGGTGATGGTGTAAGAGCGCTCTTTGGCGTATGAGGCGGTGCACTCACATGCCTAGATATGGCTTTTACGGCCATGTATGCTCAAGCTGAGTGGCAGGAGTTGAATGTACGTCATAAGAGTAGATAAATATATGGGATTTCGTTCATTTGAATTTCGACTGCAGCGACCTGCTGGTTATTTAGATATTCACTTGCTGAGTTGATCCTTAATAAGCCCATTAACTCCGCATTAACAAAAGTTGGAAATAGACTGTATCAAATGGAATAAGTGCTTCATTATAGTATTGGTCTCAAAGGCGGCCATAATAAAAAGAAAAGTGCAATAAGGTAACGGTAAAACGTTAAAAAAATTTTCAGCTCAAAAAGGATTTAGAGCACTATGTCAGAGATAAATAGTCTAAGTGCACTATTTCATGGTTGCTGTACTTACATAAATCAAATCGGAAACAAGTAATTCTTTAATATTATATTTTCTATTCTCAAATTAACCTTTAACCGACAGTCTAGATATCCCATATTGGGTATTTGTTTGGAGCGAATACTAAACGATAACATGGAGTTTGTCATATATCAGTTAGCTATAGAAAGGTCAAATAAACAAACGATATCCAATACTAAGTTCTAGAGAAAGCGGGATTGGGCCGAATTCGTTTATTTTGTTCACTGTTATCAGTATTATCATGTGAGATAAGAACTTTTTAATTTTTTCATAGATAGCCGTAGATTGCCGCTTTATAGCCACAGTCGCCTATTGGCCCTAACCGTTATACAATATTTTCACATAATAATATAATTTGATATATGGTGCGGCTGCAGATGTTTTCCTATATTGAAGGTGTATCTTTATATCCTGAATAGGTTATATTTAGTTTGCCAAGAAGTTTTTAACACCTAGAAGGAAACGTCGAACACCCTATAAAATATATATATGATCAGTGTCTGCCCGTTTGTGCCTATTTGCCTGTATACGTAAACTAGTACCTCTCTTTTGAGATATTGATTCGCAATTTTGCACATGTCATTTTCTCCCCAAGAAACTACTCATTTGTCAGAACTGCTGATATTGGACCACTATTTGCGTATAGCTGCCATACAAACTGAACGATGAAAATTAAGTTCTTGTATGGACCATTTTTTATTTGTGAACGGGCATTAAAGCTTCGGTACAACCGAAGTTAACGTTTTTTCTTGTTCTGACACATTTGTTTATTTTCAATATTCTCTTTAAAAGTTTTATTCTATTTTTAAACTTAAATATGTTAGCTTAACCTTCTGCTATATACTTGTATCTCTCGATTTTGGTCTATGCTAATACAAACTACCGTTAGCTGTGCAAGCAACACAAGTAGCCATCTCACATCATGTCGAAGATACATAAAAGAGAGTTTCCATTGAAGTGGAAACAAAGCGGCTCGTGATCTCTTCATTTTAAACCCGTAAGTAGTGGTGATGACAACTGCTATAAGTTATTGCGTGTCCTCTCCGATGCGACTGCGGCTCGGTAGTTGCGAAGCCACCAATTATAAGTTTAATTGGTTTAGAGGCGTATATTTGCCGCATGAGTTGGTAGACACTGACTTCGCAGTCTAAACATGTAAATATGCGAACGCCATCAAAAACAATGGAATGTTTACCTTTAAACTATTTTGCACAATTACATAGCCCACAGAATTTATCCTTTGCAAATAGCCGCTAAAGTTTCTCCATTACCCAAAAAAAAGAAGAAGAAGAAGAGAAATACTACGCTCCATACATTGTTGGCGGGTTCATGTGTGCTCATAAGCTCGTAAAAGTGCAGGGCCGCTGGGCATGAAAACTATGCTGCCAACTCCCATATACGAAATTATAGTTGTGTGTGAGCGTTTGTATGTATGCGTGAGTATTTATGATAATTAAGTTGGTTAAAAGGTCAAACGCTTTCCATTTTATTCATGCGAAATAAATCGTTCAACTTGTTGAACCTTCGTTTTTTGCCACTGAACAAAACAAAATCAAAAGCAATATTAACAACAAAGCAAACAATATATATATATTATATATATATATATATGTATAATGGGCACAATTAACTCCAAGTCATCACATAATTAGATTATAAACATACCTGAATGTATAATTAACAAGTCAGCTAAACTTTGCATGATATTATTATTGTTGTGCTAAACTATTAAGAATTGCTATAATGACTCTCACCTGGCCCGCATTTGTGCTAGGGCCCTTATTATATTTTTACTTTGAACCGTTGGACCCTCAAACCATCATATTTATACTTTGAACTGTATGTCTATATATAGGAAGTCTGCATAAATTTATAGAAAAAAAAAAAATTCGGCTTTTATTTTGCCATCAACTCTTATAAAAGAGTAGTTTTAGATAATAGTATTGTTACGATCTGTTCAAGCTACGGATCTTTTATTCTTATGACTTCTCGTGACAGTATCCGTTATATAAAATTTTGCATGAGTATGAAAATCCATAAGAGGCACAATACTTTATATATTATATAAGCAAACATTATATATACATATTGCAGTACATTTTTGGAAAAAGAGCGGAGGCTCGCTCATAACTGACATAAGCCGTATTATATCAAAGCAAGCTGTAAAGATATTTTCAAAGATCTACAAAGTATACTTTCATATTAGCATAGCAATCCTAGTCGGTCAAATGGATAAAACTGGCTTTATGGGGACATAAAATTTTCTATGGGTACTCTTTATATCTGAGAAATCCGCATAAAAGCACAATTCCATACATTAACATTACGGAACCTGGCTTCTAGATATATATGTAACTAGATATTTGCATTAAAGCAATTTAATTATTTTAACACTAATTAATTTTTTTAATTTAAGTTGACACTGCATTTCTCGTCACGTGTGTTTCTATAATGCTCTCATGTTCATTATGACAACCGCCATCAGCGCCATTTAAAAACAAACAAAAGTTCGCAAATTTTCGACGAAAGTCGCAACATTGACATTTCCAAGGTAAATTTGTGTCGAGCGTGTCCTTGGTTGTGTAAGAAAAGACAAAGCCATACACTTTCCGATGCAACATTGAACAAAGAGTTCGGAAGAACCTGTTGTATGTATGTATGCGCATTTGTCGTCTCCTCGTTGCAGCAATTGTACTGTTACAATGTAATAATTATATGTATGTTACGTATGTTCAACTCAACGTTCCACTCACACGAAGAATCTTATTAATTACTTATGTTGAACATACCGTTAAATATTTCATATTAAAGTTCCGCGTTAACCGTTATAGATATGTCCGTGTGTTTGAACTGCTGTATACTGCTTTGCTTCACTCAACGGACACGTCAACCGACGTCTGAGTATATGGTGAATGTGAGAAGTTCTTACCAAAGATGGAAGGACCAAGCGTGTGCTTGTGTGTAGACACTGCAGTCAAGGACAGATGAAGTTATTTGTCGTTACGACGCGATAAAATCACCGTAAAAGGCCACTTGCATATTTTTGCAGCCTCGATGGCCAACGGACAGTTACATGTGTTTGCCTTCAAGGATAAAAAGCCACATTTAAAATTTATAGACAAACATTGGGATGCCGTTAAGAAAAGCACAACTGTCGCCGTTGATGCTAATGATGGAACTGTGCCTGGAAGCTGCAAATGTTTAATTGCCATTTTAATTAAGGACTGCCAATAAGCACGGTATACATTTTTCAACGTAATACCTTGCAGGAACATGACCTACTGGTGCTTTGCTGATTCGCTGGTTCCGTCGAGTGACCCGCAGCTTCAAGATTTGAACAATTAAAGAATTGGTCGTAAGTGGTAGGTACTTGCAAAATTGTATCTAAATTACAGGAAAGATGATCGGACGAACTGATCCAACCTAGCTAAAATTGGTGCTTCGACTATCCGTCTATAAGAGACACTATTTTCTATATATGTCCTTGTGACAGATATGAGATTTATGAAGTGGTGTTCTAGGTTTCGAGTTATTGACTGGTTTCCAGTATGTTTCCTGAAGAGTCGAGCATCATACGTGAAAATTGAGAACGTATCCTTAATACCTTCGAGTTCACCGCTGTGGAAATGAGTGTTTTTGTGTAGGCGCATTTTCGATTCTAGCTTCCTCAAAGGCCAACAGTAGTCTTTAAGTCCCAAAACATAAAATTGAAAAATTCACATATCAACTTCGTGGATCCAAAAACCCGTTGCAATCCTAAAAAATTGCCCAAATTTATGAATACGGTTATAGAAAATAGTAAGTTCTTGACATTGCATCGCTGACACTGAAGTAAAAGTTTTACCTTGAGATTGAAGAGGAAAATTTATAAATCAAGAACTATTTTATAAAACTACAAAGGAACATTTGTATGAAAAGATCTATGTCTATGCCTGTATGCATTTAACTATTTATATACGTATTTACGTACTTATGTGTTGTGAAAACCCGACATTCTTCTTTTGACTTGAGTTGCTTTCAGCTTTCAGTGAAACTCATTGTTTGCAAGAGCAATGTCAAGGAAAGCATAGTGATTAAAATGCTACCAGAGGACATACTCGTAATGCAATTTCAGTTTAGTTTTCCGACTCTTATGATTTGTGCATACTAATGTACATAGCGGGTGAATTTCATACACTAACACATATGTATACACCACGCAATCACACATATGAATGTTTGTGTGTGCGTTATGACACTCTAGGCAATGGTTATGCCAGAGATGCCCGGCCTCAAGGTATTTGACACATCAACTAAAAATTTCGCTTGTACCAGTATATAGTACATACATATATACACATGTATACTTGTGGATCTCTATCAGTTTACAAACTGTGCAGAAACTAGTTCAATTGGAAACTGATCTAGTCCGCAGTAAAATATTGAGACAGTGTCTGGTATCCACACTGCTCGTTTTAATGAAGCTTATATGCTATATAGGCATATACTTTCAGAATAAATTGCATATATCGCATAAGATTTGACCGATTGGTACCAGATTTGTTTTGAAGCATATTCATATTTTCCCATTTTATAAATATTAATCTCATCCATTAGACTCTTTTAGCTTACAATGGAAAAATCAGTCATGAATGAAGATACGGAAAAGCGTTTAGTATCTATAAATGGCGCTGATAGAATATAAAATGAAATATGGTCTGGAGCTAAAAGTTGTCAAAATCCGCTCAAGCCTTGCTCTAGCCGATTGGATGGGCATACTCGTATGCTATGATACTTATTTGCCCTTCTTGTTAACTTAATGTTAAATATATATATCAATATTTGAGTGAACACGGTTTTCCTCTTACTCCATATACCCAAAGCCTCTATGGAAAGTGAATATATTTTATGCGGTTATTTATCCATTGATCGATTTCTTTCGATATACTTGTATGTTATGCTATTGGTGGTGTATGGAACTAGTGCAATATGGATACAGATTTCGACCACGTTGCGTGTATGTGGCAAATGTATCTAAGAATGCATATATATCCCCATATTCATTGATAATGCTGTTTGAGACAGGAAGGACAAAATCATTCACGGTGCCACCTATATATTTTTTTATAAACGCAACGAGTAGCAAACGATGACGATTTGTTCGTAGGAACTCAGATACTTGTGTAGGGGAAATGTAGGTATAAATCAGGCGTTTGAATAATTCAAAAAGCGGCGAGAAATGAAAAGTGTGCGAAAATCCATAAAACAAACGTATGCAGATAAGCATTAAGTTGGACCAAATGTGACACTTGTAAATCACCTACATTTACATACACAAACACAAGAGGAAATGAAGGGGACGTCAGTAAACTGCATTTCAACAAATTCAATAAGGAACTTTATTGAGCTGCAATTGTGCTATGAACCTCCTTTGTGGCGCTGCAAGTTAGGCGCTCAATGCTTAAATGTTTTCATAGCGACACAATCACTGTTATATTTTGTTCTCGTTTCGCCACAATTTCAAGTTTAATGTTTCCCGGTAAACTCGGAGTTTTGGTAGTGTTTATAGCCAAAGTGTTTATAGTCGAAATGGTCGATAAACTCCGATTGTAGCCCACGGGCAACCGTCAAAAGTTGGCGTTGTGTTTTTGATGAGAAAAAGAAAAATGATATTTTGAGAAGAACTTGGTTTCGAAGTCGCCTGAGTAAAAGTTAAATCGAGTTAAATTTGTTTTCATTCATTATACTCCCTCATTTCTGGAGGTACATTCATATGTGCATGAGTGTGTGTTTGTACTTGTTTGCACCCGCTCAGTAATTAACGCATAGCGACTCCTCAGTCGAGTCATCGCCGATAACATTCACCTAATTAAAAAAGCACGTACTGCATGAGAGTGCGGCCAGCAGTAAATAAACTGTGAACTTGGAAAGTCCAGTTGCGGTGCAGCAAACCTATATGGCTGCACTGTCCCAACGCAGACGAGCATGTGTGCTCGTGAGCCAACCGACATGGCTGGCTGGATTGCTTTATTGCTTTGTTGTGCTGATTGTACACAAGGATCACTTAAGGATTTGAAGGACCACTCGGTGATGGATGCATTTAGCTTGAGTATGGCTATTATTTCGTGCTGAAAGTAACATTTATGAGATTAAATTTGCGTTTTTGCGAAACGTAAAATTGGCAAATAGTCATACACAAGTCAGCAAAGGGGCGACCGTCGACCGCCGACCGGCAACCAGCTCGCCGCAATGATTGCGAGGTTTGCCAGTAACTGATAGCGTACTGCGGGTGCACGCTGTAGCAGTGACAAATGCGAACCTGCGCTCCATTTATCATGAGCGCCGTGGGTTGGTGTTGCAGGAGCGTTACGAACACGCGGGAAGCGCCAAGTAAGAGCAGTTGTGCAGGAGTTGGCAAAGTGCAATTATTGCAATGAAAGAATAACACATGTTTGCACGTTTCAAGTACTGGACAGACACACATGTGTGTATATTTTACAGCTGAAATGTCTGTCACGGTCAGTAAATAGCAGAAATGTCGTCGGTTAAATTTGAATTTTTTAAAGAAGTAATCAAATGCTCTTCTTCATCAGCGATATTTTGCACGTAGAGTACTTTAGACACTTCTTCGTTCATGATGTCTTATTTGACTGACGATTTTTTTATTATAATATTTTCAAAAAATCTTTCTTACTGAGCGGTTCAAATGCTAGATCGCGCTATCGCATGTTCGCCACAATATCATGGCTTTACGAATGCCCCATAAAGGAGGCTCCTCAAAATATTGTTAAACCAATGTGAGATATTCCACTAGAATTTGTATATCACGACTAACTACTACTTATCACAGCATTCGCAAGAGCATGAAAGACGAAAAAAGCAAATTTCAGCGTATCAAAAACAACAACTGTACGTAGTATTACTTATATGTAGCAGCTTTAAAGTACAGATTTTTCATTTCCTTTTGCAAGCTGGAAAGAAGGGCGAATCGATGCAGGTTTTAGGTGATTTCAGTAGAAATTGCATTTCATGCGTAAAAGCTCATATTAATAAAATAAAAATAAATGAGTTGAAATGTTTCCATTCCGTGACTGAAAATGCATATACCGTTCTATATCCCGCCTCATCTTTGTACGGCGCTGCAGAAATTGAGACTATAATGGAAATATTGAAAATTTCACAGGATGTGTTAGTTTTAAGGACGAATTTGAAAAGTGGGAGGTGTAATATATGAGGTATTTAACAATTATCTTTATAATAATGGCTAAAGTAAAATTTAAAAAAATCGAAATATTTTTCTACAAGTAAGTACGAATTTGTCTCTGTTCAATCCGCTGTGCTATAGAAGTGTCTTCGTTAGTGAGCTGCAACCGTTAAACTCGTTTTTTTTGAAAATGCATTTTTCTAGTAAATTACGAGAGCTTCAAACAAGCAGCACTGAAAATACCTATTTATATACATATATTTTCTTTTTCTATCATTTGTCAATGCAAATGTTGTTGATTTTTTTTTTTTGGTTTAACAAAATAGTTTCATAAAATAATAAAAGCATTTCATCTCAGGACTCAAAGTCGATAGCTTGTCTGTCACCTTTTCAGGCTCAAAACAAATGAAGTGTTTTCGTTTTCCTAAAATGTAAGTGTTTTGTCCATTCATAAGTCAAAAGCATTAGGCAAATACTTCGTTGGCTTCGTGATCAACACCTCCGGTCTGCCGTGTGGCAAGCCATTCCAGGCCAACTTTGTGCGTGACGGTTGCGTAAATATTTAATATTCATCTTGACAAGTGGAAATCCAACAATTGTAAATTCTCAATAATGGCTAAGAAAGTTATTGCTAGAGACTACATAAATATTTTGCTTGCAGACAATGTGAGGGTTGAACACATAGTATTAAATAAATAACACAAACGTACAGGTTCAAATAAATATTTTATGGCAATGAGAAATATTGAGTGGCACTTTAGATTTAAAACTATCTAATAATGAATGCCGAAAATGGATCATGGGATATTCACGTACTTAACCCAATTGACACTTACACCTTCTCCAGAAGTTTGTCCATCCCCTTGCTCACATTTCCCGGAGCGGTGCGCTCTATTATGTTTTACGAGAGAATGAGGGTACTAACGGGTTTAGCTGCCTCTGGACGACTATTAGAAACGACTTTCGTGGAGTTGGTCGTAAACTGGCAACGAACCCAGATTCGAGAGTGCCCGTTCGTATTTACTATCCGGAAATGTATATATTCTCATTTTGCAACTGTATTATTCGTCGTATGCCCACAGGCCAATCTGCTAGCTCTGATTGGTTATAATTCAGTATGTTCAATTGGTACTTGAATTTACCAGCATCGCAGCTTTAATTGGTAAATTTTAATTTACCTTTTTAAAATATGCATTATTACATGAATATAGCGAAAAAATAAATTTAATATTTATGTGTAATAAAATTACAACGGGTCCATTGGCAGACTCATAAGCATTATGCATGCACATTGCACATTCATGAGCGTTAATTAAGCGTATTACTCGTATTTGTTCCTTATTTAATCGAAATTTGCCACTTGAACTGCGTATGGGTATGTGTGTGTGTGTGTGCGACGTGTGCTTGCTGAGCATGAAATCGCATTTACCGTTTTTGAAATGCACACTATTCTTTGTAGAAGCCACGTGCCACGAACAGTAAACGTGCCAGTCTGCTTGGCAAAAGATCGTATTTGAAGCACCAACAACAGCAATTTACACGAATGAGCACAAATGAACTTACGAGGACATACGAGTACACAGTCGATCGCGTATATACCGTCAATAGCATATCCGCGTTATTTACCCAGATAAAACGACGATTAGCTCTCTTGTTATTAAAACGTCTAAGGCAGGTGAGAGTGAAATGAGTCGATCACCTTTCTAAACCGACTTTTGAGCCAACGTTGAATCCAATTTCTCAAACACTTGTTATAAGCCTCAGCTGGGAGCTTCGGCGAACTTTGCTTTTATTCGGCTTCGGTTCATTTTTGGAGTTGGTTGGACAGTTTTGACTTCGTACTCAAAAACTCACGTCTCGTCATCAATAGTGATGGGTTTCGTCAGTTACGTTACAGTCAAACATCTCTTTTGCGACCTCTACTCCAGGTCCTTTTGCATTGACACTCTTCATACCCAAAACATTAACCAAAATGGTAGAGTCTATCCATAAGAGATTACAGAGGTGGACGACGCAAGTTTTCGATGATTTCACGACCTTCACTGAATGCTTTGTGCAATTAAATACTTGTGTTCGTGAAAAAGTAGATTCTCCAAAAAACTTCTGTAACATTTTTAATAATTCCGTAGCCATGATTGCATTTACATTTTTTTTATGATAAAAGTCGCGATATAAACCCTTCGAATCGTAAACAAACACATTCCAAACACACATTAATTGACATCTGGAGGTCAAACTACACAAGAACATTAAAAAAATTGTACCAACCTTAGAAAAATACTTACCGATTTGACCTGTGGACCAGTCAGTTTATTTTGATCGTATAGTACTAAAAAGACTGCCTAATAAAATTATTATTTTATCTTTTTTTCATATGGGAATTAGTTTAAGCGATTAGCATCTGTTTTAGTTAAATAGTTTACTCAAGAAACATATTTCCACAGCTAATCCATAGACATCTGCTGCAGCCGGTAAGAGAAATGCAACTAGAAAAGGAAAATAATTGTGAACGTTTAATCTAACGACTCTGCAAGCCTTAACAAGTGGTATTATAGGAACATAAGTAAGGATATGAAGTGTTTTCTCACACAAGTTAGATACTTTTATAAGGTCCCCTATTAAATACTTAATTTTGATGAAAATTGTAAGCGTCGCTTATTTGCTACTCTGCATGAAATGTCTGTTTTACAGTTAGTGCTCAGTGCTATGCCAAATTGCGTCAGGGACTTTTTGTAATCGCTAGTGTAAATTTATATGTACATATAAGTATATTCACCAACAGCTCTCGATACAAATACGGCTACATATATATTTATACTTGTATAAGTGAAAAGCAAATGAAACTTTAGAAGTATATTTAAACGAAAGTATAAGACCCTAGTTAAGACTTCGACTCCCTGCACACATACATTTATACGCGCATATATTCACACATATGTATATATTCGCATTAATTAATATATAGCCCTTGTTCAGAATTCTATGTTATCTGAAGGTATTTTCTCCTTCCTTTGGATTATCCCGTTTGGCTTTGAATAAAAGCATTATGGAAAAACTTTGTCACACTTGACACTAAACTAAAAGAGAACTGCCATTCATTTTTTTAATTTCTTTCAAATGATAAAAGCAAAACTGCACTGTTATGATCATGAAGTGTCTAACTCTAACTACAAGTGCTCGTATTTCTACTCATGTCAGTCAGTCATATCAACGGACGAAGCATATTTTTTGGCGCCAAATCGATGTTTTATGTTTCTTCTTTTTCCCAGCTCTTCTGGCGTCACCTGTTGTAATCAGTGCCGATACATGTTGCACGGCTGCGCACTGAAATATGTTGCAGCAACATAAGAAAAGGGAAATAAATCGGCAAAGTACGGAAAGTGTGAAAGCATTGAGAGAAGTAAACACTAGTCGGAATTCGCAATGAAGATAGAACACACGGCATGTTTTTCAGTGAATTTTTACTACTCAGGTTCGACGATTATTCGTTTAAAATTTTAGAGTATCACATATTATTATTTTAAAACTTTTTAAATTACAGTTATATATAAAATAAGTAATTTGCAGAATTTGAGAGCGTATAGAAATGATTAACATATCCCCATATATATAGAACTAATCACACCAGTTAAGTAGGTGAATGACGGCCCCAATGATTCTTCTGCATACGGCATTACCCTAAAAACAGTTTAAAACCCAAAACCAGAGTCTCTCCAAAATTTTAATTTTTTAAATAATTTTTATTTTCATGGACATTACATTAAAACATTATAAGAAAAAAACTTCAAAAAAAATTATGCAATTACATACACATGTATGTATGTATGTTCGCGAGTCAAACATAAATATGCATGTGCAATGCATGGATTTCTCCTCATTGCCGTGTAAGGCCTCAAATTTTATTCATTGATTAATTATCAGTTATTTTTTCACTTTTTATTTTGTTACTCTGCAACCGCCGCAACCGACATTTACATTTCCATATCAATCCTGCTCAATAAGTTGTAAAAAGCCACAGCATTCACACAGCACATATAACTATTTACATAAACATATATGGATGTATGGCGTATGTGTGTATGTGCGTTTGAGTTTGACAATTATACCACACAAACACACACATACACCTGGAAACACATAGAAATTCTTTCAAAGGCATAGTGTGAATATTTTCATCGTTGATCCTGCTCTTGTTTTTGTTTTTGCTTTTGTTGTGTTGTTGCACTGTCATGCCGACTAAAGCAAGGAGTTAATGCAATTAGCATCCGATTTCAATGCGTCGATCCCGACATATGTATGTGCAACACGATGCAATGGATTATAATTTATTTTAAAGAATTCACTCTCTCATAGCTCATCGCTCATCACCCTCGCCAAATAATTGAATTTCGCTTGTTAAGTACATACGGAATATATTAAGTCCAAGGCAGGCAAGGCAGGCAAGGCAACAATTTATTAAATGATGTGTAAAAAATTAAGTGCACAAGTGCAATTCAATAAGGTCACTTATGCAAATCCACGCCACCATTTACCTATATAGGTACGGTCGCATATGTATTATATGTACAAGTATGTACATATGTATACATCACGTGTATATTATATGCGGATTGTTTTCAAGTGAAGCCCCTTTAATCTCATATGTGTTCCATTTAATTTGTACATATATTAATTACTAAAGCTTTTATTATATTATGTACTTGTATAGTTATACACAAATTCATAACAGAGTGCCATTATAACAAAGTATTGTAATTAAAATACACAATCGATCAAAGCTTTCGGCTCGATTATTCCAATTGGTGAAACTATTTGCGAAGGCGGGAATAATTTTAAATGCACAAACTTTTATTGAAAACTTCATTATTTATGATTTAAAATTAATAATATGACATAAATGTTTAAATATAGAATTGATGGGGAAATTGCTTTGCTAAGGTGATCCTATTTGAGTGGTGATTTGGCTAAATTTTCGAAAAAAACATGATTGGCTGCAAAATTACTGGGGATCTAAAAATAACGCTGCTTAGTCTTCTATTCTAGAAATACTTGAAATACTTTAATAATTCACAAATAATAAGAAAATGGTAGCATAGATAGAGTGAAATAGAGTTCTAAACTCAATGAGAGCATATTTCATCAGTGCAATTGACCTTGCACTAGACAACTCAAACAACAGTAATAATATTAAATAAAAACTGAACACATATATTACTCGTTATATTTATGTAACAAATCTCTTCCAAAAATAAAATAAATCGGTTCATACCTCGTCTAGTCGCCATGTAACTTGAAAATTTCAGACACAGCGGCTAATCCTGATTTGTAAGTAAGTGTCTTAATAAAGACTCTGTGACTTGGAACCCAAAATGTCCACTTCGGTTGACTTTTTATACCCTGAATAGGGTATATCAAGTTTGCCACGAAGTTTGTAACACCCAGAAGAAAACGTCGGAAACGCTATAAAAATATATATATAAATGATCAGCATGATGAGCTGAGTTGATTTCGCCAGGTCCGTCTGTCTGTCCGTCTTTCTGTATACATACAAACTAGTCCCTCAGTTTTTAAGCTATTGATCTGAAATTTTGCATCTGTCCTTTTCTCACTAAGAAGCTGCTCATTTGTCGGAACGGTACCGATATCGGACCTCTATAGCATATAGCTTCCATATAAACTGAACAATCAAAATCAAGTACTTCTATGGGATTTTTTTTAAATTTACGTAATATCTTCACGAAATTTGTATTATTAGTAGTATTATTCCGGGCAGTTCACTTTATCATCATCTAGTACAATACTAAATCTCGATGGTCTGACTCTGTCGAAACATCTCGTTCCCTGAGCCAATGGTTACATGACTTCGTATACAATTACCCTAATTTGCCTCTCAACAGCATCGTTGTTAATTGCTACTACAACAATAGTCTACAATCCGGAATATCTATCTCGTACTCATTTAACATAATAGAAAGGCCAATGTTCGTAATGTTAGTTTGCTTTCGGGGTGGGTGTTTACACAAAGCTCTCATTCAAACAACCAAAATTCTAATCAATATATTATATATGTATAAGCTGAGTTAAGGTGGTGGACTGTGAGTGCACGGGCGATACAGATAAGTTTCAAAATACTAGAGTAGGATTTTGTACTGAAAATTTTCTTCTGATTTCAAAAAAACAATTCACACTTCAACTCTAAAATGAAAGCGAAAGCGAGCTAGTTGGCGAAGGGCTCGAAATCATTGGAATCGGATCGTTTCCCAGCGGGTCGGCGCGCCTCGTATTTAGTTAAATTTCGTTGTTGTTGCTGGCAAATACAATAATAAACAATTTGGCAAAATATTTCCGCACTGATTTTTCATATTTAAATAAGCTTCGCAAATTGTGCATACAGTATTGTAGAATTAAATGTCTAAACAAATACGAGCGTTTATCGAATTTGCATATAATTTTATTTGTGTGTGTATATTTACGTGTGTGCGCGCGTATTTACAGAGCTGGTGTGTGTGTTCAGTGCGGAGCGCGCAATTGCGCCTAAAAGTCAATGCTCACATATTTGGGAATGTGTGTGTGTGTGTGTTTTCGGATATGATGGAGTGGGATAAAACTCTGCTGAGTTGACGTGTAACTGTTTTAAGCCCGTGACATACATACACGGACAGGCTGTGAGCAAATATTTCAATCACAAAAGTAACTGAGAAATACAAATAACAAATGCAAAAATAGATTTATAGCAAAATAACTGTTATTCTCCATTTACTTTACAAACAACAAATGTGTGTGTATGTACGCAAGTAAATAAGCACGAAAAAATGTTTTGATGTGTTCACATAAAACAAACTATGCTGGTAAAACAACAAAATGAATTTCTTATAGATTTGGTTAAAATCTTAACGGTGTACTCTTAAGTCGAAGAGTGTTGCACAAAATTTTAAAATATTATTCATAAAAAAAGGTTTGAGTCAAGCTTTTCAGAAAATCCATAAACATGCGTACATACTTAACCCTCTTTGTTGTTAATGGAAGACAACAGGCACTCTTTGTCTTTGTAAGAGTATTTACTCTGAAACAAAGGGCATATTTCAGTGTGTGTTTCGCCGAAGAAACTACTTCCTGAAAGTCTAGCAACCGGTCGAATGCGGTCTAAACTTATAGGACTCACGATTTCTCGGAAAACATCAACACATTCATCACAAATATGATTAGAAAGCCAGCAAAATATATAATTAGATAAATATATTAGTGTCATATATATATATATATTTGTATATGTACTTTTATCGGGTGGCATATAAAAGTTGAATAATTATTGAAAAGTACTTAGAATTTAAAATTATTTCATCAAGAGTATCGGATTGCTCTCTTAAACAGTTAGTAGAGCGCTTATGGTGACTTCTATGTTCATATGTGAGAGTCTTCGAAAGTAATTCTGTAAACCGGCTGTGAAACTTCATCTTGTTAGTAGCAGATCTTGGTGTCTTAGCAAATTCCTTCTCTAAGCATTTCAAAGTATAATCTTTTCGGAGTTAATAATTAAATTTTCTTTTGTTTAAAAATATCCAAAATCCGTACATAATTATCAAGCATTCAAATAGTGAGTTATTTACTCTTACTTCTCTCACTTACATATGTACATATGTATATCAAACCGTAAGAGTGTAAGTGCATGTAACAGTAATTAACGGGATATCATTGGAACTGACAGACTTCATCGGATTTTATCGCAAATTCGAATAGTTCCTTATGCTAGCACTTGTCTATTTGACAGTATTTCCTTGACTCGTGTGCGTTTTCAGCCTTCACTCGCGAGTTGCGATGTCAATTCATACAGTCGAGCTCATATCAGTCAATATATGTATGTTAGTATGTGTTTTTGAAGAAAAATCTATGCTAGTGCAGCTCATGGCCATATTCGTACTCATATGTGAGTATTTGCACGCAAGTGTAAATATGTACATATATCCATATGTATTTTTGTAAATAACCCGTTGTGGAAAAATATGGACTTTTTCTTAGAGTTTTGACCGATTGCACACACTCAGCGTTTATGTCACTCAATTGCTTTTAATGACTGCTCAACTCTTGAATATTCGACACATACCTACGAACAAAGCTAACTATATAGTATATATGAATGCATATATGTGTTTGTGTTTGTAATATTCGAGTTTTCCTAACCTTTGATTCGCGTTTTAATAACTTTGCTCTTTTTTAAACTGTGGCTTGTGGTTTGAGCTTTTCACTTGCCAATGCAAAGAATTGACCTTCAAAGCTTGTCTCTTCCATTGACTAAGTGAAAGAGCGGAATTAAAAACTTTTTGTAGAATAATCTTTTAATTACACTTAATGCTTTCGAGACACCAAAAGAAATTCAAAAATATCACAAATGAAAGGTTTTTTTGTCTCTACAAGTATATCAACTTATGCAACAACAATAATAATACTGGATCTACAATACATTGAAAAAATATTCCACATTTCACAATTTGGGTTATCTACATTCAAGTTATTTATCGGTAATCAAAAACATTAAGAATTAAATTAGTCAACCACAATTATGAAGAAAATTTAAGTATATACAAATCTTCGCTTTGTTTTATTTATCTTGGCTGACCTTTTGAAGACGTTGTCAATGAAGCACAAACATTCCATTCATTCTTCTTTATATTTCTTAATATATTTTTCAATTAATTCATCATAATAGAGTCCAATTTTTCAACGAAAAAGAACTATATTTAAGGCAATGCAGTTGATTCGAATGCGGGGATAATACACATACCCTTCGTACCACTATTTGGGCCTAAACTAAGCTTAAAGACATGCAAGAATCGTTCTACTAACGAAAAGTGTTTCAAGTGCCGCTTTAGTGAAATTTCTTAAATTTAATGAGTGTGTTCTTGTCGGAATGTGTGAGAAGCACTTGGAAATAGCGAGTTATTTGTTTACATGTCTCTTAAATTTTGAGCTAAAGCAAGCAGGCGTTGTGTTGAAAGCTGGACACTTTATACCCGCCTTGGTTTGAGTAATTATTGAAATACTTAGCATTTCACTGATCTCATTTCGGAATAAAAACTGCCAGTCACGTCGCCACCCACATGCGAGTGTAGTCTCTTAAGAACTGTTGGGGAAATTTTTACACCTGTCCGCATACACTTGTGTACATAAATACACACACACACACACATACACACGAGTAGCACGCAGTGCCCCAAAACATTTGCTTTAAAGTAATGCAGGACTCTTTGTGTGGAATTACATGTGTGAATGTGAGTGCGTGGCGCCTTGACACTTACTAGCTGTTGCACCTTTTAAGTGCAGAGCAAACGCCTCCATGGAAATCGCACGACACAATGGCAGTCAAAAATAAAAATCCAATTACCGCTACACATGCTGAATCGCAATAGTAACATTGTGTTTCTAGCTAAACGAAGACGGAAACAACTCATTTGCGACCAGCCCTGACTCAGCGAAGTGGTTGGTGGTGGCGGCGGCGGCGTCGACGTCTCCTCGCTGACTTTTGTTCTTTTCGGTTGGGCGGAAGCTTGGCTAGTTGAACGCGCAAGCTCTTAAGGGAATGGGGAGGGGGGAGTGACAGCGGTGTAGGCGACCTTTTTGTTGTCGTCTGTCGTTATATTCTTCGACCAATTCTTTCGCCATTGCTTCGTAAGTTGCTAATCCTTTCGTCTCATTATGCATGTATGTCACGTGCCAGAAAACACAATCTACCAAAACAGCAGCGCAAAAGGCCAGCAGGTCTTGCCACATCGTACAACAACTTATACAAAATATATTTATAAACATCTGTAAGCATATGTGTAAGTGTTGTATATGCGCCGAGTGGACCTTCGCAACCAACTGAATTGTCAATGGGCTTTCGTCGCCTGTCGCCTGTCGCCTTGTCGCCACTCCACTTTTGATTTTCACGAACGTGCAACGTCAATTCCGGCTGACATTTAAACTGTGATTCACATTTTTCCGAAGTTTCCCTTTGTTGTTTGTCATTTTATACGCTTCCCTAATTGCTGTTAAGTGCAGTGAAATTATTTATTACCAAGATACCTGCGCTGATGAAGGTGAACGGGATGGACATCATTGCAAGGGTATTGAATTTTTTATTGCCACCCGTACATACGAACTTATGTACTCGTATAATTGAGAAAATGAGAAGGGATAATGCCGACTCAATAAATTTAATTGAATGTAAGGTGTGCTCAAAGAGTTTAAAGTTGCTTATCTACACACATACACATATTAGAAGCTGTCAAGCAGGCAAAATGTGTTAGCTATAAAAATATGTATATATACATGTATACAATTATAAATAGCGATCAGCAAAAACATAATCGATTATTTATTCAAATGTTTTCTTTCCGGGAATAGCTGTTGTTTTCAAATCACACAACATTTATATTACATGAAATTGAGCAATTTCGGCATCTCTTCTTCTTGCTGATAACTGGAAACATAAAACGTGAGATAGGTCCTTCCTTGCTCTGCTAACACCAGATGGAACTAGCCAGATAGTTTTTTGCTTGGAAATAGAGCTTAGTCTGAGGTTTTAGAGGAGAAAAAAGTCAATGCAAGCCAGATCCGGAGTCGATTCATGCAATTTTACAAGCATTGCATGAATCGACCGATGCACGGTGGCTCGGTCGATTGTGTGCTCACGCAGCACTTATTTTGCATGGAGCTTTCGCATAGTCAAATTTTTTTGAACGATGTACCTAACACATTCCTGTGATAACTTTTGAGTGTTTGCTACTCTATTTTTACTCAAACATCTCCTTTGGGAGTCGGGTCCATCACTGTCCAGTAAGCAGTTGAGTGTTTTCCGTCCATAATTTAAGTACAAGATCATTTGAAGTTTTTCTTTTTATAAAATAATAATTTTTTGAGAAAAAAAATTTTTTCTTTTTTGTTTTGCAAGTATGAGGAAAACGTGAAAGTGTTTATTTACACACTAATTTCACTTTTTAATATTTCTCTGCTTTTCTTAGTTTACATTTCATTTAGAGCACAGTGTAATAGCAAAAAACTAATCAAAAACACACACCATAATCACAGCTAACACCCGATAGATGACGCCGCAAGCGCTAATAAAAGGCGGGCCGATTATCGCATTTTGTTTGCTTTTTATACATTTTTATAGTGCAAAATATACGCGTAAATTGAAGATGTTTCCGATTTCGACAGGAAGCCTACGTTAGAAAACAGAAGCACCAATTTTAGTTGTCTTACCGGGACTGGTAGGTGCAACCCACATTTCATGCCCAATATTTGTTTCAATGGTCGTAGTAAAACAGGAAAGTAAGCACAAAGACTTTGGTAATTTATTTTCTACAAAAATATAAAGGGAAAATTATACGAAATACAAAAATTTATACAAAAAATTGTTTAAGTGTCTTCGAATGACTATTGCTTTGGTTGTGGCTTGGCGAACACTTTATCGACGAATTCTACGAAATCGCTGTAAAGAGTCTGCGGAACCTCCATTGCTGCAAAATGACCACCTTCTTTGTAGTAGCTACTGTGCAAAATAT
Source organism: Bactrocera oleae (assembly GCF_042242935.1). Classification (NCBI taxonomy): domain Eukaryota; kingdom Metazoa; phylum Arthropoda; class Insecta; order Diptera; family Tephritidae; genus Bactrocera; species Bactrocera oleae. The sequence continues at coordinate 72,925,820 of NC_091538.1, forward strand.
TTTTAAATTTCAAGCTTAGCTCGAAATCTGTTAAATGAAACAAGTCGTGAATAAAACGAGCACAACCTGTGGGCACAGTTATATGCGTCGCATCCAAGTTCAAACCCATCTGAGCAAAGTTGAATCCTTCTGAGTACAAGCGCTGTGATGTAGTTATCGAGTTTGTCGTGTAATAAATCATAACATTATCCAAGAGCTCATCCAAAGTGAAACGTTTGGTGAGGCCACCATCCTCAAGTTTCCTATATGCAGGATTGGTCCATGTGGAGAATTTCTCCAAGATGTAGGCGGCCAACCCGACAGGATTTTGGGTGAGCGTTGAGCCAATTGTATCTGGCTTGGATGCTTGAATATGCATGTATCCCGATTCCTCAATAATATAGCTTAACTCCTCACCGAATGGTTTAAAGAAATTTTTATTTTCTTCATTAATAAAGAAGCTCGGGAACCAAGTTCGCAAAGACTTATAAAAGGGCAACATTTGATGATGGGCACTGCACATATTTGAATGATAACCGAGCACATTCTGTGGCGATAAAGTAACGATGTTTGCACCGATTATAGAGCCCCAATCACCGCCTTGTATTAGAAATTTCTCATGGCCCAAACGAAGCATCAAATTGCGCAACACTAACGACACCTGTGCGGGACCGAAGTTAACCTTTGAGGCTCCCTGCGAACAAAGCATAAATATATATAATAAGATAAAGCTACAGCGATTCCCCGTACAGATTAAGGGGGTTTGTACTTGTGTATATCTACCTGAGACCAACCATAACCGGGCAAGCTGGGTGCGATCACTTCGAAGACATATTCACTGTTGAGGTTCGGTTTCGTTAGCAGCGGTATTAGCCTATAGAACTCGCGCACTGATCCTGGCCAGCCGTGAATCAGTAACAAAGGCAGCACCTTTTTACCTTCGGTGGATTTGGGCTTTACATGGATGAAGTGTACTCGTAAACTGTAAATAAAGAATATGCAAAATAGTGAATAAAACGCAATTCCAAACCATCTGCTGGTGGAAATTCCCATTTAAAATACAATAATGAGTCCTTCTAAAATTAGAATCGGTCAACGCACTTTCTTAGTCGGTATGTGTGTATATATTTTGCGAAATCTTCAGCTGCTTATTTGTGTGAGTATATATGTGAACTACTATGGTGGATCTTAAAATCAAACGAAGTTCAGTTCTTTAAGTTGAGTCTAACATATTCACTAACTAATTAAATTAGAACTATGCAATAGTTGATATATGCCTTTGCACAATTTTGTAGAAAGCGCTGAGTATAAGCTTATTAACCAGAATATAGAGTATATGTACCTTACATATTTTCAAAGAAGCTAATGTCGCCGGAATATTCAAAAAACTTCAAACCACGCAATAAATCTTGGAGGAACTAGACTGTAGCATTAGATAACTACCTGAATGTCGACGCCCAATAAAAGTTCAGTTCCTATGTTCTAAAATTTAGTGACATAACTCAATATCCACGAATATTCGTATGATGTGGTGATTTCACAGATCTACAAACAGAACTCATATACATATATCTGTTTAAATATCTGCTGTAAATTATACTCTTCATTAAATTCGAGTTATGACCAATTTATTTCTTTAGATATGCCTCAGGCTTATCAGCATTTTATATGGGCATGAGCGCTAAATATTTGTTCAGCAAGATTTAAAGTCATTCATATTGCAACGTTAATTTTGATGAAAAAATGTACATAACAATAACAAATGCTAACGATAATTGCGATGACTTGCAAAAAGTATTCACATATTTACTCTGTAATTCGTAAATCATCGTTATAATTTTAATTATAGTTTGCTTTTATCTATAATCATATCTCTTTAAGTAATATTTACTAATAGAAATAACAACAAAAATTTGAATGGAGATTTTTGATTTTGCGGGTGGGTTGCAGAAAACGCTTGAACATTAAAATAACTATTTCGGGCGAGTTTTATTTGTTTTAAAGTGGGCGTGGCTCCGCCTTCTAAATGGTTAAATGTACATATCTTCCAAACTACTTAATACATATCAACCAGGTTTGCTATGAAGAAGTAATTTTATCACTTCAAACTCTGTGAAAATGGGTAAAAGCAGATATTAACCACGCCCACTCCCAATATAACGGTATGTTGCAAACTACTAAAAGTTGTATAACTCACTGAATAAATGAGCCACAAGCATGAAATTTCACAAACAGGATGGTAGAGAAGAGCTTTTCAAAAATGGGTAAAAGCAGGTCACCGCTTTCTTTAGCCGCAATATACCTAACATAAATATTTTCAAATCTCCGGTTCACTATATACCGCATCTATCGGTTAATATAATATGTAAGAAATTTCAATGAAATTCAGAAAAAATCCTTTTTTAATTACAGTATATTCTTTTTCCTTAAAATAATGAAATCACGGCGATACTTTCCTTAGCTTGATACAAAGTTTTGCCAAAACCTGAAGTTGTTCCTCCACCTTTGTTCCTTGCAAGTTACAAGAGTACAAGTATGTAATGTTCGGCTACATCCGAACTTAGTCCCTCCTTACTTATTTTCTATTTTATTTATTTGTTGGCTTATCTTTCAAGGTTCAGTTTTTAAAAATTTGTTATTATGATGTATACAAGTTATACCGGTTTCTTTCTAAGGTATGTACCACATAAACATTTACAAATACCTACACATACTTGTATTAATGTATGAGAATTCTCAAATGGAATTTACTCACCCCTGAAGCTGGGTTTCAAAGTGTGGGAATTGCTTGAGAAAAGTCTCGCGCTCACCCCACTTGGGGAGGTAAAAGTCGCGCCAGTATGTCACCACCTTTTTCAAGTACTTTGAATTGAAACCGTATTGAAATCCAATGCCTTCGAGGGGTTCGGGTAGCACCAGCGGGCGCGACAGCTGACTTTTCAGATCTTCAATTAACTATAGCATTTAAAAATAGAAAACAAAAAGAACATTGAAATTTTTATTATTTTATTAACGGCTATTACTCTCCGATATAGTTACATTTCTAGGTAAACTTCTCTTTAACTTTTAATTGCTGGATATTAACCTACATATGCGTATACATACATACATACTTATATAGTTATATGAGCATGACAGGCGAATTGGCAAGCTGACAGTTAAGAGTTTGCTGCACGCATTAAAAATAATTTATATTCAAAGGTACATACTTAGTATGTATCTGCATACACATACATATGAATTAACACATAAATATACAATGAAATAATATATTAAAGTTGAATTACCTCCGGTTTAGCGCTTATGTCGAAAGCTTTAATGGCAGCGTTCTCCTTATATTTAGCGGCGCTGCCGGGTCCCCAATATTCCGCATCGTTCAGTTCGGGAATTGGCGCTGAACTTGTGATTTTCTGATATCTATGCACACCAAAGCCTACTACGATCGCTAGGACCACGAACGTAATCCGCAACAAGGTGCCCATTTTACTTTCGAATCAACACTGTGGCACAATAGTCGATGGATAGGAGTATAATTGATAACGGAAATTTCGAAACTTGTTTACTTGATTGTTATAAATATATTTACGACAGTAAATATTAAACCGACATTAAACAAAACCAGTGAAGAAAACCAGCCGAACTCATCCAGCTGTGAAAAGGAACTGATTGCTGAGCACAACCATATCGAATAGCCGGCGCGCTGATTCCTAACACATATACATACGTATACAATGTACAAGTATATATCGTATGCATGTGTTCTTATTCGGAGGGTTGTGCAGTGAATTCGAGAGAATGAAGAGAATAGGTATATCAATTCACCGATATTTCAGGGCGATAGCAAAGTCGAATGGAATAGCGGTTGTGTGATAATTCGCACATTTTCTTACTCTCGTTGATATATACGAACATACATACATATATATGATTGTACATGTATACGTGTATATATAATATTATAGTAATGTGTAACAACTAGTAACCACTGGCAGATCTCAAAATAAACTAGTTCGCAAAATATTTTACGTTGCACAATTAATGAGTTACGCTTATTTTTATTCCCAGAACGGGGTATATTAAGTTTTCCACGAAGTTTGTAACGCTCAGAAGGAAACGCCGGAGACCCTTAAAATATATACATACATATATAAATGATAAGCAAGTCGAGCTGAGTCAATTTAGCCATGCTTGTCTGCATAAATGCGAATTAGGCCCTTTTCTCCCCAAGAAGCTGCTCTTTAATCGGAACCGCCCATATCGAACCACTATAGTAAATAGCCGTTATTAAAACTGACCACTCAAAATCAAGTCCTTGTGTAGAACACTTTTTTATTTGATTAGATATCTTCACTAAATTTTACATTATTACTAAAAATAACGGAACTATCAATCAATCCTTATTCAACCAGTATAGAACTGGTCTATTTCTGACTGAAATCTGACAATTCACAGCTCGTAAGACACGTAAAAATACGTTGTGTGTTTGAAAAAAGACAGTTGGTTGACTAGTTCCGTTTACATTTTGTAACGATTCTAGGGTGGAGAAGTAGTTCATTCCACTATAGGGTACACCCTCCCCTATTTATACACATGTACATACATATACTTACAAATAGACATAGGCTAATCACTAATTAGTTACTTATCATAAAGTAGATGCTTTAAATTGTTTTGCACCAAATTTCTTAAATTTTGATAATAAACAACGTTCTTATCTCCCAAACAATTGAAAAAACGTTGCTTGTATGCTTATGTGTATTCTTATTAAAATATGTATGAGGTAAAAATAATTGCGTCTCCATAATTCTAATAATAATTCGAAACACCTACCTATGCATATATACATATGTATGTGTGAGCACTTGTTGTCATTGACATTGAAATTAACGCGAGCTATAGATGCCGGTCTCTTTGGCTCTCATTTTTTATTCGGTATACTACATTCATACATGCGTGTGGTTTTTGTGTAATAAAACCAAAAGTGCACATCTCCATATTCAAAACTTTCAAGTAAAATATTAACATATGATTTTTGATTGGCCAATTCTAGGAGAATGGCAAATAGCATAAATGGAATAATTGAAAAAAATTCAATAAAAACAGAATATAGAGAGATGTAGTCCAAATACTCCCTTGTAGTGGAATTCTCAAGAGAGCAGAGCAGAGAACATGGCGAACACAGAAAGGAATGCAGCTTTTAATATGTGACTTTTATAAGGCTGACGTTTACTTGTTTTATAGTTAACTATGACGCATTAATCAATAATAAAATGTATACTTGTATGCCATATTGGCTTAACTTGAATTTAGTTTCTTCTCACGTTTTACAGTTTTTTTTTAAATAGCTTTCGTCTTTCGTAGAGTCATACAAAACATAAGAAATTGATAATTTTTCCAAAGTAGTGATTAATTCAACTTAAGCTCTTTTTGCTTATTTAATTACGACAATTCTAAATGCGTCTTTCGAATTGGACAGTACTGTTTACATTTGAGAGGCATGCAAGGGAAGATACAATTTTCTTCGTACTGTAAATATTTATGTAGAATAGGGGTGGGACTATTATTTCTTTATGAAGTGATAAGTACTTCCAATTCTTTCAACAAAGTTAAGGCTTTTTTAAACAAAAAAAAAAAACAGAAACTGCGGCTGCACCGAAGCCATAATACCCTTCTCAGGTGCAGTGTTTATAGCATAAAAGGGTATAAAAGATCTTCATCTTGATCGATTAGTTTGAATGACTGCTGTATAATATATATATCCGATCTGCACAATTTGTTTGGATATTGTAGTGCTGCCTTGGACAATAATCTCTGTCGAGTTTGTTGAAGAAATCTTGTAAAATAAAATAATTTTTCATTCAAGAACTTAAGCTTGATCGGTCAGTTTGTACAATAGTTATACTGGACCGATATCGGCGGTTCCGACATATGAGCAGCTTCCTGAGAAGAAAAGGACGTGTGAGTATATACAGACGGACAGACAGACGAGTGAGATTGTCACTCTGATCATTTATATATATGTATATACATAATAGATATAAATTCTCCGAATTTTTCATTTCAAACTGAATATACCCTGTAAAGGGTATAAAAAAGCAATTCGAGGTAAAATAAATCTTTGGAGTATTAAATATGGAATATAATCAAGCATAATAGAGTTGTTATGATGTACGGAGCGGGGTAAAATTATTCAAAATGAGTTCGAACTTCTTGATATTTAAGAAACCGCGGCAAGTCGAATTTTCTAAGGTTGGAAGAAATTGAGGCATAATAATCGAGCTTCAATATTTTTATACCCTGAACAGGGTTTACCACGAGGTTTGTAACACCCGAAAGAACACGTTGGAGACCATATAAAGTATATACGACACATTATGAGTCGATTTAGCGATGTCCGTTTGCCTGTTCGTCCGTCGGTATATATGCGAACTAGTCCCTCAGTTTTTCAGATATCGATCTGAAATTTTGGATCCGTCCTTTTCTTACCAATTTGCTGCTCATTTGTCGGAACGACCGATATCGGACCATTATAGCATATATGTAGTTGTCATAAAAACTGAACGAGTGGTATAAAGTACTTGTATTGTGAAGGGTATTACAGCTTCGGTGCAACCGAAGTTAACGTTTTATCTTGTATAATACTACATGTTGGCCATATTGTAAATTATAGCAAGCGACCGAATGCTTTTTAAGCTTAGAAGTATGTGTGTGTTGAAAGTCTCTGCCGGAGAGAACAAGGGAATAACAATTTCGGACGATGGTATCAATATTAATTATAGGTAAAAATTACCTAATAATGCACTTTCCTTTTAATTATAGAGCAAGCGTTGTAAAAACTGTTGGGTTGCATGCTCGGAGATGCGTACGTGCGCTGTGAACATGTGTTTCGTAATATTTATTATATATTTGTAATATTTATAACTTATTTGTAAAAGTAGGAATATAAATGTGGTATCTGAGCGATGACAAAATTTTCTGTTTCCCTTTGTTTTACTCCGAAGGTAATGAAATATTCTGATGAGTAAAAAATCGCAGTAACTGTATTTTCATGTTTTGCTTATTAATTAAATTACTCCTTTAGAATACAAAAAAATTATAAATTACTCTATAATGACTTTCTTCGCAAACTCTTGGAAGTTAATATACAACATACCAGGCAATTCCAAGGCAGCGAAATGGCTACCTTGGTTGAAGTATGTACTATGCACCAAATTCGGAAACTTGTCTTTGAGCGCCCAGTCAATGGCAGGAGGCAAGTCGAACTGAAAGCGCGCACAACCCATTGGAACTATCGTTGGCACGCGATCCAGGCTCAGAGCCTTTGAGCCACTTGCGAAATTTTCAGCGTAGAACCGACCTGCTGTCGTGACTGTTCCGGTGAGATAGTATATCATAAGATTATCTAATATAGCATCTAATTTATACACTTTGTCCATAGCGTTGAATTCCTGATTCCGTCCAACGCCAGTTGCCAATTGGAATTTTTCCATTATGTATGCGGCTAAGGCAATGGGACTAGCCTCCAGTGCAATACCAATGGTGTCTGGTTTTGTGGCTTGCAAGTGGAAGTAACCGGACTCAACGATCAGAAACTTATATTTATCCTTTAGTGGAAAATGATGATTGTAAAAGAAACGCGCTGGTATGAAACGCTCTGGCATCCAACTGGCAATGTACGATTTTATCATAGCTAGTGGTGTGTTCAACATACACATATTAGAGTGAAAACCAAGCACATTTTCCGGGAAAAGTGTGGAAATGGCGCTGCCGATGATGGAGCCCCAATCGCCACCCTGTATCAGAAATTTATCAAAACCAACACGTAGCATTAGATTACGCATAACAGTAGCCATCTGTAGGGCATCGAAGCCCGGTCTAGTGGCAGCCTAAAGTGTGAGAAATGTGTAAGCGGAACGGCGAAGAAAGTGAATGATAGTTAACTCACGTCGGAAAACCCATAACCGACTAGAGAGGGTGCAATAACTTCGAACACATAATCATTAACATCAGACACCTCCACCAACAGCTTTATGAACTCGTAAAATTCTCGCACAGAGCCCGGCCAACCGTGCAGCAATAACAGCGGCACCACCTTCTTCACTTTATGCGCCTCCGCCGATGGCTTTGCGTGTATGAAGTGAATCTTCAGCCTAGAAAACAAATAAATGTTATAAACAATTTGATCAAAAACTTTTAAAATCGGTTTATTTGGCCTACCCTTGAATTTCGGTTTTAAAGTGCGGCAGAGAATTCAGATAATCTTCATGTGCTCGCCATTTGAGCAAGTAGTAGTCGCGCCAATAGTCCACAATATGTCTGAGCGCTTCCGAATTGAAACCGTACTCGAATTTGATATTTTCTAATGGGGCAGTGAATTTCCACGTACGGTTTAGTTGCGTACGCAAATCGTCTATAATCTGTTGGGAATATAAATTGTTGTATTAGTGCTCAAATATATTTGAGTGTAATTTCTACAAACCGTTTGATCGTATTTGATTTCAAAAGGTATAATATCTGTCGGCGCTTCGTAGTTTACAGGTTTGCCGGGTCCCCAGTAAGTGTTATTGCTAACTTCTGGCCTCGGTAGCGGCTTAATGAATTCGTTGACGCTTTGGTAAAGCCAAAACCCCGAAATGGCCAATATGACAATAAATATAATTGCCTTCATGCTGTTTAAAGTCCAACACACCTCAGCACTTCTATTGCACGAAACTAACACAACCGAAATAATTAACGTTACTTTTTGCTTTATCGAATCGCTATTTGAATATGCGTAGCGAAGAAGAATCTGCCAAAATTGCGACTACTTGCTCTGATTGCCGGTCACATACTAAATGACTTGTGCTAACGGGTATTCTCTTCGCCGTGTTGCTATTGCGTTCATGCTTATTTAATAGGTATTTGAAACGTCTATTTTTTCTGCCTAATACAATGCTTCCACAGATATACTCTAGTAGAATTTGGGGTTTTGTTGGCCGGAGATTCGTGAAAAGGTAGCTCAACCCAACACATATCATTGTAGATACTAAGCTTAGAGGTTTAGTAAAATATTAGACATTATTTCTCTATTTTATTTTATTTTATTAAGATCATGTGAAAATGTAGAGCTCTATACTCTCTTATAATTAAACTTCTGAAATACTATGCAAAAAGCATTAATTTCTTTAAATGGGTTAAATTTTTGTTTTTGAAATGTTCGAATTCTTAAGGCAAAATATTAAAGGAAATTATTTTCACAATTTTTCGTTGATTTCTGGCAATCTTGGTCAAAGTAAACTAAATATTTTTTTACCTACAAATATTATTTATTAACGCTTATAATGTCTACACCTGGGATGATCATTGTTTGCGTTTGCATTTGTAAACTATAAAATAAAATTTTTATCCCCTAGTAAACAATCCTTCGGGTGCTAGTATACAATATCAGTTAATTTATACAAAATTGGTTGGAAAAATAAATAAACCAAGTTGAGTCAAACTAAAGTTTTCATATAAATTCATTAAACCTTTCGTGTCAATAGTAGGCTACTTTCCAAATATATGATCTGTCATAGGCCACTACTAAATTTTCACTTCACTTCTACGAAATTTAATTCGCGACATTAAGGGATTAGGGCTGTGGTCATAGGAACACGTTCATATATCAAATGTATGTTTGTTGTCAATATTCTTCAAATAAAAGTTTTGGTTATAAAACCTACCTGGTTAGACCTTTTTTTACAAATCCTTAGAAAATACCTTTTATTTGTCCGTTTTATAATATTTTTTCATGTCTTAAACGAATTTTTGAAATATTTGCGAGCATTTATAATTTGTGCCACCACGCGAACTTATGCCCACCTTACTTGCTTGTGGTGATACGACGATGGTGACGGCTTTTATCTTATCAACACTCATAGTAAATATAAAAGTAAAGTTAAATGTATAAATTATTTATTTCAATATTTAATCTAACTGTATACGTATATCCGATAGGTGCAATGATTTTGTTGGTACCAACCAGATACGAATCGAACGTTTTCTATAGTTGACGTGGATTTACCAACGCCCCTCTCTAACCTTCTGACGAGTGGCAGCACAAAATTCAAATTAGGAGTACGAAAATATATTTATTTTTTATATATTGTGTTCCGCAAGTTTTTTAGTTCACTCTGATAAAAGATTATTTCATATGATTAATGACTTTCAAGGGTGTGAGAGCGAAATATCAGAGATATTTTTTTAGTAAGCCTAAATCACGTATCTTTTCATGCTTAGATTGAAAGGTATACCTTTGCGCAATTATATGGTAAGAGCTTGAAAGAGTATTAAAGAAGCTATAACGAAATAAATTACATTTAATGGTGAGGTTCAAGTAGTTGGTTGTGTCTATAAATTTAGACTGCATTTTTTTAGCACAAGAAATTACTTTTCTAATAATTCTATTTATTAACATCTTAACTTATTTCATTACAGATAAATGACAAAATATGTATACATCCCAGGTGTGTAAATACTGAAATCACGGGTGTTGACATTCACGGGCAGCCTGCTAGAGTTTGGAAAATAAAGATATCATTTTAGTTTTTACACTCTTGTAACATGCTGAACAGAGTACAATAATTCTGGTTACCTAACGGTTATATCTAACACCTAAAGCTATTGAAAACATACATTCAGTTGGAGTTTGGATTAAAGATGCACAAAAGCGAACCTCCAGCGCTATAACTAAGTAACAAATCAAGTTAAAAAAATTTAGTTTGAATTAAAAGTTATTAAAAGGCCAGCATGCTCCGCACGGTTTATTGTTTATATTCCACAAACTACTGAGCTATGTATATCAATAGAGCTTTTTGAAGACATTTCTTCTATTATTTCATGATATCGCTTGTAAATATGATACCAGATAATATAGTAACCACGCCCACACCACATACAAAGGTTATATTCGAAACTAGTTGCAGTCTCGTCATACTATACGCTGACAACTCAGTCAAAAATTAGAGGAAAATGGCTTAGATTGAAAAATGGCTAAATTAAGAGTTATTTTTAAAAAGTATTATGTAATTCTACATTTTTACTCACAAGTTTTTCATACACCGCTTATACAAAAATAATGTAGTAACCAAATGCAAATTTATAAATTATTCATTTCCAAAACAGATAATTTTCTCTCAGTGTGATTTCACTATTGCCGACACCAATACCTTCAAACACGTGCATGTGGAAAATGAAGTTCTGTCGTTGACCATGCTTGCAATCAACAATAGATAGAAGGCTAAAAATATAGTTTTAATATCATATTGTGACAGCCAACGTCACCTGGATAAGTAACAACAACCAAAACAAGAATTTTTAATCATTGAAAATTTCCTCGACTCAAATGTCAATGAACTCTAACACATGCATCCTAACAATTTACCTCAGAGCATTTAACTGCACGCTCGATTTGTGCGCGACGGAGGGGGAGCTTCGCTGTTTACTGCTAAATAATTGAAATAACCACACTAATAACCGCAACGAAAACAATAACAGCGACGCGATGGGTGGAATCGGTTGTTCGTATGTCAAATTTAAATCTATGTAGAACAAATGCCACGAAAATAGAAATTGCGAATGAGCGGAAGGGCTTTTAAATATTTAAGTGCTTGGCTGGTTGGACATGAGTCGAAAGCTTTTTCTGCGGCAGCACAGCAACTCCCAATGCACTTTAGAACAGAAAATGAAAATAGTTTCAAAATTAACTCAATTATGCGCCACACGAAAGTGTTGCATGCACCTCGCCGACATGTTTTCGTTTTTTTCGAGGAAAGCTCAAATCTTTTTGCGTGCGTTGCTCAGGCCGAGTTCCGTCGGGGTAATCGTCGACTACGATGTACCACCTCTGCTCTCCCTCGTCTTTAACGGGTTTCACGTTGCAACATTGCAAGTTGAAGCTCATTGAAAAGGGCTCTTGGGAATTGTTCCTCGGTTGGCTTTCGGTCGCGTGCCAATCGCTTTTGCGGCAATTTGTATGCAACAAAAAAAAAAAATTGTTCAACAAAATAAAAACAAAAACAACATAAGAACAATAGAAATGCGGGGTACTCAAGCTTCGAGTGTTCGCGCCTACCAGCGAATCGGTCACAGTGTAGCGCATCGATGTTTCAGTGCACGGCGAAGGCCGTAAATGACACGATTGCGGAAACGGAAGTTGTGCAGCACAACCATATAAAAAACATATAAAAAACAAAGGCGCTACTCAACGTACTCCACCTCTTTTTCCTCCGCGCGCGTCGAGGCACATGCCATTTGCATTTCGGCCACATTTCGTATGGGCGCACAATAATACGAGTAATCATCAGGACGATGCATGCTTTAATCAAATCTCCACACATTCACAATTGATGGGTGTGTCTGGAATAAAACTGTAGGTGAATTGTTTGTTCGATTGTGGCAAGAAAACACACAAAGTCCTAATTACACTACTCATTGATACTTTTAATGTACTGTGGGCTGTGGGCTCTACATCAGCTTTGCGGTGACAATATATCTGAATAAAAACAGGCGAGTTTATACAAGAAGATAGTTGGTGATTGTTTTCACCACAGAAATATGTCGCAGCTGTGTCTTATTCACCTTTGATTCGATAGTTGATTCTACAGCTAAGCCTTGGGAGTTGAGAAGATATAACCCCATTATAGATTAATTAAGTGAAATTTCTTTCGTTGTAAAATCGTCCGATTAATTTTGCGATAGATTTAGATAGTCTAGAGCTATAGATGTAGAAAGTTGCCAGAACTTTTAAAATTTGGGAAAAAATTTGTTTTGTATTTGTTGTAATTGAACCACGTAAAATACAATGATTACAGTACTACAAATTATTCGATCTAAATTCTCTTCTATAAATGGAGCAATATCGCCCATAATGCGCTCATTTGATTACATCTACCGTTGTTTACACATTGCCCGCTATTCAATGGAAGGCGTGATTTTACTACAACGGCAAGTCACTGCGGCATCGGAATTTTTGCAGTCCCATTAGCACAATTTCTTTACTTTTCCCTGCACTCCCTTTAATGGCTGTTTGTTTTTATGTATTGTAATTCCACTTAATTTGCTCTATACCTTTGCTTTTGAGAGTAGGTTCACATCCTTAATGGTGTTGACGTGTTGCCGAGGAGTGCAATGACATTTCTGGAGGAAATTTTTACGGCAATTATGTATTTGTGGGTTAAAATTAATGTTTAAAGAGGTTTGAGTTCGTTAAGTTCGAAAACAATTTTGCGCTCTTAGAGAACATTAAATAATAGTTTTATAGTATTCAACGAAATCATGAAAGACTATAACAAGCTGGTTAAAAAAGGTTGCTTGTCTTTTATAAAACGTGTTTGTTCTGGTTACGTAGGCGATCTGTCGTGGATGGTGGTGAAACGGATGTCCAAATTAACTGCTCAAACTTATTCGCCAATTTCCTTCACTTTGTTTGACAAAACTATAGTAACGCCTAAAAGTATGCAGTATGTTTGCGCTTTTGATTTCTTACTGATATATCGCATCAATTTATCTTTCATATGGATGTATACTACGTCGCAATTAAATTAATATGTATTTTGGATATTTTTTTAAACAAATAATATATAATAATGCTGATCATACTAGAAATATAAGAGTTTCTAGTTGAATCTACAAAATCAAATATTTATATATGCGAATAATCTTAAGCGATCAAAATTTAATTAGGATCACATCACATCGCCCCTCATCGCATCACATCGGTTAGTATGATATCTGAAAATGAAATTTTTTTAGAAATTAAATGATAAATTTGATCGATAATAGACTTTTGCGAGTGGTAGCACAAGGGTGATCACAGTCATATACTTACGTAAATATGATTCCTTGAATTATACACAGTCATGTTTCTACTGTACAATATATCCTTACGTTTTGTTTACTTACATTTATCTATTTATTTTGTAGTTCAAAGTGTCATCAAGCAAATCAAAGAAATATACTAGTATAATTTATTAGCGCACGTCATATTTGGAAAACTTGAAAAGAATACGCTAATAAACAAGTGTCTTCTCCGTCCATTATAACTCCCGCTTTGCTTTGGATGAATACCAAAAGTATTCGTGGGTGTTAAAAACTTTCAACACGCGAAGTAAAAGTGTAAGTCTAGATATTAGCTAAGGTGTCTGAGCTGAATGTTCCGCAGTTATCGCTGCCGGCATTCCATATGAATAGGCATACCTAACTTTATTTCGTTTCTTTGCTTAGGTATTTTGTCATCGAAGCTTACAGTGCTTTTCGACTGTTGAAATAAGAAATAAAAAAATATATGGGTATTCCTTGAATGGATTGGTTTGCTTTCAATGGATGCATTCATACCAATGCCTCCATGAATAAGAATTCAATGGATTTCTAAAAGGTTCTCATTAAATGACACATTTCTAAGTGCTCTCTTTGTTTTTAGAAATATATTTAAAATAATTATGGGTTTGATAAATTTATCTTGAGCTTACAATTTTTACTGCTATATTATGAACTATTTTCTTCTGTTCCCCTTGTGAAATGTGACCTATTTATCAGTTGTTACTGCATTTGAAAAAGTGTTTACTATAAATAAATCAACGCTGGTTTTATTTTAGTATTTAATGTTACGTAAACCGAGCCCACCTGTTGTTGTTGTGTGAACAAGAAACTAGGTAACTGACAAAATAAGTTTCGGTAGCAACATTTTTTCGGTATTAAGATATAAAAACATGCTAATGTGTATAGATTTTAATAAATGTTAATCGACCGTTACCTTTCGCCTTCGGTGGAAAATTCGCAATAAATTAAATGGTTAGTAATATCTATAGTATATGTTAGGCTGTTTAAGTCGTCGAGAAATATAGCGGTTACCTTTCAATATTCGATTCCAAATTTTATACATTTATTTGCTTCGACCTATATATCATATAGTTATATTTTGTTATATCGTATACATATACATACATTTGACTCTTACACCATCTTAATCACACAAATCTATTCCTACAACTACTAAGCACATTTCTTAATTCACTAGCGGCTCTCCCTTCGCATCGTCCCAAACAGGGAAGCGCTCTTTACCGCGTTCGGTGGCGTCTTGATATTCATATCCCGGATCGATTGTGCGATCGAAGGCACCTCGCTTTACGCGTTTAACACGCCTATGAGGTATGAGCGAGTCCTGCGGTATCTCCTGTTTCAAATGAATAATTTCGTAAAATTCTGAAGAAAGAAATTTCATATACTCACCTCTTCCAGGCGCAGAATTGGCCAGGCAGCACCGGGGCCACCAAAAAGTGGTTCTGCGTCCGTTTGTCTCGGCCCGCCGATAAGCCAGATGCACAAGCAAAGCAAAAGTAGCACGAAGCTGGCAGCGGATTTCATAATTGTTCTATTTGAAGTGTCTTTAAGTAATGAATAGAATAGGCTTTATGCCAGCGTACAATTACTGTGTGCTCAATTCACTTTCACTGGTAGTTCCACATACGATCGTCTACACTTGGACACTGAACTGGCAGAGAGAAGTCTTTTTCTAAAATATAATTGTACACATAATTATTTTCTCAAAGAATTATAAACACATATGTACATACTAGTGTGTATAGGAAAGTTTGTTGATATGCTCCTTCTACTCATTTCTTGTATTTCACTTAATATTTTGGTTTCTAGTTCTGTGTTTACATTTGTTATTGTTTCTAGTCGAATTTCATTTGCCATGGCGCCGCAGCAGGCGTTGAGGGTGCTGTGTTGTTGTTGTCGTATGCATTGTGTGACATTTCTCAGCTAAAATACAAAACGTCGATTTGAACAGATGTTTTCGAGAGAGCAACCTTACCGCATGCTCCGTGCTCGGAGATGAGGAACTGAGAAATCATATGATCTGCCTCAGCTGTTGATCGCTGAATCGAAAGTGTTTCAATATGGTTGTAGTTGTATATATATAAAGAAAAAAAAATTTACTCTCTCCTATATTAATAGGGTACATATGCAACTATAAATGTAAACAGGGTGTTGGCTATTGCAGTTCTGATCTCCAATAAATAATAAAATAATGATGAAAACTTAGTTCGAATTATTAACGGTCTTATGAATCATAAATCGGTAGTTCAAAATATTTTGATCATTATTAAGAGAATTCTGACTAAATACGAAGGTTACAATTTTTAAATCCGGCCTTGTAAACTTCTATCTTACATTTCTGTTAAAGACTGACATATTTCATAATAGATGCAGAACTTTCTGAGGCATGGATTACAATAGGGTTTTATGGCAACAAGTATATAAAGTAGATTTTTTAACTAAAATCGCTGTCAAAACAGTTTTAACCATGTGAACACCGGAAAAATCAATTAATTGCGAAAATTAAAATTGCTTTTCGAAATATACATACCTAAATCACTCTGCAAAGTGAACTTGCAGTTTTCTCGTGTTCCGCTAACAAGTTTTCTTTTTCTTGGAAGTGCTGTCAAACGATTTGAGTATTGTCATATAGACTGTTGACGAATGACTGTGAAATACCAGTTTCAAATACTAAAAAATTCTGATGAATTGATTTAACGGAACAAGATGTTCAATGTGCAACATGTTCAAGGTGAAAAATGAAAAGTACTTTCACAAAGTGGGCGTTCAAGCAACTTTTGGAAATAAAAATTCACTTCTAAAATATATTTCACATTCTTTGTGTGCCTGCTTCTGTAATCATACACTCTACTTTGCATTCCGGATGACACCTCAAGCGTTTTATGTTTTTTTTCCGCAATTCTCATCGAATGAACTGTTCATCATTTAACGCTTTCAGATTAATTTGATTATGACCTTCCCCATTGGATGAATGTCTCTTGGACATATGTATGATATATATAATATATGGAAGTATGAACTATTAAAAGCAAAAGGTCATTTAAAATATGCTATTTTGATAATTTGGTTTACGTAAGAATCCCCTACTTATATTCAGTTTTACTTTGATAATTTCCACCGAAGCTTATTGATAATTTTTGGTTTAAACTGAGAAGGGACTTTCAATCCGGTGATTTTTTTAATTTTAAATGTAGCATATAAAAGCATTATAAATATTTGCAGTATCTGTTGCAAATCAAACCATTTGGAATTGAATTCGCATACAGTTCGGTTCGAATACTCGAAAGAAAAAATCGTAAAAATGTCTGTGAAAGTATTTATTTTATTTTGCTTTTTGAGCTCAGTCCTAGCTTATCCTGCAAATCAGCAGGATCAGTGGTACCAAGTAAGTCGATTATTTAGTTTAACGTTACAATAAAGACTCTTGTGTCAATCCTTAACCTCAAAAAAAAAAAAATATATATATATATATAATTTTCTTCTTTATCATAACCCACAGCCGCCCCAAACACAGCCTCAGGTCAATTTACAAGGAGGTGGTAGTCCTAAGCAAGGTATTGATTTGAGTCTAGACACGCGTGTGCCTGTCTGGCAAAGCAGTAATGGTCGACACGAATTCGATGCCACTGGACATTACTCGCAACGATATGGCAATAGCCCTCCTAATTTGGGAGCGGGCGGCATATACACTTACAGGTTTTAAACCTACTGCAAAATAAATATATTATAATTAAAGTGTTGACAGTTGTAAATCATTAAAATATCAATAGTAAAGTAAATCAGTTTTAGATACTTTATTTTATTTCGTGGAGAAAGTTTGATCTTTGTCGGAGTTTTGAGTTCTAGTTCATTTATATAACAGTTTAGTGCATAAATGTAGGATATGCCTCTAAAGCATATTTGTGAAGTTATTCAATTTGAAGAGACATTAGAAGGGATTAATTTCAAGATCATTTGTGTTAAGATATGGCATTCGTACTATAGTCTTCTCGGAAGTTATGTACTACTCTAGTAAAACTATCTAAATCAAGCATATAAAAACTGATCAGGATCATAAAAGAAATTGATTTATGGATGTCTGCCTCTCCGCGTGAAGAAGCAGAAAAATTAAGTTATCTTTGCGATACTTGATACAGATGGTTTTGGGACTCTGAGAGAAGTAATATAATTTAGTCGACTATGAAACTACGAAACAAATTTGGTTGTCATATGTAGATATCCCACACCTCCATATTTCAACATTACTAAGCAGTGATTACTATCTATAGAATTATTCCATATAGGGTCAATTTAACAAAAATATTGTCACAGAAGTTTGGAGCGGCTGATGAAATCAGACAATGACTGTGGAATCATCCGCCGCTTCACCTTATTCGCCTGATTTGTTGCCTTTTTTTCTTTTCTTAAACTCCTGTGACTATTCTACTAAACACGTCTTAAGTCGGTTGAAACCATAAAAAGAAAGTTGGGCGGATAAAAAATGTGTGCGTGCACAAGGTTGGAATCTGAACAATGGAGTTTTTAGGTAAATTTTATGTTTGTAAAAGTCTACGCTTTGGTAGAAATTTGAAAGATTTTATAAAAATTTTAATGTATTCACTATACATTTTCAATATTTCCCTGGCTTTGGCTATAGCACAGAGGCCTCGAGTTCTGTTACGGTAGCAACATAGAACGAGTCGAGCTAACTTCATGCAAAATATATTTACGTGATTATAAAATCGACGTTTAAAAAAATGGCGAAACCTTCAACGATTTGACTTATTCCGGAAGGTCAGTAATTTTAAAAACAAATAAATAATTAATGTAAGCAAAAGTGTGTAAATACCGTCTCTTTATTAATTGACGAGACTAATGGAAAGCTCATCGATGAAAAGCACTTCTGATGAATTGATAAAAACACCAAAGCAATAAATCTATTAATTAAATGAAAAAGATTTTCTTAATAAACAGCAAATCATGATTAAGATGTTTTCAGCATCGGCTATGTACAAACACGCACACCGCTGTGGTTGGCTCTCCCAAGAATTCTTCACATTTATGAACCCATATACACTATGTGTCTACTAGTATATGCGTTTGCTTTTCGGCTCTTTTTTATTTTAAGAGAAACAAATTGTTGTGTATACAATTGACAATTAACCTTCTAGGAAACAGTCAATATGCTCATTCGCGCCATCTGCCCGCTGACGGACGCGCTAAGCGCTCGGACGCTGTGTTGTAGGGGCGAAACGGTAGACATTATGGCGTTCACAGCAAATCGTCGGTGAATATGCTTGTCTCTAACTTGTTCTTACTTTTGTTTATTGCTAACAGAAGCTTTGGTTAACAAGAAGAAATACACTTGGGCGTCAACGCGCATTTGTACAATTTTGAAGTTTTTTTTTAGTTTTACCAAAGAGGAATTTAACGAATTACTTGGCGTAATTGCTGTACATTTTTAACGGTGTACAAAGTGTCAAAGCTTTGCAACATTGAGTAATGAGCTGCGATGATTAAGTGGCTGAGTGTGATAAGCCGATGACTAACCAATGACTTCAAACGGTTATAATTTTAAATTGCATTGTTTTCTAATTAAAACTCATACTTCGAAAATAGAATGAAAATTTAGTGTGTGCATACATAAATATGTACATACAGTTGCATTAGTTTGAAGGCTATCCTCTTAGGACCTTAGACATTTAATGGTTAAATACTTAATTTGATAAGAGGGTTAAAAATTGAACACGAAAACGTTAACTTTGGTTGCACTGTGGCTTCTCAAATAAAAAAGTTTTTCAACAAGGATTTGATTTGGATCGTTCATGTCAGCCTTATGCTGTAGTGATTCGATATGGAGAATTCCGATAAATGAGCTGCGTCTTGAGGCGGAAAGAATGTGTGCAAAATTTCATATCAATATCTTAAACACTGAGAGACTAGCTCGTGTATGTACAGACAGACGGACGTGGCTAAACCATCACGCTGATCATTTATATATATATTTGGAAATGTCTTTGACGTTTATTTCTGAGTCTTCAGGGTATAAAAATGATAAATATTCTAAGAAGTAGAGAAAAGATATTGAATTTCATATAAACCACGTTTAACATTTAGAGGTGTAAACTTATCCAAAACTGCGACATTCCAGTAGATCACTAAAGACGCAGAGGTAAATTGTCGAACTACTAATTAGGTGTTTTGAAAGTCTAAGGTAATAAATGCATAAGTCAAGCTCTATTCGTTAGTAAACTGTATCGGTTCATTGGTTGGAGCAATCGCTCGTAGAATTACAAAAATACTCGCGTGTGTGTCAACGCGCATCACTTTAAATGGGGCAAAAAGTCAGTTTAGAAAGATAGCGCCAAAATGACTCAAGACATTAACCCCCGCAAGTGCCGTATCTTCATACCAAGGCATCTTGGCATGCTACATACATACTACCTATGTATTTATATATGGTCGTATAAATGTAAGATTGAAGACGATCCCTCTAAACCTACCTATTTAACGATGCGTGGGAATTGAACGAATGCAAAGTGTTGAGAAAGATTTCTGTGATTTTCCGACGATTTGAAAATGTCGATTTCACATCACAGAAAAGGAGCAGTCAATTAAATTCGAAGGTAGACATTCAAAGCGGTGTCTCAAACTGATGACGATTGACGATTGCTGGGCTGAGATGGAGTTGCAAGCATCGCTGAACATTCGTTATTCAGTTTTCCTAAGTTTAATGGTTCGGTTATTTTATTGCGATTGACTCTGCCAAATTAATTGAACCGACAAGTGTTTGCATGTACATTTACCGTTATTGTGTATCCCAAACAAAGGTGGGTGTGTGTAAATACATTCTATATATACTCGTTGCATTCGCAGTAGCTTTGCATTGTCAAACAATTTTTGCTCAAAACGCTCCTACCTAAAGCTTTCCCCATCGGCACTGGTGTTTGCTTTAATCCGCATCCATTTTGTGGGGTACACACGTTTTTTAATAGATCAAAGCAAATAAACACCTACGATGTTAGGGTGACACTCTCAGACCGTTATGGGATACTCCAAAATCGCAAGCTTTTGGCAAAGCCACATGTGTATATTATATAGGGTGCTTCGTAGCCTTCGGACAAGTGAGCTTTATATAAGTTACTAAGGAATCACTTTACCAGTCCTCGTTTCAATTTCGATTACTGAGGGCACCCTTAATATAATAGTGTGTATGTTATGTATTTCAATCAATACATATCTTAGCTTATAAAAAGTCACAGAAAAGTTTTGCTCAATTAAATAAATAAATGCACACATACATATGCACAAACTGTATTCAAGTGCAGCGGTGGAGTTGTCCCAAACGACGCTTGAGTGCAAGAATCGTTTAGTTGGCGGAAAAATTTCTCCTCGCCATGCTATAAATCAAGTACAAATCACTTGACCTCCTACAACGTAAAGTCTCTTACTTTTTGCTGCCGTTGCCTCTCTCGCTGCACCCCTCTAATTTCCACCAGCCGAACAATGGATGGTGGTGCGATTGGTGACGGCGTGCTTTTTGCTGTTTTTTTTTGTTGTTGTTTCTCACATTGACAGTGATATCGAAAAGCGGCGTAGTGACTGCCATTTAACCCAAGTTACGAGCGCTGGCTTAACGGCGGTCGAGGGAGCGCTTTGTGCCGCTTGTCACTGCCTTAGTTCAAATTTGCCAATTTACATAGAAAAATATTGACACAAACAAACAATTTATCTTGCAATTTATTTGCAATTTGGACCAGAGTGCTTCCCATTGCGGAACAGATTAGACCACCATCGCTATTTGCCAGCCTGGCCGGCTGCCATTGAGCCGCCATCGCCTTGCCACAGCCACAGCCACAACCGCATCCGCTGCCACTAATTATGCGGCAGCGTTCTGCTGACGATTTGTCGCACCGACGCGCCGCAGCCAGGGTGTCCAATGGCAATTGCTAAACGCGGCTGTTGGCAATTGAACTTTGTGTATGTTGTGTGGTGGCGACTCCTGCGGTTGCGGTAGCAATTGGGTTTCCAACAACAACAAGTCAGCCCAGCGTGGCAAAAGTCATTTTGACATACCCAATTTTTTCATATCGGTTTGCCTTTGTAAGCATTTTTAATCACACACTAACACGCTGACATTTTCATCCATTTGTAAATATATACGCTCGGCATTTTCACTGCAATTTGTTTCTTCAAACTTAATTATTTTCTATAGGCAACCTTCTGATTTTAATTTCATTTGTCACGGCCTGCACGAGTATTGGGTGTAGTTATTGTTTTTGTTGTTGTTGTATTTTCAATATTAGATGGGTTCGTCATGGTGTATTTATGACTATCGATTGTTGTACTCAAAGAGTGATGCCAGCAGCCGGATAATGGAGCACCAATAAATTTGAAAATATTTGTTTATTTATAAAATAATTTATTTTAATAGATGGACTTACAATATCATTGCACTCAAAGCATACATGGTGCAAGCATGTCAATTAAGAGTTGGGCTGAAATGTCATTCGGTTGCTTCGCTTAAGTTATTTTTATGGCCGGATTCGTCCCCCTATCTTTTATGACCTTTACTCAACGTTCTTCCCGGGTTTGTTAGTACGAGACTGGCGGAGGCATGCTTTATAGCCAATACAAAACGTGTTAAAACAAATTAACTTGATTTATTTTGGTTTCGGCTTAACTTTGCAGCACCTTTCGTCAGATTGTTGAACAGTTTCGACGTCGTATTAGTAAACTCACGTTTCATGCGTTTGATGAATGTTGGATCATTAGCTGCGTTGTCAAGCATCTTTTATGTGACTTCTGCTACACGTCGTTTTTGCAAAAGATCCAGGTATTCTGGTACGAGCTTTGTACCCGAATCATGAAAGAAATGTTAAGCTCTTCTGCTATCTCTCTTCTATTAACACCACGATTTTCAAGCACTCTTTCCTTAGGTTTTTCGTTCTTAAATCGTTTTTCAACATAAAAAGGTTTGTACCTATTAAGAAAATTGTAGACCAATCTTAGTGAAATTTGGTCAGACTGTACAAGGACAGGACTGACAATGTAAAAATCCGAAAGAGAATGCGGATCATTCTAAGTTGCTTGTTGAAGACGGCAGTTGAAGACATGTAATTTGTAGGAGTTTGAAACTTTTAATGCGGAATAGCTGAAACCTGTGTAACAATTATATCGTGAAAAAATAACTGATAAAAGTAAATCATCTCTATTATTCAAATCATCAAATTATTCATATAATATGTAATGATCACCCAACTGGGTTTACTAGTATTAGTATTAGTAGCACATATCTAGTGTATATGCAAGCTTGTGAGTACATTACAAGCTGAAAAATTCACCACATAAGTACGTGGAAGGCAATAAGCACTTTGCGACTCATCTTGCAAATTGATAACAACCATATATATTCGTTCCACTCATGATTGATTTCACGGGAATCCCACAGCACGACTACATTCGAATACTGATATGTATATATACATACATACATACAAATGGGTGGCGAGTCTGAGAATTGCGAGATCGCTGCATTGAACAAACAGTTTGATATCAACAACAGACTTTATAACAGCACGAGTGCCGCTAAATTTGCAAGAAGCTTTAATTCAATTTCATTAGTAAAATAAAATAAAAATGTTCGAACTGAGTAAAATACTTTTAGTAACGCTTTCGTTTTTCATTGTTCTACTCGCTTTGGCCAGCGCGCGATACACAGGTAGTGAACAGGAGAACAAACGAGTGGGATCTGTAAGTCCAATTGGAATATTACACAATTAATTACTTGCATAACTAACGGTTCTACTATTTATACACATAAACAATTATTGATAGATATTTCAACCGGAACCAGACCCGACCATATTTCGTCCCACTATTGAGGGGGCAAAACTAAGTGGCGTACCATCCATGGAGATCAATTACGGTATGGACTATATGGAGTAATTATATAATATCGCTGATGGATTGAGGTCAATGACCCTGCTCTTCGGTGGAAAGTATTTAGCGCAAGCTATTTTCCGTTACCTCGTAATGGTGCAAATATTATTAAGACAAAGTGTAGTTAATGTTCACCTAAATGCCAGCACTTCATAAACACCCTTATATGTTTGAATGTATGTATGCACTTATTTAATATAGTTCACGATTACTCAGCTGTTTTAGCAAGTGTTGTGATGACACTAATGCATTTTTAATGAATTGTCGAAAGTGATTTTAATCTATAAGAAATTATGTTTTAGACTTTCTTCGCGTCAACCTACACACAACACACACACGCATGCATACATAAAAATAATGCTCGGCTTCTCCGCCGCTCTGTTGACAAATTAGCAGTGAGAAAAGCTCTTGAAATCCGCTTAATTAGCAATGACATTAGGAGGAATATTTTTTTATGCGGATTTCTTGTGGTTTTTGCTGTTGTTGTTGTTAAAGTGGCACAAACAATGGCTGAGGTGCAAAAGCGGGAGCTGACAAAAACGTCAAAGATGACAGTTAAATGAAGAAGAAAAGGCCGACGGATGTAAAATACACGAAGAAGAAAGTTATTCGGCAAGCACATGGGCGATAAAGTTGCATGTGAAACAGTAGAGCAAATAAGTTGTGAAGTTTTTCTTTTGTGATATTCTTTGAATTGCAAATGCGACAATTTTTCTGCGAAATTGTGTCACGAAGTTACTAGTGGCACGAAAAGTACCGAAGCAATAATGTGTACTTAAGAAGCGATTAAAATGTAATTTGTGACAGATGACAAATTGGTGCTTATTTCTTTCCGCAAATAAATACGAACAGGTGTTTCTGAAAAGTACAGACTTATGTATGGCAAATAGTTGAACCGAAATAACAGTGAAAGGGCTAAATAGCATATTTGCGGATGGGTAGTTTATTTTATGAAGCCGATGAGGTTGTGGATGAATTTTCTTAATTTTTAAAAAGGGTTAAAACTTAGGGCTATATTTTGCACTTAAATTCCACAAGATATCCCACTTATTGCTATTATGATTACGGGCTGGAGAATAAGTGCTTTAAAAGGTAATAGGTTCTGTTGGAAAACTTTAGTTTTAGAATATACGTGGAAAAAGTCTGGACTACAAAATGACTGGTAACCTCTTTTGAGTATCACATTTTGTCAACTAAAATGAACCTTTGATGTGTGACATATTTATCACATGGGTTTCTGAAGACTTATCTCAGGGTTAGTTTCCCCCAATACTTTCAATTTTGTCTGTGTATTTGCATATTTGAATGGAAGTTTAAGGGTGCCTGCAGAGTGCAGTAATGTAATTGATGGAGCTTTTTTTCTATGCGCATTACCTTTGATTGATCTTCAGTCCTTTTAAGAATATACATTGGCGCCAAGGCCGTGCCATTTAATTGTAAATGTTCCTTCTTGTCCTCTTATATTCACAATAGCAGAAACAAAAAACCGCACTCCGCTTAAAATATGAAACAAAATATGTATGTTCACATTACGTCTTGGAATGGAACAAACGATACAAGTATTCGTAAAGTAATTGGAAAAATGCGATCACCTCCTCGTAGATCTATACTTTAACAGTCATTAAGCGTGCAAGGAAAACAGTTGATGTAATTGACTAATTGATTGCAAGCGCTCAATAAGAGGAATGCAAAGAACACCTTGCAGAAAAGAACTTAAATATACACGAAGCTAAAATGCCAGTTCGCTGTTGATCGTTTTTCTTGAGCAATTTTTTGTGTTCAATTAAATCGAATTGAAAGTAACAATTGTTGCTGCCTCTAAAATGTTGTTGCTGCTTGCAGCTGTCGTTACAGTACGCCGCTTCTGCCGCTGCGGCGGCCGTTGAGCTGTGGCACGACCTTCCTATGAAAAATGAGAGTATAATCCGAGTTTGATGGAATAAGTTGCACGCAGTGTTGTTGTTGGTGACGGCGGCGCTGACAGTGATGGCGGTCGTTGCACGAATTGATACCCACAGCTGTTCTGAGTGGCAAAATGAGTGCGCCAATTCAATGGCACTTGGCGCCATCCGCTTCGAAAACAAATATCACAATATTAAAGCAGCTTGAATGGCGAGCGGCAACGCGAGCTGACGGTGAATGATGAATAGAACAGGGAAAGGAGCAGGGTGCTGCGGACTGCCAATTATGATTGGCAGTTATGGTCGAACGATTATTTATTCATTCCTTTAACTAGCATATCTACGAATATGTGTGTGCATACATGTTTCTATATATATAGAATGTTTGCTGTTTAATAGATGGTGTTTGACGCTACCAGTTAATTCTCGTCGGCTATGTGATTCACTCAAATGCAAAGCTCGCGCATGCGATTCGATGCACTTTGCCGCAACGTGACTCAGATCGCTCATTGGCAGCCAAATTAATTTCTGCAATTTTCTTCGAATGCTCGATTATTTGTGGCACTTAATTTGCTTATGCGCTTGTTTACACAAATACTTATTCAATCATGGGCCGCGCCACAACACACACACACACATATATACTTATATACATACATACATATATATATGAATGTCACATGTGAAAATTTTTGCATACTTTATATTGGCATATTGCTGTTTCTCTATCTTGATGAGCTAGCTAGCTATTCAATCGTTCTGTAACGGTATAACCAATGGCATTAGCGCATTCCACAAATCTTCTAACTTCTATGCTTGCTTACCATTTAACATAAGCTTGTAAACCTCAATTTCCTTCTATGGCTTCGCAAGCTAAGCTTTGAATTCAGCACATCTGCCATTTCAGCTGATGATCAATGGAGATCCACCGCTTGCATCGCTTCAATGCATCCACTTAGTGTTAAGCAAACTAAAATAAAATCTTCAATAAACTTGTAAATTCATTTCTCCATATAAAACTGTGGAACACGGCCTTTTAGACCTTTACTCGTGGCTCTTAATAAATCACTTAGCTGCATAAGTCCATTAGAAGACATATTGTAATCAGAAAGGGTCATTCAATAGGAATGATGTGTGGGTATTAAAAACTGATTTCATTCATTCATGTACATATACATATATGATAAATAATTACATGTAATGTACTCGTAGATCAATAGACCGGTGCACTAAAAAGTCGAACGATTTCCGATTAAGCGCCTTTTATATAGTATGTAGATGTTTAGCTGCTGTTTGTAAAGCAATTATAGTTTATGTAGAAAACAAAATATTTTGTTACATATTATAATAACTCTTTTATGCACCGGTGGACACTTTTCCTTCTACTACCTTCATTTTCCATCTACATTTCACCAAACACTTTTAGAACTGTTTAAATCTGTTATAGCAACAACTCAAGGTGAGCAGTAAGGCTACGTGATTTCAGTCTTCGGTATTGCATGACCGTTATTGAGCTATTCCAAGAAGCTCCATCCAAAATGGAACTGGAACAAAAATCTTTTCACAATGCAGAGGAAAGTACAATAACCTCCCAAAAGAAAAGCCGGCAGAATCCTTAGAGGCCATTCAAAGGTGAGCGCCTTTATTGCAAATATAAAGTTGAGGTTATGCTGCACCGAAATTAGTTTGTTTTTTCCTACAGGGCAAACTACACATTGTGACTTGACCTATTAAGAGCCATGTTAGAGTATTAAAGGTATACACTCGTAAAATCGTAAAACACCAGTACTTGATTGCGAATTGCCGATTCGCTGTCTTCCATTAAACAATTCGGCAAATGTCGGCAAACATAGCTAATAAATTGCGGTGAATGTCATCGCAGCAATTTAGCTCCGAATATTCGAAGATGCTGAGGCTGAGGTTGATGCTGACGTTGTTGTTGCGGCTGGTAATTGCTGTTGACGACTGCCGAAGTGCAATAAATAAAAAGAAAAGAGTTAACTGCTTTTAGGCAGCGCTGTTTTTTGCCCAAAGCTGGGGGCTAGATGAGACTAACAGCTTTCGGAGTTGGAAGAAGCTGACTTCTCGAAAATGGCATAAATATTTTATTTTCAAAAAACACGTATGCATTTTTTGTTGCAGCAAACCAACATCCCCCACACTCCTTACACACAGCCACAATCAATCGGCTGTGTGCCGATCACGTTTTGCAAATTAGCCAAAATTGTTGCTACGAGTGCAATAAAAATCCGTGCATTAGCAACAGCAGACAGCAAGAACAAAACGGTGGCAACAGCAACTATAACCGTATGTATTTGCCGTAATGATGATTGAATTTTGTGCCACAATTACAAACACACAAAGCGACATACACACACGCGCAGTCACATATTGGCAAAGGTTTTTGTGCGCATGCGCGACACCTTGTAGCAAAGGTGGCATGTACCTGCGCCAACAGCGATAGATGGCGGCCGCAAGATCAATTTGAACTGACCGCATGCGCATCAAGCGTTTCGGGTGCAAGTGGGGAGGTGAACTGCATGTGTTGCTGCAACACACTTTGGCCTGCCACCGCCATTCGAGCGCAACAACAAGTTGGGATTGCGGCGCTCTGCAGCGGTACTGATTGGGCCGCGATAAAGATGTGCGCTGATCGCGAGCAAATACGAGCGCGTGTGCAACAATTTCACTGGATGCGCTTGCTGCTGGTAAGTGGGCTGCTCAATAAGTGGAAATAATAGTAATAATGCGGCATTTGCCATTTCGCCATTTCGCCAAATCGCTACCTTGTTCTTCTACTTCTTCTGCTTCAGCGTGCCGAACTCACATCGGTTTGCAGTGCTGTTGCCATTCTTCGTACCATGAACTCATATTACAATAACTGCAAATGCTATTAGTCGGCGTATATAGATAGGTTTTAGCTTTCATAATGCGCTGTATGCCACGCGGCGTGGCAATATGCCCATTTCGCCGTTGATAACTTCCTGCTTGATCTGCCCAAAATGACTTCTGTGATTGTGTCCCACTGATCTCTGGCCATTGACTTGTATTGGTTCACGAAGTGTGCTTCTTACAGCTAGTTGAAATACATACGTACATACATATGTACATATATGCATAGTACATGTCATGAGGCGGAATCTTTTCAGTGTATGGGTAAAATGTTAGATAAACATTCGTGAGGCTACTGCCATAATTATTGATTCTGGGTCCGAATTTGATAGCACAAATAAACTCTTTAAGGTTCGGAAGAACTTCTTCGAATTCTACTCACAGTTTTCGGAGTATAAAGGCGGTTCTTATCATATGTGTGGTTTGCATGATGTGTACGGCAAAGCGCTCGATTGGATAAAAAACTTTCTCATGTTATAACTATGTTACACTTTGTGACGTAATATCATGAGCGGAGAGCCATCATAAGTACAAAAATCAAATTCATTGTATATTGGTTATAATTTAGACACATATTCGCCTTACAACTCGATTACCGTGTTATCAGATTAGAAATGTGGTATAAACCTAGTCGTATCTATTATTTTGTCCTAAAAGAGTTCTCATGCAATTTGAACGGCTACAATTCTGAATTACTAAAAAAATTTAGTTATAACATGTGGAAGAAAAAATACAATATTTTCAAACCAATATTTATTTATTTATTCGGAAACCTATCATTTTTTCCTATATTTATAACATAAATTAGGCATCTGTGGATCGGAAAGTATGAAATGATTCTTCGAAAACCCATCATTGTACTCGTTTATTGTTGGTATATTTTCCTTGTAAATTTTAGTGTAAAATATTATACCGTTCAACCGCTACAGAGGTAAAATAAATTATTTTTGTTGGCTGCTAATAGCAGATAAGGACTTGATCGGCTTATGGTTATATGATGAAATCGCAACATACCACGATTGTGCAGTACTTGTGTTAGCTTATGACAATAATTTTATAAAATGCGATTTAGTTTTAAATTTTATGCCTTTGATCTAACCCCACAAGTTTCGCCTTTCGTAATATTCTTCTCAAACACGCGTTTGGTGCAAACTTCAGACCATTAATTCAGCACTTACTGAGTTTTCTGAACTTCGTGTATGAACAAATGTTTTGCGTCGGCTAAGATCGTCGGCAAGTTTTTTAACCTATTGTCCAATTGAATTGAATTCCCTGACGTGTATCCAATTTCCAGTTTACAAATTGTTATTGCCCAAACTCCCAATGCCAAGTGAAATATGCCAATTCCAGTCATTCGCCTTATTGAAGTTCAAAAGTTCCATGAGAAGCCGAACAAAGCCAATGAGCAGTAGACGAGTGACCAGCTGTCACATCGCGCAAACGGTCGTAGGTCAGTGTTGGCATGTTTCGCTACAGTAATTTCAATGATGACAATAACAATAACAACAACAAATGTCAGGAATACCCACTGCGATCATATACCCACCCATACACATGTGCATACAGTTACTTGTGCGATTACACACGAAGGTGATGTGAGAATTTCTTAGTAAGTACTTTGAGGAGTAATAAAATTAAATGTAGTGGAACCAGTATTGACCAATATGCGTGTGTATGTGTGTTTGCGTGTAAGAGTGCTTACTAGATTTGCAGTGTTTGTTTCAGTTGCATGTGGCACACATAACGTCCAACGTCCTAACTGCGTTCGTACCTGTAGACTGCATGTGTTTACTTAGCGTCATAGCGGCACCGGCAGCGACGGCGGCAGCGTCTAACAGCAATTTGTTACATTGGTGAGGAGATTAGATATGTTGCTGCGGCCACTCGTGGTGTTGGTGGCACTCAACGGCTTTGATGGCGCTGCAATTGTTGCGCTCTCCTGCGAAGCTTTTGCTGTTTGCTTGGGACATGTTGCCGGTGTAATGACGATTTGTATCCAATTATTGTTAATAACGCGTTTGAGAATTGATTGGACGTTGCCTTGACGTTGCAAATAATAACCAATTTCTAAAGACTCTTAGAAGCACAGTTCTTGCAATGGAAGAGCATAGTTAGGGTTAGGGTGTGAGGTTAAAGTTGAAACTAAAAATGTTCAATAGTGATCAACATGACACCTGCATTCCTCATTCACTCTCGGAAGAATGTCGAAATAGTTTCCAATAATTGAGATTTATTTCATGTTCTTAGACACAACTTTTGTGCGGCAGTTGCTAGTTTTTTAGAACCTTAGACGATTTCAAACCAAATCTCAAACATAATGCAGAAATTCACCATTAACAGTTATAATTGTGTGTGGTAATATCCAGTAGAGTATAGTACTCTTCGGAAGCTCATTGACCTATTCTGTTTGCAAACAAAAAAGGAAAAATATCCAAACTTATTAAGTCAGTCGTTTGAGCTTAATGCTGAGAATCGTTTCAAAACTCCGCATTAATTTATCAGGTTTGTTTATTAGCTTCGCTGGCTGACTAGTTTCTTCAGTATTTTATGTAATATGCACCATTTAGGAAAAAATTATATATACAAACCTACGTACGTATATATATGCAAGCGATACAGCAGCCTCCCTTCTACTTAAAAAGATTATAAAAAACTAAATTAAATACAATGCAAGTAGCATAAAATATGGTTAATATTTCCGTTATGACTTAAAAAAATATTTTCATGATTTGAAAATATATGCCAAATATGCCTATATTTGGTAATGTTGTTACGTCTTGTGTAAGGTGACAAAAAGTTTTTTTCTATATAAAAGATGTCCTTGCTTTTGCGTACGTTTTTTTTAACGCCTTTGGCAGCATTTGGTAACATTTCCATTTTATGTTTGCTATAAGGCACAACAGTGTTCCACATCATTCCCTCCCTACACTCTTTTTAGAGATTCTTACGTTTTCTATCAACACGTAACTCCAAATTATCGTCTTTAAAAATATTTAACACATTTTTGCGAATCGCAATATAAGTATGCTTGCTTGCACTCATTGACTCGGTTGCTGAGCGGTAAAGAAGAGAACAAGGACACCGTCTATTTGGCGAGACTGCCGCAGAACGTAGTCTTCGATTAGAGTCAAGTGTAAAATACCATCAGAAATGACATAAATGCAAATATTTTTAACATCACAATCTCTCTTTCTCCGAATTGAGTATTGTGCCAATATGCCACTAAATATATTATTTCTAGTATGACTCCATTAATTATTCTTTGAAAAATGCACTATTATGCACACATGCATATACCATAATACACAGTAGTGTTTAGGATTGTGGTCGATCACCAAAAAAGGCGTTTAACTCCCGTTGCTTTTGACGCAATAAACATGCAAATCGATTTGACGATAGACATCGTGACGATGCGGTCAATTCTCGTGGCATGAAGTACTGCGCACCTGCAGTGAGAACAAATGCACATACATACAGAAATAGAGGTAGATAGGAGTCAGCTGAAGTCAAAGCCGGAAGCGCAATTTGCATATGCACAGCTTAAATACTTCTGCATATGTCCGTATACGCATATATATTCATATATATATACATATGTATATGTGTGTTGCATTGTTGCACATGTGCACCGTCGAACTGCCGCGGACGTCTGTGGCCAGCCTATAGGCTGGTGCTACCGACCGCAGGTAGCTACCAGCTATAACCACTTGACGTAATAATTGTCGACTGACGCCAATGTCAATAAAATTTCGCCATATTATCACACTTACCGACAACGATATCGCTGCAACTTCTTTAGTGTCCATAAGAATGTAACTCTTTATTTATTTCGTAGCGCTGCTGTTGGTCGACGTGTTCGCAGACTTTTCGTGATGGACATTTATGAGTGTGCCTCTGTCATTACTTTGTAACAATATTCTGTTTGAGGACACATACATATGTATGCATGTATGTATATGGGCATACGATTCATAAGAGTAGGTAACTTTGGAAGGAATTTCGACAAAATTTTATTGACATGTTAAAATGTGTTTATGAATTACGTCAACTTATGACAAAACTGAATGGCATTTTATCTGCTTCGCATCAAAACAATTTAAAAAATTCTTTACAATTAGCTTTCCCTTAATTGCAAGTAGTATAACCACCGCTATTCTAATTTATTGTCAATATTGTTCATCGGTGTGAGTCGATTCACAACATAATGTCACAGTAAATGTCAGTTTATATTGAATTCACTTGTAAGCTTTTTCAAGTTGTACAAATTCCGATCCATCCTAATCTGCGATATGTCATATAATAGCAATTACTGATTTTTATTATTTATGTAATGCTAGGATTTGGCGAATCCATGACCGTCGATTAATACCGCAGCCTCGGTTGGAATGGCCTTCAGTGCCTTCAGCGAATTTTGGTTTTTTAGTTTCGAGTCATTTTTGGGGCGCCATTCGCTGGATTGTTGGACAGTTTCGATGTCATATAAACCTACGTCTCTTCACCAGTAATAGTAGTGGAGCGGACCCTACTTTCAACGACTCTGTAGCCGTGAATTAATTGGAAACACAAAATTTCAAGCAAACTTTCTTTTCAATGGTAAAATCACATGGTAAAAATCGCCGGACAAACTTTGCACGTCGTTAACGAAGAGCTGTTTGTTTGTCAGCTAATTGACATATGGATATCAAAGTTCTTATGAACAGAAAAGTTGCACCAATCTAGCTAACAGAAATATCGCTTCGGTTTGCGCGCGCAGTTTAAGTGGTCCAGTCCGAGTTAAATTTGAACGTAAAGAGAAAAAGTTTCTAGATAATTGGATTGGCATTTTGTATTGGCTCAAAAAAAGCCTATTTGAAGGTGATAATAAAGTTTTGTATTAAAATATGTGAAAATGTTTTTTTATGTCAGTCCAGGTCAATTTTAGTATACACGTTTTTATATACGAGAAAGCTAATTGTATCTTATTATCCTACGATGTCTTTTATTTCGCGGAGAGTGCAGCGGCTGGGCTTGAATAAACGCCTGAAATTTTTTGTACGAAGGTTCGCATTAGCGCATCTGGTGTAACTTTGAGCTCAAACTAACCTCCCAAGGTGTAGAGGAAATTAGCCGACAAGCACTCTGTGAGTGCAAAATGATAATAAATAAGGAAACCATTCTTGCAAAATGCGTAAAGCAAGACGAAAGATGTGAAATAAATAATCATAAGTCCAGGAAATGTGTATCCAAACACTTGTCAGATTGCATGTCAAATGGTAATAATATAATTTTCTTCCTGCTCAGCGCGATACTCAGCAAAGCCTTAACGCAAAGGCCGCCGCGGATGGGTTCGCTGGTGCGAGAATAAGAACAGCTGTAGAAAATGCAAACAATGTTAGGGAGTAATAAGGCTAAATGCTGCAGAAAGCGCAACAACAAGGACGTTCAATAAGCTGGCAAAAACAACTACAACATCATAAGTATTTGATTTGCATTTCCTAGCCGCAAACAGCTGTTACTTTGCACGACTACAAACCGTTGGCGCAGCAATATCGATAAACGCACGGACACTGGCCAACAGCAGCTCCAGCTCCAGCTCAAGTTTGTTGCAGATCGCGTTGTGACCATTACCATGTGGCAGGCATGTTGCTTTGTTTGCATAATCTGTGCAAATATAACATTAGGGTTCATTTAGCAGCGTTCGAGGCAATTATTATGATCGACAAGGTGTTATAATGGACGCCAGAATGATGCTTAGGCGTTGATTATGCTGCGTCGATCACTTGGGCTTGCGCATGCGCGTGCGTCCGCGAAAGGTAGTGATGAACGCGCGCAAGGTGGAGCGTGAAGATGATCACGAATGCATTTTGTGTAATGAGAAGACAATGCTGTTGTAGCACGTTGCAAAGTGAGCACAATATCTTGGCATTCAGTGTTTTTAAAGCCTCCGTGGTTCTTATTACAAAACAATATGACGAGCAGCTGGAGAGCTTCACGGTCGGCCAATCAGGTGCTGTTCGATTAATCTGCACTTTACGTAATTTGTTATGTCATATTTGCATGCAACAAGCTGCTTGCAACGAGTGCTCTTTACCAAAGGCGGCATGCAACATGTGCGAGAACAGTTAAGTTGGCGAACTTGGCTGTGGCTGCTGTGTCTTTTATAACTGTAAAATCGCTATTCATGACAACAGTGAAGACTCACACTTTTATGGGTTCCAGATCAATGAAGACGTGAAATTAATTTCGAAAATGTCAAGCTTGGGAAATTTAAATTTAAATTTTTATTACGTGCTGCAATAGTCTGACAACACACTTGACTAGTTAAATCTTAAATTCAAGCTCGAAAGAAATAATTATTTCAATTTATGTTTCTAACTTGACAGATCCTACATACATTGTGTTTCCAATTTTTATTTAAGACAAAAATAAATCAATAAAAATCTTCGTTGTTTTGCAAGCTGCGAAAAAGTAGTGTCAATCAATGCCAATGCCAACCAAAAATATATAAAAGCATTCCTGCAGCTCAGAGCAGCAAGATTTGATTATGGGAATGTGTTATTAGCGGAAAGAAACCGCTCAAGTGTAGTTGCACATACAAAGACGGCAATGCGCACACACATGACCTCATATTGCTTGCTTTGGTAATACAACAACAGTCCGATGTGGCCACATTGAATTTCAACTGACAATGCGACAACTCAAATGCTGACATCTTAATGGCACGGAAATTGATAAGAGGAATTTTAAATGTGTATTTAAGCAAACAAGACATAAAAGTCAGCTGAAATGCAGACATGAACGACTATATATGTGTGTGTGTGTGAGTGCGCTTCTGCTAGGGAATCGCAACTTCCTTGCAAATGCTTTGGGACGAAGCAGTTAAAGCGGCACAAGAAATTTGCATGCAAGCGCGCACTACTGCCACCACGCGTACCAACAAAATGAGTGCGAGTTAAACGCTACCCACATTAAGGGGATCTTTAATTTGACAATACAAAAATGAAAAAACTTGTCACTGCGATCTACTTAAATCAGTTTTTCAAATATCAAAGACTTTTTGTGTTATGAGAAGGTTTTTCATAAGAGATAGACTCTTCGAGATGCTGATAGAAGACTGCTGCTTCCCTAACCTCTTGCTGTGTACGAACCGAACGCAAAAGTGCTTGACTTTCGAATCGTACACTTTTAATGCTTCCAAGGAGTATATTCAAATGCACTATAAGGAAAATATGAGATATTTAAGGCTTACTAAAGCCAGAGTAAAAGAAATAGGAACATCCACTAAAAATAGGCGTATTAACCACCCTAATGTAGAAGCACGTGTGAGATCAGAAATCGGCAAGAGTACTGTTTCATTAGTTGGTTCGTCACAACGGCACTATTTAACTGCACTTTTATGGCATTGACTTTGTGGTAAATAACATGTTGGCCTCCGAAACAACCGACCGACCGACAACAATAACAACATAATATTAACGAACAAGGAAGTTCGTGCAAATCGCAGTGCAGCAACTTGTGGGTGCAACGCACTCGTCCGCAGCAAAACACACGCACGCACTCTGCCACATTTACGATGTAAACATTGTTGCCACTTGCAACATAGAACTATTTTGTAATTAGACCCTTAACGGTACACCATTGTCCTGACGACCGCCTGACCATCACTCATACGTGGTTTGGTGAGCAAACGCGTACTTTGTTTTTGTTCCGACAAAATTAAGCGACACACGGTCGAAGTGCAAGCAAGTCGCTGTGGCATAGCTTAATTGCCACGCATAAATAACTGGCGAAATGCCAAAATGCAGACATATGTGCTTATGCACACGCACACACATGCACATAACTGTAATTAAGTGTATAAACAGCAAATGTCAGTGATTGAAAGCTGCTATGGAGTACTCGGACGGACATTCGGCTGCAGCTGCAATTCTGATGTGTGGCATGCCAATGTAGTAGGCTTGTATAGTATTTACTAAAATGAAAAAAATCATTATGGCTGATTTTATTGTTATGGACTCTACGAAAGGTCGAATGAAGAAAACTAACGGATCCAGAAATCAGACTTAGAAAGTGTGCTAAAAATATATATTCTAAAGCAGACCCCTGTGAAACTGGTATTGGACTAACTAATTTGGTACTAAACTTCTAAGTGCCCACATACAAATGTTGCAATTTCTTTAAACAAAAACTTCAACATATTTTATACCCAGCATTAATTATGCTCAAAGCTTCGAGAACACACAGAGTTCTGCCTGTGCTAGAATAGCGCGAAATGTAAACAACATGGACAAGCAAAGCTAATAATATATTTTTGACAATCATCCCACAGCTGCGCTTATGCTCTCGCTGAGGTAATTCTTCCGACAACTTATTAGTTTCTTGCGATCAACATGACGAATCACCAATTACCAAAATTAAAAAGTAATGCTTAAAGCATCATTCTTGATCAATATCACAGATCATATGTATGTTCATACCGGCGTACATACACACATACGAGTATAAGCGGTGAGTAACATTATAATGCGGAAGTTTGTATTTCCTAATTCAATTTCGTCAGAATTTGGTTTTTCTATTAAATTTGAAGATGTAACGTCATTTTATAATTATAACTTTTCCCCTCCTCTCAGAAGCTGCAGCACCGACAACTGCATGTAATAACTACACTTTAGGTAAACATATGTATTACAAGTATATGCTATATAATATATAATTATAAGAAGCTGCGAATTAATAAAGATTTGTACGTCCGCCTCCGTCCGTGACAAAAACAAAAAAATTAATAACAACCGATTATCGCGGCTGTATTTTGTTACACCCATGACAAGAGCATAAAAGAAGCAAATGATTACAAAAATATATTTCGAGATTGAAATATTGCCAAAGTACTCTTCTCAGCTAATAATTTACATAGTCGAGGTGCAAGTGAAATTGATGGTAATTGACTGCCGCAACGCTGTGTGCGCAGCACTCACACACACGCATGCGCATACACATATGTGTGGCGATTTGTGTATCTTTTCTTCTCTAGATTAGCCAACGACATTAAGAAGTGTCTCCGCAATTTTTGTGGCCGCTTCTTTTGGTTCGGCGGCTCTGCGTCGGTTGACGCGCGATTATTTGTCCGTCCAATGTCTTGATATTTATGTTTATTGCACACAATTGTCGTAAATTGGCATTGGAACACATCGTAAATGTTTGGCAGCGCTTGCAATTTGGCAGCATTATGAGCAGCGGCGAGCGCACCAAACGCTTTCGAAGCGGATATTCGTCGTTGTTTGCATCCCAGGCGTCTTTGTGGTGTGCAGTATCTCTCTTCGCATGCGCAGAAATGCCGTTCTGCGATCCTTCGATATATCAAGAAGGCTTTACTGGTTCGGGCTGGTGTGCTTGGGCACTTCCGAGTGTTGGAGTTGAGCTGTTTATTTTATAATGCCTGCAAAGTGTATTTGTTTTTGACAAATTTTTATTGTTGACAAAGATATTTTATTAGAAGCTAATCACTTATTACACAACTCACGACTTTCATGATTAGTTTCCGATTTTTATTTAAAAGCATTTCTCACGAAATGTTTTTTATGGGTTTATTGTATAATCACGTGAAGAGTGCTCTTAGAGGCAGATAAGAAACGCATTTTGTAAACAAAAACCTTCAGAATTTTTATATCTTTTGATACCTTTAGTTGCTCTTCATTTCGTTTACTCTAATACCGTTAAGATTGCGAGAATTTATACACCTCGTGCTATTTGTAAATATTGCTTTCTGTTGACAACTACCTTGAAATCGTTTATAAGTTTTCTCCTTTCGGTATAAATTTTTGTTGTTTTAACTTTTGGAAACTATTAAGCGCCTGTTAGATCGCCATTCAGCCACTCTCTTTCACTGGCTGACAATGCTTTCAATCACAAATCGCTCTACATGGTCTGCTTACTTACATATTCAAGTTGTACAGTTCTCAGAGATCCCCAGTGAGAGTCGAGAACATAAACAGACTTATGTAAGGCGATAGAAATACTTTCGGATCGAAATTAAATATTCCTCTCATTGCGTCGATAATGGTTAACAGGGATAATGGGAAGCCCAACTCTTTCCAGTGTGAGAGCGCCTCGAAATTAACGTTTTTTATAACATTTTCCATTGTAGCCAGATCGGAAAAAATAATAATTTTTCTTCTTTAGAAAGGTTCTTTGCAATAACTTGATTCAGATTTAATTTCGTGAATCGACAATAAAAAATAAAATTGTTTTCCATGCAGGCACTTTACTCCGATCGTTCAGTTAATATGGCAGCTATATGCTATAGTGGTCCGATATTGGCCGTTCCGACAAATGAGCAGGTACAAAATTTCAGATCGTTAGCTTAAAAACTGAGGGACTAGGTTGCATATTTACAGACGGACGGACAGACGAACATGGCTAAATCAACTCAGCTCATCAAGCTGATCATTTATATATATATTTTATAGGGTCTGCGACGTTTCCTTCTGGGTGTTACAAACTTCGTGGCAAACTTAATATACCCTGTTCAGGGTATAAAAATTAAAATTATAGTAACAAATAGTAGTTGCTTAAAAAATTGTGCGCAACTGTAAAATTTCCAATCAATTCTAGTAACTTAGCGAAATGTCCTCCACTTCGCTGTTGGCTGCAGAGAGTCACATAAATAGCTAACAGCAGTGGTTTTCCTATTCAGA
Organism: Bactrocera oleae; assembly: GCF_042242935.1. Lineage (NCBI taxonomy): Eukaryota > Metazoa > Arthropoda > Insecta > Diptera > Tephritidae > Bactrocera > Bactrocera oleae. Next base: position 72,965,043 of record NC_091538.1, read on the forward strand.
GGCCTCGGAGCCTACGCAACGTTTTGTATTGTTTGTTGTTGTATGGAAAAAATAAATTCAAACTTTTTTCGTTTTTGCCACAACAAATATAAACGCCGCTATGCGATGCCAACGCAATATAACGGATTCCACTAAATTAATGTTCTGGGTGGGCGGTTCACTGACCCTCCATAACCAATAGGTGCATATGTATATGCATAAATATTATTGACTAGTTGTTATTCGTGTAACATGCGCGTCCGCACGGCACTGTCTGTATCGCAGCAGTTAGTGGCATAATCAACAACAACAACAATAACAATAGCAAATTCTGAGCTCCAGCAATGTCATAGACGGCAATGGAGGCGGTGTGGTCATCGCGTCGGTGGCAGCAATGGGCGGCTGCGTTGATTGCTTGATTGGCAGACGTTGAGCGCGGGCCAACACACACACAAATCCACACATCTACATGCATGCATTTTCCATCTACAATTAAGCTTCTAAGCACATACATATGATACATATGTATGGATGTATGTATGAAAAATGGCATTGCATGGCTGCGTACGTGCAACGATTCATTGATGACACCAATACTGATGTTGTTGCTGTTGATGTTTTGATATATTTGCTTCGTGGTGCGAACAAAACCGTCACTCATGCATTCTCACTCCATCGCCGCGTATCTGCATGTCTGCATGCATTTGTGGCGTTTGGCAGCAAAGCCCCTTGTGACATATGTTGGCGCCGAAGGACATCATTTCGGCTGGCAGGTGCTAATCTATGTTGATGTTCATTTGTTTGCTGCCATCTGACAATATGATATGATCAAACGTTTACTTCTCACGGTAGTGGTTTTGCTTATTTTTCTATTTATGGAAGAGTAGAGCTCAAAATGGCTTAATTAAAGCTCTGCCTTTGATATTTATTGACCTTTTTTGTATGAATGTGGCTTTATGAAAATACCGGAGGAATTATGCCATCTCTGGATTATCAACCGTCCAGCAAGAAATTATATATAATGAACGCTAAATAATGGTTTACATTAGGTTAGTTGTACATTACTTGCTGCTAGTGGTTCCTACCTTTGTGGGAATTATTCCAAAAATACTTCAAACGGCTCTATTACCAATTCTGAGACAATAGTGGATCGAAAAGTCCGTTCACCGCAGCTTGTAAATCAATGGATTTTCAGTATTCTCTTAAAATATTCATAAAAGTTCTTAGAGTCCAGACGATGGGTAGAGTCGGAGATTGTCAATAAGTTCTTGAAAACTAGCCACAGGAAAGAAATCGTATTCCGAAATAATAAATATGAAGCGAAAAAGTAAGGATGATTTTTTTTTAACATTTTGAAGGAACCCCTACATCAGCGCCTTTGCAGCAATGAAAAGGTCATTTTCTATCATTTAAATTCAAAATATTAAATCTGGTAGAATACGGCTAGACCCGAAATTTCGGTGGAAGTTGCTGAAATCATGACAAAGTTCGCAATCCGTCCCGATTAGTAGATTATTAAACATTAAAAGTTATTATAACAGTTATAATAATAATAACTGTAAAATAAAAATGAATAAATTAAGCGAATGAAGTAGTGCAAAACGAAGTTAATGTTCATGAATAAAAGAAAAATACTCGAGTGTGAAGAAAGAAATGCAACTACGACAATTTATTTGTTCTGCCATGCCACAGTGCGCATGAGACCACAAAGCGCACGCACCAAACCACACTTAGTAAACAGCAAATAACAAATACCGAATAACAAAAAGGTGGAAGCGAATCGCAAAGGAATGACGAAAATTAATTAACTGTTAAATTAAATTCACTTTGAATGTCAACAATGCGAGTCCGGGGCTTTGAAACACCGGCACCAGCAGCAGGGCCGGCGTCAGGGGGCGCGGCTTTGGTTTTGTCCAACATGCTGCCGACTTCCACCTGTGGCGATCGACGTGACCGCTCTCAGCGACTGGGTCCAAGCGCGTTGCAGAGGCGGGTGTGCGTCACTGGCTTTGCTGGAACTGCCGTTGACGTTTCGGTCATGTTGACTCCAGCGCGGCTGTCAGCTCAGCCAACAAAGCATATCGTCGAACGGTAAATGTTGTTTGTTTTTTGACGTTTGCTGTTTTCTGCTGTCGCTGATGGGCTCTTCAGCGAAGAGGAACTTATGTACTTGAAAAAATTTTAATCGAGTGCTGCAAATGTGCCAACAACAAATTTATAGAATTAAATAAAAGCGAAAAAGGCAAATGCTGACAATTGCCACTAACAACTCTAATATTCAACAAATTAACAACTCAAAACAAATCGTTTAGATGAAAAGTTATGGAAAGCGGCAGAAATAATTATAAAGAATAGTGGGCGGGTTAATTATATTTTTTTTATTAGCGGGAGAGGAAAAGTTGGGTAAGTTGAATGAAAATTTATAATGCATATCTGTTTGGAATATAACGTGTTAAGAAAGCGATCTGAATGAGTGTTCAGAAACTATTGGAAAGAAGCAGAATTTTACAGCAAACGAAATTCGTGTAAAACTGGAACTAGGTGGACTAACAGATCATAGTAATGTGAGGAGGCAAAACTGCTCCAGTTGTTGACAGTACCAAAATGGTTGACTATACAGTTATGAGTTAAAGCCCTTTGAGTAGAATAAAAAGCTCTCCGAACATGAGCCTTGGGATCAGGGTCTTCAGCATCAATTTTAGGTTGGATTTCATTTTACATTATAAGAGGTGATTATGTTCACATTTCTAGGCATATCGGGGTTGATAGTGAACCAGACAAGAATTTTGCTAAAACTACGCGCTTCACCTAACCACACCAATATGTGTACGAATATGTCAATTCACCACGTATAACAGTTCGGCGGAGTTTGAGCGCAATGAATAAAAACGATGGCATTGAGTGGCTTTTAAATTGCTGAGCGCGCTTCGAGTGAGATGAGTATAAAATAATTGCAAGTGAGACCTCATAACTAGGTGGCAGAAAACCGAAAGAAAGAAGCCAATTAAATAAGTAAACAAATGCAGGAATTGCAGAAAAACCGGCTTTTTAAATATAAAGTATGAGTACATTTTTCAGCAATTTCTGACGACGCACGCTCTTCAGCGCTCTGCACGCTCTTGTAGTTCTGTACATTTTTATTGGGCTTTACGTGTGCTGCTCCATAAGGGAGTTTTGCACACAATTTATTTGACTGATTTTTAAGTGAAATAGTTTAATGTGTTTTAATTTGTTTACAGTTATTAAAATTTGCATCTTTGAATAACGATTTGGATTTGATTAAAATTTCTTTTTTTAATTTTATAAATTAAATTAAGTTTTCATTTACATTATTTAATGGTCTTATTTTTGAGCTAATGTTATTTATGACGTTAGATTTTTAAATTAAAATATGAGCACGAGCCCATTCGGATTGAAAATTGTAGGAAACAATTTTTGAATATTTTTTTTATAGAAAAAATTAATTCATAATTATTAAAGACTGTATGAGGCCGCCAAACGCAGCTGAAGTATGTTTTCGAAGCAGCAAAACAAAGACACATTTGCGGCAAATCGATGGACAGCTGTAGAGGAGCGGAGATTTGAAATGGAACCAATGGCAAGCAATCCAATCTTACTAATAACTCGGGAACATAAGCATACAAATGCAAACACACTCGTGCTCACACACATAAATGGGCATTTGTGCGCATACTTTATGGTGCACTGTATCATGTAGGTTGAATATCATGCTTGTTGTTGTTGCTGTAGCTTGTGTAAACCCATTTGATGACCGAGACTGCGGCAGCTGCTTAGGCGACCAGCTCAAGCACACATGTATAATTGAAGAACAGCAACACAACAACAACAACAACAACGTAGAGACATAAAAAACTGCTACAGTGATGACTAGTATCAACTAAGGAATGGTTAGTTCATGTTAATGAAAACAACAAGCGGCCTGAAGAGCACTCTTTTTTTGCGCAGACAACACCGGTTTTGGCATTGAAATGTTGTATGCATTCGTACGAATTTAGAATAAGAGAAGCGACACAATAAAAGTCAACCAAGCGGAGAACCTGTAGAAGGAATAATATCAACAGCAACACCATCTACGACAAAAGCAACAATAACAACGCTGCTTACAACAGCGGCTAAGGACCGCAGTCTTCGGTTCGAAGAATTAGGCTCTTGCAATGGTAACCCACAAGTTAGCTTAGAACATGATAAACACTATAGAGAAGCTCGAGATCAGGAGCACAAGTACAAGTAGCAAATAGGCCACTCGCGATGCAAATCAGAAGGTGTTGTCATGCTTCTCTAAACTGTGGTGGTCATGTGTTTCCTTAGCGTCTTTCCGTTTTATTAATTATATACTAGTTTAGGGATTTGCACTGATTTCAATACAGCTAGACTATATAGTTTCGACTTCAGTTCTTATGCAAGCTCGAGTACGGTTTCCTATCGGGTTCTAGGATATGTATTTTCTTTACCTTTTGCCTATTTTGGTACATAATGGGTATATCGACTGCGTTGCCGGTTCGTCAAGTAACCGAGTATCATCACTTCTGGAATACACTTTTTTGAGTGGACGACGATGATGACAAAATAAAATTCACCAGCACATCGACAATAAGTATTGCGCGCACATTAAAAAAGGAAGATTCTCCTTTGTACTAGGGCGGTCTGTTTTCTATGCGAATTATAACATTTTGAAGTTCCAAAGCTTATATTACATAAGTGATAAGATAATTAGACAAGTGGTGGAAGTTATGCCCAATTCACGTCTCCTGATAATAAGGAACCCTTGTCATTTTTTTTTTTAATAAATGTCAAAGCATCCGACACATTGGCAAAAACAAATAAAAAACTTCAAGTTTTTCAGTTTTCTTATTTTGATCGAAATTATTTGGACCAATCATATAACTCAATCATATCACTCAATCATACAAGTATAACTCAAAAGACAACCTTTTTCAACAGATACTTCTTGACGAAAAAGACATTCAGTTGAAATTTACCTCTGAATTTCTATAGGGCTTTTACTTAGTAAGTGAAGCTCCCTAAAGCAAGTTCAATAATATCGCGTTTCAAATATATGTACACACGTATGTGTACCTTACCTTCCCCTAAAGCAAATGGACGTGGCTGCAACTGCTCTTTCTGGCTGTATGTCTGTCTATTGGTGATAATGATGATGATCGTCCACCAGGGAAATGGGATTTCACTCTGCGTTTGTATGCCCAACGAATGGCCGGATTAAAAAGTTTAATGTTTGCCAAGTGAGGAATATTTGCGCATTAGGTCCAGCAGCCCAAAGCAGGTAGATCCGTACCTAAGTAACCCGCACGCTACAAGAAAAAATACAAACATACGCAGAATATGCCCAAAGGAGCATGCAAAGCATTGCTGTCATATTATGCGCTTCTTCCTTCCGTCTGGCCGTCCACACAATCATCTCGTTCAACTGACTGGGCCGTCCGCTTCGTCGGCTGGTGTAACAGGTGCAGGTGCCTTTGCTCGGCCACAGACATGCACCTATACATGCAACGGGGAACGAAAGCTTCACAGCAGAGTTTCTTTATATGGTCGAAGGAGGGTACTTTGCCCTTTCTGATTGCCAAGTTAATCGAAGAATTACGCGAAATCGCATGGGGCGCACACATTTCATGGTTTGCCTTGTGTATTTGTAGGCATGTTTGATTAAAATTATTTGAATCAGTGTTACATGTAGATATATTAGCATTAAGTTACCTCTTGTTAAGCCTTATGTTTGTCATAATGTGCACATGTAGCTGTATACTTACCCTGCATACGTCTTTTACTACTTAAATAAGGATTTTGTGCGATATATGTACAAACCGTTAATAACTAATCGAAAAAGATGTGTTAGCAAGAAATATAATAAGAGCATCTATGAAATATTATTGTGATAACAATTTCATATATGTGAAAATTATTAACAAAATTGCTTGATTCACATCTAATTTTGATAAAAATATTCTGCTTTTTAAAATTCATTGCAATTTGACGTAAAAGTCCTTCATCTGCTCCAAAGCAACCCTTTAGGCACTTTGAAGTTGGCCAATGCATACTCACCACACCTCACTAGGTATGGTGGTGAGTAGTGTTACTGCTAGCAACTTAATAGCCATGAAAAAATCTGTCGCCACTTGAGCGTCAACGCTAAGCACCCGACAGTTGGAGCGAACTCCACAGAAGTGCTCAAGAGCGGAAAAGCTCAAGGTGCGCTCAGTACGCTCAATGCGTATGCGTTTTGGCCCGAAACCAGTTGGCATGGTGGCTAAGACAACAACAGCACCAACGAGGCTTCAAGCAAACGGCCAAATGGCAGTGGCAAAGTGAGCTCAATGCCAGCTATGTGTGGCAACACCAGTTTCAGTAGAGATTTCGATAGCGACATAGAAGGGTGCTCCACTCGAGACGAGTTGCCGCGCGTGAAACAGTTTCTTTAGCATAAATCAAATGCAATAAACAGCGAAGCAAAAGAAAGAGTTGAATTAGTATACATGTACGTACGTACTCCTTCGCATATGTTTATGTATATGTGTATGTGTGCATGCGCGTAGAAATCTTAAGTGAGGTTTGGATAGTTTTGTGCGGAACTCTTCCAAAACTTTGCAGCAAAACGTAAAGACTGTGCCTTTTGGTATAGATTATTTTGTGAGCACACACACACATACGCATACATGTGCATACAACCGTTAGAGCTGTTGCGTGTGTGACTACAAATATTAATATGAAGAGACATTGAGACCGAATTGTCATTGCAAGCCGCGCACCTACACACACATACACGCATCTGCACGCAATAATTACAGCTCGTGGTAGGAAAAAAGTGCGACACGCACACACACACAGGCAAAGTGCAGCTCGTTTATGGCGGCAGTGAAATTCGATTTACAAGTAACGATGCAATTCAACAACAACAAAGCAACAACAGTGTAGCAAAATTGGCTAGAGAAATTAAACAGTGGCCGTAAAACCGGTAAAAAGCGGCATTTGAACCAACAAAAAAAAAACATAAAACCCGACTGCAAGAACTTGTATAATAAGCGATCTTGAACTCCGAGTGAAAAATAAAAAAGAAACTAAAATTTAACGACCGTAGAACTAGTGCTGGGGCACTCCAAATAATTATTACAACAAAAGCCGAAGTAAAAGGAAAAGTGTAACTTTCTGCTCGAAATTGTAACTGTGTCGCTGTTGTATTCCCAAAATACACACATATACGTCTGTATGTAAATGATTTCCAATAAAACTCGCTAAAATTCTGCGCTCGTTCTACTCGTTTGCGGCGTTTGATTACAATTTACAGTTTTTGAAATTCCGATTTCGTGCCAATTTCCCAGATATTCGCCAAAAGCTGCAAACATTTCAGCGTGAAGTACAACAACAACTGAAAATATGTAAAATAGCCATAGATAGTTTAAATAAAAATAATAAAACCAGATCAACGAACCAGAAAAAACAACAACAACAATCAACAAGCTATGCGGGTTTCGACTTTTTAGCTTTCTTGTTGCCCCCATACACACACGCACACACACATATACACAGCTGTCTGAGTATATGTGCATATATTAGCCATTTAACGGTACTTTGCATACGACTTTATTTCGGCGTCGCTTGAAACAAATGCAAATTAATATCGGAAATTAGCATAAAGAAGACTTGCCAAATTATAAACAACAAAAACAACAACCGATAAAAAAAAAACAGTTAAACCCAACAATAACACAAATTACTGTTGTTCATTTCTCGGCTTTTTCGATTTCTGCACACATGTTTAAAAATTTCACACAATTTTTTTAATGAAATTCTTTTTTATTGCAATTTTCTAGCGACTAAATGAGTTAGTTTCTTTATAAAAAAATAAATAATAACCAGTGAAAGAACATTAACAAATATATTTTGCATGCGAATTAAATGCGATTCATCAAATCAATTACAAAGTATAAACGAAAAATAGTAAATTAAAAACAACAACAAGTAACAAAGCTAGATTTATCTTCATTTGTTTGCTGACACTCTACGAATTTGCGTTTAACTAAGGTGAGTTGATATTTGTTAGGAGTAAATATTGAAATACATACATATGTAAATAAGGTCTGCATAAATTGGCGAAGAAATAAAATTTTTGAATGAAAGTGACTGCAGCTGTTTAGCGCTGTTATAAAACATGGGAACTTTATAAGCAGAGTTTTCAAATAGGTTACTTTTTTGAGAAAAAGTTATCCCAGTTTAATTGAAATGACAAATTGGATATTTGACACCATGGGGAATTCTTAGAAGCTTTTCTGCTTGCGAGATCTTATGCTGCTTATCAGCTCGTTTCTCTTATATTTACCTAAACTTTTCTTAAATATTCTACATTTCATTACCTGTTTAGGTTAGATCAAAAATTATTTATTCAGAATAAATAAAACCTATTAAATCCACACATGCAAGAAGTTCTGTGTTCCACTTTGACTTCATTCATTGGCCTTTGTTGAATGTAGGGACCAATGTGATGCAGTAATTTTGTATATGCTGCTACTACGCTTGATTTGGGTTCAATCCCAATCGCAGCTAAGGCAACAAAATTTTCGAATTTTATTTCGGCCATGAAAACTTTTAATCTGCTTAATCACCTTTCCAACTTTATTTAATTTAAAATTAAATTTGCTTATATTGTTAAAGTTTTTCCGTTTAAAGAAATTTCTATTCTTTAAAAACGCTATCAAGAAGATATTGGCAGGGGGGCCTAAATATATTGGCACCAAATACTACGTAAAAAAATGCAGAATAATTACATGATGTGAATGAAACACGTATAACATTAAGGTGGAACCATATTATATGGAATTCTTTATGTTTTTATACTTGAGTTATTTAATAAAAAATACTGTAGATAATTAGCTTCAACACCCAAGTATCTCAATATTTATAAATGGCTATGCAAACATGCTTTTTTTATCTAAATACATATATCCACGATTTTATGGTATGAGGTGTACGGTCATTATTGACTATTTATTATACATTAATGATTATTCAAGTAACGATATACTAAATAAACTTGAGAATAAATAAATAAGCCAAAAATAGCATATAACCATTAACTTAAGTATAAATCAATTTCACGCTGCATTATAACGGAATACCGTAAGGCTCTAACTTTGCAAACGCTTCGTTATGATGAACATGATGCAAATGAAATATCCGCAAATCAGCGAAAATCTGTGCACACACAGAAGTTAAGAATTATTGAATTTTGTAACCGTCTGCTAGCAAATACTTATTGACTTCAGCATGCGCTAACATCTACTTTTGAGAAACTTAACTAGAGTTCTGTTTGATGCAGCTCCAAAGTGCATCTTCATTGTATAAAAGCATTCAAATTTCTAATATTTGTTCACATTTGTTGCCTATTGCCCGTGGATGTGTAATGCTTTGCGGTGAATTTGCGAATATTTGCTAGAAAGAAACTGAATAAAACTGTTTGAAATTGAAATTAAGTTCAAAATCTAATCGAATTAATATAAACTATATTCCATCTTAATTAAATGAACATCTAAATGTTCTTTATGTACTTCAATGTCTGTTTGTACTTCAAGTTTGAAAAAAAAATACCGTTAAGTGCTTATTGTAAATGCATTTTTTCCAAATGTGCAAATTTGTTTAATAACCATAAACTCTAGAGACTGGTTCGAACAACAAACCCTTAGGTTAGGGTAAAGTAGGAAAACAGTTATCTCTAGATAAAATATGTATTTGAGTACATATTTGCCAGGTGTGAAAAAATATGTATATACTTGTAGATGGTTTCTCTACATTTTAAATTATTATTAAAAAAAAAAAAAGTTTTAAATTGCCCCAGCGATCTTTTAGAGAAAATTAAAATTCTCTGAATGAAAGTGAAATCGCGTTAAAACACAAAATCGTTTAAGTTTCAGCACAACTTTTCAATTTTTTTCGCAGTCAAAACAAAATAATCCAAACTCAAGACAAAAAAATTTCAACAATTTGTCAAATCTACTTATCGACAAATATTTGTAGTGAACACTACTTCAATTGGTGTTTCTAGGACGTAACACATATAGCAGAGAGCGCCACTAGAACTGTATTCAGGTGTATTTAACTTTCAGAAGACACGTATGTATATAAATTTCACTGCCATCGGTCAATTGGTGCGCGGTTTGTGTATAGCCCGATTACTGCATAAATTAGCTTCATTTTGAAATTCAAATTCAATTTGTAACTAAACTAAAATGTAGCAATTATCTAGAATATATTAGAATATTAAACGCATTAATTTGCTCGCATTGAATTTTGCATTTCAGATTTGAAAAATGAGCAATTAATTATACAAATGTGTGTTTAGTGGCATAAATAATGCATTTAGCGAGGCGACGCATTTAGATGAATTAATTGGTATTTACATGAAAATAGAAACGATTTAGCAAATTAAAAAAAATCTGACTAATTACCTGACTCACCAATACACATACACGCATATGACGTTGTGTGTGTGTATGCCAAATGAACCACGAAAGAACGCCTAAATAATTTGTAGCACACCATTAAGTGGCCGCTTATAACGGTTGTTTTTGTAACGTGCGCAATTTCATCAGCGCAAAAAGTTAATTAAACGTTTGAATACTTTTTGCAATTATAATCGATTAGTTTGCATTTAACGATCAATAAAATCCGACAAATTTGTGGCTTTTGTTTCATGCTGAGTGAAGATGAGCACCTCACCAAAGCTAACAATGAAATTACAGCAACACAAGCTTATGTATGGCATGTTGTGCTAGCTCCTCCGTGTGTGTGTGTGTGTGTGTAATAGCTGCAGCATTTGTAAAATAGCTGCAGTATTCACGGCAATTGTAATAAATCTAGTCATAATCCGCGCGTGTGTGTATGTGTGTGGCTATAATTTATCTGGTCGTCCGTTTATCTGGCGGAATGTTTTGCGACACGCTTAAAATGCTATAGCCGACTATTGCTTCATTATTATGCAAAAATCACACTCGACGCTTATGTAAGACAACGCGACGCCACGCGGCTCGATTGTAAACCAATTAATTGCCACACGTTGCACAGTCGCCGCACAACAAGTTTTGCCGATCGATGCAATTTGTTGGCTTGTTGTTTTTGTCGTGTAACTGTTTTCATCTGATTTTGCCGAAATTGCTATTATCGCTACGTATGTTTGTTTTTTGTTATTGCTTTTTTAGCTGTTTTTCATGTTTTTCGAAAAGTTTAGATTTTTGCCTCGCATTTCGTGTTGCCGATTGCTTACAACTGCTTTGTATGTATAATTGCGTTTTGTAAATTTTCGGTATTTATTTCCTGCAGCGTTTTGATGTTTTTGCTTCAACCTGATTTGTTGCGAAACGTGATAAGCATGTAGGCGCCATTTGTTGTTTACTTTCTCCTTAACAATATGACAGTTGACAAAATTTGATATTACAAACAGGTAGTTTGCTTTAAATTTGGGTTACATAACTCCTGCGCATCCTGTTGGGAGCTGTCAAAGTAGATTTTATCTAGAACGAACATAGCCTCGCAGCCTGAGTTGTTAAACTCTAGTTGGTGTTAGGAAGAGATCCTACAAGATGGAGATGTTATTAGTATAATCCACACATACTATAACTATGTAAAACAGTCAATTATTGAGTATATATATTTATATGTATTAGCAATTCTATTTATATAACATTCGCCTTTACTTCCATAAAAAGTCTATATTATCTATAATTTCATTGCGGAGAATGTGACGACTAATCTATTTCATTCCTATTACATTGCACCACATGAGCTAAAATAAAATGTTAATATTTATCAGCGATTGTTTTTGTTGTGGTGGGTGGTTGCCATTTGCGTTCACTAATAATAATGTAGTCGTGTAATTATTCAATGACGTGCTTTTCAGTATTTATGCGCATATTAAATGTTTGTAATTGTGACTTTTTCATATAAACCTAAGGTGTTTATTGCGAATTCACCTGTTCGGTAATTTGTTGTGGTGACTTCAGAATTTATAATTAAATATTGATTGCATGCATGAGATGAAAATGTGACTTTTTGTTGAAGACTTTTCATTTTCATGACATTTGTTGCAGTCGTTGTTGTCAATTAACTCAATGTCATCGTTGGAGCATTGACCACGGAGGTTACCGATGACTCTTTGGTGTTCGTTGTTATTGTATTATGAAATCAAATGAATATATGAAAATTTTTTAGTAAAGAAGGTGACTTGCGAAAAATTATTAAATACGTTTTTGTAAATTTTTTCAATTGCCTATGGGAAAGCGCGTTACGTGGGGACTAATTAACGGGAATGACAGAGAATGGTAGTAACCAAGGTAGAGTTTTTTAAGAAATTTCTATATATTAGTTTCATAGATACGGCAAATTTGCTTTTTTATCTTTGAGAAGCCTTGGCTCTGAAATAGTGATGTGCAGAGTCGATACTTAACAATTATTATCGATATCCAATTCTGATTAGAGAGTATTCCATATTCACGGTATTCTATACCGGAGAATTGCAATTTATAATAATTTCTAATAATAATAGCTCAAAATATAGAAACATTTAAAGGGCTTAACGTATTAAAATCAGTATGCTGTAGGTAATTTTTTTTTGCAGTTTTCCTAATGATTAATGCGTGAGATGTGTAAATACTTTACAGAAATGGACTGCTCTAAGCAAGTTAATACTCGTTCGCTTCGAATTAACGGTACATTACAAAGCAATTTATTTGAAGATTCTGAAATTTTTAGAGGGTATAATTTTCGATTCGGATATTTATTGACAAGACCTCTCCCTGATATGCTGTCATAAGACCTATAGCTGTTAAAAAAGTTGTTATTCCCTTTTACAGGAAATACTATAGAAAACTTTTAGTTGATACCTCAAATGGCTCTGAGTTCCTTTCAGTTGTCACTGCTTTAACTTTCTCATCAGCTTGAACAATTCTTGGTATAATTCGTACATAAAAGCCGAAGCATGCAGTGGAGACATCAGCTTATTAAAATTGGTTGCTGTCTTGACTCATAGCTTATATAAAAAGATTTATCAATTTTTCTAAAAACACTGTGTAATTAAGGCGCCAACGTGTAAGCGTCTTGAGAAAATATTCCGCCTTTAATTACAAAAAACATCCAAACACCTAAATATGCGCAACCTTGATAGCCTACCGAACTCAATTAATCTATGCCGCTTACACGGCAGCCACGACTCCAATTAGTGCGGCTCGAATGGCAAGAAGAGAATTATGTAAACAGATCTGAAGTTGTCATAATTATGTGTTGGCCGGCAAAATGTGGCTTATTGCTAAACTTGCGCGAAACGCAGAGTCCAAAATTGGAGTTAATCTGTGGCAAATTAGAAAACAGCTCAAAATATGCTTCAACATACACACGCAGTTTTGTGTAATGGTGCTTGTGGAAAAAACAAAGAAACAAAACTGAAACCCGCAGCGCCTCGGTGTAATTTGTAATGATGGTAAGCAGGTTATTTACATTATTTTTGTTGTTGTATGCCTATTGGCATTATGTTAATCATGGTTTGATTTGTAATTTGTTAAACTCAGGTGTGATTTGAGTAAAAGTCAAATTGCGAAAATCACCTTTTTATGACAGAGCACCAACGCCATAAACCAAGATCCTCCAGCAGCGTTAGAGAATAAGAAAAAGCTTCACCTCGGCTTACCCTCAACTGCCGCGGGCTGTACGCCGGCTGTCCACAGGTGGTTGTGGCACTCGTGCATTAGCCACTTGAAAAAATCAACAAACATTACAACAATAACAAATCGAAGAACGAAAATAACAGCAAGCGCCTGGCGACCAGTCGGGCAGTCAGTGAATTAAACTTGCAGTTAGCTGGTTCAGTCGGCACGCATCGCTTTTACTTCGAAGCTTCCAATCTTTGAATACATTTGCCATTGTTTTTGTTGCTGCCGTTACACACTATTGTTTCGGCGGCTATTAAAATATTCTAATGAGTTTGGCTGACAGCTTAAGTGTGTGCCACCACACACGAGAGTGTTGTGAGCTGTGCTAAGCGGGCATCCCGCGCAGGGCCACTCCCGGCTGAGCAGGCGCTGCTGCGTGCGCTGAAACGCAAAAAACAAAAAAAAAACGATATGAGGCGTCAAAGAACCTCAGCAGCAGAGGGCCGAAGCGCTATATTCGAGCGCAAAATTAAATTGAACGCAACGTAACTTAACGCTCGATATCGCATTTCTAAGCAAGCCACTCGAGGTTGAAGACCTCAGCGCATGTTTCTTGCAGTCGCTGTGAGATACTAACCATCGAGCCATACACTCGATATAGTAGGTATATGCATGTGTAAGTATGTATTGGTGTTGCTATTTTTCAATTTCATTTCTTTTATTCCTTTGATTTCATCGCATATATGTTGTTGTTGTTGGGAATTAAGAAATTAACGAAAACTCATTTTGGCGTAGATGACCAAAAATTTGCCAATCGCTTAGGTCCATTGTGAGAACAAGTATTGCTAAATTCGTTAAAGGGGAATATAATCGCATTTCGGCGGTTGTGTGTGTGTGTGCGTGAATGATGTCAGACGTATTGGCACGGAGACATGCTGAGAAAATGACAGCCAGCAGTGTTTATGTGTGTCTAAAATTATTTCTTGATTGGTTCTTTCCTGCGTGTATTTTTAGAAGAAATTCTTACCTAACATTCTCTTGGAGCACCAAAAAAGCAACGAGGTTTATGTGTTATTGTGTTGTATTTGTAAAAAGCGCAAAGTTTTGCTTAAATGAAATAAAAAATTAAAAAGAAAAATTAAAATTTTCTTTAAAGTTCTCGCCATGGTAAAGAGATGTGCGAAAATCGTATTTATTTCAGACGGTAAACTGTGTGGCTGAAACGAAAGCTTATTTCATTTGTAATAGTCGCCATATTTATTTTTACCAAATATTGACTCGGTATAAATTAAAGTAATTTATTTGCTTCATTCATTCCATTCGATGTGAGAGCAAATTTTCTTCAAATTAATGAGTTAAACTGGAGTTTGGAGTTTCTTTTTCTAGTAAGCCACAGGAACTTCCACAATTCATATGCTTATCTGTTCAGATACTTACTTTTATATAACGTCTTAATTCACACTTTTTTCTTAAGGTTTTCAATAAAGATGTACGTTGAAAATGTAGATCCAGCGTATGATTAAATGAATTTTTATATAATTCTTGTTCAAAAAACCACAAATTCACACTTTCATTACAGCTGTAAGCGCTGTAAAATAAATGTCTAAAAAGTAGTAACAGTTAATGAACAAGTTTATATATCATTTGCTGCATGTTGCATGTTAATCAGCGTATCAACTAGTAACGACAGCTGCTGCAAAATACCAACAAAGACAATTAATAAGTAAATTGGCTTGAAACAATTTGAAAAACGCTTATCACAGTACGAGTAGTAAAAACAACAATAAAATCATTTTTACAGCAGTTACAACAGCTACAATTGTTTACACACACACATATACTCATATGTTGCATAAATGTATTCACTTCAAATGCTGCTGAAATGAAAATGGCTCATTGGCGCTTATTTCTGAGTCTAAAAAAAAAAACAAAAAACGAAACGAAAACGAGCATTTATGCGATTTTAAATAGTTCAAACATACCTGTACGAGCATGTGTGGCTTTAAGCTGCCCAACTTGTTACAGCTTCCTGAAATTGAATGTAAAAAAAAACTATATTACGTACGTAGGCATGTATGTGTGTGTGTGTGGAGCGCACTGTGTCTATAAAAAGCGAAAATAGCAGCAATCATAGTAATAAGCGAGCGAACAGCAAGCAATGAGCACATGCGCAGAAACTAAGGCAAATGGGTGTACATACGAGTACACGCATACATATATGTACATATGCGCAGTGAATAGATATGTTTACAAATACTTATTCATTCGCGTTGGCATGTTTAATATAAAAATTATTATTTCTTTTCTTTTATTTTCAACGACGTTTGCAGACACTAACAACACAGCAGACCCGCGCCTGCGCAGTTCTCTTGCGCACACCGACTGTAGGCATTTGAGACTATTGTAAATGTTTATGCTTATGTACGACTATTACATATCTAAGACAGTAGGAAGCGAATCTAATCAGCATTCCATCTTGAATTATTGCCCGCAAATATCGTTAAATTTTTGCTTGGTGTTTATGGATTTGATGTGCGGACAAATGTCCGGAATTTTTAATTTTTAAATTTTATTTAACTTACTTCTTTGCTTATTCAGCGAGAGTATAAGAAGGAAATCTAGTAATCGATTACTTTGGGTTCGAGCTTTTCGGAATATCATAATAAGCTCTTTATGTTTCGTTATTATTGTGTGTTTGGGTAAATTTTGGCTTTGAAAAAAGTTTGGCGCTTAAGTCTTTTGTTTTCCAGCATACATGTAAAGTTTACAAGCATGTTTATAAGCATCGCATGAGCAAAATGGAAAGATAAGCACGAATACTCTCATAAGGGTAGACTATAGCCGTCCGGCGGTATCATATCAGTGTGATCAACCATCTCTGTAAACAGAAGATGCTCGGCCAAGCATATGGCAGAAGTTTCGAAATTAATAGATGTGGTACTTCTTTGAGTCTAGAAATATACTGGCATATAGACCGTCCAATGGTACTGCACTTTAGTACAAAAAACTTAAATTACTTATATATATATCTATAGTAGTGCGTTGTTGCATGCAACACGTGATTTGCGCATAAATCTTACGAAAGTGTCTTGTGCTTGCGTTATTGTTGTTCTTCATTGACTTCGCGGGATTTGGCTAAATTTATAAAAATTTAAAAGAAAATATAAAATGTAAAATGTCGAAGGGCTTAAGTTGATGGCCTGGCTGGCACTTGCAGTGTCTTTCGTCGTACACACAGGCAAGCACACACCTTACCAGCTCGCACAATGCTTCTCAGCACGTTTAGCCATTCGAGCGCTCATATACGAGCATTACATACATAGCTGTATTATTGTGCATCACTCCGCGACATACGAATGCACGTTCGCTGTTCTACGTTCCTGCGCTTCGCGGCTTTTTGCTTCGACCGACTGCAGCTCGTAGATTTTTCACACGCAGCCATTAAAGTTAAACACTTCACGGACTGATTTTCACACAATTTGGCATTTAGCATTAATGCCGCGCGCTGTTTTCCGCTTTTTGCCACTTCGGTGCTGAGGTGCCGTGAAAAGGCACAAAAACCGCATCGGAGCTTGACGGAGAAGAGCACTTGAGCATCGGCGCGCGTACTTATGCACATATGTGGTTGTGCGCGGATCTTTGTGCCACAAATAAATAGGAGTGTATTGCTGGAAGAATAAGAAAACAATCGCAAAGAAGACTGCAAAAAAGCATTAAACAACACTAGTGCAGCGTTGTGTGTGCGAGTATGCCCTTCGGTTCTGCAGCAGACCTGCAATGCTGTAAATGCAAATTTTTAATTAAAAATCATTCTATTTCTTGAGCCCAGCGCTTGACTGCCATATGGGTTGCCTCTTGTTGGTTCTTCTTCACTATTTCTCATCCTTTTTTACTATTCCATTGCACTCTTTTCTTTGTAGTTACTTCAATCTTCATTACTACGTGTTTTTGTGGTCTAGTAACAGCAATGCGCGACCAGGTCCCATACCGACTGCTGATGTTCAACCCGAAGAGACCAACTCGCGAAGTTTGTCTTCATGTCAGTGTCTATTTATTTGACTTTGTAAGCACATATGGAAGTTGTCAGTCTGCTGTGCCGTCAGCGTCAGAGCGACGCCAATGGTGGGGCGTTGAGTGTCTTACACGCACCGCTTCCAAGGGCTGTGAAGTGTGAAGCGCGTACTGCAGATGTTGCCGGCGATTTGTCTCGATTTTATTACATTTTGCCTTCAACTTGAACTACGCGCATGCGTGCAAACAGTGCTCGTCAGTAGCCTGTAGTACACACAATTCGCGATTTTAGACTTTTTGCTCAACGCCAGCAGTGTCGTGCTTAGATTACCAGCATCGTTCGGCACTTATGGCGAAATATCTCTATAAAAGACACCCTTTTAAAATGTTTCCACACGTCACTGTTTTATGGCGGGGTCGATGGTTTGGCCATTCTTCATTTATTACAACTTTTCATTGTCTTGTGCGCGTGGAGGTGCTAAGACGAAGCGAAAATATGTTTTGTAGGCTCACTCTGATTACATACATACATACATACATACTTACCGACATTCCACAGAAACACTCTGCCACAATGTCAGACTTCTTGAACTCGGCGAACGGAAGTTCAAGGCGTTCACTCAATTGAATCGCATAAATGTCGGCTAAGAAAAAATGAAAAAAAGTAAAACAAAATAATAATAACAATAAAAAAGCCAATCGGATCTACTCGCGCCGAGCGAAGTGTGCAGACTTCCATTCGAATATAAGAAAGATTTCGAAGATATTCGCAGCGGGTTAATCTGCTTCGGTGACTCTTTTGTGACAGCGTCGCCGGAATTAAATAAACTGTTGCGGTCAGTGACTTGAAGTGATGGCAGATATGGCTCTTGATTGCTGGCGGAGTTAATTTTACCATTTGATCTACTGAGAGCTGAGGCGAACTTTGAGAAATTCGATGAGTAGTGACAAATTATCGAAGATCGGTTCCCCTTCAAGTCTTTCTGGCTAGTATTTCTAAAATTTTAAATTATAAAGAAACGGTTATACCTACGACGAGTTCTCAGAAATCGTTCTAACCGAAGTTATTACTTTGAAAAATATATTACAAACAAATATACTACAAAATATCAATTGGGGGTTTATCGAGTGTGAAACGACTGAAACGGGCCTCACACCTTCAAATCATACTTGCTGAAACTATTTGTTGAAGAAGAAGGTTTTCAACAATATATAGAGATTATTAAGCTCAATATCCTCGATAGAGTAACACTATTATTAACGTTTTAGAAGGTACATTATTTTAACTTATCCGCAGTAAGATAGAGTAAATAAGAACATACTTTAACTTTGGCCCAGCCGATAATTTTCACAGAGAGACTTGTTGGGCAAAAAGAACGTTTTCAAAATTTCAAATCGCTATCTCAAAAACTGAGGGAATAGTTATATACAAACGGACAGTCATGGCTAAATCAATATAGAATCACGATCTATTATGCAAATTAAAAACCAAATTGAAGAAAATACTTCGCAATTCTTCATTTAATTAGTAATAGTCCAAATCTCCTCGCGAAGAAGCTGCAGCTGCCTACTTTCGGAAAGGTACATTGTATCCATTATACATGCATTACGAATTATGTTCACGTTTCAGCAACGCGATTATGAAAGACAAATGTGCCGTAATGCAGAGGGTTGAGGGGCTACCAATAGGTCTGCGAAGATGCTGAGAGGTTTTGCGACCACAACGGTATTAGCGGAAATGGCAACTGTCACAGCTACAGCTAAAAACAAGCAAATTGAATGAATGAACGTCGAATATTGTTGTTATTTTTGTTGATAACAGCCTTTTCGCTGCCTGCGACACAAATCACTTTGCGACATTTCTGTACCCCTGTACTTAAACTCTTTTGTAGCAAACAATAGCAACAAGGCGAAAAGCAAGACAATAATAATTCGCCATATCAATCGTGACCACTGGACGACACCATATATATGTACGGTACGAAGTAAGATGCTGGCTGGAAAAGGGTGACCAACGGCAAAGCTCAGCAACGGACCAACTAGCGCAGAGCCACTGAGCGTTTCGTCCATTCGCCGAGCATTAGTGATGCTATGCAATAGTTGGCACGAATTGGCTGCCACAAGCCGAAGCTTTGACGCTACGGCGCGGCGCAACTTTTCCACCGTTGACCGTAGCATTTGTAAACTAATTATGTTTCTTTGAAGAAGCAAAGACGTGCACCGCTCGTATTTGTTAAGACTTCATTGTTTCATAATTTTTTCATCACTTCTTTGTTCAGTTGCTTTCGTGTTTGAGACACTCTTTGTTGTGCGCGTATCGGGCGATTCGCTGAACGCTCTTACGCAACCGTCTACAGCTGCCCCTGTGGGCTTTGACGCCCGGGCAATCGAACTGAAAATAATCACCAGCATTGTTTGTTGTCATTTTCGATAGCAGAACAGTCGGAGCGGTTGCTGGTTTATAAGCCATCTATGGAAAAATTAGAATATACTCTGTTAATCCATCAATCTGAATGTTTTTATTTTTTTTCATTCAAATTTGTTTATTTGTTGCTTATATTTCGTAAATCATTAACTCTCTAGTTTGTTGGGTTTTGTGGCATTCTTACAAAATCATTTTAGAAAAATTTTTTTGTGAAATATGTTGTGTCTTATTAGTGATCACCTCTCGGCTTGAACGGTGAAAATATATTTTTGTTTAAAAAAAATAATCTTAAAATATGTTCAGAATTTGCTGAAAGCAAGAGTCATTCATTTCAATTATAAACGCTCTCATATCTGGAGTAAAATCTTGATTAAATATATGCAGAAGTGTGTCTTAAATAATTTGATTCCAAAATGAGTTGACATGCTTTTAATTCAAAGCGAACTAGTTTCATATGTCTTCATGCAGATCATTTGAATATACATTTTATTGGGTTACCGACGTTTCCTTCTGGGTGTTATAAACTTTGTGGCAAGCTCAATATACCCTCTTCTGGTTTTTAAAAATGGATGCAGAACTGAATTAATTTGAAAGGACGACAGAAGACCGTGAGCAAAAATTTTAAAATAAGAGATTAGGTGACAGGAATCAGCATACTTTTTTTTTAAGATTTATCAATTAGTACTGTTAAATTTAGATAGCGAATATTTATCGTAAGGATTGTCAGAGCTCGGTAATGATAATTATTAATTTCGCCTCACAAGTGATGAATTACTAATCAATTTACACATAATTAAACTATTAGTAAATAATAATTAAATTCAGAAAAGGGGAATATTTTTATTATCGATTACTATTTCATATCCGATTCAAGTACGTTTGATTATACACTATTACTCTTATTATATTCAAGGCCTTTCCCTTCCTTATTTAAACAACGATCATACCATGAGTTGCATGCTTGCTTTGGCTAAGTAAATATTTTTTTTAATCTTAAAGCTACCATTGCAATTGTATAATTTTTCTAAGCAAATATTAATTATGAAAAAAGTATATGAAAGCTTTTGAATTAATGCAATATTCTAAGCTCTGCTTCGGGAATGACAATCCGCCTCGAGTTACCATGTAGGCGTTTTATTTATATAATATATATGATTACATATGCCCTCACATTTCATTATCTGAAACTTCAATCCAATTTGTTTGTAAATGCCGTTATTATGCACATACACATAAAGCTGCAGGCGTTATGGCACCGGTACGAGTCTTCATATATAACGACTATATATTTGGCTTAAATGCAGGTGACATTTTACCGCGCCTCGACTACGTGAGCCTCGTTGGTGCCTATTAGTGCCACCGCCACTGTTCAGATGTTTTTCATTTTGCATTCGGTTAATTTATCCACATCAACTTGCAAAAACATGCAATAAATGTGGCGCAGCTGCAACGTGTTGGCAACACTGCTTTGTTGTTGCGTTCGAGGCATTTTCTGCACCACTCAGCCGCCTAGTTGCCCAACCTGACACCAGCGACCACCGGTCAGTTGTGGCCACAAGTGTCGCTGCTCCATTTCGTTTGCCATTTGCATGCCACACCCGCCCACTCGCATTGCCAACGACTTCAATTGCGGCTTTTATACGCACAGCATTCGGTTTGCTTACATTTGGTTTAATTTTTGTTTGATTTTTGTTCGAGCTTAAATAAATTCAAGTTTTGAGTTTCGTTACAAATACAAATCGATTTGAAAGCGAATGTGTGAAATACAAGAATCCGCGTCTTAAATCCGAGAAAGAATGGTCCACAATTTGGAGCACGCGCCTACAAGCGTCGCCTGTGTGTCGGCAGTCAATCAACAGGTTCAGATATTCGCCTGATACGAGCGATAACAACATTACTTGATTAATGTATCAATCTGTTAGCGCGAATCGAACAAGTTTTCGACAAAGAACTTATCTAAATCACATGCGCTTGTGCTAGTCTGTGCATACATCTGTGTGTATGTGTGCCGTAAGGTATGTATTTGTTGGCGATTAATATTGCTTTAATTCCACAAAAGCTGTAGCCAAATGTAAAAAAAATACTTATCGCTTACAACTTTTGAAAAACTAGATTCGTTTAGAAACACCCAGTTTGCTTCTTTTAGATATTCTCTTCCTCTCTGTGCAAGATTTACCATTCTGCAACTTTATGAAAATTAGTTTCATTTATTGTTGCTGTTTGGATGCTGTAATATTTTCTAAGTTGTAAGATCGTATCAAAGTTCCGTTTACATGGGTTTTCTGGTTAATTTCGAACAGAGGCGTAAAGTGTTCCCCATGTTTCCCCTTAACAGTAACCCAGCTAGTGAATTGTATCAATTTTGTACCATTATATATTTCCAAATATTTTCTGTAGATGTCGTACTTAGCATAGTCCATTCGAAAAGTTTCAGAGTCCTCCGAACAGAACCCAAGATGATCTAAAAGTTCAGCTAAGAATATTGCCTGTTGGGTGTAAGCTAGATATCACCACCGGAGAGAAACACCACATCACACATCCTACTTCTGCATGTGACAATTGAGAACTGCGTGATTTTCAATGCATAATTGTACTGGTTTCACTTGGAGACCTACCGAAATCACTGCAAGTATACACTCATTCGTTAATTGAATATCCAACACACATACACATACATGCATATGCTTGTATTGAATACATACCTATGTATGCTAGCCTAGTGTAGTGTTTTTTTATAAGCACCAACGCAACAGCTTCTGCCTATGGCCAAAGTGTGTCTAAAGCACTACAGATACTGTGATTGATTTCATTAATTTGCCGTTATGTTGTTGCACCTAGCAGTGGCAGCAAGGGTGGCAGCAGAGTGCAGTGGTGGTACATTAGCGTTGTCGTGGGTTAATCACTTTATTTGTAAACCATTTCGTAGGCATGCACACATACACATGTGCATGTGTAGTGACGCTTGTATGTCTAAAGCAGCAGCTGATCGAGGCTTGAGCGCACGAGTAACTGACGGGATGAATGATTATTTAAGTTTTCTTTAATTTCGTACAATTTATTTTATTTTATTTATTTTGTTTCTCAAAGCGCCTTTTCGCTTTACCGTTGCCACTTTTTGTTTTATCGCCTTCTCATGTCTAATTTAATTGGTTTTCGTCATCACATTGCCGTTATTGTCAAATCGTCGAATCGTCGAACTGTCAAATTGGCGAAACGTGATTTCTGGCGCGGCAAATGACTTTTGACATTTTTAGACGACAGTTAGCAGGGTGTGTTGTTGCTGCTGCGCACCGTCGCTTCCACATGCAAGTCCGTGTGTGTTTGTGTGTATGTCTTCATACGCTTCTTTACTTGAGTTTGTTGAAAAATATCAATGTATCTCACCATATAATTTAGCGATTTCGGTTTCCTTCCATTGTTTGTTTGCTTTTGGGCTGCGTGAAGCTGTAGGAAGTGTTTGAGCGGTGTTTGGTGGGCGTTACCTTGGCTGTAATGTCTATTTATTTACGGTTTATTAATTTACCTCTTATTCAATTTTGTCATTTATTTGACTTCGAACTTTGATTACTGTTTTGTTTATTTGTATATAGTTGCATTCGCTTGTGCCACTCGCTTTATTTCTAATGAAAAATTATGGTTTTTATTGTTTCCATCGGCGCATGCGTCCAATAGAGATGACATTTGCTGATTTTAACAGAAAAAATATTATTAAAATAATTGCCACAGCTCTTTTTATTATTTTGAATTAAAAATTTATTACCTAAAAACGTTAAATAGTACTGTTAGCGACTATGAAGTAATCGTTTGAGTAAATATAGACATTATAACTACAATAAAACCTTGTAGGAAATAAGTTTGATTCAAGTTTATTGCAATTTGGGATGCATCAACACAAAATGCCATGAAAGGCAAGAGCAGTTGTAAGTTTAAGGTTATATAATATTTTGAAAAACCGATTGAAGGTTTGAAGAGCAAATATCTGGCAATATTCTTATAATAACAAAAAAAAAATGTTAACTTAGCTAGACTACCCTTCACAAACAAAACAGTTTTCATACAAGAACTTCATTTTGATCGGTCAGTAGTATGTATGACATCTATATGCTATAGTTAACCGATCTGAACAATTTGATTAGATACTATAGCGTTATCTTAGACAATAATCCGTATATTTCCTGAAGATATTTTGTTAATCAAAAAAGTTTTCCATATAAGAACTTGATCTCGATCGTTCAATTTATATGGCAGCTATATGCTATTGTGATCAGATATAGGCAAGTGGGCAGCTTCTTGAGGAGAAAATGCCTGTGTGCAAAATTTCAGATCGATAGCTCAAAAACTGATGGACATACAGACAGTTGGACATGGCGAAATCAACTCAACTCATCATGCAGATCATTTACATATACATTTAATAAAGTCGCCGACGTTTCTTCTTAGATGTTTCAAATTTCGTGGCAAACTTATGTTACTCTGTTCATGTTATTATATTAATATTTTATTGTGTTTTATGCAGCACAAAAATTGTAAAAAAGTTTAATAAAATTTTAAATATTCAATAATTTTTCTGCAGTCTTTAAATGTATCATATTTTGTTTAAACCTTTTTGCTCGTTCTGATGTGCAGCTATAACTATAACTGCATTAAACATTTTTATTTCACAAATTAAATTGAAAACCCCCAATGGAAAACAGCTCAGCATAATCGCATTAAAAATTTGATAACGGTCGGCGTGGCTCGAATGGTAGCGGCAATTGGCGACGGCTCAATGGTTCACCACTTTTGTGCCTCTCATGGCCCACAGCCCGGTAGAGCATTATGCATGTAGATGCTTCTGTATATGTATTTGAGTATGGCGCATTTCGACTATGACAAATTAAGTAGACAAATTTATGTTTTTGTAAAGGGTCATTTGCTCACAAAGCAAAACAAATGAAAAAGGAAAATACAATTACATAATTTCTATCCCAGCTGCGCTTCAAAATTATGAATGTAGTGAAAATGTGTGAAATTACAAAAGTTGTGAGTATGTACTCATTTGCATGCATTTTTAATAACTGAGTTTTGGGCATTTTATGGTAATTTTGGACATTGTTGCTTTGTTGAACTACACAAATTGGTCTTTGTGTCTTTTATAAAAATACAAAAATATTTTATTCATAACCAAAGTCGATTATAACAGAAATTAAATGTAGACAAATGGAACTACTGAAATCATAATACGAGCTACCAAAGTGTAATGGCTGATACAGTTTTCATTAATCAGAAAGAGAGGTGATTAAAAAAAGCAGACAATTTATCCGTTATTTGTCGTAGACAGGAAAACATCTTATTTTAACTTTAATCATTTATTTATAATTTTTTGAGGTTATATCACATAAATTTAATTTTTGGATAAAATCGAAAATTTTGAATAAAATTATTTAATACTTTTCAGTTAATCAGAAATTAACAAAAGAGCTGACTTGAATTAGTTGTGGCCATTTCCTGTTTCATAATGTAGCTATGGAAAATAATTTTTTTTTCCAAGTAAAGTAAAATTGAAAAAAAATTAATCCAGTAATGAAATGAAACTTCAATTGAAATGTTTTTTTTTTAGTGAAACTCAATCTTGCTCACAAAGTCTTGACGAAAATAAGCGGCATTCCACTATAATTGCATGATGTTTTGCCATCGATTGACTAATTAACTCCAGAAATGTTCAACCAAAGCGGCCAAGTGACTAACGTCAAGAGAAGCACTACCCACTAATAAAAATATTTTTACCGCTGCACCCTCAAAAGCGAAAAAAGGAGAAATCCACAAATGTCCAAAAAAGATGATGTTTCCAACTAATAATGCATAAAACTGCATTTTTATGACGCAAATTAGTCGCCTAATGAGAAACCGTTGAAGCATGGCGCGGGCGGCGGCGATTGCTCAACCAGCTATGCAGCGCATCTTCCAGCTTTGAAGCAACTGAAAACACAAAAATCTTTAAGCAACTCGTTTCTTACAACTACAACATGAGCTGCCTTGTCAGGCTTGTGGTTTTAGGTTATATTTTCCAATTTGTGCTCGCTTATTGACCCATAAAGTGGGCGCTCAAAGCTTGGGCTACATACAAACAGCTGGTATCAGTATATTTGTAGGCAGGTATGCATATATTTTTGGAGCGTGCTTTTTTCGTTGTTTTACGATTGACCTGTGACATCGCACAGCACCCACAGCAGTAGCGTTGGTTTTGCTGCCAGCGGTAACAGAAGGTAACAAAGCGCGCTTGCAAAATGACTGCCTGCGTTATTTGCTGAAAAAAAAACAAGAAGTACACCGCAATCTGAAATAACCGAGTTGTCGAAGACAAAAGAATCTGCCAAAATATTGAAAAGTTTAACAACAATTTGATTGGCGATAATGTGCAAGAGCCAGTCATTCACTCGCCTTGCTCAGTCTGAATTCTGCGGCGTCGCGGCCATTCAATTCAATATTCATACACTGTGTTGTTGTTGTTTTTGTTGTTGCTTTGCTTTTTGATTGCCATTCCCTTTTCGTTTATTCCGCTCCTGTGCCTAATTTATATTTAATAATTGCTGTTGTTGTAGCCGTAGGTGATGTCAGTTCGTCATCTTTTGTTTAAAGGTTTTCCTCTGTTTTTATGTATGTTTATGTCTTTCATTTTTTTTAGTTAGAGTTAGAGTAGATCAAGTACTCGCGCGACCTAGCAACCCACCAAGCCAGCTGAGTTGAAGCCAGCAACCAGCACCGGCGATCGACAGCCAGCAGCTAGTCTGCCAGTCAGCGCTCGTGATCAATTTGGCCACGACATGAAAAGTCAACTGTTCGCCGAGTGCGACTAGGCCTCTGTGTGGGTAAGCGCTCCTCAAATCTACTAGCCGCCTGCCTTACTGCCCGGCTAAGTGACGTGTGAGAGACTTCACCAAACATTTGCAACGCTTCTCCTGCGGCGCTTCCGTATGCTGAGTGAGTGGAAAATAGTTGTCATGGAAAAAAATTAATTTAAACACCAGTAGTGATGGAGGAATACATTATACCCGCGACAAGGCGGCTAATGGCACTACTATTCGCTTGTACCTGAACTCTTCCTCCGATTTATAGGACCACACAATTGCATTGCTGAAAGACTTGGGTTCAAAAAACTTAAAAGAAAGTAGAATCGTACTATCAGCAAGGCCATTTTGGATAGTGAGTTTTTGAGTGCGATAAGGAAAATGCTCTTTACCATAATAACTGTCATAAGGTTAAGTCTTTAGTAGATTCACCTATAGTTATGACCAATATGCCACATACTTGTAATACATATTTGAGGAACTTTGCAAAGCTCTTGCTAGATTTAGCGACTCTAGCCCAACTCTATCTTTATGTAGTTATATAGGAATTTTAGTACCACAATATATCCAAGCGGGTATATGAAATTTGAAAACACTTCGCTTTGTTTCTGACTTTTGCATTTGCTCTCGACTGGGTCGAAAATAAATTTGGCTGCGCCTGTATAGAAGCGGGTTTGTTGTTGGTGTAGTCGCGTTGCCAAAAAATTATCATGATGAATTCATTGACTCGACCGACCGGTAACAGCGGACCAGCAGGCGACCGCGCAAACGTGCAACGGCTTTGAACTGTCAACGTCAACGTCATCGTCATTGTTACTCGCAGCATCAACACCAATATCGGTGCAGCATCAGCGGGGATCAGCGGCGATCAGTGCTGCTGTCATGTTTGTTGTCAGTAAACTAAAGAAAATCTACATCGGCGATTATAAAGCGGGAGTGTTTTAGCTTTTAATGCTTGTTGCCATGCAAATAAATGTTCAAATTCCTCCGTATTGGTGCATATAATTCTACACTTCTGAAAAAACTCTTGGTACAAATTACTGATACCAAATAGCCAAAATGGAGAGACTACCCAAGATTTCTTGAGTAAATTTGTCAGCGATGGGATTGGCTGACATTTGTTAACCAAGTAATTTAACATACATGTATATTTATATATGTATGCCTGGAGTTAATTGTCATATACGATTATGTAACTCAATTATATACCTTCGAAGACAAAGTTCGTTCACCAAAGACCAAGTGGACACATCTGCATCATTTTTAAAGCGCAAAGCACTCAGATATCTTCTAGTCGGGAAGACTTAAAAAAACTCGATTTATCGAAATGCTTAAAGACATGGATACCTTTCTCTCTCTCTCTCTCTGTCTAAAGAAATGAATGACTTGAAGAAAATCTTCAGTTATCTATCTTAAGTAAGTCCATGCTTGAAGAAACCTTGTTTAAAACTAATGTCTACAAACATCCCAGCTATGGCTAACTTTCAGCGGTCACGAGAAATACTCCCTTTATCTGTGTCACCACTTAGACAATAGTACAGACTCCCAAGCTTTCCCCAATTTTAGCGGGACTTCCACTTGCCAACATAAAAGGACTGTTTCAAATCGCCCTTCCCTTAGAACAAGCATAACCTGTCCGAGGTGATTTCTTGCGTACCAAATTGTGCCAAATTAAATTAAAATTAATTTTGCGGTTTTTTGTGCACAATTGGCTCTTCTGCCTTTTTGCGGTTTTTTATTCGCTTTTTTGTGACAGACTTTTCGTACGGTTCTTTTGGATGCGATGAACCTTTGGCAAATATTTTCATAATAAAGCTGATGTGGCATGAAAATTATGCAATGCTTGCTTGCCGAATTCGTTGTCTCTATTATGCAGTTACTGCACGGTTGTTATTGTTGTTGCTATTGCCATTCCCTTCTTTTTCGCTTGCCATTATGATGGAAAAGCCAAAAGTGCCAAATGCGGCGTTATTCCAGCGATGCGCCAAACACAGCCACCATTTGAAGTCAGCCGCTAGGTCAGCAGCGCGAAGCCAAGCTCTGGGGCTCCGGAGTTTTGGCGCTGTGGGCTCGGCGCTCAGCGTTCGGCCTGCGATGTCAACGTACGCAATTAAATGCCACAAAACTGAACTGAAGTGGCTAATAGAAAAGGCCAAAAGCGCAAGCAACTAACGTTGTAAAATTATAATCGCAACAACAACAGCAACATCAGCCAAACATAGGAGACAAAAAACTTCTGTGTAAAATTTAAATAAAAACAAAAAGGAGAGACGAGACAACGCGTTAAATGCCTCGGCGCGCTGAAAAAAAAATGCAAAGAAGATGCGCTTGTTATTCGGAGTTTTTAATAAATGCCAGAAGTGGCGCTGAATTTGTTGCTACACAGATATTCCAACGACACACACAGCGTCAGCCACGTTCCCCATTCTAGACAACAACGACTACAGTTTTCATAACAAATAAGAGGTTTCGTATGAAAAATTGAGCTTGCTAAAATTGTGTGGGGAATTCGCGGGGTGAGGATTGCATGGATGAACGTGCGAACTAAACTTTTTGCCATCGCGAATGGCAGTGGCAGCCATAGAGGCCATATCAGCTATGTTACGGCGGCGATTCGCACGACCAACGACCGCAAACTGGCTGGCAACGAAAACTGACTGAAAACAACTCAAAAAACATTTTCCAACCTACCCACAAATTTTCCGCGCAAGTCAGTGAGCGCTTGAGCCCCTTTGCGGATGAACCTTCGCTGGCATGATCGCGTCGTGTCGTGATGGTGTGGTGTTGGTGGCGGGAGTTAAACTGGTGGCAATGCTATGTCGCTAGCAGGCCTAGAATAAGTATGTACTACCATCACTTAATGAATTATGCAATGCAAATCGGCTGAAAGTCAGCCAGCTTATCAATAAATATTTAGTTGCACTCCTTCAGGTGGGGACGACATATTCAGCAGTTGTAATTTGCAATTGAGAGAGGGAAATGTGCATAATGCATAACAACTAAAGGTTTACTTATATTAGTAATAATAATGATACATAATATTAATAATAGCATGATATTTATGCCGCTATGGAGAAGAGGTTGAAGACCCTCACCACAAATTGGAGAACAAACTCGGGATATAAGGTGGTTTCTATGCAAATAGACAAAAAAAAATTACGAAGAAGTCTATGAATATTATGAATATAATTCCTGAGTGGGAAACTTATCTATTGAAGAGAGCATACATTTTTAACGGTGGCATATTAAGCGAATCGTAGCAAAGATTTATTAATTGCTGGCCGCAAGGCATCAAAAGTACGACAAGGTTATGGTTCTTTATAGCACATAATACCGTTTCAGTAATTCACGATGTCATACAAGTTTACTGACTCTTAATAAAGATTCTTTGATCCCCTGAAATATCTGCTAAATTCGACGGTTTTTAACCGTCGATTGATATTTACATAAAATGACTTAATTACCCTCTGGTACAACATCGAAGTAATTGTATATTGCGCTCGATTTGTCCCTGTCGTCCCCACATTTTCAGTTGTACAATTAAAGGCGATGAGCAGGAAATGAACCCGCCGAACTAACCAGCCGACAGACCGGCACAAAGCGAGCCAAAAGTCCAGAGACAGCCAAGCGTGACCCGGAATCGTGGATGAGCAACATTTCGTATTTTTAACTCGGCAAGCACAAGTTTAAGGTCATTACAATAATAAAGAGGAGGCAAAGAGGAAAACAAAGCAATGGAGGCGCATATGAAAAACGAGATGAAGAGGAGAGGGTGAACATTTAGTAAAGTGCAGAAAGTTGTTGAAATTCATTTGCACAGAGTGTGTGGATTGGGAAACAAAAAAGCTACTCGACTGCAACAACGACAGAAACTTCGCAAGTGCAGTCATAATGCGCAACAACAACCAGTAGCAAACAGCGAGCAAGTCTAAATTTCTACCAGCGAGTGATTTGTGCATGCAGCTATGTGGTGGAGCTGGTGTGCGTGTGTGGTGGCCAGAGAAACATTTTCAGTGGCTTGTACTACATGCATTGAGCTGTGAAGCGCTGCGAAAAGGTGGATGAATAATGATGGAATTCATATGTATGTTACCTGAGATTCAAAATCTGGTGAATGCCAAGGCAATATATTATTTTGTGGAAACACACCAGCTTCAAAAAGAAAATCGCAACATTGGTTCCTAGTTGCTTTTAGGTGTTCTTGAAATATGAATAATTTTCAATAATGTTGTGCTTCGGACTCACTATGACAAAAACCAATAATTCATAAATATGTCCTAAATTTCCTTACCATTCCAAAGTCATGCTTTAACACATAAGCTCTCGATTATGACTGTAATTAAATTTATCAGTCTAACGAATATTTTAGTTTGACGAAGTGCTGTGTTGTGGAACCAATGTTCAAGGTGTCCCTTTTGCTTGGAGACAGGAACTCACGTCTTATGGAACCCGCTTTTTGGTTTTACTATGAACATATTGTCGATAGTGTCGACCCGCTCTGTTTACATCTAAACCAACTTTCTGTTAGAAACACACATACTTCTGCTTGTGTAAAATCTATATACCATACATATACACGTTACATGTGTGTAGTCTCCATTCCACCCTTTACCTACAACAGAATATTAAATGCAAATGCCAGCATATTATCACAATGTTTTTATGTTGCTGAAAATTCTCGCTTTACTTAAAATGTCATAATAAAGTGTATTTTATGTCGAAATCCACTTAAAACGCTATCAATTTGTGCTTGTGGAAGTGATCCCCTCGCTAATCGCATAAAAAGGGATTTTTGTGTCGGTGTTCAGCGCACAACCACACACAACACAAAAATGCTTTAAAAAGGTTTCGCTAAAAAAAATTACAAGCTTAATAAATTTAGTTGTTAACGCACCAAAGGGATTAGCACCGCACGAAAATTACGCTGGTAGTCTTTATATAACTAAAAATCTTTTTTGCGTTCCACAAATTTAATTGTTGGCTCTTACTACTTTTGCTATGACAAGAACTACGAAACTAGAATTACGTAGCGGAGTTTAGTAGTGAATCGTAACTTATTTCCTGCAACCGTTGATGTCAGGTGTAAATATCTGTTTAGTAGATGGCGAATAAATATGTACATAATAATGGGATTACTTCATTAAAGCTCTATTTTTAAATATTACAGAAATTAACTCTTTGACTTTGCCTACAATAATATTTACTTATTTGAAACGAGAAATAGCTCCATATTTATAGAAAACGATTTCTTTCATGTTAGTGCTTTGATTATTTCTCAGTTGCGGAGTTCTCTAAAATCTTATCAATCTGAAGATCTGTCCAACAAATGGCTTAACTCTAGTTTAACAAGGCATTATACAATGATCTGGTCCAGTGTGTGCGTTACAACTAATTTTGCTAAAACTGCATTGAAAGGAATACGATGTCTTCAATTTCAGTCTAAAATAATAAAAACGTTAACTTCAGCTGTATCGAAGCTATAATCGCCTTTACAGGGACATTTCTTTTAACATATAGTATAGAGTAAGGTTTTTAATGAATTGCAAGCGACAAATACCGTTGCTGTGACAATAGTTTTAAGTATGCAGAAGTCCTCACCGGTAAAAAAACACACACACACAAAACAAACAATAGCATAAAAGGATATATAAAGATTTTAATCTTCGGTCAGTTTGTATGACAGCTATACGTTATATCAGCTTCTTGGTGAGAGGAAGACGTGTGCAAAATTTCAAACCATTAAGATATTTCAAAAACTGAGGAACTAAATCGCGTATATACAGACGGACAGATAGACGGACTATTAACTCAGCTCGTCACTCCCCGACTATTTATATATACATTCCAGGGCTGCAAACTATTGGCTGCATAAAGAAGTCTACAATGTTTTCAAACGTTGTTAGCAACCACGTCGAATAGTAAAATTGTATGTTGTTATATTCATATGACTTCACAGTCACGAGAAAAATAAAATTATGTATATTAATACAGTAAAAGTTTACACAAGAATAAATATGCATGAAAACCCATAAAAATAAAATAAAAATGTGTAAATATATACAACTGCACATACACACATATATATGTGGGCAAATAAAAGTTTGTGTTAATGGAAGTGTGCAAATAAAAATGCATCTCATACCTCTCAAGGTCACAATAATGCTCATCAACGACAACAATACCAGTAGTTTGCCACACACACACACACATACAAACACGCATACATATGTAAACACCACTTCACTTTCCAAGCGCTTTTGCAGCTTCAGTTGACTGTTTCTCCCCACTACTCGCTCGTCTTGCATTGCCAGCAAACATTTGCGGTGTAATTTGATAGCCAGCCGTCAGCTACGCAGCCGCCGCTTTCATTTTGCATTCACTACAAGGTGTAAAGAAGAAATTCCTGCAGTCAACAGGCAACACGAACGAGCACACACACACTACAACAACTACCCAAGTGGCAATGTTCATACGTATTAAGAAATGTGAGAAAATGTGCCAGTATGCATGTACTTGTATGTGTGTGTTAGTTGGAGTTCATATTCGCATATGTGTGTGGCTGAAATGCTTGGGCCCACTCGAATCGCTCTGCTATTATTTGCTTTTCGATTTACACTTTCGAGTTGGGATTGCCACAATAAGTGTGTGCAAATACCATACTTTTTGCGTGTGTTCTTTATTTTTGCCACTGTGGCAATGCGAAAATTCAACAGCCAACTTTATATTCAGTGCTTCGTTCTCGAACAACACCTTTTTATGTGTCTTGCTGCTATGCCTAGCAGGCATACCTCGATATATATGTGCACTTAAGTTTTATGAAATGAAATGTTTGTTCTTACACGACTTATGTTGTTTTTGTAAATAGGTATATGACCACAAGTCCAGAAGTCCCTAAAGTGCATAATTTTATCTGTTTACTTGTTTGAGTGCATTGTTGCAAGTTCACTCCAAAGTCACGCATACCGCACATGGACGGTTGTCTATGCTAACTTCTGCATGTGTGTATGCGTGTGCATTCTGGAGTTAATTAGAAGCTCATGACTGCATAATTCCCTTTTGGCGACTGTTTTACTCGCTTGGCTAAGCTAATGAGTGGCGTTTCTTATCCAGCCTGTTGATGCCCCGTTGCTGGGCGGCCTGGTAGGCCGCTGGTTGCGCTAAGCGTTGGCTCGCGGATAACTCATACATGTGTATGTAATCGCTTGAATTATATACCTATCTATGTCATATATATATACAAATGTATATATTATATATATATACTAGTTTATCCGAGGAGAAAATTAGAAAAATGCTTATTAGCAAAATAAAAAGGAAATGCCAAGTAAATACAAATAGGAATGAAAAAATCTTGAAAAACCACATCACTAACAGGTTATAAAAAAATATAAAAAATTGCGTAAACAAACAGAATGAAAAAGTATCTCAAAGTATGAGCTTTGCTGGCATAAAATTAATCTTCCGCAAAGAGACGAATATGCGCGTATGTAAATTGAATACACGCGCTAATACAATTTGTTCATGTGCTTAAAACTTCTTTACGAAGTATCTCCGTTTTTAAGCAAAGTATTAAGGCATGTGATTTACACATAACTAGGCATTGGAGAATATGGCAGTGTTGATCTAAAATGCCGTTAAGCAGCTTCGATATTTTTTTGCTGCTTGTAGCTTCTTTACATTTACGCCTAGCTTAGTAGCTTACTGGTTGCGGCAGGTCGCTAATGGAGAAGCTTTTGTGAAAACTTCTCGTATTTGTTCGTAAATATTTACCATAAAAAAACATTCCCACGCAATGCTTGTGTATATATTTGTCAGAGACCCACGCGTACACATTATTGTACATCATTTATGAGCTTAAGGCACGGACGCAAAACCGTGTCCCGAATCAGCTGATACCACCTATCTTATGAGAGCGCAATGTAAATGATCAGTCCGCTTCTACCGTCCGCTTCAACAGACCGTACGGTAGGATATCCGTCCGATAGGATAAGAAAATTGGATTTTTCCCGTAGAAACAAGTGAGCTCAGAGTGAGAAAGCATTCTCTTGCAACGCAGGGTTGCCAATCTCGATATTTTGTAGTAATTAAAAAGTCACCTTAAATATATTTTAAAAAATCTTAAAATAACTCAAAATCACAGTCGAATACATTTTTTTTATAAATACGTAAACTATTTTTAATAGTTGGATTTTAGTAGTGAGCTATTACATTATGAAAAATTATAACTAAAAAACTAAATTTGTTAAAAATCGTGTATAAAAATAAAAACAATGGCAATATTGGTGAAATGAAAACAAAAGAGAACAACTGGTTTCTGCGTTGCAACTACGGGCATAACTTTTGACAAATTTGGTTTGATACGGGCGGTAAGTAAGGAAGGAAGGAATGTTGGTGACTGTTTGCGCACTTACTCGTATTTATCAAACTAATTATTCGAAATATTTTCCTTCATTTTACACAAAACTGAGAACTTTTATAAAATACCCTAACAAACTTTATAGCATACAAATCAAACATCAATAAAGTTATCAGAATCAAACTTTCCACAAATAGTGCCCTCAAGGTATTTCATCGCACTATAACTTGTGCCAGGTCATCACTTCCCTTAGCACTCATATACCTAACTTAAATATTTCAGAACCTCCGGTTCACTTTATAACGCATCTATCGGTTAATATGTAAGAAATCTTAATGAAATTCAGAAAGAATCTTTTTTTAATAACATTGTCACCTCTTTCCTCTTTCTAATTAAATGTATGAAATCACGGCGATACTTTCCTTAGTTCGATATAAAGTTTTGCCAAAACACGAAGGTGTTTCTCCGCCTTTGTTCCTTGCAAGTTGCAAGAGTTTGAAATGTTCGGTTACACTCGAAATTAGCGCTTCCTTACTCGTTTTGTACTATAATTTCAGGTAAATACTTTTTACCAAATATTTCGATGGGAGACGATTGTTCTTTTGAGAAGGTAATTAATATTTAATAATTATTTCACAAAATATTTATATTTCGCGCACCTTTTTTCTTAATCCTGATCTTTATACCATACGCGTAAAAGAAAAGATTTCCAATCAGAAATTAAATTTCTGCAAACTTACAAATTAGGTGGAAATAGAAATCAAATCTTTTAGTTTGGAATTTTACAAATACCACTTGTTTCTCTTGCATGGCTTATATTATGAATAGTATATAATTTGAAAAATTATATATAGTATTTGCCACCATAATGCATAATTGTAAAATGTTTCATGAAGCTTATTTTTCCGGGAGTCAGTCCTCCCTCGAGTATCGCCGCTTATAATAAATTGTTGCACAATGCGCTCGCACCAAATACTCCGAAAGGCAGCCTGTGGGCCCCTGATAAAAGGTCTGGCTATTAATTTTTTAAGCTTCCTACATTGAAACAATGGAAACCAATCAATGCATAGAAAACTCCAATGGCATTTTGAAAAATGAAAGTCACAAGCTTGTATGGCGGGTATGTGTTTATGTATTGTGGGCATGAATAATATCAGATATACGAAGTCAATGTTGATATTGCTCTGCTTTGCTCTATTTGGCGTTTACATGCATACATCTCTGTCGCTGTGTATGTGTACATATGTGTGTATGTGAGCACATGCATATTCATAAATATGCGCAGCCGTCTGTATATTTGTAAGCACCAAAGCAAGCAAAATCAGTTAGTGGCAGCAAAGTGAAAAGCCAACTGAGCAGCGCATGGCTTTTTAGCGGACTCGGCTGGCTTGCTTAACTGGGCTGCTACACATGTACATAGGTATGAAGTGCGGCGACAACATTGGCTTTTGTTTCAAGCGCACACACACACATGTGTGCCGGAGATCGTTGTTTTAGCTGTTGTTGCCTTTGAGTACTCTTGCTTTGTTTTCTCTAAATGACAATGCAGGCTTCTGCCAAACAAATGAATGCCATTGCTGGACGGAAGTGTACAGATATTTAGCGAGCTGTGTGTGGTTGTGTGTAGCAGTGTGTGAGTATGCGGCCGCAAAAATGTAAGATGATACACATGCAACAGTGGCATTAATAAACAAACGACAGCGCAAACAAACAAATAGCCAGACAAATGCAAATATTTATACACGAAGGAATATATTCGCGGCGAAGACGACCTAAGTGCGCTAATATGTCGCCAGTTGCAGCGAAAACTGCATCAGTTAAAGCCAAACGATGCAATCAGCGAGCTAGTTACTTTAGTTAGTCACCTAGCTGCATATACCATATGCATGCATGTGTACGTATGTGAACATTTCCATGACGAGTAACTCAGTTAGAAGTGCAATGAGTGTATTTGAAAGAACAATAATGGCGTCTGTATATATATGTACATATATGCTTTTATATATATGCCACAGTACTTGTGCACTTAAGATTTCCTGTCAACCTTTGCGTCAGAAATGACAAAACTATTGTTGGCATCAATGTTGCAGCGTGTGGCATGCGGTACGAGCGTTTTGAATGGCAAGCAATTGTTGGCTCTGACTCTGACTGTGGCTCTGACTTCTTTTAGTTGCAAAGATATTTGATTATTTGCTTGCAATTGACTATTTGCAGCTTACGACAGTGACTTTGTGATTTTGAAGACATGATGCAGCCAGTCACCTTTTACGAAGATATATGAATCAAAAGTAGTAAAAATTGATTCACACATGTTAATGAGTAGAAACAGGTCGTATGAGTAATGCCTTCCTTCAGTGAAGGAAACCAAAACCTTATATAAACAAAATGTGGTTCAACACAAAAATGTAGACTATAATTCTATGGGGCTAGCAAATACACCGAAATTTCGTAGAATTTGAGCTTGATCGCACAGCCTTTGAAAAGCAGAAATTCTTATCAATTATTTTCTGTTTACCTGTTTAGGAAAAACTTGTGTGATTAAAGTTAAGGAGACCACTAACCAAAACAAAAAGGTGAATACGTGTATATATTCGAAATCTGAATAGATAATATAAATAAATTATCGGCTGAACACATAGTTAAACATACCATAAGTATTTATTTGCGTGTTTTCTTTAATATATGCAATTCCAACATATCCATTACCTACGTCTGCACACCGATCATTATGCATTTAGCTACCGCTTCCACTTACATATTTGCTTCTCAAGCGCGCCGTTACCATTTTCTCAGTTTTCACTGATTTTCTTATTCTCACTTTTCTTTCATTTGAGCTTTTTCTCTTGGCAAGGTTGTTAGAGAACTCGCTATACACATAACGAATAAATGCTGTCTATATATGGTATTTGTATATACCTACGTACATGCATAGGTATGTACACAAGAGTATGTATATGGTATATTCCGACTATTTACATTCTATGCGAAACTGTTCGTCGGCTTGCAACATGTTGCATATATGTGTTTAGTTACTTGTCGAAAAGGTTTGCTTGCGTTCGGCTTTGCGCTCCGAGTACATAATTCAGCTGTTTTACTTATAAATTCATAAAATCACAAAGTCAACAACAACAACTTGGCACGTACATAACCAAGTAGAAGCACTGCTGTCTCTGACATTTGTTTAAATATGCACATCTAGAAATAAGTGCAGCTGAGGGAAAATAGTTAGCTGGCACATAGAAGACATTGAAAACGAAAATGCTCGTCTTGCTTGCCACCTAGTACATGTAGCTCTTATTTATATGCAGCTATATGTCACATATAGATACATATCTATGGTATAATGGAAGTGCAGCTCGAAGAGCACATTTTCAGTGGCCATCGTTGTTTGTTTGTTTTTGTTGTTGTTGCATTTGCTTTGGTCGCCATAAGCGCTGGCTGTCCTTGCCGCATTGGTGTTGCCATGCTTTTTGCCGCTTGGTCATTTGGTTTGCTCACGTTCTTAAAATAGCACCAGCCCGGTGATCACTTCAATATTCCGCTCCGTTCGTGCCTTTTCCACTACTGCTGCATTCTTAATGATTGCTCTTAGTATAAAGTAGTTGAACTTAAGCTAAAAATAGATTTGCTCAGAAGACAGTAAGAAAAAAAGGTTTTGTGCAAACATTTCGTGTTGTGGCAAGATGCAGGAAAATGCCATTTCTGGGTTTAGTCACCTCGATTCTGGTGGAATGAAGGAATATGTTTGAAATGCAGCAAATCTCTGTGTGTGTGTAAAAAAATACCTACGAGTTTGATAAAGCGAGTGAACTATTAAAAGTGTCCGGAATACGAGTAAGTGTACACGGGGCACAAAATATGGTCCACTTAGTTAAAAGCTTATGAAATGCGCGTATATTTTCAAGAAAAGACTCAACTTTATTAAGTTTAAATATTGTAGGTAATGGACACTCTTAAGAGATCAACATTTGCGCTGGCAATAAATACTTTTTGGTGTTTTGTGTTTATATATGAAGAAAATAATTGTATGAAGAAAATTGGGGCAAATATGGTCCGCGGTAGGCGTATAAAGTTTATATAAGTCTTACAGCTAGATAGAAACTGAAATTTTACCCAACAACTTCGCATAAAAGTCATAGTTAGAAAATTATCATGTAGTAGACTAACAAGAAGAAAAACTTGTTAACATGCTAACTTTCTTGAAGATATATCGTCAAATAAAAAATGTTCCATGATTCAGATCGTTCAGTTTGTATGGCAGCTATATGCTATGGTGGTCCGATATCTGCTGCTCTGGACTAGTTTGCGTATAGACAGACAGACGGATAGACAGATGGACACGGCTAAATCGACTCAGCTCGTCCAGCTGATTATTTAGTAAAATACTTTATATGGTCTGCGACCTTCTGGTTGTTATAAACTTCGTAGTAAATTTAATATACCTTGTTAAAAGTATAAAAAGAGCAGAGATGTAGTATGAGAATAAGGAATATCATTCTGTCAAAAATTCGCAGAGTTTTCCTCAAATAAATATTATGCAACATAGCGAACTATGAAATCGAAATTGAAATCAACTTTTAATAATTTATGATTAAATAATTCTGATATAGCTTTATTAATTATTAATATAATCATGTCGAATTCGTCGCTTTAAATTTTTTAAATCGTATTTTGGACGCGGACTTTGGCGTCAAAGTAGGGTTGTCTTATTAAAGATGGCGGTCTTATTCGTATCATCAGAGGCGTTCTTCGACTATAAGTAAAAAAAATTTAAATAAAATCTTCACTAGCCTCCTTGAAGATGAACCCGCCATATTTGAAATGTACTGCACTCAACGGCCCAAAAATGGATGTGTGCACGTATGTTCTGTACCTTAAATCAGCGCATTTACCTCAAAGGCGAAACAAAATGCAATTTCAAACCATAAATTCGGGAACAAACATAATCACAGCAGCAAAGAGCTTGGAAAAAATGCTGAAAAAATTGCGCAAAGACGATTGGTGTTTCAAAATTGGCATTTTCCATTAAGCTACAAAGAATGATTTGAAAGGCTGAGTGTAAGAACACGATGCTTTCGGGGCATCTAAAAGGGCACCACAAAGCACTGGGGCACACAGCCGTGGCAAAAAGGCAAATTATATTTGTAAATGCATTGAAAGGAGCAAGCAAAAGGAAGGTGAATTGAAATTACATTTGCAAAAGGCCGCAGGGTTTAATGAGCGAACAGAGCGAGCAGAGCGAACTGTAAACGATTGAAATAAATATGCAGCGCTTAAAAAGCACAAGGCCAAGCTGACTTTCCGTTTTGGCCAGCCAGAAAGAAAAACAATTTGATAATAGTCGAAAACATGAAGATGTTGCAAGTTCGTATACAAAAAGGAACGAAGCAACTACAGCTGAAGGCAGCACGAGCGCACAGCGATGCGGAAACTTCAACACAAGATATACTTAAGAAGAGGCACAGTGTGTAATTTTGCATGCGCAGGCAAACTAAGTTTTAGATACATAAATAAATGTTTGCCTTAATCTCCATTCTTAAAAAGGAAAAATCAGTCAGAGACTTTTATTGCAACCATTCCGTTATATAAACTGATTATGTCAATTTGACAAAACCTTTAACAAATTTTGAAAATTCTAAACAAAATGTAAGTGGAGCTGTATTCTACGGATTTTGTACCGATAATAGAAATACGCGCATTCTATTATAGATATAAAATCCGTTAAACTCCATTTTAGCCATAGAAAATAAACTTTGATCTCTTTCTATTTTGAACAATATTCGTTGTGGTCCACTGTAGACTGCAAGTTCGAGCATTCCTTGCTGACTTGCAACGTTTCCGACAAATTGATAAAGTGGTTAGTTTCAGCGACTTGAAGTTCTTAACTGCGGATAAATGCGCGTTGCTTTGAATTTTCGTAATTTTTGATCACAAAATGGCCAAGCGCCTACAACAGCAATGATCTTAACAATTGTATTTCGAGTCAGATGTTAATACTTTTCGTGCAAAGCGTTTGGCAAACTAACAGCAACAACAAAAACATATGACAAAAAATTACTTTGAAACTGAAAATGTGCTTTAGATTCTACTTTGAAATTTTCGTGTACCCATAATTATATGGTGAGACACCACATAAGTATTCATGGTCAAATTATATGAAAAACATCCAAAAGTAAAACGGATGCCATATGAAATACAAACAAAGCCACGCCCCCGGTCACATGTTTTTATAAATACACCTATGTGTGTATTTCTCTGGAATTCCGGTGCTGTGATAAGTAAATATTCGCGAATTCTTTAATTATAATTGCAATTCGCCAAGAAGAACACTCGAAAGCCAAGAAGCGTAACATCGAAAGTCGCCATGCGAATGAAAAAACGCTAAGCTGCGATTATGAGCAGCAATGGGTGCAGCAGCAGCAACGACAGCAGACGCAGCGATCCAGAATAAATTTGAGATTTATGTAAATTAGTTTAATTTTAGGCAAAGCAATGCTCCAGCTGATCACTTCTCCTTCGTGGAATGCAATGTGGGTTACGCAAGCGACGCGACTCAAGAAAGAACACGGCTGAAATTCCGTATTCAGTAGAATGAAAATAAAGACGAAACGTGTTAATCATAAACGCAAATATTGGTACATGTGTCCATATGGACATACGTAGAATATGAAAAGTCAAAAAAATCTGTGCATATTTACCTTGCATATTCATAAAGTTTCTCCATTTATTTTTTGGCGCTGAAACTTCTCAGATTTGAACATACTTGTATTTACATATCTAGGCGAAGTTTGTATGAAAATGATGCACAGAGTTGCATTTAGCTATGCGAAATTTCCGTGGTAAACTTGATTAAGAAAACAATATTTGCTGATGTCATCGATTTTGATTTATTCAGATTTCATAGAGTAATTTACGAAGGTCTCAATGAAGAACTAAAACTTTTTTCCTTCAAGCATTGCAAAAAATACACCATAAGCCAAGTCCTTAATGGGGGTTTGCGCGGTTAGCAGAGACTTAAATTTATCGCCAATTGTTAATTATCCACACATAATTTATGTAAATAATAATAAATGAGTAATTTCATGTTCCTTAACAACTATGTGGAGCTGCTGTATTTTTATTCATCACTGATAAGATGTTGCAAATGAGTTCTTCAAAGCTTGTGACGGCTTGATTTCATAGTAACTATAGCTATTAATTTCAATAAACTATAAAGTGTATGCACAAATATAATTAAGTAGCTTATAGAAGGTCTACAATACGATATAAATATTTATACTCAATATTGTATTGAAATTCTTCAAAGGTGGATACTTTGCAGCTTTTACTCTAGATTTGTGCTGACATCCGCGTTTTAATAATGCTCTCCCCAGTGGAATCGGCAACTACTGTTTTGCGGATAATTACTACTCACGCAAACACTAAAGAGGCATGTATGTCTGTATGTGGTTTGTGTAATTGAGAGCAGATGGTGTGCCATTCGGATGCGCTGTCGCTGCACACATTTATGAATTATGTCAAAAAGCATAATTGCCCAGTCAGTTGAGTGGTCAGGCCTTTGTGGCAGCCAAAGCAGGCTGCTAGATGACGGCCGGCCAACAACAATGCATCCGATACAAGCAGCTGCCGATAGTCCGACAACTGCTGACGACGTTGCAAACGCCCGTTTCGATGGAACGTCACTTGCAGGAAGCAATAAATCCAATTCAATATATAGGATCGGAATATAAACCACATACATATATATATATTTAACGCTGCAAATAACATATATTTCGCATGGTTTTTGCACTGGCATATGCGTGTGTGTTCGAGTGTGCAGCATGTGTTTGGTGTGTTGCAAATTGTAACTGATCGATCGATGCGGCGGAAATGGGTACAAATGCGACGCGGCGCAGCAACCGCAACCGCCGCCACACCATCGACATTGCAACAGCTGTTTGACAATGGCGCAAGCATACAAATGGGCGGCGTATGCGAAACCACATGCGCCTACCAACACACACGCATACATATATACATATATATTTATATACACGATTACCCATGAACAAATGGAAGCTTCGTTTTGTGGCGCTCATATTGTTTTACACATGTTGCAAGTTGTTGTTCCAATTACTATTATTGTTAGCGCTGCTGCTGCCGCTGCCGCAGTCGCTGTCGCATCTGTGGTTGTTGCTTTACGGGTATACGTTACCTGAAGCGGTGATGTTAATTTCCAGATAGCAACAAAGTCCAGGCGGCACTCTGCACTCGATTAACTATTGCAGCGCTCAGCTTCCTCTACAATGCACCGCCAATCT
Source organism: Bactrocera oleae (assembly GCF_042242935.1). Lineage (NCBI taxonomy): Eukaryota > Metazoa > Arthropoda > Insecta > Diptera > Tephritidae > Bactrocera > Bactrocera oleae. The sequence continues at coordinate 73,008,608 of NC_091538.1, forward strand.
GCCACTCAACTATGCAATTGCTTGCGAAAGCGTTTAGTGGCTGCGGGCCGGCCGACACATGCACGTATGTACATGCTGCTTCAAGAACCCTGCTCGAAATTCCGCTTTGGCGATGTGCTCGACAGCCGTAATCGCGATGCGGTGTCGCCGTGCCATTTCATCGCAATGCCATTTCTCTCTCAGCACTCAACACTTTCGGCCAATTTGTTCGACAACGCCGTTATTGTTATTGCTCTCGTAAGCGAGTATAAAATGTGAAATTGTATTTCACGAACGTTGCTTGTTGTTGTTGTGTTTGTCATCACTTTGCTCTCGTACATCGGCGTTTTAATTAAATTTAATTTAATTGCATTGAATTTCAGCGCTAACGGTAAAGTGAAATTGTTGGTAATTTCGTTGACAACCCGAATTAAAAGCACTCCGGTTAACCGGTTTGCGCTAACCACATAGACGTGTGCAGCGTTCGTTTGTTGTTGCTGCATGCTTTTTTCTAGTTTTTGTTGCAACTCGTTGGCGATTTCAGTCTTAGGTCTTTTTATTGCCACTTCACCTTGAATCGGGGCTTCGGGGCTGCGGATTTGGCGCTTCTAACTGTCGCAATATCACGAAATCGCCAACTCGATTTTATTGCTTTCGTGTATGCGTGTGTGTAAATCTGTATGTAAGTATTTCTATTTGTGTAGATTTTGTTATTGCTTTTGCGATTTTTTGCTGTAATTTTTTGATGGCTTTCTTGCGTTCGCTTCTGGATGATCTAAAAAATTTTCTGTTGATATATTTATATATTTATGCTCACATTTGTAGAGGTAGTTACGAAATTCTTCATGAGAAGTACACGCTCCACGAGAATATGAATTTTATTACATATATTATAATGTAGTATAAATAAGTAGCGAATTGTCTTGGAGAATTTAATCTCTAGCTCTGGAACTCAGTACCTGTTATTTTGAGCGATGCTAAAAAGCCACCATAAGGAATGTTAATGCTCTCCAAAACTTGAAATTTTCCTTCGAAAAATTGTGGAAAAACTTGGGATAACTTCTAACTCAGATATACCGAGATATCTCGAACACCAGAATGAAAGTAAAAGCTCAGCCAAGCATCTTGCCGGCCTAGATCTAAACGTACTTGTAGATACATATATATTTCTTTAAATTAATTGTGAAATTGTCATAACACTTGACTTGTAAAGTTTACTGAATCACTTTTACTTTGCTCTCAGTTACTCTTTACACACTCACACATTCACATATATATTTTCTTGTTTTCATTTAACGTGAAACATTTCTACAAGTGGCCTACTCATATTTAAATACACATGAGCAAGTAAGTGAACCGGTATGTTGCACGTTAACTCGCGTAGCACTTTTCCTTTCAGGGTCGTTAATTTCTTGCTTATCTATCTGCCATAAATGTAACTCTTTCTGCGCGCATCATAAATATTTGCTTTACAATTACACGGCGTTTCATATCTGTGCCTAAACAATCCATGTAATTAACACACATACTTACACTCATACATGTGCGTGCTTGTGTGTGCGTGCAACTGTTCTGCCTTATGAATTCTGGGTAATGAGTTCAAATTTTACAGCTAATTTGAAAATGAAAGTTCATAATGCACAATAATTCATTTCTGTATTCACCTAGATACATACACACACATTTGTATGGTACACATGCCTAGATAGCTTCAGTAAATGGCTATCTTACAACTCTTCTTAACATAATTCAAGACAAAGAAAGTTTTCTGCAATTATGAAAATGTGTAACAAGTGGACTTGGAATCAATTTACGCACTAAACGAGAATAATATAAAAAACAAGTTTCAAACAATTGCCGCAACAAATATTGAAGTTGGATGCATCACAATCAAACACTTGCTTAAAGAGAATCAGCTTCAGAGGCCCAACAGCCATTTTCATTAGATCTATTTTTAATACAATAATTTCTGCGCTTTTTTATTACACAAGCAACTACTCATATCCCTCAAACGAGAGTAACGATCAACACAAGATACTATCCAGCATAAATTTGAAATAAAAATCATGAAAAACTACAAAGAGCCAAATTCACCTACCTTTTTAAGTTATTACTCTAAAAGAAAACAAATTAATCTTCGTGTTTTGCACCATACAGAGAGCCTTATTTGCGAACTCACAAATAATTGTTTGAGAGATCCGAACAGCGATTTTGAATAAATATTTTATTTCCACAGATTATTTAGTCTCTAAGTAGATATTAAGTAATCAACGCTATGGTGGTTGAAAACGGAGGAGCAGGAGCGTCTAACTGTCGCACTTAAATCATCATTAGAACCATTATATTCCCAGGTTAGCAACCCTTGCTTAACAACTCTGTCCAATATCTTTGAAGTTGGAATATTGGGAAGCTTAGCAGAAATTCAGTTTCAAGCGACTGAAAGCGGGATATTTAGAGAGCTAATGTTCTACCCTCTCATCATTCTTCGCGCATATTTTGTATTATGCTGATTTTAATTTACCAATTTTCTGAAAATGAGATCTTAGAGTTAAATTCCATATGATGAACCCTATAAGATTGCTTTTTTTTACTTAAAAGTATAAGCTTTAAGGTCTGTCTGTCCAAATGCCCCCCACCGAGTTGTTGTTGTTGTTGTTGTAACGGTTATCTAGTCCACGCTTGTATGATAAGTGATAGTTTGGTTGTCGTCGAAGTCATCTAACTCTTGTTTTCCACTGAACGCTTAATTATTGCCTGCCAGTCAACACTATGTTGTCTGAGAACTGGAAGCGTAAGTGTAGGTATTATATCATAGTCATAACTTGGTTTTAAATAAATCTGTTATTAAATAGCAATAAGTTCAAAGAACTCTTGAAACCAGCTAAAATATAGTCGGCAATAGACTAAAGAAGAACAAATTTAGATTTTTCTTTAGTCCAACTCGCCTCTCAAATTATGCTTAGAACACGGATTATAAAAATATATATAAACAAAGGTCTGTTGTTGTGATCTTGTGAGCTTGGCCCACCGCTGTGGTACCTCAAAGCGTCGTTGAAAGTGAATGAGTGAGTCCGGCACTTGCACTCAAAGAGAAACTAATATTATGACAGCAAAAGCAAGAGTATAAAAAGCAAAATTTCATTGGGAAAAAGGTGGCAAAAATGAAATAAACGGAAGTGCGAAAGTCAACACTAAAGTGAAGTACATAGAATGTAGCTTCTGAGAAGAAGTGGCAGAGGCAGGCAAAAAAATTATCCGAATTCCGTGCTACTCAGAGCAGTGGCAATGTAATGCTCAAAGCAAACTGAACTAATTTCGGATGAAATCAAACGGAGTTGAGGAAGAGGTCGAAGAAGAAACACTGGCAGCAGTAGAAAGCAAAATCAGTGCATTAGCACCGTTATAAGTGCATAGCCGCTTACTGAAGTAGCAGTAGCGCGCCAAGGCGTCGAATGTCTGGTGATAAACCAACATACTGGCCTCAATACTCCTCAGCCAACAACGCCAACCAGCAGCAATGGCAGACGTGGTTGCTACCAGCCACTTTTCAGCGGCATCTATGTTATTGCTTGCAACATGTGTATGCATGCACGAATGGGTATGTGGCAATATGCTTCGCTGTAATATTGTTATGATTGTTGCTATTGTTGGACTGCTAGAGAGTCTTGGCGCTTTTATTGTCGAGCGCATTCCTCTGACTTATTGCCGATTTCTATTGTTGCATTCGAAGTCGCCGCTGAAAATGAGGTTATTAGCAACAAGGTCGATGCACGGTGCTCCGTGGCGTGGCCAACGGTTGTTTTGCTAAAATTAAAAATTAAATAAAGTCGCGATAACAACACCAATGAAAGTAGTCGTCGGCAAGTTGGCGTTTGAGCACTTTCCACGCCCCTTTTACAGTTGCCTGCATATACGAGTATCTATGTTAGTGTCTGTTTGTATGTATTGCTCAAGCTCAGCTCATCCCATTAAAAATATTTGCTTTATGAGCGCTTTCTGCGAGTTCACACAATCAGATACAAAGCAATAGACTGACTCACTGACTGACCGACCGAGAGTCTAGCAGGAAAGCACGGGTTGCCGAGTGAAAGGACTGAAATTGAAGCAATTTGCTGCTCACTCTGCTGTAAATCTGTGCAAAGACGCTCCAAAGGGATGTGCAGCAAACTAAATATTAGGCGAAATATTAAAAATAATATTTTTATACTTGCATCTCTCTTTTTGCTCACTCATGCGTTGGAGCGCCCACAATTAAAGACCCAAATCTGGGTATCTAATTAAAAATAAAAAGTGGAATACTTGCTTTATTAAAATATATAGAAATGCAGGTCAAATATAATGAATATATTCGGTTTACTTTTTGACGAGCGAAATAATACACGCACATATGTGTGTGTGTGTGTGTGTGTGTGTGTGTGAGGGTTTGGGGTGCGTGTGTTCTTTTTATGGGTCAAACGATGCGCTTTGACTATGGTATTGGTAGCGTCATAGAAAGAAATGCATTGTAGGCGTATTACACACTGATCTACTAAGAAAATCAGTGCTGCTTGGAATCAAAGCTGCTTTAGACGGAGTAAGACGAATTTGAAGAAAAAAAATTAAAAAATTTTAAAATATTATGATTCATTTGAATTTAAGTGATATTAAATGCGCATAAAAAAAATAAAAATAAGTAAATAAAAATTCCTATAAAGAAAGCTACATACAAATAAATTTCAGAGAGAAATTCGTTTACTATTAAGCGAAAAGTCATTTCTTTAGTTACATACAAGTATATGCTCATTGGTAAAGTAAAAATTAAACTATGTCGAAAATGACAGATAAATTGCGATGTGTGAACAAATGTTGTCGCATGTTAAACCACGACATCGAACGGTTCATTGACTTTGCGAAAGCAGAGCTGTGAAATTTTACGAAAAACCAGCATGTTGTTGTTGGTCGGTATAAGAATCGAATACTGATCCAACGCAGCTATTGAGAAATTCTCCAAGCACCACACTACTTAAGTACTTATATAGTCAGGTTCGAATTTGTTCTGAAGCCTCGTTAACTCTTTAATTAATGTATACTTCATGCATTTTGCCCTCCGTCACCTCTGTAATATTACACTAATTGCCTTGTGTACTTTGTGGCACTTCAAACTTGTTTTCACTTCTTTTTGCGCAATGCGAGTTTTCACTTTTGATTTGAATGAAATTTTCGTTTACATTTAAAACAAAAGTTGGCCGCTGGAATTCTTCCACAATTATTTGTTGATATCTAAGTACACACATGTTTAATTGTTGTTGTTAGCATGTTCAATATTTGCTGTTGGCATGCATAAATACTGGTGCTGTGTTGCTGCATTGCATGCAACATGCAAATATTCTTCCACTTCCAACAATAATTCAATTGCTGAGCTGCCTATTTACCTTGATGGACTAAAAATAGAGGGCAATAACAAGAACAACAATAAGAAACGAATGCATCAGAAGAAAGCTTATGCGACACACTAGATATACAAGTATATGTACACATGTATGTATGTATGGTTGTGGCTGGAGATATATCAGTTTTGCATTATTCAGTTTTCAATTCACTCGATATTTTGGTATGAGTTCGAACATTTTTGCACGCTGATCTTACTTTGGCGCGCTTTTGCACGACTCGACAAAAAGTTCAATCAAAACTCGCATTGCAATTGACAACAATGAGTATTATTGACACGGCTGTAATTCAAGGTCCCTGCGCGATTTTGAAGTTTTGCCAATCGGTTTTTTCTTCAAATTTTATTTGTGTTCACCTTTTTTTTTACTTTTTAGATGTTTGGATTCGTATTTAATTGGCACTTAAAGTTAAGTTAAGGCAATTGTAAGCTATTCGCGATAAGTCAAAGTCAGCAATGAATAAAAAATATAAATATTTGTGTAAAATATAATTACCGTAAAATTGCCAATTTTGTTTCAGAAATTGGTAGGTTACTGTTATATCTTAATTAAAAAAGTATTCAATATTTGGCATTCTCATTGAGAGCTTTATCGACAGGAGAGCAACAGATATGTTTGAACTCAGCGACACTACTTTAGAAGCCGTAACTCAAAAGATATTTGAAATATTAATTTTAAAGTTTAGTGTGACATTTTAAAAGGTATAGACTATCAAAAAATGCAAAAGAAAAACCTAAGTAAGAATTTCACAATAAGTGTGGCCTTAAAGTCAGTCCTCTTTTATTAAATTAAGGCGATTTTGAAACCCTAAAATTAATTAACTAGCAAATTTCCTGTTAAGTGCGTTCGCTGAAACATTTTCAAAGGGATTTAAAATTATTATATAATATTTGGCTAGTAATTTCATCCCTTCCAAATTAAGTTAATAGGCATGAATGGCTTACCAAACAGAATCGAAACAGAATTTAGCACCTGTCAAATACTAAATGTTTAAGCAAATGTTTGAGTATATTTATGGGCCACAGAGGATGAATAATTTAACACCTGAATTGCCTCAGCTAATTGACCATTAGTGCACTTAATCCTACAGAAATACAGTAAATTTCATAGCAAAAAAACTTTTGTTCCAGGTTTGGTCGCCTCTTACATAACCTATATTATTACAAATCAAAGTTTATTTAAGACAATTATTTGCTCGCAATATTATGCCCTCCGCTCATTCCAATATTATTATTTATATTCTTTCAGTATGAGAGTATATTGCATTAGCATATTACTAAGATGGGGTTTACCCTATATAAATGCATTATGTACGCTCTCTTATATGTTTATATATATACTTATATCACCTACGTTTATATTTGATGTAATTCTGCTTGCATTCAACTATAATAGCTTCAACCGTCCAATGGTGCTCTCCCAGCTAGAAATATTGTATCTATTTACTTCTATACACATACACCTATGTACATAAGTACAGGTATATAGTAAGTTATTTCCATGTGTAGGCAGACAAATTGCAGTAGCAACATTTTTGTGTGGGTTGTTATTTATTTGAGCACTGGTTGGCTTCAATCATTGTTGTTGTTAGGTTCTCGTTTCTATTTTCTATATGTATGCTCGACACTTAAACGAGTCAGTGGTTACCCGCATTTGTTGTTGTTGCTCGCAATAAAATCAACATATTTACTCAACTATCAACTGATTCACGCTCAGTGTTTGGCTTTTCAATAAAAGCTGGCGTTTAGGGTACATGTATGTGTATGTGGTGTGTGTGTGTGTGTTTCGAAATAAGGTCAGTGATCACTTGGGTAAGCACAGTTGTCGATTTGTTGGCAACTGTTGTTAACTTGCGCCCCTTCCCCTTTGCCCAAGCGCTGTTTGTGCCTTCACCGATGGCCGAATTAGTTTGTGCATCCATTAATTGGTTGTAACTTTAGACATTTTATCGGTTTTAATCTGTTTTCTAAAATTGCTTCATTCAAATTATCTGACCAATGTTCTATCAGATTTTAGTTTCCTTTAAAAGTAATTGGGTCGCTCAAATTAATTAGTGATTTGGTGCACAATGATTACATTCTTCAGGTCTGTTCAAGTGATTATATGAAATAATCTCAGAAGTATTCGTATAAATATTACCGTAAGTATTCGTGAATGGAATGCTCGCTTCAGATCTTCACTGAAATTATAATAATTATTTTTAATGTTTATTTCTTCTTCTAATTTCATTTATTGATTTCGATTTTCATGTCAATTTTTGTAAGGCTTTTTTTCTTATTTCTATTTATAGTTCATATCGAGAGCAACAACAACTGGCGAGTCTTATTAAAAAGGTTTGTACGATATTTATTTTATGTATTATAGTATTTTATGATTTTTAAGTCTGAACAAGCAGGTCATCCTGTGACCCTTTGCCATTAAAATTTAAATCGCTTTATTTTGAAATTATATTATGTTGCCTGAGAATTCTAAAAGTTCCCTGCTTATGACATTTATATATTTTAGACACAGGCAGACATATTTTCTTACCTTCTAATTTCCGCATGGGTGCTTGAATGTGCCACATACGAATTAGCATCTCAGAGTAAACAAACATGAATTTAACATCAACACCAACGGCAATAAAAACAAACTCAATAAACAATAAATTAAGAAGCAGCAGAAATAAAAATGCGCGAAAAAGCAAGTAACGGTTTTGGCATGGCGATTTCAGCTAAGATTTTAATAAGCAATCGCGGACACTCTCCAATAATGTAGACTTTGTACACACACATATATTTATTTTCTAACTTTTGCGTCACCAATAATTTGGTGTTGTTGCTAATCGCACGATTGTCCGGCAGCTGCCAGTGATATTATGCGCGGCTGCTTGTGTCTGCCGTCTTTATGGTAAACAGACCTAATTTCTTTTGCACACATACACACTTACCGGAATCCATACATACACATACGTACACATAATAATCATCTGTTTATGTAAATCTGTGCTAAAAATTAGAACAACTTGTTGAGGAGGAATCAAATAAATGTTGGATATATTTTGTGGCAGTGGGAGTAAGCAGCCAAAGCGCAGAAAGAGAAGTGCGCTTGCTGGACTCAATATTTTTTATATATTTGTATGAACTCACTTGTTGTGATCTGATAGATTTGAACTGAGCCAAACAAAAAAGAAGTGAAAGTATTGTCTGTTGAATGTGACCAAATATGTTAAAAAAGCGCAGATTCTGGGCAAGCTTTAGAAACATGAAAAGTTTTTAATACCTTGTCTTTGAAGAATGCACCATTAAAACACTGTATTTCTTACGGGGATATTTTTTTCATCGAAATTGCTTGAATTTTACTTTTTTAAAGTACATTTATTGGAAAGACAGTTATTGTATACTGGCAACTGCCTTCAGCTCCAGGCTCATATCGAATTTTATTTTGCTGATTTTAAAACGCTTCATTTTGTTTGAAAAATTTTTTTTTTGGTATATATACATACATACATAGCAATTTGATCTGATTTTCTCACCGATGAAAGTGCATTTTGTACTGATTGTACTTTGCATATCTTGTTTCCAGTGAAACGGAGAGTAAAATAAGTGATATTAAATTAAATTACGAAACTATAACTGTTTTGTTGCGCTAATGGCTGTGGAAAGTAAAAGTGAAACGCTCGCATTCAAGCACGAAATAAATTCGTACATGATCATGAAGTTAAAGCACTTTTTATGAAATAAAAATGCAAAACTACGTGGAGTGTTTACAAATTGCAAAAACAAACAAATATCAAACCAAAAAACGAAACACAGAAACATCAATGAAGTAATTGGCACATGTAAGAAATGGAAATTTCAAGTTTACGAAAGAAAATACTAAGAATACTACCAAAGCAATAACAACAAAAACTCGGCGCCTCAACTGCTTGTTTCACCAATTAAAGTGCAACAAACATGGTTTTTTTTTTAGATTTTAATTTTTATTGCCGTTTACAGTAAAAGTTTAAGTTGCATGCTGTTTGGCCGCACACACATGCACACAGACAAATATGAATTTATTGCCGCATCTACGTTTTTTGCATTTTGCTCGTTTCCTTTTCTTGCATTGTTTGTGTCGCGTTTAAATTTTTATTGGTTTTGAGGCGTCATGCACACATAAAAGAGCCATTAACCGTTAACTGAATGCCTACCAAATATGTTAACAAATTTTAAAAAATGGATTTTGGTCCATCAGATTGCATGGCAGCTGTATGTCATAGTAGTTCGTACTGAACCTTATGTTTGGAAATTGTAGCATTCTCTTACACAATCCGAAGTTTCTTTCTTGGTGTTACAAAGTTCGTAAAAAATTTACTATAAGATGGTCGGGTTATATTAAAGCTTAAACAAATGTCATGAGAGAAAAATTTGTGTTATTTAAGAGACAAATAACTTAATTCCGGGCCTACCACTTAGAAGGATGAGTTTTCGAATGCTGATCATTTAAAAGCTAAAGCGTAGCTTATAATCAAACTGCGAAGTGTGTTTCTTCTTTAAAAATGTCACAGAATAATACCATATACACTAATGGCTTCTAGACCTTTCAGTGGAAATTAAATATTAAAATAATTAATTCTGAATAAATTTTCCATATATATTCACTCCCTTGTATACATATTCATTAGAGATATTTAAAAAAAAATTTTATTTCTAACCTCACTTTTGCCATCAAAATCAGCAAATGCATGAATCAACAATTCTATAAATGAACGCAAGCTCCCACTTCTTGTCAGTAATTTAAACAAACAGTTGCCAACAGTTGTCGGGCTAACAGGTGTTTGAGAGGCGAGAAAAGTAAAATCGAAGAGAAGTTGCTGCAAAACTTGAATTTCTGCGCAGCACAGCGTGACTTTCTAATATTTCTTCTTAGGCTGCGGCGAAACTTTCTAAGGCAATAAATAGATAGCAGAGCACGCATACACATGTACACTTACCGTTGGTTGTCGTTTGTTTGCCTGTTAAGCGCATCATTTGCACGCGTTTGCTGCCGTTGACAGAACACAAAAGGCCAAAACCACTCAAGCACCGCTTAGCAGAGGGGTTGAGGAGGAATTTCGCATAACTCAAGCGACATGTAAGTGTGCGCCTGCGCGTACTGTAAATCCCAAATGTTGGCGCAGTGCGGCAGTCAATTTGAGATTCTGACTGTGCCGATTACCGCCTCCATAGGCAACCCCTCTAACGCCACACCACACCATCACTCGCCATTCGACGGTTGTTTATTTCTCTCGTTTATGCCCACGCACTCGAAAAAAATTTGCAATACACACACAGTTACGCGCAGCATCCACTGAACTCGTGCCGGCGATTTCTCGGTCCATAAATATACTTAATTCTAGCGCGTATTCAACTAAATCAGCACAATATCAGCGTAATATCGCATTATGCAGCGCAATAAATTAACGCGCAGGCGCGTGGGCCGCACTGTCGCAAACAACGCTGAGTGAGCCAACCTAAGCGCATGCGAATCGGTGTTCGTGTGTGCGTTTGTCTTGCGTTCAGATAAATATCGGTGTGCGCTGTGTTGGACACCAAAACGTACGCCGAACGTCAGCGCATATTTAAGCCAAGTCAAAGGCTTAACAAGCGGCTTGCTCTTACTCGTATTGCACCAGCCAACGACAAAGAGGAAACGCTATAAAGCTGTATGAGTATTGTGTTAAAATAATGATGGTCTGAGATTGATGGCAGTGTGTTTATATGGAAAATACTGTGACAAATCCCCCTCTACACTTCCACTAAGAGATACAGAAATGAATGTATAGTGTTAGTTAAAGTGAGTCAATCAAGACAGTGCCTGGTTTTGTTTACCTTAAAGAAGATTAACGTTCAATTGCTGCTGGAATTAATTTTTTCACGAAAAACTTTTTCTTACCTTCATTTTGGTATCTAAATATTTTATTGAAAATAAATTCGCGAGGCAAGTTATACACGTGTTTAGATAACTAGTCATAAATAAACTAATATATAATAATATATAAGAGATAGGGAAGAAAACACATACAAATGTTTATTAAAAATTCTGTCAAAAGTAAAAAAAATTAAAATTAAATTTCCGTTACAATTAAGAGCTCATACTTAGAGAGCCTTTCTTAGAAGTGCCTATCAACCAATTTTTCAAGTACGAAGCGAAAGAAAACATTCATACTGTACACAATTGATCAGAGTGTCGAGTAGAGTCGATTTAGCCGTATTCGTCTGTATATACGCGAACCAGTCCCTCAGTTGTTGAAATATTGAACTAATTTTTGCTCACCAAGAAGCTGATTATTTGTCGTAAACGCTGTTATCGGATCACTATAGCATAAAGCTGCCAAGAAAACTGATTGATCGGAATCAAGTTCTTGTATGGACAACTTTTTTATTTGACAAGATATTTTCATAAAATTTGACACTTATTATTGCACGAGGCAACGCCATAATGTTCGAACAAATTGTTTGGATCGGACAGTTATAGCATATAGACATACAAACTGATGGAATCAAAATCACGACTAAGGCCTTTTTATACCCTTTTATGCTATAAGGAATGCACCTATACAAATTTGTGCTTTTCGGTAGGAAATCCAAATACCTTAATAGTATTAAGTTAGAGCATAGCTCTGGTAAATATGTATGAGAAAAGAATTGAAATATTGTATGAAAACTTAATGCTAATTAATTAATACAACTGCTTCGGTACACATGCGCTTCACAGCCTCAAAATAATATAATTATTTCAGTAGTCAAATATTTTGTTAAAGCAAATTAGCTTAAGCGGATTTACAATTTTCAACTAATTAATATTTTAGTGTTTCTTTTCCACTACTTGCGTCCGCCAAATGTTACATAATATGTGCAGACAGACGTTAGTCTACAATTATTTCTGCATTTTATCCATTCATTAAGGCATATTTCAACCCATATCTGTATGTTAGCTAATTGTTTCAACCAAATATTTCCTGAAAACGCAATCGACCGACTTAAGTTGCACTAAAACAACATAAATCAATGTTATTTACGTGTTGAACCATGACGTATGATCAATGTGAAACCTAACCCACGTACCACTACATATGTACATAAATATATAAGATAAAAGCTCATACAAACAATCAGGCGCGCCAACAGACCAATTTGAAGTATAAATCTCGAGGCGCATCTGAGCAACGAAAATGTATAATTGATTACATTAATTACGCTGCCTTTGCTCTGTCTCTACCTCCGTTGCTGCCGCGGCTTATGCTTTGCTTTCGGGTTGCGCCGTTATTTATTACCAATGTGCGAGCGTCAAAGATAACGAAAGACCGCGCTGTTGCTGCTTGTTATTTAACATCTAACTGGACGCTGATTGCGATTTAGTTATTGTTATTATTATTGTTGTTGCGGTACATATTTTTCATAAACATTACCATTGTTTGCCTGGCGTGTTCCGTTGCGCTCGATGACGTCTGAAGATAAGTGAATGACAACTGCGGCTGCGCAGCTCTAACGGCCACCGCATCGCCCCTGCTATCTCACGCGCTGACAGCGTAATCACAAGCGCTGCCACCACTGTCACTGCCGCACTGATTGCTGTTGCGAAATCAAAAGCAAATCTCCACTGTTTATTTGGCGCGCTTTTGTGCCACTGTCCGCTGAAGTTTCAATTTTGTTTTTCTTTTTCAACTTCTGTGCAATTTAGTTTGCCTCTGTCAGTAAGTAGTCTTTCAGCTGTTATAACGTTATAATTGAATCATTTAATTATTTCACTGCCTAATGAGGTCCAAATGAAGCTAATATGTGTGTGAAATATCAAATAAATATATAATATATGTACAAATGTATATACATATATATACAGAAGTTGAAAAAGAAACAACAAAATTAAAACTTCAGCGGACAGAGTATACGTAAGTATATAAGGACACAATAACTAATCTTTTCAATGCCAAAAATAAAAATAAATAAATGACTTCCCAAATTCATGTCTTATAGTAATTATAAAATTAAAAACTTGGTTGGAGTTTGATAAATAGCTAGATGCAATTTACTTAAATTATTCCAACAAGTTTACCTAAATTTACTATTTATTATTTTCTTCTAGTATTTGTGTGTGATTGTCATATCTTTTATCAACTAAGGAGATAAACATATTTTGGCGGTGTAAAGGAATGAATATTTTATTTTTCTCGTTTTGTACGCGAGTGGCGGTACTGTAAAGTTTAAGATCTCATCACGATTACAAAACGACATTCACATCAAAATCGAAGGTCCTAAAAATTCTTAAAATGAGAGGAGATAAAAAAACATTTAAGTGTATGTAATTCTGTGTCTTTACTATAACACAATTGAATGGGTTTCTTTAAAATAGCTGTACCTTAATTACGAATTTAAGCGTTTAACGATTGTGTTCACTTGAAGGTTAACGGTGTATCAATATACCGTTTGCCACAACATGCGTCATTAGCAGAATTCTCGGAAGGCATTGCATACTCTTGATATTGAAAAATATTGTGCTATGACTCAGTCGTTACCCAAAGGATCGATACCTACGAGCCGAGGTGGACCCGCGAAAGCTTAATAAATATTTTATTGCCAACTGTTTTAATTGGTTGCACCATATTGCTAATGAACGCCGCCATTGTTTACTATCAGTTGTGTTTATTATTTGCTTATATAGTGTCATTATTACTTTTGCTTGATTTGCAATGACTAGAATGGACCCTTAATTCTATTTTAGAAGGAATATTTAAGCGCGAAATTCGCATTTTTCATCATTAGCGTTTTCATTGTTGTCCTTAAGTTGCTGTTGATAAAAATCTCTTTAGCTCAACATAAGAAAAGTATCGGCGAGCCTCAATGAAATCACTCTAGGTAGATACATACGGTTGGCCTATGTTCACCAGATTTATACACGCCTTTGTTAAATTCTAAATCATTATTTTACCGTCCGAAATTCCCTCTACGTTGCCAACTATTGAACTTTTGTGACACAATTGAAAATTTAATTTGACTCAAGACACAACCGAATATCACATTCACAAATTTCATTGCTCAAGCGAATCCAAATGTAAAGTGGAAATTGCGAATTATATAATATATTAACACGAGGTTAGACTGGAGCCATGAGTAAGCTTCTTCTTTTAAAATGAGCTTTACAGTAGTTGAAAAAACTTTATCATTCTTTTGGACAAGGGAACAAATTTGTATAAATCTTTAAGTGAGACTGCAAAATATCAGAATTAACGAAACGATCCAAAGTTAAATAACTTGTCTTCAATTACAATTTTTTGCAATAAATTTAATGTACATTTTTCTATATATTTCAGCCTCTGGTTTTTGCACACAGCTGGTGAAAACGTACACACACACACACACATTTAAAATTGTTATTCTCAGCTATTCCGCTTCCCTCCTCTGCTCACTAGCAAATTTAATTTCATGCTATTTAGCTATTGTTGCAAGAACTCCGCGCAATGACACTACGAATTTCAGTGGAACCCAGTTTTCTTTAACTTCAAATCGCAATGAGTGCGTTTGCACACACACGTGCGTACCCAAAAGTATATATGTATGTATATATACACGTATCGCCATTTACTTTACATAGAAGCAGTTGGCAACTTCTAACGAAAGTTATTTATGCATGTCGTGTTGCAGCGGCAATAAAATGCAAAGCGCATAAAACATTAAACAACAACAACAACAAATATAATTGAACAGCAGTTCACCATGGTGTAGCACAAAAGCAGCGAAAAGCGCTTTGCCATTGTAGTCGCGTGTGCCCCCTGGAGCACCGCACTCCACCCGTCGAGGGGCATGCGTCATCCATCGCCCGTTTCTCAATAATTTATTCTTGCGCTCTGGGTTCGGAGCACGGCAATGTTGTGGGTGTAGCGACACGAGTGCACCGGCGCGACCGTGTCGCCATGTTTGTTGCACTGGAATATAGCCAGCTCGCGCCTGCCACAACCCATTCTGCAGACAAGTAACGTGCAGAAAGTAATGGTTCGTATGGCGAACAGCTGCTCGCAGTGCTGCGACACGCAGACGGTGCACCAAGCAATGGCAGTGAGTTGGCACAAGGGTCAACGACACTGCGACTGTGCGACTACGCGTTGCTATTTGCTTAACAAGCAGCGACATCAGCCAACCGCACCAACCGCACAACGCATTCGCCGCTCAGTGCCGCCTTCGCACCGGCAAAGAATAACAAAAAGCCGAAGAAGTTAGGTGTTCTTGGTGCAATAAGTAATAGCGAAAATGCACTTTTCCTTAAGATAGAGCATTCTGCGTTTCTTTTATTTGCTTATTTCAGTTTGCGTGTGGGTGTGTGTAATTGAATTCGCAGATCACATAATATTGTATATGTGTGAGTGCTTCTAAGAGTTGCAATGTTCATGACCCGCATGCTAAACTCGCTAATTGTGAGTAATTTACATATTTCCCCACCGACTACAGTTAGAGAATCGCCGCTTTCGAGTTGTTCGCTATTATAGGTGTTCTTCCACACATTGACATATCTGAAGTTAGACATTCTGCAAGCCATCAAGTCATTCATGCGAAGTTCTCTGTGAGAATAATGAGTTCTTGCTTTGTTATTTTGGAAAACATGGATATTATGTAGATAAAAGGGCATATAAAAGACTTGCGCAACGAACTTGGGAAGGTGTACTCATGTCTGTGATAATGAAATGCGTTCGTTATCATACTTTTATACGCGTCCTGACATAGCACAGGAAGCTTCTTTTCCTGGGAATAGTTTAAATCTTGGCACACAAGTGGCTTATTGCTTATGACTAAAGTTAGGCCGCTTTGCTGGAATATGGAAACTCCTGTGTTAGGTAAAGTAGTAAAGCAATATTTCGATCGCTGAGAGTGGATCCCGACTTTGTTTAGGTTATTTCAGTATTCTGCAAGTCTTCCTGCTTTGGTTCTAGAACCTCCACAACTCGTAAAAAATTAAATCATCATTGAATACCGTTGGAATCGCAGTTGTTGTTGTTCTTGCGGCATAAAGTATTACCCAAATATAATGCTGCTGGTTTTAAAGACGTTGACCGAATAGAAAGTTCGGTTCGTTCCAGTAACGGTAATAGAGGTAAAGTGTGACCAAAAGATTAATTATGTGATTCCAGTTCTAAAAGCTAATTGTGTTAATGGAAGAGCCGTCACGAACCATGACTAACAATTGAAATGGTATAAAAATAAAATGCTGTAAAATTTGTACTTATCTGAATAAGACCGCAATTGGAAGAAATATATAATATTATATGAGGCATTAAGATGTAAATCAAACGATTTGTCAATACCTTATGTATATGATTTATTATTCCATTTCTGCTCTCAAAACATGACAAGTATACGGAAAAATGCGCTTTCGATTAAGATCAAATGAAACTCTTGCTTCCATTATTATCTATTTATATTTTCATCTAGAAAACTAATTAAAAAATGTATTCATGAAAACCATTATAATAGGATAAAGTATTGTTAGCCAAAGCTTAACAATTACTACCCGCGGATTCGCCCGACACTCCCCCTCGAATATGTCGTAAATTGATTGCATATCTGATTATAAGCAAGATTAACCTTGAAATAGTTTATGTTGTTGCTCCCAGTCATTGGCCAACACTGCCAATAACACTGACATTCAAATCTTAGCATTATGTCAATATGTCATAATGTCAACATGAGTTTCTGCACACCTTTTCCACTGCATTCGTACATTTCCGTCAGCAAAATATACCACACAAACACACATACATGCAGACATAGTGCAAACGGGTCTCTTTAAGCGAATTCAAGAAATATAGTATAATGACGTCAATACAAATAATCGCAGAGCATGAACCCCTTCTAAGGTGTCTAACTGGTTATGCCAGGTGAGCACTTAATTAGATCGAACAGATCCCCACACCTTACTAGCGCGGTGCTGCTACGCAAAGGTGCCTATTCGTGCGGTTGTGTGTGTGTATATACCATGGGCTACTAATACAGGGTGCTACTGCACCGTCACCTCACCTCAGAAAGTACACTCGATGCACTCACCAACTCGCTCAGAATAAACAACAGAAGCATATTTAATTATCTTCATTAGAAGTGTGCTCGTTGGAAAGGCTGCGCAGGCAGCAACTCAAGCGGCCGCGTGGCCCGCAGTTAATAAAAGTAAAAATCCATTCTGTGTGTGTGTGTGCGTGTGTGTGCATTCGTATCAAGTTTAAAGTTCTTTATTTACATAGAGACATAGGCAACCGCAACTATGTGCTAAACAATAAATAAAAGTTGAGTTGCTACAATAATAACAACAAAGCGGTACTCTAACATGGCATAACAACAATTAACCGCAACACAACGGCAACAAGCCCGTAATTATCTTGCAACTAATCCGCCAACCAAGTCCGAGGCGCAGTCAGCTACTTAACTGGAATGCTGCTGTTATTATTTCTGTTATTATTCTTGTTGTTGTTGTTGTTACAATTGCAAGCGTTAAGTGTTCGCCGGTCGGCTTGCTCGCGGACGCTCAGCGGGTCTAACTGTTTCGAGGCAAAAAAGGAAAATCCAACAAATGAAAAAAGCAAATAAAATCTGAAATTGTATATTGAAATGCTGCAACTTTGACATATATATATGTGTGTGTGTGTGAGCGTATGCATGTGTTGGTGCAGTCGTTGATTTGTTTTTATTGCAATGCCAGTATAAATGGACAAGTTATTTGCTTTGCCAGCAGCGCACGCAAGCTACTAAGATGAAAGAGTATAAAAACAATAAAAATGCGAAAAAAGCAAACTCAAAACTTGCCACGGCTACGACTGTATCAATTACGTTTTTAGTTCTAGCAACAAGTTTTAAAACAAATATTTGCAAATTTACAAAGTTTTGCTGGCGCGCACCTACCAAAGCCATTTCTGGTTGTTTCTCTTTCCTCTTATTTTGCATGTCTGTAATTCGACGATTGGCACTTGCCCTAGCGAAACATTGACATTGCGGGCTGCGGGTATTAAATTTTGGTAATTAAACCGTTATACATATTTGCTGAAAAAAAGCTGAAATTGTTTACAATTTGGACATGTGTACTACATGCGACTGAGCATAAAGCTTAGACAAAAAGGTTCACTGCAATTTGATACGCGAGTATTTATGTTCAACAATGGAATAGAGCACACAAGCATTAATTATGGCTTGAAATAGAAGAAGGCCCTTTGAATTGGCAGAATTATTTTTAATTTGCATGTGGGCGAAATTAAATCGAGTTCACGCCCACCAAACAGTGTTACAAGAAAACTCGTTCATCACCAAAGCAAGAAAATTCAAACTAGGCAGAGTGCTTAAAAATTGCTTAGAAGAGGGTATGTGGCAACTCACAATAGCCGAGAAAAAAAATTTTTACAACTTGTGTTCTTAATCTGTGGTAACTGTGCCCCATAAATTTTTATAACCAGTCGACACCTTTTTCAGATTCCACATAGTGATTTTCGTCTTTATAGATGGCTTTCTACGACATACCATATGTATGTACTTGCATGTACAAGTATATCGACTCATAATTGAGAAATATATTAATGAAGTGATGTGTACTTGATTTCTAAATCCACAGCACTGCAAATTATTAATGCGGTTTAAATCAGCCCATTTTACCCTTGCTTGACTTTATAACATAATAGTCGGTCAAGGTGCAAGACAGCTCCAAAACTTCATACAAAGATATATTATATAAAAGATTTATGAATTTCTATTTAAAAAAGAAAACCAAAACATTTAAGCTCATTGAGGCATGTCTATATTTAACATTACAAAGGAGAGAGAGAGAGAGAATTTCTTAATAGTTATTATTTCAAGTTTAGCATCTACTCAGATTTGGGCCTTACTGCTATGTACTATTTACTCAAGATGAAGATATTATGAAAAATTAGTTCGAAAGAATCCGAAAACTTGGTAAATGTCTTTTACGAAATGCCTTAAAGACTTTTTTCACTCAGGCAGCCGCAGAAAAAAGAAAAAAAGGTATTTTCGGCAGCGAGGTTTTGCTCTCAAGCTATTTACAAGCAAACAACTTGTGCAAGTAGTAAAAGTGAAAGAACTCTAAGCAGATGTTTACAGAGGTTATTTGTTTGTGTTTATTAACAGGGTTGTACTTGCTCATGATAATGTAGGTGTGTGGGTGGATACTCACATTGTGGCAATCAACCAGGCATGTTGCATGATTGTTCGTCTGCGCTGAATGAAGGTAAAGCAATCAATTTTAATGAAATCAGTTTCACAGTCGAGTGCATTAATGAAAAGCCCAACAACACGGATACAACAACAACAAACGTAAAAGAAACGCATATGATTTTGTTTTCTTTGGCTTTCGGGAATGGCGGAGTGATGAAAATGGTATGTTGAAGAAAGCGAACAAAAGCGCTCGACGTGGAATCGATCAAGTGCAACATTACACAAATATCCGGCATAAATACTGATAGAAAAAGCAAACGCAAACAAAAGCAATAATAAGCTCATTAAGTTGTTGTTGGCGAAAAGGTATTGGATTCATGTTTTCAGTTCGAACACCCGTCTACCTGCGGGCACTTTTACTTTCATCACAACTCGCTGAAGGTCTGCGCACGATGCCCCTGTTCCGCTGTATTGATCTGATTTACTCTTGCGGTTGCAACATAATACTTCTTTTCAAATTTCATCAATGCACAATTACTTCATCAACACTGTTTTCCCCGTGCACTTTTTGCTTTTGGAGCTTTCTTCTTCGGCATTTGATTGGATTTTAGTTAAATAGTTTGTTTTGATTGCATTTTAGATGTAGTAGCAAGTGTGTATTCGATAGATTTGGTGCTGTTAACTTATAATATTTGTGAAGGTGTGGTATTATTCTTCGAAATCGTACGATGTGTAGATATTCATTTAAAAATTTATTTGACTCACCATAAAAAGGAGAAAAATTTTGTTCTTTGAATATATGCTTAGGACTTTTTCACAACAGCAGATCAATGAAAAGTACAACTCTAGAGAAAAACAAGTAAGGAAGAGCTAAGTTCGGATGTAACCGAACAACTGGCAACGTGCAATGATCAAAGCCGGCTAAATACCTACAGGCGTGTAACCGAACATTTTATACTCTTGCAACTTGCAGGAATCAAATGCCTTCAGGTGCTAGCAAAACTTTATATTGAAAAATGTTGCGAAAAAATTAAGCATTTCAAGCTCTGTCTAATTATATTTTAAATCCCTAATTTTATTGTTTGAAAATTATTTCATAAAAGGCAAATGTATCAAAGCACAGCTGTTTTTTCTTTTTGCAAAGAAACACCCATAAAATATGTAATCTAATAAACTTTAGGTCAAGTTCTCTCAACATATTACCAAACAATTTTTTTTAATACAAATTAAAAAATTTTCATTTGTGTTTTCAAAACTGCCCAATTGAACACCTTTGCCTAAAACGTTCGTTGCTTAAGTCTTTCGTTTTGAACTGCGCGGAGACAAGTAACTAAGATTTTTAAGTGCCATAGCTCAATTTATCTACACTTGCTAAGTACACACAAATATACATATTTAGCTAATTAAACAGGCTAATTAAAAATGCATAAAGATAAGCGCAACGAAAGCGGACCAATGAACTGTAAACATATACCAGCTTTAAGCATTTAATACCAGCACTACAAGCACTCAAGCAATCGAACAAACACATTTTTGATTGAAAACGTGTTGAGTGTGGGTTTTGGCCCGTTGACAAGCGCCTGCCCGACTTTGGCTTTTAAACGAGGCGCTGCAAACCGCCCGTTATCGATTTCATTGCCGTCAACGCAACGGCACTCGGTGTGCACGCATTTAACATTTTTCGCGCATTTTCACCAAAAGTGACTAAATATGTGCGGTTTTTGAATGTCGGTTCTTAATATGGCTCTGGCACTCGTTTGGCGGTGTGTGGCGTTGCGTGTGTATGACAAGTATTCAAGTGTAAGAGAGCTTCTTAAAATTCCACACACGGTGGCGCATTTGACCCAGTTGTATGAAAGCGCAGAATTTTTGAAGCGCTCATGTTTGCTTATTTTGAAGATTAAGATTTATATTCGGTGTGATTAATTGCTGGTAAGCGGGTCAGACGCTTATTCAAATTCGCAGTGAATCACAAAAACAATTCTTAAGAATATCGGATTTAAATAACACATATCACCAAATATAACATATAAAACATAAATGTCGGTTATGTTTTCTAAACATTTTTGTTAATATTTAATCCTCAGCAAACGAGCTACTCGCAGCATCTTCTTAAAACCAAATGATTATAAAATATGAATGAAGCTCTTCTGCTAACCACACGACCTTCCGCTTTAAAAATAAATCACTAATATTATACATATATATATATATAGAAGTAAATATCAAAGCAAAAGCATGTAGTCTTCTTGCTTACCATCGCTATGCCCGCAGCTTTTGTTACATCGAAGTTAATGCGAGGCATCTAAGTCATAAATTAGCAGCTCAAACCAGATGACAAACAAATGGTGGTGTTTGTATGTGTGTCAGTAGGTGAATACATGTATCTCGTGGTGGCGGGAGTGCAAAAAGTTGAAGCACAGTTAGGTAAGCGCATGTGTCACATTCGCTGCGATGTGCTTAAAACGGTTAGTTTCTTGCTTCAATGACTGTTTTTATAATAAAATAAATAAATTTGCATATTTCACTTGCAATGCATTTTGCCATTTGACTCCTCTTTTTTGAATAATGCAATCGATAGTTAACAATTTATAACGGCTTTGTATTACATCGCTCTTTGCATTGGTGTATGACGCTTGGACGAAGAAAAAATATACACATAATATTCAACTTTGGAAGTCAACTTTTGGCATTGCTGGAAGCTTGCAGACCCTAGTTGAGATTTACTTTCAAAACATCCTGAAAATGTTCCTTTCAAACAAGCCTTTGACTTGCTAATACTACCTGCTTGGGTGTTACTTTAGCTAGTTTCAACAATTCTTCAACTCTATTTCGTCTTTGTGGCTTATATTCCTTTAGCACTTAGTTTCAAATAGCACTATGCCCCGGTATTGCTATGATAGTGAAATTAACAAACACCTTCCTCCAGAACTGATACAACACAGAGGCATGCTAATATACTGTTATATAGTAACCCCTCCTACAATTAAAGGAGTCCTGAAAAAGTTTCACAAACAAGGTAATATATTTGCCGGAACTCCTGAACTTCTATTAAACTTCTGAAATTGGTCTGTGAAACCACAGTGCCAATCACAGGTTTGAAATTCAATACATTTCTGGCTTTATTAGCAAATACCATCCATCGTAGCAAACAAAAGTTTCAACGAAAAAGTCAAAGGCATGCCAGACAAGCAGCCTCCTTGACATACTATAAATCAATAATTTGAGTAGCTGCTGCCTTTTGCCAGCATGCAACCGCTGGTGGCGCACTTCGGCAGTGTGGCAGCTGTGGTGGCATGCATTGCTGAAGAATTTTCTGCACTTTTTCAAACTTCTAGATCACTCGAAGTGGCTGTTGCATGCAACTGCAGCATGCCGCCAGCGCTAATAGTAGCTGTGCACTTACTGCCTGCCACTGCACCATTGTTATTCGCGGCGCTGTTGTCTTCTTGTTGTTGTTGCTGTAGTTTATGCGCTTGTTGCCATGCCATGCCGTAATTGCAAACACGTGTTGAGCAAACTTCGCTGCCTCCCGCAACAGCTCAAAAGCCAAAGTCACCATCAGCAACAGCCGCGATGTTGGCGGTGGCTGTCGCGTTGTTGTAATTGTGTTGCTGTTGTAGCGCTGGCCAGCGAATTGCCCCCGTTGTGCAGTGTTGCAGCATTGGGTTACTTGCTACACTTACCGCATTGTTATTGCTATTGTTGCAGTTAATCTTTATTGTGCGGGTATTTGTTGTTGCTGTTGCTGTTGCTTTTTTCCACGCCACACAGTTTTCCAGTTCAGTGCAGCGGCCGGCAACTCCCCGCCACTCGTGTGCATGTCAACTCGCATTTGGACACTTGCGCAGCGAACTCGCGTTTGTGATCCACGAGAGCGAAAACGCCGGTCGCAAGCAAAGCAAAAGTTACATTTTCTATTTATTTACTCATTCATTTGTTGTTTTTCATAATTTTTGCTTTTCTTTCATTAGTGCGCTTGCATTGCATGCCGCTAATTTAGAGCGCATTGACAATAGAGTGTGGCAAGGCAGCCTCGGTGTGTGTTGCCAACTTAATTTTTCTAATTGTTTACATTTCTATGCTCTTTTCCTGCGATAAATGGCCTACAAGCTTTGCTGTTCACTTTGTTTGCTGTGAATTGTTATTGTTGTCGTCGTTGGCGGTTGTTGTAATGTTGCAATTTAATTACTTTATAATGTGTTGTTCGCCTCATAAACGTTCGTTTGGTGGCCTGCAAATTGCATTTGCTTTGTGTGCAACAAAAAAAGACTTGTGCAACGAACTCTAATGCACGATTAAAGATTCGAAGATTTGTTGCGGAAGAAAAATAAAAATTGTAGGCGGTTGCTCACGTTAAAAGCATGTTTATATACAATAAATAAGCAATTGAAATATTAAAATTGTTGGTTTGGTTGTTTCCTATCGGTTCCACAAAAAATCACTATCTTTAAGATAAACTGAATTTTGCAAAGCAGATTTTTAGTATTTAAGAAGCACACACTTAGTGTGTAATTTTTAAAAAGTTGATTTTTTTCATATTTCGATAGTCTATACCCTTAAAAAACCATACTAAAATTTCAAATCAATATCTCAAACAGGTTCTGAGTTACAGCCTTCTAAAGTGTAGACGGAGGACCTTTTCAGCCGGAGGTCGCCTGTAACTCAAAAAGCCTTTGAATAAGATAGCAATAAACGTAAATAAACATAATTTAAATTCAACAGAACCTTACCAAACCTTCTTTTAAATTCAAATATATTTCCTTAATGTTTAATGATGTAAGTTGGCGTGTGAAATTGTGGAAATTGATAATCACTTTTTCGGATTTAAAAATGTATCACAAATATTTCTTTTATTTCGAAATGTTCTGTAGTCATATATGGGACTTGCAACTCCATACTACTAAAAACACTCAAAGGCTCTATTGTACTAAGAGTTTAAATAAAATAGGCCGCAAAGGTTTTTAATTTGATTTATTTTCCCAACAAAACGCTCTCTTTTAAACTTAGTTTTTTTTCCAACAACTTCATACTCTACTTCACAAAAATTACTACAAAATTTACTTCAATTAACAATTTCATGATTGTGCTCTCTAAATTTTTTTCGTAAATTGGCGTTGCGTGCGTGAAAACGCGTGTTTGTCACAGAAGTGAAAGTCAAATAATTTCGTTAATGGCGAAAAAGTGTTTCCTGCTGAAGAAATAACTGCGCTCAAATAGCTCTCCAAAGAAAGAACAATGAGACAGCGGCATACGCGCAATAAACAGTTATAATTTCGTTAATAAAAATGTGGGCGTTTAGTGAAATTGAATTATGGAATGAAGAAATTATTAAAATTGGCGATAAAATGAATATTTCTTCGCCAACAAAACTTCATTCGCCAAAATGAAATTTTTTGGGTCACTATTTGAAAGAACAAAAGAGGTCAAGTTCAATAAAACTAATAATTATCTAAGTGATAATTTCAATTATAGCACTTATTTTTGGCTGAAGTTATTCCATGTGGATTAGAAGACTTGGAATTTAATTGAATTTGTCTATCGAGAGTCTCAAAGTAGTGAACTGCTCAACCAAGCGTCAATTAACGTATCACAGCACATCTCAGAGGTTTACCCAAAATTATTTGTCAAAACGGCAATTTTAGCTCCTAAATACGAGCATCATGCCACAATTACACAACCTTGACATTAGAGTGCGTGGAACGCCGTACTACTAATGGTGGCAAAGTTATAAGTTCGTCCCCTCTTATACACTTAGTTCACTTGATATCGTTGGCGCACACAGGCAAAGCGCGCAATTTGCATAAATAGTTGAACTGTAAAGCAAATTGCACCAAATATTTAGCTGATTGATGTCGACACACAAAACAATGCACGAATATGTGTGCAATCATTAGAACATGTCGGCGAAACCAAAACAACGGCGGTTGCAACCACACCGCGGAGCCAATTCATTAAAGTACCCTAGCTAACCACTATGTGGCTTCAGCTTAACTACATGCTAACCCGCTTATGTTAGCGTGTGAAATTGTTGAAATTGAAACGTTCTCCCAGCGGCTGCTGAATATGCGGCCTGCAGCAACGACTGATGATAGCGCCGCAAACGCCACAAACGCTATCATCATTTACGTCAACATTACACAAATTAGTCCGACTCACCAACCGCCGCATATGTGGCAGCAAACATTGCAGGCTTCACCCTAGCACTCGCCGCAGCAAAAAGTGCTGCTTTCGCCGTCTTCATAATCATTAACAGCATCGTCATCATCATCAACGCCAACAGTGCTCGCTCCTGTCCTTGGGTGCTGACGAAGGCTGGGAATTCTCAGGCATTCTTCTTCGCATTCATCTACGGTCATAATACTCGAGCTAACCAGGCTTTATTATATAGTAGGTTGCTCACATTACTGTTGTTGCAAGCTAATGCTGTTAATGCTTCCGCCTTCACATTGAACCGTTGTTTTTACTGCTGCCACCGCAGATATTCGCTCCCCGGTGCAATTTTCAATTAGTCAATTGCAGTGCCAGAGCTTTGGTGCTTGTTGCTGTGGGTCGGCGGCGTCGCCATTTAAGTCGAGTTCATAACAGTTTAACAATACCGTTAGCAGCATGCTGCGCGCATTCGCTTTGAAGAAGAGGCTGCTAAAAATACTCCAGCAAATTCTTCTAGGGCTGCCGGAGAATTAAGTGGCAGGCAAGCAAGCACTTGTGGCATGTATCGCACTAACACACATACTTATATTACTATGCAATTACTCTCCATATGTATGTTAGGATGCATGTGTGTATTCAAATTTCAATGCCGGTTTTCTACATTATTTTGCTTCGTTTGCTTTTGCGTACACAGCTTGTCTCACTCATTGCTGCATGCATTGTTGTTGTAGTGGGCTCTTAAAATTTGCGACAATTTGCTATATTAGTCACTTTACATGCAATTATGGTCATTATGTTGGCCCAAGCCATTGCTTTCAATGAGAAAAAGACTTATAAAGCGGTTCGTTGGTAGAATTAGCTATCTAACGTGCGGCACTAACTGCCCAGAATGCACTCAATTGTTCTGCCATGCAACATGCAAATATCATATATCTGTATGCATATCGAGCAGCAATAAGCATTTGACTTTTCAACCGCCACAAGAGCAATAGAAATGGTAATTGTAATTGTAATGATAATAATAATGGTAATTTCTTTATCAAGCGAGAGCGCCTACTAAAAATGGTCATGAGCAATTTCTTGGTGAATTCTTGTGGAAAATTACGTAACAGAAATGGCCCGGCAACACATGAAGCACGGTATATAATAACTTGTTGCAGAATGTTAGAGTGCTGAAGACGTTCGTAGAACCATTTAAATGCACATGAAATTGCCATTAAAGCGTGCAACACACACACACACACATGCCGAATCACCTGTAATAACTTAGAGCCCTCGGTTTTTCTACCACGAGAAAACCATGATGTAGTGCAAGCATTCCAGCGTTTTGGTAATGCAAAGCACCTGGTTTGTATGGCATTCCAAATAGGGCATTCAAAATTGCTAGAAAACGCAAAACCCAATACGTCACAGATATGTTCAATAAGTGCCTGAGGGATGAAATTTTTTGGAATCAAAACCGAACAAGAGATCCAAGTTCGTGCAGGTAAAATCTTCGATCTGACAAACAATACGGTTTTCGCAGAAGACGCTCGACTATTGACATAATATCAGACAAAGCCAGTAAGTAACTTCCTCTCCTATGGAACATATTATATGACGGAATCCATCGCCTTACAATGCCGAAAGTAGTGCAAATAATAGGGTATGCTGACGGCATTGCGGTGACAAACGTAGCAAAAGAACTGCCCAAATTGAGCGCATATGCAGTAATGTTGTGATGAAAATTAAGAGATGGCTAACAATATCGAAGCTGCAACAGGCAGGCCAAAATCAGAAGCAGTGTAAATTTCTAGCAGAAGGAAAGTGGAAGCTGTCATTACGTCACAGCCATATCTAAAATATTTAGGCGTAGTAATCGGTGCGAGAATCAGTTATAAAATAAATGTTAGGAAAGTTTGTGACCTGCATGTAAATACGGCCTTAAGCCGAATAATGGCTAACATGATGATTGCTACAAATATTGGCAAAAGTAACACAATCAATAGTGATGCATGCAGCGCCTGTATGGGCTAACGCGCTAAAACAAAGACATATGCGAAACCAGTGAGATTCTTATTTCGGTTAAGTGCACTTAGAGTTGCCGACACATTCCGTACAGTATCTCACGAAGACACTGAATATCAGGTATGATGTCACGTGATATTATATCTATTATGAGTTTACATATTATATGGGAGTTTGGGTAATTTGTGAACTAATTTCACATATTTTCGGATATACATATGTCAACGGCAATGGCAATGCTCAAAGGAAAACACTGAAGTGTAAATTTTTCACAAAAAACGGCTTTCTTAGAAAGCAGGCATTTGGATAAAATTTTGACTAGTCCTTTCATCATGGCCTTTATTTATCAATAATCATAATAAATTTTTGGATTTGACATAACTTAAACAGAAAAATCATTGTCATCGCCAGACACCTTTTTTCGAAGGTCCTCCTGGAAATCGGTTACGGTATCAAAAAAATCCAAGATTTTTTTACAATGAATTGCCGCTTATTAAAGTACATTTGATTCTGTTCTTCTGCCTTGCAAGTGGGTATAAAGCTTAAGCCAACATATTAGTCGAGAGCTTAGCATAAAGTGGTGGGAAAATTGTATACATATAACGTAGCGTTAAATCAATACTTAAAGCGTTAATAATATAAAAATAGTAATAAAATTAAAATTAATGACTATTGTTGAAATATTTTACAGCTTGCTTAATGAAAGAGTATACTTAATTTGATTAATCCCAACGTGAGATTAGATCCAGCGACTGTCGACTGTGTTTATAGGCGCAAGAAATTCAGCGAGTAATTTAGGTTAAAAATACCAAAACTAACAAACCGTATTTATAGACCATAACCCAGCCAAATTAAGGGCAAAACAATAAAGTAACGTAACTAATCTCAAATGAAATAAAACGAGTAAATCAAAAGCGAAGAAATACAATGTTTACAAATGAGAGCAAAGTAACTGCGAAGATGTGCTCATGCACAGCTAGTGCCGATAGTCTTCCAACACGGATATGACCACTCAGTCCATTAACAGATCATCAGCGTAAAATGTTTGTCGCAAAGAGTCAAAACAAAACAAAGACCTGCACACACATACACTGAAAGGACAAAGTAAGTCACATATGATGCTACACACACACACACATATATATATATATATATATATGTACAGCTAAGAAGAAAGAGCGACGAGAAGATTAGAAAAATTTGCATTTCACGCTTGAATTACAAGCGAATGGAGAAGAATGTACGAGCTGAGCTGCCTGAGCAAGCGCGAGCGCAATTATTGGGCCACGCATGAGCTTTTTTCCATTTTCTGTTTTGTTTCGCGTGTTGGAAGTTCTGCACGCAGCGCGGCGCAAACTCACTCAGTCATAGGTACGTTCGTGCTTTTTGTGCGAATGATTAATGGTGGCGCGTCAAAGGCGCCCTTCGGTGCCATCCATTCAAACGCTCCACGCCGCCGCAAGCGAGCGTTGCTGCCAAAATTACAACAACAAGCTGCGCAATTCATTACACTTAAAAGAATCAGATTGAAATTCTAAACCGCACAAAGCGCTGAGCTTACAATGGTGAGCGCGAGCAGAGGGGTTGGCGAGGGTAAAGCCGCGCCCCACTGACTGCGTGGGCACAATGCGTCGCTTGAATAATTCAAATTGTCCATACGCTAAATGCGAACTGGTGAACACAAATCGGCTGTCGGATTGACTGAGCATTCATCCAAGAGTGTGCGTGTGCGGGGCTGAATACGTATATACTTGTAGATATGTGTGTTGTGCGTGAATGTAATTTTTCCTATCAAATTTATGCAGATCTTCTTTCTGGCTCCAACATCCAACCGCCGAGAATAAATGATGTCCAACTGTTATTGATGATGTGTTGATTAAGTTCTGACCGTTTCACTCGCAACATAAGCATCACTTTACTACAACAACAAGCGTGCGATGCACAATAAAAGCGCGAAATTTATCATCCAAGCAACGCAAATGCGTATCTATTGTAGAACACAGAATAGTCCGACTGCTTGGGCGCACAACATGTGCCACATATGCCACAACCCTTACATACATGTAGCGTGCAACAGTTGTATTGGTTGTGGCAATTTGTTCTTTCTGGTAGTAATTAGGTCATCGATTGTTTGGGTTTGTTTCGGCGCGCGTTTGCTGAGCTTGTCGATTTCAATAGAACAAAATTTACTAAAAGACCGAAAGTGAATGTTAAAATTGTGTTTGAAACTGACTCCATTTTCATTATAAATAATAGTAAGAAATTAATATTATTCACACGTGCAACCAAAGGTTATATTTTATTTTCCCTCAAATCTTTTGTCGCATGTAATGATTTTGTATTTATAATAACCGCAGCATATCTGCTAATTGACCTCAATTAAAGAATAGCACCTAATTTGTGATCTGAGGCCAAAATATCGAATGGAAAATTCATTGAAAACGTGCAGACAGTTAATAATAAGCTGTTAAGTAACAAGCAAGTATGCTTTTACTAAAATCTGTAGAAGAAAAGTGTGTAAAAGTAATATAATGAAGGCTTTAACCCGTCAACTAAATATATTTATACCTTTGAGAGGTGTGACTATTTTGGACGGATTTCGCTGTTGATTTTGTGCTACAACTTTTTGCTCAGAATCAAGATATGCTTCAATGGCATGCTGACAGTTCTTACATACAAATTCGGCTCGAACCAAATCAGCTTAAATTTTTATATTTCCAGGTGAAGTCAGTGCCACTCAGACTGACACAATTATATATATTTATATATATGAACTGTGTTACAACTCTGCGGCTGCAACTTGTCAGATTTGTTGGTAATTGAAACCAATCAAAAATGCAAAATAAATACACTGTAATAAAAGACAAAAAAATATTATGAAAAATTCGAAAAATTATTGCTGAAAATATGAATAATTTTGAAAAACTTGCCATGAATGAGAAATGTGCAAGAAACATTGAAAATGCGGCACAAAACGCGAAAAATTGCGCTGTCAAACACGCAAGCCGTGTGCGCGCAGGCGTTAATTGTGGGTTGTGCCACAGCCGAAAGCAGCAACACACAGCCAACTGTTACCCGCGCGAGCGTAATAAAAATGTAATAATGCAGTCAGCAATGCCAAATGTACGGCCGCGCCACTACCGTGCAACAATGGTGGCAATTTTTCGGCTTTCAATGAGCGCGGCTCAAAGTAAGCCAGCAACAAAGTAGTTGCACCAATAAAAAAAAATTATTTAAAATTGCGGTTTAGCACTTCACAAGTTGATTGCTGCCGCCTCGCGCTTTGTTTGTTAAGTGCCGACAAATAGCGGTGGCCAGCCAGGCAGCAGTAGAGCTGGCTGCTTAGTAATGTGCCTAGTATTAGTGCAATACACACTAACATAATTATTTTGTGCTGGTGTTAGATTTGCATGCTGCCGCCGTCACCCCGTTAGTGCAGCCAGTTTCAATTTGCAGCGCCCGCCCATCAGCTTGATCAATACGACGGTAAATTCCTAGGTGTAGAGTGTGCAGCCGCCAGCCGCCAGCCGTCAACGGCAATCGCATGCTGCGCGCTACCCGTTTTACGCCGAAAAATTCTCGAATTGCGTTGCGCAAAAAAACTTCTGACAGCCTCAAGTACTCAAACACATCAAGCACACCACGGCGCGTGGAAGCTCTCAGCTGCATTGCTTGTGTGTGTATGTGTGTGGTTGGAAATTCGGACGCATACCGCCCTCAGCACGCCCGTCAAAGTGCGTTAGGGGAGCGGTCAATTAGCCAGATCGTTTGCGAGTCGCGCAGTTACACGCACACACTCAACTCGCCTTTATATATGTAAGAGACCTGGCAATAAAAATTTTGCCGACTTGTCTTCATCATGGTTTACAACATAGTTTAATTCTCAACGCGTTAAGCAAGAGCTGACGGCCAGAAGTTTTTAATCAAGCAACTTTGGAATGTGAGGAAATAATTCATAATTAGATTATTGGAATGCTATTTTAAGCACAATAAGTGCGTCCATTTATTTCAAATAATCAATAAGCGCCTTCGTGCACGAGCTAATCTCATAACTAGTTCAAAAAATATGAAAAAAAATTAAATTCACTAATTGTGAGCATATATATGTGTGTATATATACTATATGGCCTTTTTGCAACACATAAAAAATGTTACACTTTTTTTTTAGCAGCTACACCCTACAACTTAAAAATGCAACCTATTTCAGCAGCTATTAGCTATACGAGCTCGTATATACGTGCGTGTAACACCTTGCTATGCTATTCAGCGAACTTTCCTTTGTTTGCTCGTATATTATTTTAACACCTGATACTTTGTTTCGAAACATTTCGACACATTCATATATTTTCAATTATAATTTCGAAATTGCCATGAAATTTCTGTAATCGAAATTGAAAAGTATTTGCCCACCTGAGCATGTGTGAGTGTGTGTGAGTACAAATTACCGAAATTTAATTGCTTTTAGACAGCACTACAATGCCTCCGCCTGGCCACCGGTACGCTAAACAAAAGACTTAAGCAGCAAACTCATTTCACGGCGCAATGCACAAACTTAGCCAAGTACCTACAGTTGCGCGAACGAAATTAGCATGTCCAAGGTACTCGAAAAAAAATATATTTTTAAAAGACATATCATATTTTGAATGGAAAATTGATTTGCGAAAACGAAGTAAATTCGCCATACAGTAATAGCCTAAATAGGCGAGTTTTAAAATTTATAGCGTGTATTTATACATACATACGTACTTTAATAATACGCAGTACAAATTTTGAAAAATAACACGTAATATTTTTCGAGTTACACGCGGTCTCCGATGGTGCTTAATAAAGGCCGTCCACTGCTGCAGCGCTTCCGGTCTTCTCCGTCGATTAAACCAAAAACAAAATTTGCTTTACTAGAAGATATTGTAAGTTTTAAAAAAATTGCACATACTGAAAATGTTGGTAATATTTAGCCTGCCAAAATTCGATTTTTGTATAGATCAGAAATATAAATATTTTAGAAAAAACTTGATAGTGATCGGATTGTTTGACTCTGAGTAATTACTAATACAATTTGCAAAATGCCTTTACTGAGTGACTACACCTTACAACTATTTGATATATCGACTTGAAATTGTAGTAAGTTTTTTTATAGGTCTAACATATCGAAATATAAAAGCACGCAATTTTTTTTAAACTTCACACTAAGTGTATCCTTTACCTCTAAAAATCAATTGATATAGAATTATCTCACTGAAAATATAAAAATTTTAAAAATCTTTAGGAGAGTTATGGAATTATTCAAATTTTGTTTAAAAAATAGAAAGCTGGGGCATATATAATATTTATTTCCATTGAAGAGAGGAAAAAATTATCGTAATCATGATTATCTCAGTGCTTTCAATTTAGATAATTTTCTGAAAGCTGATTTACAACAGGGAATTTTTTCGTACATTTTTTGGTATATGGTGACCTCTTATTTACTATGTGTACAGTTAATGAGTAAGTAAAATAATCAAATAACTCATGCGCCACGCTGCTACTTTGCCACTCACAGCTGTACATAAGCACACATAGGTATTACCGGAATAAGTTCCACTCATTTTTCATGCAATTGATTGATCGTTAATTAATTGGTGTTTGAACTAGTTTCTAGTGCTTATTTTCTTCATATTAAAACATTTTAAATAATCTCAAAGGGAGGCAAATACAAAAAGACGCCAAAATAAAGCGGAGGGCAATTGGGAATAAAATTGCATTTACTATTAAGCAAATTAATCACTCTATTTTTCACTATGATTATTTGTTTTCTTTGTTTCTTCAAAATAAAATATATATATATAAAATATTACTTAAAAACTAAAACCAGCGCACCCTTGGCAGCCAACTCATTCAACTTTTTAATTGACTCAATTAAGTGATTTTAGCTTAAAATTAGAAAACCACATTTTAGAGCAAATTTAGCAAAATAGGAAGCAACCAAAAGAATTTGATTAATACAGTAAAATTTTTCCTTTTTAACTGTTAACTGAGGAACTGAAAATGCACATAAAAACAAAAAAGGCAAAAGCGCTCAAATATACAATAACTATTTTCGTTTTGACTTTAAATTGAACACCATTTTCAATCATTTAACTGGGAAAGAACTGCCTCATAATATAACGGGTTTATTTGCAACTAAAACTTTATTTTCTCACATTTCAACTTGAGCCTATAATTCTCAAGTATTCCCATTTAAATATTTTTTATTTGTTTTCTTCTTTTACCTCAAGTCAAATACTCGCAATAAAAATATTCCTCTCAGCCAGATTTGGCTATAAATCACCGCGCGCTTAATTATTTTAACACCGACAGTCAGCGGACCTGGTAACTAGTCGGCAATTAATTTGTCGTGTAATAGCCTTCGGCGCACAAGCGACAAATAAATACACAACCGGTTAGGGGGGACGCGAACAGACAAATACGCCTCGTGTGATTTGGCCGAGAACGCACGCACTTTGGCAGACCATTGAGCGGTGAGGGGGAAGACATTTACAAAATTTCATGTACAAATCTTTAGTGCAGCGAAAAGAGCATCTGAGAAGAAGAGGCGAAGAAGACTTGAAGACGGCTGGAGGGCAAACGGGGTGCGCCGGCACAGCAAGCGGCAGCAGCGCATTGCGGGATTTCGTAATTTTTTGTCGTTTGAAATCTGCACAAATGTGGAAAAAATCACACATTGAAGTGTATGTGTATGTGTGCGCAGTTCTACTACTGACACGCGGTTTGGATATTTTTAACTTTACACACGGTGTGGCGTTTGTGTGTTCACATGTGTCTCTAACTGTTGTTACTTGCGCCAAACGCACTTGCATGTGTGTGTGTTCACCGTCAATTAATGTGACTTTGAACGCATTTCGTCGACCATAATTAATCTTCTTGCATGACGAGCAACAAGCGCGATGCCAAGAGCGGACTAAGCGACGAATGCAAAATGGGCGCGTTCCAGCGAGCTGACACTCCACTACACCTAGCGCTGCATGCATGTGCGACTATACTTGTATCTGTCAGCCGCTATGCACACGCGTGCTTGGGCATTTCGCTTGTAAGACGCTTTATGGCCGTTTCTCATACAAATTTGTTCAATGCATGTAATTTTCCACGTTTGAATTTGTATATATTTTTTTAAATTTTTCTTTGGCTTGTTCTGCGGTGTGATTAAGCAATTGGCCACAAATCAATTTGGCAGTTGCTTTTTGCGCACAACACCTCTCAAGTTAACGTCAAGAATTATGCACTGCTGCATGTGAGTGTGTGTGTTGGCCACTGCAGTTTCGCAGCTTGAACTTCTGCAGCGATAACTAGCTATTTAGAAAATTATTTATGCGCCCGGGTATAATTTACGAGCTGCAAGCAATCTGCGCATGGCTCGGTCAATTGCAAGTCAACACCACGGCAATGGCCTTTGCATGCTGAGGTGCCAATAGCAAATTGATTTCAATATTGTGAAAATGTCTATGCACTTGAAGTTGCCAAATCGCACATGTTTATTCTATTGGACAGCGTTTCATTTGACAAGATTTATGCCACAATTGCAAATTATCAATTACTCACTTTAATTTGCGAAATCAATTTACACTGAAATATTTGTGTGGCTTACGTGATAATTATGTTATTAGATTACAAACAAATATTCAACTCAGAGACGCACATTCACCTCTATTAGAGGCATGAATTCGCTTAGCATTTATTTGGGAAATTTCTTCGATATAAAATCTAAGAAATAATATTAACAAGAAAAAATGTTAACTTTATTTGTAACGAAGCTATAATACCCTTCACAAATTAAAAATGATATATTTTTTATTATTTCTCTGATTTATCAAGGCACAATGCAAAACAAGAAATAACGTTAACTTTGGCTGCACCTTTCACAGAAGCATTCTTGAGCATAAAAAGTAATAAAAAGGTCTTTATCTTGATTTTTATCGCTCAGTTATACGCTCTAGGTCCAATCTAAGCAAAATGTTTGGAGATTGTAGTGTTTACTTTTTTGCCAAGTGTTTTAAAAATATCTCATCATATAAAAATATTTTCATACAAGGACTTGATTTTGAGCGGTCATTTTGTCTGGCATAGGATATATTGATCCGATATTGGCGGTTCTTAAAATTAGCAGCGTCTTCCAAAAAAAGATTATGTGAATGTATATATGGAAAAATCAGTAATACTTACCCATGCACATTTACTGGGAATTTAAATTTCAATGCATGTAAAAACTTAATTTGTACATTTTTAGAAGCAGCAGGGCGTATGCGCAATCAATGTTGTGCTCCACAAGCCCATTGTCTAAAATTAGCCCCAAGATCTTTCAGATAGTCGAAGTTAGTAAGCTACACTAATTATTGAGGGCAATTTTAAAACGTCAACATCGGCTAAATAGGAAAATATCAAATCATTACATATAGAGAAATCAAATTAAACATGAAAAAAGAAATTAAAAAGCCATTCAATGTATATTCATTCGCATATTAAAATAAACCATCGATTGCGATCGCTTGACTTCGCTTTAAAAATCTTACAGATTCCTTCTGTCAAAACTTATTATATCATCAGCTACACAAAACATTTTGTTACCACAGAGAGACTCTACAAGATAAAACTCAAAATATGCAGCTTCTCAAATCTCAAAGGCATGTTTATTTTTAGAACCGAATACTAGTTCGTGCTTGCAAGCAATTTGTGTGCAACATATGCCTTCACTTCCTCAATTTGGTGGAATAAGAAAGGCCGAAATTAAGCAGGCAGGCAATTGCACAAGTTTTCAAATATGCGAGTGATATGATGACTCTACTCTAATACTGGTTATTCGCAGAGCGCAAATGTCTTGAGCATCACGGGCTATGCGTGCACGCACGCGCCACAAATTGTTGCAAATATGGCGCGCATGGCCACTTGCAGCCAACAACACCAATATTAGTACGAGCGCAGGGGTATCGCTATCAAGCTCAGAAATGCACATCCATGCGCTTTCCAGCGATGGGCGACCATATATGCACTGACATATAGATAGGCTGCAAGCAACGTTCTCCACTTCGCCTGCGCTGCTACATTACTGCCAAATCGTTGTACTTATTTTTCTCTTTTTTCGGCTGGGCCCGCGACTAGTATATATGATTTATGCAGCTAACTTCCTTTTACTGTTAAACGCGGGCGCATGCGCATGCGCACTTGTCGCTTCAGCTTTCGGCCGGCGTCGATGACCAAACCGGGCTGAGAGTGCCATGTGTTGGCGTTGTGTTGCATATACGAGCGCTCATGTGAGCCAAACAAGCACGAGTGCACACGCACGAAAGCAAATAAATGCAAATGATTACCTGTATATATATATATGTATATATGTTCGCGTGTGTATTTGCAAATATAATTCGTAGCTTGTTTGTTGTCACAGCGTTTGACAATCCCCCAGCGGCGAGTGGAAGCACAACTCACTACTTTAGTGTCTCCAGCCTGGCAGCGGCAGTAACATGCGAGCACGCGCCGCTCTCCCCGCCACCGCTTAAGGTTCGTTATTAACTGGATATTCTTTTTTATGTTCCTGTCATGTTTTATGTCATGGCATTGTGGAAAAATAACTGTAATCCACAAATTTCTGTTTTGTTCGTTGCTGAAGATTGCCCACTCGCCTGTTCTCTCACACACACAAACATACATTTGCATAACCGTCCGCAGATTTGCTTGATTTTCTTTTGTAAATATATTTTTATTTTTGGTAAGAATATTTTGGCTGCGTGTGCCGTTTTGTGCAGTGCGCGGTGTCCAGTGTGTTATGTCACAATTCTTTTGTCGAATCGGAAAAACTCACTTGGCATATGTGACAGTTGCAAACGGCATTGCGCTGTCATTAGCATGCAGCAAGTTGTTACACACATTCATGGACATCGTAGACACATTCAGCCAAAAAAAGTCTGTATTCATTAACGGAAGAACCCATGTATATTTACTATACTGGTTCCTTTACTGCTAAGAAAATATAATATTTCAATTTATTTCATAGTTTTTTAAAATATATTTGTATGTTGTTGTTGTTAAGGTCGTGGGTAAAGACATTCACTAAGTAATTTGGAGAAATGTTTCCGACTCGACTGTCCTTGCTTTTTGAAAATGGCTCTCAAAGTGTCGATTTACAAAAAAAATTTGCTGATTCCGTTAACAGTTAATCCAATAAATAGACCTTTCTAAATTCTTAAAAACAGTCATATAGCTAAAACCCGATTCCTAAAGTCAACATTCTATCTAAAGCGACGCTAAATGCAAGCTCAGTCGTATTCTTAGCCCTGCAACGAAATTATATTAAATATTAGATTATTCCTTCGAAACCACAAGAAAATTACTGCGTCATCAAAACTGTTGTAAGCTCGCGAGTGAAATGTTTTTAATCATTTCCAAAAAGCATCTAGCGAATTCTATAAATGTATATATATAAATATATGGTATATATCGTAGGGTGGATCAAAAAAAAATTCTTATAAAACTATAAGCTTAGTCTAATTTGTACCGTTAATATCGTATAAACGGTGAGGTTTAACAAACAAACAAGTAACAAAATAGAAAACCGTTAGGCGAAGGACCTTCTCGTTACAATTAAAAACTCATACTTGGAGAGCCATAATAACTTTTTTTTTACACACCCTAATATATCGGTATGCAGATGTGCTCGACATATTGACAAGCCTGTCGACAACGGATGCGACGGCCTGACCTCGTTATTTTCTATGCAACCGAGCTCAGTGAGCCTTACAGGCATCTGCTTACTTATTTCACCTCACTAAAGCAGCCTCAACTCTCACTCCCCAAAAATGCACCGTTAGTTGGCGAGTTGAATAGAAAAGGGAAAAATTGAGAGAAAAACTTGAAAAGCGTACACACAAAGCGTTCATAAATCATTTGAAGAAAATCACCTCCACTGACACGTAGCTGTTTTATCGCACCTTTTTATCGCTGGTGAATGTCGACACTTATATTTCTGGGGATGTGCATGTAAATGTGAATATGACGTGTCGCAACTGCAGTGGACGTGCTGCTCTAGTCCTAGAGCAGATCATCTGCTTTTCACATTTCTAGTATTTTTTCTTATGAATTCCTTCATTCACACCACGTGCATGTGTTGTGTGTGTGTGTGTATGTGTGAGTAACAGTTCACGTGTCATAAAGCCATATGGAAGCGTCGACAACGCCAGCATACTTATTCACTTACTCTTAGAAGCTTAGTGGTGCAGTCGTGTCAATACAACAGTCATGATGCTGCCAAGCAGATAAATCTCATGAGTTCAGAAGAAATCACATTTTTACGGCGGGAATTATGACAAGCACACCGATGCGATCTAGAGGCTTCGCAGCAGCCCACTTCACCGATCTGTTGATAAGCACATTGAAATCGATTTTGCATAGACACAATGGACCAAACACACAATGCCGTCAAATGGAGGACAAACGTTGGTGCGGCACTGCAGATGGGCGCATTAAGGTGACTGCAAGCACTCTTTGAGACCACAAACGGTGCAGAAGAATGCAAAAAATCTATAGATGTATAGGAATTGGTGTGTGTGCGCGCATTTCAATAATTTTAATACAACAAGAACATTAGAAATCATCGAAATATGACAAACTTTTACACACACACACACAGACGCACACACGTCGAGGCAGCATTCCTCCACCAGCGAGTAGATAATGGCGCACAGCAAAGAGAAATGTAATTTCAAGAACGTGACACCAAAGTTAGACTAGCATATTCAAATAAACCAAGGAATGGCAACTCGCAGCGTGAGGAAAGGATATTCGACCGTAGCCAGAGCACGAGGCATCATTCGAAATTGATGACAAAAGCAGCTGTTGATGCTGTGTTCGCTGACGCAGCTGCTGCTGTCGTTGATGAGGCTGAGACTGATGATGTTGCTCGATGTGACAGCTAGGCAGCACCACTATGTACAAAATGATGCTTTCAAAGTTGACACAAAGGCACACACACTCACAAAAACACTGATGGCGGCAAATAGCTGCAACCCTGAGTAAGCATGCTCGCTGCTGCCGTACCAAGCTTAGCAGATGCAATCCAATTGCAAAGCAAAATAATAAATACAATAACAAGAGGAAAAAGTATTTGCTGGCTAAGACGCAGCAATAAAAATGCTCTAAAGCCTGATAAATGTCAACTTGAGTAGGAAAACGTGACATTTATGCGAAATGTTGCAAGCGATAGCAAAGGCGAAGGATGCAGTAGCGGCACGACGCCAAGCCAGCACGTTTATTGGTACATAAATAAGTATGTACGAGTATTTGCACAGCGCCTTCATTCGCTGGCGGATTTTAGGGTCGAAATCAATTTGAGCGTGCTTAAACAAGCAAGAGTATATGGCATCTCCGGCGAAGGATATCGTCAAATGAGCTTTATTTTACTTTGGCAACGTTGGCAACGTTGGCAACGTTGGCAATAAACGGAGAAACGTAAGTGACGCGCATAAATGTTTACGTGTTTATTTTTAAGTACATTGTAAGTAAGCCAAGCTGAATAGACGAAGGTCAGTTGGTAGGACGGCTAAATTTTCAGAGTGATAAGGTTGCTTTATAATATTCAGGTCGATCAGTATCTGGGTCAATTATGAAAACATATGCGCGTTACTCATGTTAAAAGAATATTATATAAATATGTATATCTCATCAACTTTGACAAAAAACCTTTAACATATATTAAAATAAGCTTTTATCATAAGATTGCAAAGCATACTGCCTTCGTCCCTAAACCTTTTTACATGCATTGTTGGGAAGGCCAGTTACTTTTTCTTTTGTTTCAAGCTATTTATACACTACAGTGGTTTGGTCAAAAGCTCAAACGTTTTGGTATGAGACTGACAGCAACAAATCGCACAAAAAAGCAACCCATATTCAGAACGTTCATAAGTTATACAAGGAACTTATATATACTATCTCTATATGATCTTATGACCTTGATACATAACCATAAATGGTGGACCAACCTTTTGAGGCGTAAGTAAACCGCTGTATAAGACGAATGAGAAAGGATGTTGTGTCAACCGAATTTCACCTTAAATTGAGCGGTGCAATTGAATCACAAATAAGTATGTATATCTAAATCTTTTGAATATGTGCCTCTTGTCAATGCAAAAATACTTTTATGAGGATGAGGAAAAGGACTTGTTGAACCTTACAACTTGAAGTACAATAGTTGAGCAAATTTCTTTTAATAACAATAAAATTGTTCAATACCCTTGCAAAGCATTCAAAGGCAGTAGCGCACCTCCGATTTTATCACTGCTCAAAAGAGTTTCTCTTAACATCGATAAGAAAAATGTCCGACAACATGAAGGAGTAAATTACTATTGAAAATATTAAAAATTTTATTAAAGCGTTCTTGAGAGAATATGCTGATATATATAAATATATGTGATATTAAACAAACTGAAATAAGCGAAGCAAAAAGGGACTTAAGTCAGACAAGGTGTGCAAGTGAGTCGTTCTAAATGCCATAACCTTTTAAGGCTTCACGCATTATTTGAATTA
Source organism: Bactrocera oleae (assembly GCF_042242935.1). Lineage (NCBI taxonomy): Eukaryota > Metazoa > Arthropoda > Insecta > Diptera > Tephritidae > Bactrocera > Bactrocera oleae. Next base: position 73,049,850 of record NC_091538.1, read on the forward strand.
TACATTCTGTAATATCTATAATATTACATGGGTATAACCTCACATAAGTGTGTCACACAATGCCCTATGATGGACAAATGTATTTGAATTAAAAACATAAATATAAAATGGAATGAATGCAATCTCAATCTCAATCTAAATCTCAGCTCAAATGCCGAATACTAAAGCTGCTTTCAAACCGAACCAAGTCCCTAAGGATAAAAGTGTCGGAATCAAAAGTCACCGACGCGGCACACAGACGCATGTGAGTCCATAGCTGTTGTTGCTGTTGCCTTTGTTAACACAATGTCGCTTGCTGGCTTTGACATTTTCGCCAAAACGGCATGTCGTAAACCTTTTCGATGGTGCACATATTGCACCGCTCAAATATGTATGCTGTGTGCTCTGTGTGTCTGTATAACGGCTGCGGCTGATGTTAATGCTGATGTAGCATACTGATCATCATTAGCATTGCCATCTTCTCAGCTGTGACAACCGAAGCAACTGTGGGCCGCCACTGCAGCAAAATAGCGGCATTCCCTAGAAACCCATAAAACGTAAAAATATGCAAACGGCAATAGTAACCCACAGCGGCAGCAACCGCAATCAAATCAAATCCAAACAAACAAGCCGATCGACCGACCAACCGCTCGACCGACCGACCTACCAACCAACTTAGAAGCCAGCCAACCGTCCCACCGCAACAAGCGAACATCACAAAACACAGCGTACTCGCATATACAGTTAGTCAGCAGTGACATAAAGCGCAAACACTCCTTGTACCGTTACTTTTTGCCAACAACTCGTTTATGTGTTCGTTGCCTTTGCATTACCGATTTTAAAACCATCCATCAAATATGCGCGCACACAGCGACGCTATCAGCAGCCAGCGCCGTTGAGCGGCCCCCACCCCGCCGGTGCAATGACAATAAGAATCAGCAAATCGCTGTCGTCGCAGGCAAACAAAATTGCCGCAGCAGACACCGCAGGGACTTTGCTGCCTTGGGGGGAATTTGTATTGTGTTTTTATTCTTGTTTTATGTGAGCATTTAAATTTTTAGCGCTCGTGCGACCGATTTGTATGTGCACGAGTGTGTCTTCCAAAGAATTCTACTCAAGCGTAAAGAAAAATTGCAATTTTTGGTATTTATGTGTGCAGCGCTTTCAAGTGCTTTGCCACTCAAGTTGTCATAGATAGGAGTTTGTCTGTCGCTTTTTGGTTGTTGTTGCCACATTGCGGTTCCTTTGCGGCGCTTTTGCATAGAAGATGCACTTGCATGCCCAGCTATGAGCTGCTATGTTAAAGACTGAAGTTCACATGCATGTATGTCGATATATATTGTGTGTGTGTGTGTGTGTGTGTGTGTGTGTACTCATGCATTTTATCCGAAATCCCTTGCCTTTGCGGCAAATTTTTGTTTGCAATAAATTATGTCAATGTGCAATATAAACGCGGTGGAAGAAGCAGCACGAGCAGCATTTGCAGAATTCTCTTTTTTTTGTTGTGACAACTCTGTTTGATCGTTCTGCGGATTAGTTGCAATGGGAAAATTCTAAATTACATTGTTGCAACACTGCGCCATTGCTTCATTTGAGTTCAGCCCTGAGCACGCAAATGTCTTTTCAATTAATCTCAGTGGGAATTGCTTTGGCTGCATAGCAACATGCAAGAATAAGCGTTGAATAGACAACTAAACGGTACTTTTAAAATAGTATTTCAGCTAAATGGCAGATTTCTAGATCTCGATGTTTGGAAATAATGTTGGCTCTTTGCGCAGAGTCTTTTGAAAGTTTGATCGCGAAGCAAATGGTAGGATTTCTTGCGCATAGTATCTCAACACTTACTATTTAACTTCAACTAGCCATGTCACATACGTAGAACACTGGTTCTATGCAAGCAATACTCATAAATAGAACACTGACGATAAGAAATACATTACGGTAATTTTCATTCGCTGGAAATAAGTAATCTTCTAAATTAGCACTAGAATGTGCTATGAGCGATAAATTGACAAATTGCGAGTTGAAAAGTGTGAATTTTTTAAACGTTATTCATTTGCTCGCCTTTTTGAGGTTATACAAAACAATTCAGAAATTAATGCTTCAGCACTAAAATGTCATTGTTTGTTGACGTTCACCTGTACCAAAGTACTCCGCGTTTAGAAAAACACAGATACCGTTACAACTTACAAAATAGCGGCCAAAATAACCCTTATCGTCAGTGTTCTTTTTATGAGGTGTGATTACAAACTGTCAGTGTTGTACTTATGCGTGACATGACTAGTTGAAGTTACTAGGTGTTGAGATGCTATGAGTTGAGTTGAAATGAAGTGTGGTGGGTTTATGTTTAGTAAAGTAAGTAAAATCCTGTTATGAAATTTATAAATAAGTATAATACTATTTGCTCTTCTTACATTTATGGTTTTAAAAAATCAGTTCAATCAGCTAATATATGTTTTAAGTAAACTTCAAATCAAGAAATAAATAAAATTAATAGAAAAATTCCAATCCCAGCGGTACCTAACGAGTGAATTTTTGGCAGAAATATTTGATTTTTGATACTTTCCAGTTTAGACAACAAAAACCATAAATAGATATATTTTAGCTATAAACCTTCCACCAAACACATGCAAACTCGAGGTCGGAATCTCTGGAAATTTTGAATATGGTTTTGGATCATTAGCAAAAGAAAAACAATTGTTCTGTTTCTTTGGAATATACAATTTCATGAGTAACACAGAAAATTTCTTCAGACATAAGCAGATTGACCATCAATCTCGGTTTAAAAATTAACAAGTACTGTACTAAGTTTACTAGTAACTCTAAAACCTCTATGAAATTTGTTATTTTATGACTTATGTCGATCTCTTTTGTCTATTGCGAATGTTCCACTGTGGCAAAAGCCATAACTCACTCCGTGCACCAACGCAAGGCAAATTTGAATATCGAAAGAAATTTGCTTAATTACAAACTGGGTTAATTTAGATTAAAAATGTAAACACTAATGAGTTGCACAAAATGTCTAAAGTCTGTGTCATGCGAAACGTCAAAATAAAAATATAAAAAAAAAAATTAAATAAACAAGCCATGGCAATAATGAACAGTCAAATGAAACTTCACTACTCGCAGCAGAGGAGTTGGATCCTACGCAAATGCTCCTCCGTATATGTGTAAAAGCGCACCAAATGCAAATGACGCAAAAGGGAGTGTACCAGAGTGCGAGTCAGCTAATTAAAGAAAAAAAAAGGCAGCAGTGGTTGGCCATAGAAATGCCTCCAGATGCTGCTTACAAGCCTGTGTTACCTTAAACAAGTGCGTGGGCTGCTGCAACAAACACACACAACTGCCTAGGGCGAGCGGAGTGTTGTTGCCTCGAGCCAAGCAGTCGCATGAAATTTCAGTTGCAAATCAAATAAAACAGTTATAACTGATGTCAAGTGTGTAAGTGTGTGTGAGCATATATTTGAAATTATACGAGACAACTGCTTTTTAGTTTCAATTGTTTGGTGTAAAATACGGTCTGGCTGCAGTGAATTGCTGGAATTGTGCACGAAATTGCGAAAGAGAAGTACATACTTAATGATCGACAAACAGTCGGCACTCGAAAGAAAGCAAGAAAGCGCCCCAATCCATCGAAGTGTTGCTACTTGTTTCAACAACTGGAGATATTAGTGGTGCGGTTTGATTTGCTAGGAGTGCCAGATGCCTGGAGGTTGTTATTCTGTGGACACACACTTTTTATGTGTTTTTACAACAAGTAGGTTTTAGGGTTACACAAATAAAAGCAAATGATTCGATAAAAAGTCGAAAATACTCGATAAGTTTTGGCAATAGCAGTTTAGCATAATTTTACATTCAGTCTTATGATTTAACAGGAGTGGCCCACTAAAAGTTAACACACAGTTTATTTAAGGCATTTATTACATACTTGTATATTAATATAATATATAAATCGGAAATATTTAATTGAAGTCGTAAATTTTCAAGAAGTAAATTTTTGCACCTTTTGAAAGTAAACACTGACCTCTAATTAACAGCTATTTATTAAAAATGGGAAATTATTGCTTTTTGCGAACGCGGACTACTTTCCTAATGGCTGCAAACTGACTCTGCATCGGATTCTGCTGAATTGGAAAAGAAACCAAACAGCAGATATTAGCCATCGTTTGTGCGCGCAGCATAAATCTGTCAAAATTTGACATATGCGCTGTCAAATGTCAGCCAAAGCCAAAGCACATGCAAATATCCATGAAATTTTAATACAACATACACACCCTTAAGTGTTCGCATAATGAAATGTATGTAACGTATGTAAGTACACTTCAATAGCGGCGCTCAATTGTAACGCCAATTGTCTTTTACCGCTAACAATGGGTAAGTCACTTTTGCTTAGAGTTTCACATTTTTTTCGCGCTTTCGTTATTATTTGCATCGATTGTTCGCTTTTGCTTTGTACACGCGATAATTGTACTCGCAAGTGTGTGTCTATTGGGGACGCCAAGCATAACTACGAACACACTCAGAGCGATCGATTAGCCGCTAGCTCGAATGACCGTTAAATTTTGAAAAGTGTATATATGGTGAATGACCCTTTGATGTCTCTGCGCTTTTAATCAAAAATGAATGAATGCCTGTTGGGCGATAGCAATCACTGACACACTGCCCGCACCATTCACTGTTTCCAACACTAGATGTTCTGCTTTTCGTGTTAGAAGAACTTTCCTAAGAAAAAACGCTATAAACCTATAGCCGGCAGCGCTGGATAACTGGAACCAACCTGCAGCCCACAGTCGCTCCTCAGCTTTTTAAGCGTTTACCGATTTGCTTACCTTTGCTTTCATTCTTATCGAGCAGGCCGACAAATGTTTTTATTCGATTTGTTTTTCCAATATTTCTCTTAATTGTTTGCATACTTCAGCTTTTCTCCAAAGTCCACAACTTTTATTAAACAATTTAACTTTGACTTTGTGCCAGCCTTTTATATTGTTCGTATATGTTTGTCTTCGGCTTCCCTCAAGCGATTTCAAAGTAGTTCAAACTGGGCTGGCAAGCGACCATCTGCGGGTAATCAACACATTTGAGAATTTCCACTATTAACCGTTCGAACTGAATGGGTGTGACGTTGTTCTTAATTGTTGGCATATTGATGAATGTGTAGACGCAGGAAAATGCAAATTCCAATCACACGTAGTAACAAAAAAGAAGCAACGTTGCATTGAACCCACTCGTTTAACCCTAATGTGAGCATTAGCTATTTTATATGTGTTGCCTTAGCTCAGACAATTTGTTACCGTTTTATATCATTAGCTTCAATTATTATTGTATTTAAACAAAAAATTATATGAACTAATTTCTACTCTCTCCTCTTTTTCAGATTATAACCAGCATAAAAGGTAAGATGTTGTGATTTTCACATAACTTTAAGAAAAGTTGCACTAAGGTTTTCAAAAAAAAACAATACTTTTATCAATCTTAAAATGTTGGAAAATTATTTTTATTTAAGTATACAGGTTTCGAATTAATTTCTGTTATTTTCTTAATTTATGCGGATTGACTAAAAAAAAAATTGTTTTCACTTCTAAAATTTTATCAATTCGGTTTACATGAAGAGGTTAAATGGAACAGTCCGGATCAAATTTGATCAGATATTATATACATAGCATAACACTAAAATTAGCAAAATCGGTTCAGCCGTGCTCGATTTTCAGCGAGACAAACGAACAGCTATTCATTTATACCAAATATACATATAAAGTTATCATAAGACCTCTCTTTTGATATGTACTGAAACTACCTATTCTATTGCACATGTGAACATAAAAAAATCGCCCAGATTTCACCTTTGTAATTATAATGTGTTCTCAAAAGCATATAAATATGTAAATGAACATATCTTTCAACCACAAATCTTATATATAAAAATAATACCGCCTCCACTTAAAATCTCACCCGACTGCATATCTGCATATTAAATAGCTAAATATGAACGAAAAAAAGAAGAATGAAATAGTTGTGCTTATTACGACAGCGCTCGCTCTATGCAAATGATGTTTATTGTTGACATTAAGTTGCAAGTAAATCATGACTAACGCCGCGAATATTACACAAACAGCCAAAGAACGGTGACAAGAAAACGAAAACGAAACCAAGGACAGCTTTTTAGGGTAAACTTTGCATACAATTATACCTTAATATGCAACAACAAAAACATATAGTTCACATAAACAACAACAAAGCATTATAGCTGTGTTGCCTGCATGTAAAAAAGAAATCTTGAAAATCTTGACATTACATCGCATTCAAAGTGGAACTGGAAGTCCTGTTATTCTGGGTCAAGCTACAATAACAGCAATTGCTGACGCTGAAACTGCTGGTTAAGCGCATGCGAAACGCACACAATATGACCACATGATAACGACAAGAATTGATGTTGATGGAAGACCAGTGGTCGATCAAAGGCGTCGGTAGGAAAAGTGCGGAGTTGTAGAATGATTTATCGAAGTATTTAAGGCGGGAAAATATCAATTTTAAATTCAAATTTCTGTGCAGGCTTTTAGATTTTTTGTTCACTTAGAGATTTATGTAAAACTAACCCAAAGTCCCAAAGCTTTACTCAATCAGAATAAGATATGTATATGTATGTAGGTAAGCAGAGAAAAATTCAAACAGGGCGCACTGTTCTTCCAACAAATGATTTTTATTGCACATGTCGTATACTCCCAGCAGGTCCACAGACACACAGATGTATATTAGTGTACTCGTTTAGTCAGCATATCGTTAAGTGCAATTAATTTCATTATTATCCAGGAAATTTTTTTTCTCTTTCTGTGTGTGTGAGTGCATTTGAATCTGTGTATTGCATACAGATTCGCACTTCTCACTCGACGACTCTCGGTCATATTCAAATTGTGTCAATTCAGCATTTAACTCTTGCGCATTTAACCCACTAACAACATATGGCACACACGCGCATTAATAGCCGAGCAACTAGTTCAGCCGACCGCCACAAACAAAACGGAAAACATTAAGTCAGTCGGACACTGCAACACATTCCGTCCGTCAAACGGCAATTTATCTATTTATCGCGCGGCAAATCAGTCTGGTGATTTGGTTGAACGAACTAGTTTCATTTGTTGAGCGCATTTAATGATTGTTGGTGTATGTAGCTGTTGTTATTGGTGCTGTTCACGCGCGTTGTTCGTTCGTTGAGTTGGTCCGCTTTTCTGTTTGTCCGACCAAAAGTCGATAGAAAAATATTGCTGGCAACAACAACTAAAAATTTTAATTCACTCTTTTCACTCCTTTTTCATTTTCTAATCCATCAGTCAACGCACAGCGAACACAAATAATTCAAATTAGACATATTAATTAGCGAGCGAAGTGCGGAGTTGAAGCGCGACTTGTTGTTGTTGATGCAATTTTGTGTTTTGGATCTTTCGTCAACTTGACTTTTGATTAAAATTCGACCATTTGAGGCCGCGGCGTACAAGACGCAGCCGCCGGCGTCCAAGTTTAATGACACTCTGTGGCACACTTGCTCACACATACATGCACACTAACACTTTTTTGAGACTGCTTCAATCTCGCCTAACCCATAATTTTTCGCTTTTGTCGTTTGCGGCCATTTTCTCTATGACTTCAGCCGCGTTGCATGCAACGACAGTGCAACCAACATATATTATACTGTTGCATATTTATTTTGTTGCTGTTAAGTATATATGTGATATATATTTCTGTGTAGAGCTGCTTGAAGACATACATATTATATTACGCACCAATGTGCCCTTGTATGTGTGCTCAAGTCGGCGGTGAGGTTGGCCAATTTTCTTGGACATTTGTCGTTAGGAAATATTGTCTGCTCGCTATTTCCAATCTCAATTCTTGTTATTTTTAGATCAATTCCTTGGAGCGGCTGCATATACCAACACATATAAGGAAAAATTATAGTGCTTTGTTTGAGGTTAATGTCATTCGAGGCCTGGGGACACTATTTTACTTTTCTTTATGATGGACACAGGAAGCTTTGATTTGTATTAATATCTAGTGTACGGCACTATATAAATACACACACTTTCAAGTGTTGTGGTATTTAATGCTTTGTGGCAGAGAGCTAAACTCATTAGGTATCTTGAAGCATTCGAGAAACTAGGTCTGTGGAACTGTTGCAGCTTTGTGGTGCAAAACCAAAATTTTCCAATTGTTTGATACTTCTTTTACATGTTGGGAAAGAGGGGCAGTAAAAACAAGTGTTTATATGTAAACCTATTGAGTCGAGTCCTTCGCCACTTAGTGTTTATAAGTCTCAGTCTCTCTTCTTTAGATATTCTCCAATTTTTAGCGTATCTTTGGTACCTGTTCACTCGATGTCCCTCCATATGTCAACAATACTCACGCTAAATTAAATAAGTATTTCAATATATCTTTGGAGTCGGGACGAATTCTCTGCGTTGCGTAGTGGGAGAAACGGCTGATTTAGCTCCGATTAATTCAAATTTCAACTTTTATCTTGGAACCATAATCGCTTCATAACCGATTACTCATATACCCGATAGGACAAAAACAGTTTTCGATTCGCTTCTCTCTGAATATTCGCATAACTGTAAGGCTTTTACACAGCATATGTTCTATCAGCTGCTGCCAACCGTTCTTTCGCCAATTTTGCTAGCGAACTCGAATTCGCATGAAATTTTATCGGCTTTCCGTTATCAGTTCTGACATTGAATTGATTTGATCCCACGCCACGACGATGTCACTCTTCATACAGAATTACTCACGCTTGATTTAACCTTTCAATATATCTTCAGTTTAATTAAACTTCCTCCACGCGTTGATTACATAAAAAGAAAATTATAATATCTTTAAAAAATATTTAATTCAATAAAAACTAAGTCACATATTAAGCATCTAATAGACTTTCATTAGTTCATTGTGGTGAAAATTATATCATCAAGGCATAAATGCTAAAATAGTAGCTACGAACACCTTGGTTAGGGGATTTCAATATTATTTATAATTCTGTCTTCTTTTGTCTTTCGCATACAATTCTTTTTTACTACACAAAAACCCTAGACCGCACCAACTGAAATGTGTCGGAGGCGAGCTCACAAGCGAGAAGAACATCTTGAAGACTACAACTGAACACGCTCAGCCCGCAACGCACTCCGCCCTGCAGCCACACATCTTGAACTTGCCTAGAATATGTACTGCAGGCATCGCGAATGGATTTCTTACATGACTTGATAATTTACAAGTCACGTGAATGAAATTGAATCAAAATGCGCATAAATTGCAAAAGACACAGCACACACGCACATACACATGCACATGGTACGTCACCGCGTTAAAGCGTTAATACAATGAGATTGAGAAGGCCGACAACTGCGCTCGTCGGACAGAGTTGTTACAGCCGGGAAGAAGCCCTCGAGCAGGCTGATGCGCTTTCCAAGTCTACTCGGTCGCCAGTCAACTGAAGATACTCCATGCGTCGCGTGCTGCAGCGTATTTAATATTAATGAGTTGCAATGCGTTTGCGGTTGAAGCAGACGCAAGAAAAGCATTTGCGGATTTGAGTATGTATGTGTATATGTATGTGTCCCAGCAGGCATATCTGCACACGCACCTGGGCGGAGAAGCATTTAGTCACACACAAGTGGAAACTGAAAAGCTGCAACGTTGCAACGCTTAGCTCACAACGGGCATAGCAGAGCACAGCGCAGATCAAAAGCAAGGCATAATGGTGGCGTAGATACACGAGCAAGAAAAATGCAACGCGTGCAAACATACATATGCATAAGCGCTTAAGGAGCGCGGTTGCCGGCAGGAAACGAGGCAAGGATGTGTCTACAAGGTTTCTTCTGCCTTGCAACGAGTCGCGCTGACGCGCCGTTGGGTGCAGTTTACTGCTATGAGAACACTTACACAATAAAAATATAACAAATAATATAAATATGTGTATGTTATTATTAGGGTTGTGTGCATATACCCTTCCCGAAATCGAAGACGGCAGTTTCGACCAAGACTTAGCTCAACGGCGCCGAATTTCGTAATCCTTACTTCTTTAGTATTTTTACCTGGTCTCACCTCGCTTTACGCATCGACTCAACGAGTAATGTACAATATTTGCTTTCGTGGTAGATGAAGACGGTATAAACAATAGCAAACACTAAAAAACGAAAAGAGAAAATAGGAAGCAAAGTGTAAACAAGCCACAAGTAGCAACCGCCCGAATTAGTTGCGCTTGAACGGATTAAAGTCTAATCCGTCCGCTTCCACTAGCTCGGTCGGAATCGAAAAAAATGTGCTCAAGGAGTAAGAAGGATATGCTGTTGCGTTGAGTTGTGTTTTGGCCAAACGGTATTCGAGGAGTGTACCAGTGCTGCTGAGTAATCTATTACAGCAGTTGACGCTAAGCTGTGGCTTTGCTCGTTTACGATGTTTACACCTAAAAGCTGGTCACGGATTAGTAGGATTAGTGTGAGGAGCGATTAGCAGTAATTGTTCCGTCACCAGTGATTCACCATTAATAACCGACTAACTAAGCTTGACATTTCACATATTTCTCATTAGAGAGCGTTATGCGATTTTATACGTACACTTATGCTTCATTATTTATTTGTTACAGTATAACGTCTTAAATGCGAACTACGACTTATTGAGGTAATCAAAATCGTATGCCAGAGCTCTTCTGCATTTACTACATAATTCACCAAGGTAGTGAAACTTGTAAGTGACAGATTCTTAGTCTACATGTTAGGAATGCAAATAGTCTCCACTTAAAGCATTTCAAGCTTTATACTGCTATTAAGGTTTGCAACGGCACTCAGTTGTATTGAAGTTCAGTAAACCATAATACCTCAAAAAAGTTGAAGTTCGACACTAATTTAACCGAATTTTTGACAGACTGACTTGATATGGATAATACCGAATTTCAAAACTTCAAACAAAATACAGTTGAGTTGGAAACCGTAATAGGGGCTTTAATCGAAAGTAAATGTAACAGAAATTATTTACGTAAACAACACAATAATTAGTGTTACATTCGATTTATCTCATCACATAGGACACTTTTTTGCTCATTTCACCACTCATCATTTTCCTCCACAAAGTAGACAAGTCGATCGTGTTCTTCTATGTTTAGTATAATATTAGCTCAGTTTTCACTGGCCACAATAAATCACTACGTGCTAATATAAACAAATTTCTTTAAAAATTCACTTTTGTTTTCATTCGTTCGCCTTGCGGTCGTAAAGGTGACCGCGTTCACTTTCGAAAAATTAGCACCGACACTTTGACATGCTGACACCCAAACCTGAGTTGGGCAACGGCCACAACAGCCATAAAACAACAAGAACAAAGAGAAAAATGGCAAGCGCAATCAAGCAATGCGAGCGAGAAAAGACATTCGCACTTCACACAAATATGCCAGGCAGCGCGGCGCGACAAACAATGGGCCTGCGTTAGCTACGCAGATAAACACGCTTCAAAAATCGCCTTAATCATGAAAAATGCAGGGAGAAGAGATTTTTCACTGACTTTTGCTGTCACACTTTATTTGGTTTCCGCTTATTATTGCATGCCTTAGCTTGGTAATAATAAAAATGCAATCGCCTGACAGCTCGGCTGCCTGTGACTGAGCGCCTCGTTGCGGTTATACAAAGCAGCCGGGCCACGCGGCGGGCGCAACGCAATTGGACAGACCAATTTATATTGAGATATGTATATTTATATATATTTACATATTTCGTAAGCATATCGGCGGCGACGCGTCATAAAATTGTCAGATAAAAATGTGAACTTTTCGCATTTTATTTCTGCTCTTATATTACTTTTATGCGACTGGCGCAGCGCCGCGAACAAAGCGCGGCGAAGGAAGAAAGCAACAAATTTCCGACTTCGGACAGCCAAATGCAGGAAAAGTGATAAATTTGGCCGCTCTGCTGCTGCCGCGGATATTGCGAGCCAGCCGCCATCGAGGTGTGAAGCGCTGATGATGGTGACGGTTGCCGTCGCGGCGCGTCGCTTATACAGTTGCTGTTACGCGACGCGTTGCCGATTGCGGCAATCAGTGCGATTGTTGGAAGCAAAGGTATGTGAGTTGGCAGCTGTGGTACCGTTGCACTAATGCAAGAAGGAATTATGTCATGAGTGACCCAAATACGAGAATACGGCAAATGAGCCGAACGGCGGTGACACAGTGACAGCGGCAATAAAAGCGCCAAATGCCGTGTGCGGTCTGGACACACGCCAGCTGGTAAAGAATGATGCGGAGAACGAACTTACGGCTAAAATGAGTGAAATTGGCACAAAAACAGAAAGAGAAAAAATCATGAAATATAAAGGCCGTAAAAGTAAGAAAGTGAATTAGTGAACACACTTTTTGTTTTAAAGCAATCGTGTCACGAAGGGCTCAGCCACTAAGCCAAATATATGACAAGTGCTGGCAGCCCACGAGAATCCGAGAAAAAGTGAAATTTTCGTGCACGACACTTTCATTGCTCGCCATACATGTACTCACATAAGAACACACACATTGCACACATGTAGTTAAGCATAGATAGATATATGTGTGTGGGTTGGTGGCAATTAAGTGAATGAGTCAGTTGAGGCAGTGTGACAGCAAAAAGCAGTCGTAAATACGCTTATTAGCCTCGATTGTGTGGCCGAAATGCCAGTCGACATGTGTAAAACTGAAACCGAAACTGATTTTTCAACTTCTGTCATTTCACCGGATCTTCATGTTTGCATGTTCAGCGGAAAACGGTAATTTCTTTGTAAATGTTACTTTCGTTGGAATAAAGTTTTTAAGCTGTCCGAAGAATAAAACAACCTGAATTATGAAATTTACAGCAACTTAATTTCTGGGCTTCTCCAAGCCAACCTTACATTTCCGAGAACTTTCAGACTGTCTGTGCTACAAAGTCGTCTTCAACTACTAATGAGGAGCATAAATATCCCACTCTACGCAGGCATTTTTAAATACCGGTCACAGAATGGCATTTCTACAAAAACAAAACCCCCCACAACATGCAGGTAGTGAAGAAAAGCCTGTCTTTGTTGTTCCATCGAATTGTAATTTTTTGCATGCAAACGTTTGCGAGTTCGTAACAACTGCAATTAAGTCAAAAGTAAAAGATACAGCATTGATCGGAAATCTTGTGCAGCTCATCTGAAGACAATGTTAGAGGTTAAATCTCTGTTTGCTTCGACACATCAAACTCGTTCGCTAAAATTTGAATATTTTCCCGCAAATGCTGTTAAATTGTATGAAAAGTCGGAGTAAGCTTATCTAGGGGACGATATTGAAATTGGCTACAAAAGTTTTACCATAATATTTTAATCCAGCCCACCACACACTGCAAAGTAATTTGACCACTTTTTCTAAAACTCGCTTGCAGTCGCTTTGCGTGAAAAGTCAACATCTAAATTTGCGATTAAAATATTATTCAAAAAATTTCTTAAGGCTAATCGAAAGCAAGGCTGGAGTGTATGGTACATAATATTTCAATCCATCTATTTCGCATACATAAACACAAACCGCTCAGCGCTGCTTCCAGGTAGCCAAAAGCCCAGCATGTTGCCTGTATTTTATGCTACTTTACAAACATTCCACAGCGTTTTCATTTTTCTTTTTGTTGTTTTTGTTATCGACCGCTGTGCGAGAAGTCAATACTCGTAATTTGCAACCCACTTTGACTTGCAACAAATTGCGGAAATTGCTAAACGAAATGGAAAACATTTCCATTACAGTGGCACTGCCACAAATAAATTCATATGTTGTTGCAGCAGCGATGAAATCCAACAGCAACAACAGTATGATCAATAGTCGTAAATACAACAAACGGTGACAGCCGTTATGCGTTGTCCAGCTTGCGGTTGCCTTACGGTAAAATCAGTTGAATTTTGTGGTCCGTTTTTTATATCAACAATGACAGGCGTTGGCTGCTACTGACGACGCAAAGCCCGCAGAGGTACTTGCCGCAAAATCAGTACCGAGATAAATGTGGTTGCGTGTGTGTGTGTGTGTGTTTGCTCGAATTTGCCAACTAAACGCACAGTTGCCGACACATAAACTTCAAGCTACATTTCTCATTTGTGCTGCACCCATTGGCGATATGGTGGCAACAATGTTGTCTTATAACGGGTGTTCTTTAACTAGTTTAGAACAATTATTGCAAATAAAACACATAAAAATCAATTAAACAGGCATATTGATTTTCGGGCATACGTCCACCGCGACTGCGTCTTGGTTGTGAGGACCACCCTACAAGCCTAATTTGGCTTCCAACTGGTCAGCAGCGGTGAGCTTATCATCGTAGACTATTATCATGAGGAGATTAGGGTTAGGGTAGGCAGCACAATAAGATGAGTTGTTTCAATACTAGCTGATTTATGGAAAGCCGTAAAGCATTTCCACTACGAAAGGCTTATAAAAGATACTAATACTCATACTTTAGGTACTTTCATTATACTTGTATAGAAGGAAACTTCGGAAACGCTATACATATATATACTATAATATATAAAAGAACAGCGCCACGAGCTAAGTCGATTTAGCTACGTCCGTCTGTCCGTTTGTCTATATACGCGAACTAGTCCCTCAGTTTTTGAGTTATCGATCCAAAATTTTGCATAAGAAGAAGATGCTCATATATCGGAACCGCCTATATCGGTTCACTATAGGATAATTAATGACATAATTTCATCTCTGCTGTGAAAATTGTGAATTAATATAACATAATATATAACTCCTGAAACCCTTAGCCTCACTTTTAGTTTCATACGTTCATACAGACGCTTTACTAATTCAACACCATAACCTTTATTAATATCAGTTAGATACATTTTTTAAAGGGTTTTCAAATACAGTGGGTACAACACGATTTATATTCATACACAAGAAAGGACCTTAACAAGCCCATTTTTAAAATTATGAACCTATAAATGATATCTCATGCCAGCACTCGGTTTCGCGTGAGCCCCAAGTACCGTTAAACGCGATTCGGCGACATTTTTATGACTTTCTCCTACGTAAGGACAACAAACACAAAGATCAAGCATAACTTTGCAAGTATTTGTTTGTTTTTGCGTATGTGTGTTTAAGTAACAACTATAATAAAGCAAAGTCAATAGGATGGAGCGCCACTTCTCAAGAGACAATAAATATTAGCAGTTAATGTAAGCAAACATTAAATGCTTCACGCTATAACAAGCTCTACCGATTAGACATTTATGCGTGTGTGTGTTTATGTAGCACTTGTTTGTTCGTATAAATTTGTACATTGCATGCAAATGAACTCTAATGAGCTTACAAGCAAATGTTAGTCAAAGAAACACACTTCACAAAATTTGCATACATTTGTATGTGTGTGAATGTGTGGAAGGAAGTCTGCTCATTTGGTGAGTCGCAATAGGATGTCTCTGATGGTTGTGCGTGCCTACGACTGTCAAATGCCGAATGTTGAAGGACATCACAAGCGGCACATGTGAACACGCTTTGACTCCGAAATGCTATCGCTCATGTGATATCACTTTGAAAAATATAACAGAAACTATTGAACCAAAACCACTGAACTCAAGGTTTTGTAGAGGTAGAGGATACTTTAAGCGTCACCTGATTTTCATACTCAGTGAGTATATTTAATTTTACCAATATATGAAGTGTGTCTCTCAATTGACACGTGTCGTGTAATTTTTTTGAGTGGTTTGAGTATGTGAGCGCTACTACTAAATGACGATGATCAAAACTCATGAAAGTTGCAAAAGTCAAGTATGTTAACTGTTTTTACAAGTAAGCTGTATAAAATCGAGTTCTTGCAACGAATTCGTACGCTCAATACATGTATTCAACACAATTAACGCATTGATGTAGTTCCAAGCTTCGTCGATGAATAGGGGCAGAGTCATATCCCAAAGTTTTTGGGAATTGGTAGTAGCGTTAGTATAAGTAAAATATGTCCGGCTTAATACTATGAAGATGTCAATATTTATACCGAAAGTTGAAACCGTTGAAAATTTGTATCTTTAGATTGCTAATCTTACTCCTCCTTTTGCTTGGTATATAAATCAATTCCGCAACCGATATATGAAAGGCACTCCTTAAATATTCTGGAATAAAACTGCTCCATCGCATGTTGAAATAGTGGGCAAGGTAGTCGCGTTTCTCCCCACAGGGTTTCGTTGCGGCACGAAGTTTGTACGAGTGGCCGCATTGCGTGTGGAATTTGTGGAATGCGAACGCTATTAAAAGAACATATTATTTGGTTTTGGAGAAGAGGTGTGTGTTCATAAATAATTAGTTGCCATGTGCTTTTGCTTTGCAATTAAGCAAATAAATGCTTGAGGAATCCCTTTGGAAAACCAAAAATCGTGTTTAATTTTAATTATGGTAGACTTTTTGAGCAAGCGGTTGTGTAAGTTATTTGTCGCGCTTGATATGCCGAACCTACGAGTCTTAAAAAGGGTGTGCTCTAAAATTTTTTACGCACTTTGTTGCGGGACTTGCGTGATTCATCCAGCGTCTCCTTATGGAGTTTTTTTTTAATTTAAGGTAATTTGCTGGCACACAAATGCGAAACACTTTGCTTGATTAAAACGCCAACATGTTCACAATAACAATAAAGAAAAAGTATAAAAAACATGCTGTGGTAATAACATTTTTAAATGCATTTACTTTACAGTCTTAAAAATACCTCAATGTGGTTGCACAATCATTCAATAAAGCATTTGCACTTAAATATTTATCATTGTTAATATTTTCCTCATACAAAACCAGCACGTGAAACTGTGAAACCCTGAATATTGTTTATGAATTTGCTCACTGGTCGAAGCAGAATGGAATGACCAATGCAGTTAACCGTTTAAGGCAATCGTTAACAAATTGTGAGTCGGCAGCGCGCCCGCCAAAGGACAACAAATTAAAAACTCCAGCAAATAGCAGAATTGCAATTCATAAATGAAATCGAAATCCCTAAGTTGGCGTTGAGTAATCGCTTGAATCGCTCGAATCGCTGGCACCGATGAAATCATACGAGTTGATTGCTGGCTTGCGCGCCCAGGTGTGCGGCGTTATGCTCTTGCAGCTTTTATGCAACCGAAAATGTACATGCCACCATACACACAATCATACAACCAACATTCGCACGTGCATACTTGATTGCTTCTATGCGCACTTATGTAAGTGAATACATACGCGCTGCATATACTCGTGTGACAACGTGCCACATGGTCACTCGTCGCCAGCGGCATTGTTTACCTACATTTGTAATCGAATACGGTTATTGTTATTGCTATTATTGTTCAGCGCATTGATATTGCGCACTTTTTGTTTACAATTGCAATCGCTTGTGGCACACGTTGCGCCTGACATTGTCGAAGGTGGCGCACAGCCCCAACAGCCGTTGTGTCACAATGTCCGCGGCATAGAAAACATTTGTGCACATGTGTGTGTGTGTGGGTGTGCGTTTGCAGCCAGCAGCATGACTCAGGTTCAAGTTGGTGTCGCAAATATCTCGAAAACTCGCTTGCAACAAGGTTTTTTTTGGTTTTTTAATTTATTCATTAAATGTTTTGTCTTAAGCTCGGTGGCTATGCACATTAATAAAAAAAATTGTGTAGTTAAAAATTAGTCTCCAGTGAACTAGTTCCTTATGCAGCTCAACTGGTTTGCTGCTTTACTAATTGTCTTTAAATGAAAGCACTTATTGTACTTGGTGGTCAGAATAAATTACTTTAAACAAACTAACATAATGTATTGTACACTAGCGTATTACTTGCACATTATTCCAGCAACTTTTTTGGTGAATCTGTAGCAACTGAGCCCAGCATAACTAGTGCTAGAAACGACTACTTTGTATTTTCCATTGCAAAACTCTGGCATTTTTATACACATCTACTGTTATAAATACATCCCAATATGTACAATATATCAATAAAAAAAACTTATGTCATCGCTTTGGCTTTTGTCAACGTTTTCAAATTTTATGTGTTTAAGGTGTGTGCGATTTCTTAGAAGAACCCAACATATTGATATATTGTTGCAAGTGGCCAAATATTGGATTTTATTGAAATTTGTTTATGAGAATGTAATCCAAATATACTCAGGGTCGTATTATTAGATTTTATTCGAAAAGAAAAATTGGGTGAATAGAATATAGAAGTTTTGTGGTGTCATGTTGAAAACAATTTTTCTCGTTTTTTCGTATGAAAAATTGATCTGAATATATCCTGAGAATAGAGATTGCAGTGATAACAATTTTTTTTGTTCTCGTACTGTGTTTTGCTCTGCCTATTATCTCTTATTATAAGCTATGACGCTCACTTTGATCGTTATATTCCGCCCCACTGCACTGAGTTTTCAGAGAAGTGTTGCCCAAACATCATTTGTATGTTGTAGCATTTGTGCATCTGAAACTATATTTACAGTTCCACACTTGTATTATCATTCGCAGTTACATAATATGGCAATATTAGAATAATTGTTATTACGCTTTATGTTATGAGTGGCCATCGCTGTCATTACGCATAATTACTCATTCCATAATGAGCAAAGCACTTTGAGAATTAGTACCATCGGTCGAAGCAATGGGTGCACATAATGTTATAACACCAAAGCACGCACGCAGTGTAGCAACCAAAGTGGTGG
Organism: Bactrocera oleae; assembly: GCF_042242935.1. NCBI lineage: Eukaryota > Metazoa > Arthropoda > Insecta > Diptera > Tephritidae > Bactrocera > Bactrocera oleae. The sequence goes on from NC_091538.1 coordinate 73,068,469, forward strand.
TGATGGTGGTGGTGGTCAACAGTTGTTGCTATAATGAAGAGCATCACAAGCGTTGCTGACATGCCGTAGGTATGTGTGTTTTTTAATAAACTCCGAAGAGTTTGGCGCCAACATAATGACACTAGGCGCTTATAAACACATACATATATTATTATATACATATACGGTATACATACAAAATATAAATATGTATAAATATAAATTTACTCCAAAAGCATAATAATTGCTTGTTCTTGTTGTAATTTTTAAGTTTTAATAACATTAAGTATTCCACGCATTTATATACAAATTGCTTTGTATATTTGTGTGCGTGTGTACGTGTGTATGTGGCAACTAGGTTAATGTCACGCAATCGGTTAGTCGGTGTCACTTTGGTGTCACCTAACCTGTAAGCAGGCAAAATATCTCAAACTTACAACAACATTTTGCCTCTACACACAAACATACAGCAAACAGTTAGGCTTTGTATGACTATTAATATGATTACAACAAATTATATTTAACGGCGCTTTCTGATAAATTTAATTTAATTTTGGCAATTGATGCGTTCACCGGGCTGTAAAATGCAAAGATAGCATTGCTTCACACGTACATGTGTGTATGTATGTGTGTGAGCTGAGCTGCTTTTCTGCACTACTTTAATTGCGTTAACGCACTGATACATGCGCACATTTATACCTACTGACCTAAAAAGCCATCTGTGAGTTTCCAACAAATTTCCCACTAAACGCTTCAGAAAATAGCGGCGAAGGCAAAAGTTCAAATGATAATGCTAAAATAATGACAGTAATGAAATTTAATTGACCCACCTTGACAACTGCTGCTTATTAGTTGAATTTCCATGTGTACTAATTTTTAAAAGCACTTAATTTGTAATATTATTAACGGAATTTAGGTTACAAGAAACTGAAACCTCACTTGAAGCTACAGCACTCAATTAATTTGTTATTGTTCTTGTTTATATTGGCAAAGTAAACATTATTGTCCTAAAATAACACATCAGTTCCTAAAACGTCGTGTCTAAATTAAAGTCGTTGAGGAAAATTGCTCCGAAATGGCTGGACCGATCGACTTGAAATTTTTGGGAAGCCGACATTTTGTGAAAATAAAATTTTGGCTGCAGTAATAATATTTTTTTTTTGTTTCAATATTTGAGATAAGCAGAAAAATATTCCTCTACGCCAAACACCTTTTTTCGGTGGTCCACCCACGGAATCAAGAACATAAATGCACATAATTTTTATCTAAAATTCACAAAAAAATATTTTTTCTGACTTAAAAGCAGTTATAACTTAATATAAAATATAAATCTTAAAATAAAAAACAGAGGACCATTTTAGAGGAAACAAGATGAAGGCTGTTGACAACATGCGATTTACTAATAGCACCCTTAGCAACATTTTGGAAAACGTGATTTTCGTTGTTATACAAATTTTGAAATTCCCAATTTCTCTTAGGTGTTTATTCTAAATAGTTCATTTCAGTTTTAGCAATGCGTCAATTAAAATAGAAATAATTATTTCGACAAAAAATATTCTTGATGGTTACCAAAAATAGCTTCTTACTAGCACACGATGTAAACTCTTTTTTTAAAGTATATTAAGTAACATCAAAGTCACGTCAAGATTTGCGAAAGAATATGCGAACTTCTGTCATGCCAACCACTGCTTCCTGTTGCGTTCTTAATTCGTATTCCATTTGCTTTTGTTTTCGGAACCATATGAATATTCTTCTAACGTTAGATGACTCAATCAAGCATTGACCTTGAGCGTGTCTGTCATTAATCTTCAAGAAAAGCTATAAAGAAACCAAAAAGACAATAAATTTCAGAAAAAAGAGAAAATTGGCTTACCAAGAGTGAACATCAAAATATGACTAATCGTTTGAAGACATTCTGATTCTGGTACCCCCAAACTTAAATGCTTACGCATGGAAGCGGTGTACAACAATTGCAAGCTCATTTTCTAATTCACAACGCAGAACTTTTTTGTCTTTACAACTAACATTAATATTTGGTAAGCGAAATTGGCGCGTATTAGCTTTTTCGTCCACATTTTAAGAATGATTCGCTTCCCTTCACCTCCTCCCCCCGGTGTGCGCTCGCGTAATCATGCGAGAAGTATGTAAGTATGCGCATGCGTGGCTTGGACTGGCTGTCAAGAACAACTTGATTCGTTTTACAAGGTAAACGTAAGCAATTTGTGAAAGAAAAAACATGAGCGTGTTATTTTATTTATAGTTCTCGCCAACTAAGTATAATCACGTTAATTAAATTTTATAATTTTAATTTTCAGATGCCATAAGAAGTTAGCATTTAGATAGTCTTTATTTTCAGCTCTATTAACAAATGTATATTTTTTTTATTTTATTTATTATTTTTTTTATTTTATTTATATTCAAATGTTGCATAATTATAAAAATGAATAAGTAAAAACGTATAGGCACGAATTTATATAATATGTACGAGTATGTAACCGATGTGGGTGCTTTCCAAGCGTAGACTTTCTTCTTTTCCCAAATTCATACTGACCTCTGTTAACTGGTAAAAATATATTATATGGCGATGGTAATATAATTATGGATCACCAGAAAAAGTTCATTAAAAAAAAATTAATTAAACTCCAGGCCTACTCAGATACCCCAGAAACAAGCATGAATGACTTCTTTGTGTCGTGTTTTTATAAAAGTTTTCTTTCGTTACATCACATAACAGTTCAGCCAACCATTAACGCAGAGAGTATTAATAAAATATTTTAACCAGACAAGATGTTTATCGGAACTTTGTTGTCGAGGAAAAATGTCTCAATTCAGGTCACAATAAATCACAAATTTACAACACAAAAGAGACAAAAATTCACTCAACGCTCCCAAATCTCAAAACATACGTACATATATGCTCACATAAACAGATACCGTATAACAGTGGTCTACGCTCCAACAACAATGCTTCAGTAAGCTTTTACATTTGCTTGCGAAATCCATCAAACCCTTTGACACTTTTAGGGTAACATAGAAGTGAATTCCGCTGCAATTCAATTGGGCGAAATTCTTTCAATGAATTTGTATGTGCGTCCGAAGCTGTAGCCGTCGCCGATACAATCAATCAAATGCACCAAACAGCGGCGATAAATCATAAAAATTCGAATTGACGTTTTCCAGTAAAAGACGAGAAATCGGAAACAAATTGCGTTAATCTTATTAGCAATCAACCGGTCCGTCACTCACCGCGTCAATCAGGCAGATAAAAGCCGCAGTGACGCACAGCAAACATAAGGGGCGTGCACCATGTAGCGCGACAGCGCAATGGGGAGACAAAGCAAATCAATTTCGTAAACCACAATTGCGATGGTGGTCGATATCAACTCTGGTGTTTTTCAACAAAGCTGTTGCTGCCACTGATTATAAGCAAAAACAGCTGCTGCGGCGACAAAAGACGCGACGGGCAGCATGCCGCCTGCAACAATCAATATGCCAGCGCATAGAAATAAGCATTGCGAGCCTTACGTAAGTGCAACTAGATGCAGATACGTATATAAAATGCTGCCTGCGCCATTTAAAGGTGTGTCAAATGGTGCAAATGATTGCGAGAGAAACTGTATGTCAAGCGCCATTAATTGTACTTATGCTCGCTTATATGTAGGGGTATTTGTATATATACAAGTACGAATGTGGTGTATGTGTAATTGAAGTTTATTTAAAGAATTTCAGCACACATTTTATTATTCCTTAATGTCCTTTAGTGAGCTAGCAACCTTCAAAGTCTAAAGTTCAAAGTTGGTTCAAATGAGCGTTTTCCATAAACTGAAAATACTTGAAGAGAGAGAAGTAATTTTAATGCGCCATCATGAGGATCTGTTTCTTTTTCGGTTACTATGAAACGGATGATCACAAGAGAAAAGTATTTGAGCACGACAACAGATCGCTGTTCTTGATCAGTAAAATTTCGACCAAATCTGCTGGTTATTTTCATCACAATAAACTTAATGTAAAACTCCTCTGACTTCTTTTTTGAGTACTCGCTTATTCGATTAAATGCTCTTCATGGCTTGATATCGTGGTATTTCCTTATCAAAAATATGCATGTGTTTTTTCGTTATCTCTCTCGCTTTTCGATTTATTTATACTTACTTACTGTCAAGCGAAATTTGGTTTCTGCAGCCTAAAATATTGCTTACCCTTGAGTTTAAAATTTGTGTAAAGCCCTGAGAAATAGTAACTAGAAGAATATAAACACTCGCATCAGTGATTATTAAATATAATTTAAGAGTAATAGATTAATTGAGAGCAAATTAGCTTTACCAATTTAGATGAAATCATAAAATTTTTCTTTATAATGAATTTGCAAATGTATTTGAGAAAAACTTTATATTTTACGTTTGCTAATTAGTTACTCAATTTTGTTTATGTTTTTTCATTGCAGGTAATCACACTCATATAATAATAGAAATCTCGATTTGCCCTTCCAACGAAAATATTTTTCAGCTGAAATAGGTAAATTATGCACAAAATAACTTTTGCACTACTACAATATTAACACAAATATTGTAATTACAAATATGTTAAAAAGGTTCAAGAAAAAAAATTAAATTTTTAAGATGACAAATAACATCCAGTACTAATTTTAATTAAAATGTGATTAATAGAATCACCTGCCGAGTATGCACTTTCGCCGGCAACTTCGCCGCATGTGTGTTGTCATCGGCTTTAATTACACGAGCATGAGCAAATGTACTTTATGTGCTCAAGTGCAAGAATTATCAGTGGAATTGCCTGAATAGCAAGTGGTGATAGAAGATAAGGTTGTAATTAGCTATGACAAGGGTGATGCAGCTGCAACATTGAAGGTGTTATGCGCAGTTTATCGTGTACGGGAATGATTATATGCAATTCTTAGTTGCCAATCGTGTCCGTCTGACAAGTCAAGTGTGTATCGACTTGCATGATAACCAATGCTGCTGTAAAATATTTTATTGCTTATAATTAGCAAGATGTTTATTTTTAGAAATTCTATAACCTTTTGGCATAAATTTACTCAAGTACCAATAAAGTTATGTTGGCGTAGAATAATTAAATGCAAAACCGTTTGCTAACACGACGCTAATATATTGTGACGAAAGGTTAAGCATTTTGCGGTTTTTTTAATCACAGTCAAGATTTTTATTGGTCATTTGAAATAGTTATGTAAACAAGAATATTGTTAGGGCAACTATTGTAAAAATCGCATAAATAATTAATATTATTTTAAATTTATTTTTACTTCCATTTATTTAATTTTTAATTTATAATTTTTATGTTATTTTAACCTTAATAATTTTTATTTTTATTTTTAGTTTTGTTTTATTTTATTTTATTTTCATTTACTTTAATTAACTTTAATTTCCTTTATTTTGTTTCATTTTATTTATTTTATTTTATTTGACTTTATTATATTTTGCTTTATTTTGTTTTATATTATTTCATTTTATTCATTGTATTTATATTAATAGCTTTATGAAAAGTAAACACAAATACACACATATGATTTAAATTGATCGTATTCGTATTTTATTCATGATAATTCATAGTGTCTAGGGTAGTCAATAGTGCATGAATTCTCTCTCAATTAATTTTAGTAATTTTCCCCGCCTGCGAATAATCACAGATGTATGTCAGGGTGACCAAAGCGAATTATAAACTAAACAGTTACTAATAACTAATTACTTAGAGCTTGTTTATTGACTACTAAAAATAATATATTCCGAAATTAGCCGCACACTTCGTGATTTCCCTTAACTAAAGACTCATTAAATGCATTCAAAAATATAAATTGTGTTGGAAGTGAGGTGAAAAAATTAATTCAGCACTGAGATAATTAATGCAATTCTAATTAAGTACTTACCTAGATGCTCCACAAAAGTGAATTTTCTCACAGTCACAATAATTCTAAATCTCGATGTAATAATAATCATATTTATATTTCTTAAAAATTTCAACTAATATTCGTTGGTTGAAATATTTTGTAGCAAAGTGCAACTTCTATTCACAATTATTTAAATTATTCGTTTTCCTTTTGAAGCGGAAATCTAACTGAACTTTTTCAAAATAATGTGCGAAAATCACGCAATGAAATTATGTATTACTTACAACAAACACACCTAAGCTAATCGTTTTCGGATTTCAGTTCGATTCTCTATGGCGTCTGCGTTGTTATTGCAAACTCCATTGTTTTGTACTTTTTGCGGTTTCTGCTGATCTGCTGATCTTCGGATTTTCATGTTTTCAGCGCAACTCAATCGCCGCCTGCCCGGCAATTAAGTGGTTTTGAGGGTCAAGTGCAGATTTGTTATTAGGCGAGCAGATAGATATTAGTGCAGGTGTATAATTAAATTTGTGCGTCGAGCAGAATGTGAATATCGGTAAAAACAAAAACATAAAAAAAAAAACAGTCGCTTTGCATGCTGCTGATGAATGTTCAAACAGCAAAAGTTGCTAATGATTTAACGTATAGATTATAAAGCCATATTTAATATTGTACTTAAGAAAGATAGCTATTAATTTATTATTGTGTTTTATGTAAGAATATCAATGAATGACTTTGAGTCGTCTCCACTAAAAGTTAGGCGCCTTTTCTTTGTCTCTACATTTAATGAGTGTAGCAACTATAGTCGTCTGTGTATTTGTGTAGTATTATGTTGTAGTTGGATGCCGTGGATTATGTAATAATTACGTCTTCAACTTAAAAATAGATATTTTTTTACTCTAATGTAGTTTCGTGAAGTACTGTAAGTTATTTTTGTACTTCCCTTAAAACACTCATCAGCTTTCAGGTACAAAAGAGTAAGCACTAGGAAGTTAGAAAAGCTATATCATAATAGCGCTAATTGTAATTAATCAGTTAATGGTTAAATGATTTGCAATGCAATATTCACTATTGCCTTCATGTATGGAAAATAAAATGCGTAATATAAACGGTTTTCTGAAGAGAGTGGTAGTTTCCTTACAGCTAATTCCTAAATTTTTAAAAGTATGATTCAATGAAAACTATTAATTACTATCAGTTAGGAAGCTGTCATGGCTCCGAATGTATAAAAGAACTGTTCTAAATATTTTCATCATTCATTTATATACAAGTACTGCGATTTAATAAATCATTCAAACATATGTGAGCTTTGCATAGTTTTCCGGCTGAATTATGCCACTCATAAGAGAAAAATTGGCTGAGAGTAAGCTCTAGAGGATGCTCACAAATTTCAATCTTCGGTTCTTTAGAAACCTAGTTTGAAGAGCTACATAATAAACACAGATATTTAAATTTTGTAACCTAAAATTATATTTTTCGGAAAAGTATTCAACACATTATGAATCGATTATCAATTCCAGATACAAAAATACTAAGCTGCTGCTCCTTATACAATAAAGTACGCTGACAAAAATGATATATTTTTAATTACTTCAACATAATACAAGTATATGATGGGTATCCCTTTTCATACGACAATCATTAGATCTGCGTTGCCCTTATACCTTTGGAGGTTCGTTTTTTCCCTAGTGTTTGTTTGCATTATACAAATAGTTCTTCAAAAAGACGTTTGTTTTCAAAGGGACACTTATGTAAATCTTCTGCAAAAGCAAAGATATTGCAGCAAGATACGACTTGTTTGGAATTCAGGGCAACTATTTGCCCTCAGCGCAGCCTTATGCATCAGCGCAAATTGGCGAATAATTAGACTTCGCAAACAAATAAATGGAACAATGACAAGCGTCATTACCATCGATCTGATATGATTTTTTGTCAAAACAACAACAAAAGCGATTTACTCAGCTATTAAAATGTAAAGGATTAAGAATATTTATATAAAAGACAAAATAATTGCACTCTACAAATGCTAATGAGTTTTTTTCCTGTCTTAAATGGCCGTCGACTGCAGGAGGGCGAGGTGTGTGTGTAGGCCATGTCACGTACGAAGCGCTTCATTAAAACTCATGGACATGTGCTCAGTTTCATCCGCTGTGGGGAGATGGCGAGTGGCAGCTGAGGCGCAGAAATCAATCAATTAAAAGGGTTTAAGCGCACAGCGAACGACTAGCGCCGCTCCGCTGCCGCAACGCCACAAACTTTAGTTACAGTGCTCATGGTAAACAAAGTAACAAAGCAATTGCATGGCCATTATTTTCACAGCGAATTACAGTCGAACGTGCGCGAAGAATAAATGCTGAACTGCGACTAGAAACGAGCAGAAGCGGAGGAGTCTGGCAACCGAGCGGGAGGTGCGTGGTTGGGGCGGCGCATAGCGTTAGACTGAGCAAAGGCTGATCCGCCAGTAAAGGGCGACAACTCGGCACGAAAAATAAAAGTGCAACAGGCGGCGCAAGAACCAAGTAGAATGGTGCAATTGCAGGCATAGAGACAAACATGTTAAAGTTGCAAAATAACTTCCTTAGTTTACGAGTTCGTTGACTCCTACACCTTCTGCCACTGCAGCCGCTGCGGCTGATTGTTACTGCTACACGTGCTGGCAGTTGTTGAGGTTGGCCGTTGCCAATGCACGTCCAATACATTAAATCAACAACGACCGTGCAACAGCGGCGGCAGTGGAAATCAGCAAAAAGTTGTTTACCACTGAAAATAGACTTTATTTGTAGCAAGCTCCAATTGTTGCTGGCAAAATTGTACGCGCTCGCTGCATACAACTTAAACGATAGCGAGCTGCCAGTTGCTTGGCTGACTGGGGAGATTTACTACCATTTGAGGTTGCAGCAACAGCAACAGCAACAACAATATGCACTAAAACTATAGCGATATTCAGCCCAAAAAGCGAGGTACTCAGCAAATTCTGCAATTGTTGCAGCAACGAAACGAACTATGCAAGCAACTAACTAAAGTAACCAAGCAAGTAAGTTCCAAGATCACAGCACACAGTGCCGTGGCCAATCTACATTGGTGCATCACAAATCTTGAAGTTTCTGCGCACTTTTTCGTCGACTGCAACATATTTCTTAGAGCGCCAACCTTTATTTGCATTTCCCCGCCTCGTAGCTCCACTAGTCAAATCTATTGCTCTTACGCTGGTTTTAGTTTTGACTCTGACTATGGTTCTCTAGTTTTGGCTTTGACTTTGGCTTTGACTCCAGCTTGTTTGCATAGGTTCAATGTGCGATTGCCGCCGCCGCCCTATTGCATCAGCGAGTTATTGTTGCCACTGCCATTGCAATCGTGTTTTTACATACACGTACAGTGGAGGAGAGTCTTAGCGTCGGAGTTGGGGACGTAGTCGGCCATTCGATCCATCTCAGTGCGCGAATATTTTATGTTCTTGGCTGCGTCAGTCAACCAAATCTTCTTTCGCTGACTGCAGCCTCGCTGAGGGCAATGACAGCCACATCAACAGCCAGCTGAGTGTGGCGGGAATAAAGGGTCGCAGTTTTAATGGTCCCCACCGATATATACACCCGAACCGCTGCGCTCCCAGACAGCTGTTGTCGCAGTTAATAGGTTTCTATTCACTATTCTCCATTCGTAACGGTTATATTATAAACTTACAAATGTTAAGGTGTTTGCTACACCAAAAGCCAGGAAATGCTAATGTAAAAGCAACTTTGGTTGCGGGTGAGCTGTCTGAATGTCTGGTTTTTCATCATTCGCATTTACTGCGAGTATCTTTCTCTTGTTTTTCGTACGATTTTCAATCATCTCGAAGTGTTGCCTTTTATTGCTGCCACGAAGCAGTTAAATTGGCATTTTTCGCAAAAACTAAAGAACGTGACGAGAACACCGTCCAAGTGCGAAAAGAAGGGTGACATCAAAATGGCAACATCACCAACCAACACCTTTTGAAGCGAGTTTTGACTTTTAGTTTGTTGATTTTTAAAGGAAAAAAGCTTGAGAAGAACACTTGGGTATCTATACTTTGGTAAGTTCTAGTGAATTCTGCAATTTAGCACATTTATCTTATATATTTACATATACATATATGTTATATATATATACATATACGAATATATTCTCTTTCACACTTGTACGGGTTGTAAATATGAATCTATGTCTGTGGTAGGGAGAGCTAAATAAAACCCAATTGAATGTTGGAATGTAATCGCTAATAAAGGTTCTAATTCAGAAAATATTACCTGTTTTGAGCCTGCTTTTATTTCATTAGGCCCTATAATCAATATTAATGCTCTCTTAACAAATTGCCGTGTACTTGAGTTGCCACTTAATTAAAACGTATCACATAAATACAAAAAAAATGCACATACCAGCGCCAACACACGACACGTAGCCTTCTATTTCTAGAAGTGGGGAATACTTTAACTTGCAACAACAATGCGCAAGCTTCGCAAAGCCAGCTGCCTACAAACTCATATTTAATAATTAATAACACAGAGCTACTGTCTTGAAGGTAACTGCAGAAGCCGGTGTTCTGCACAGCAGAGTCTCTAATGAAAATTGCTTTGCTAACGACAACAAAGAAAGCAGCAACAAGCGTGTTGCAGTGACGCTACACGCTGCAAACGAAATAGCAAATTTGAAAATAACATACTGTCTAAACTCCATGCCTCTGCACTCCGGCCGCACGACGATGCATCTTTCCGTCGGTGAGTGTGAAGAAAATTGTCTGGCTGTGGCGCCACATGCGCGCTCCGCCATGCCACGTACATAATGTATTCGACTGCAGCTCTTTGCTACTTTCTTAATTTATTACAACAAAATCACATAAGCTTTATTGGAAGTGATTAAACGGTAGCCAATGAGGAGAGAGGGCATGCTGCTGTCGGGTTTTTGCTAAGTGGCAACAACAAGCTGTGGTAAATTTCCACAAGTCCATATGTAAGCTGGTGCGTGTGTGTGTGTGTGTGTGTTGATATTGGTCGCTTATGTGGGTTGGCGAAAAGTGAGCCCATAACTAATTGAACTCACTCAGCATTTTTAGTAATCGAAAATATATTCTGGATTGGTGAAGCAAATCACTTTTTCTAGCGCCTGCCCGCGCCCCTTGAGCTGTATTGCTTTAGAAAGTTAATGGTGCTTAGCATGAGAATTGATAGATGCTGATCTTAGGCATGAACTAATTATTATTTGTTTGAAAAGCTTTTTGGACATGCTGTGGAAAGAATTAGCTCTTTTTTGTTTTATTTCAAAAGTGCTAATCATTAACACGTCTTGAGATTAATGAAGTTAGGCTTAAACTATAGATATTTCTGCATCTTTTGAAACACAACAATGACTGGCAATTTTTTGACGAATCTAACGTAATGAAATATGAAAAACAAAATGTTTCTTCTTCGCAAAAGTCTCAGCTTGGAGAAAGAATTATTTGAAACTAAAGCTGCTTGGAAATATTCACCGTTTTTGAATGACACATTGCCTTTGAAGAAAAAAGTTAAGTAGGCTCCAAGTAATCCGGCATTTGCTTAGCTTTTGATAGATCAGTAACCAAAACTGTTTTATGTGGAAATCTAAACAGGCGTCCTAGGTTGTTAAATGATTTCCTTTATATTATTTATAAGACTGCCAATTTAATATTTTTCTATCGGTACTGTGTTCACTAAGCTAAAGCTTTGATATTTCATTATCTTCTCAATCAATTCAGTCACAAAAATGGACGGAGCATTAAGAAAATTTTTGCAAATGCCTCAAAAACATATCAAATCCTACCTCCTTTCGTTGTATTATTTTTAGCACTTCCCCTGAATTATTAATAATTATAAATATCTTTTGTTTTTCCCACACAATTCGTTAGTTGCACGCACATATACGAAGGTACTTGCATAAATATTGACAAGATTCGGTTAAATCGTTTAACTCCGTTATTCAGATTTCCTGTTCAAAAATTAATTTGACACACAGACTTACTTTATCTTGTCACCCTTTACGCAGCAAGTTTATGTAGGCTTAGTGCAGATTTCGATCCGGCGAAACATAATGAGCTATCAACATGCACAAAGCCTTACGTCTGACAATTGTGTCAAATTGTCTGCGCATATTGGCTGCGGCATAGAAATTGTCACCGAAAGCGCTCAGCGCCGCAGCCGAGAGTGTGTCGGCGCGTGGGTGCAGCGCGCACTGTTGCATTTTGATTGCCTACTTTGATAGTGCAAAAAGGCCAAAATGCGACGCAGCTTTGATTGGCAACACACTGTCTGCGAGCGCAACACAACCGCTTCTTCTGCTACCCACAACCCCCGGACCTGCGCTCTCCACTCCTGCCAATAGTTTCGTTTTTAATATGCATGCATTGCAGCGTTTTGCTTTTAGTTGAGGTTTTCTTAATTTTCTCTTGATTTTCTTGAAGCCACAACGGGCGTGGGATGTTAATTGCCGGTTTTGCGTTGCCGCTTTTGGCGCAAGCCGCTGTCTGTCACTGGGTGTGGCGGCGAAGCAATTTTCTTGTCGGATGTCAGTTCAGCTAAATTTGCAACGATTTAACTTGGCGATGAGTTGGATGATGACAACTCTGCGGCGTGTGAGGGCTTGCTGAGGAAAATCCGTCACTCAGTTGATTTGATGAAATGTGGGGAAGTGTTTGAGAGCCAAAGCATTATACAATCATCACAGAAAAGGCACCAACATGCTACATACATGTTTCTTCCTACTTTTTAATACTAACAAAAAGTTTAATTCATGTATTTCAAATATCATATTATACAATTTTTTTATAAAGTGTAGGATTTCAAATTGATAAACAACTTTTTAAAATACTCAATTCTCTACTCTGTTATTCTGTCGTGCGTTTAAGTGATATTTTTAGTGGAAAATATTAAAAATCCAATTATCAGACCCCCCCTTACTTTATCAGTTGTATGCAAATCACAGCGTGAATTAAAAATTGTCCCTAAATTACAATTTAAATTAATTCTATTTACTCCAATATCCCCTCTCTCTACGTCAGTCATCATTTTAGATCAGCTTTGATAGAGAAGAAAGACGAAGGCAACGATCTTGTCTTCTTTGCATGCATATAAATATATATATATATGTGTGTGTGTGTGAAAAGTCTTTGCTGAACTCCACAGCTTTCCCACAGAATTAATAACTAATGAGAACTAATATCAATTTAGTGCAACTAAATGCCTGCTTCCTCAATTACTCGCAAGAACATGTTTCAAGAGGCAGAGAGCGCTGCTTCATAACTACCGCAAAGCCATTCTGCTCGTGTTGACAGCTGTGTGGCATCCCAAGTGCCAGCCAATAGCGTGTTTTGCTTTAATTATTTTTCACTTACTAAAAATAGTCCAGAGACAAGTTGAACTTGCCACATTATTCTCTGCATGTGTAATGTTCTTTCACGGCGTTTAGTAACAATATTATTAAGTTGCAATCTTAAACACGGAGCTGCACTTATTACACAGAGAAGCTAATTAAAATGCAGACAACCAGTTTGCAACACTCCTAGCTGTTAATGATTTCCAATCCCTGTGGTGTTTAGGTTTTAACAGAGGCGCACAAGGCCCTTTCGTGTAGTTTTTTTGAGCTTTTGGTTCACTGTGCCGCTAAGTTTCATTTCCAATATTTGTATTCCGCTTTATCGAACTTTGTTCAGATTGATGACTATAGATTTTAATCCCAAAAAATGTGACCTAAGATTAAATTGTATTCAGAATTGGATTAAATTACAAAAACTAAAATTTACAAGAACAAGAATATACAAAAAATTCAGTCGATGTTGCATTCGAAATCAAAGCATCCGAATTTCGAAAAAAAATTTGACTACTCCCCATTTTAGTTTTCCCATAAGTTTGGTCCGATATATTGGTAGCTGACACTACTGAATTGCAAATTACATACCTTACGCTACAATGAGCAACAAGTCTTGTCGGACACTTATAATTAGATTTTGCCTACAATATTTTGCTCACTTTTCAGGGTCATCTTGATGCAGCGAAATAAGCGGAATATTTGCAAAAACCGCTAAAATGTGTAATTTCGTTTTAATTTGCGCCTCTTTCTTGCTTTGCAAACGATTTTCACACGCTTACAAAATATCGCTCACGTTCGACTTCTTCGTTGGTCTTTGCGCCAATGCATTATTCATTCATTCCATACTGGTCATTATTGCAGTTGGTGCTTTTAGTTAATCAAATTAAATTCACACTATTTTACGGTCGATAAACTAAGCAGCTGGCCGACGAGCGCGTAGTAAGCTGGCATGACCGCGGATTTTCTTATAGACGCGTCGACGCACAATGAACTTGTCGAAATTGGCAATATGCAATAGACCAAGTGTGCGTTTTATGGCCGCAAGTGTAACAAAGGCCCTCAAAAAAGCACAAACTCGTGCGTGAATGACGTCAGCAGCTAACGGGGCATACGTACACACCTCGATCAGCGCTTGCAAATGCGCGTCATTGCAAACAAAACCAAATCGAAGCTGTAATATATTTGAAACTTTTTGGCAAAAATTAAATGTGTGTTAAATGCAAAAATGAGGTTGGTCTCAATCACTCTGCTGCACGGCTCCGGTTTACTGCAGCCCCATACAAAAGCCAATGTCACAATCAAGGTAACGTCACGCAGCCTTTGTTCGACTAAACTATTATAACTTCGGAACAATTTAATTTAATAAAAGATGGCGTTGCATCGTTGTTTGTCTCAGCCGACCTATCAAATAGTTCAGTTTCAAGTCGCTCTTCAGTGGGCTTTGATTATTTGGTGCCAAACTTTGGTGCAAAATTATGCAGAATTGTGCAGAATCATTGAATTAAATGAGATCCAAAAATATATCCACAAATCGCAAGCACAATAAAATGAACAAGCTTTTTGCGAAAAACATTTTAGAGTAAATAATTAAATGGCAAGTGCATGCAAAACTCGAATTTTATTTAAACTTTAATTAAAATATATTTGAAAACCTTGAATATGGTTTGGATGCATTAAGAAGAAATTACTGTCTTCAAGTACCTAATATTAAAAGAAAAGAAAGCGCCAAGTTAAAACACTGACAACTACAATATTAAGTTAGAGCTTTCTGAATTAAGTACTACGCGGAGAATATTGATAGTCATACTTAAAATAAATTGGTAATAATAAAACGTGATCCAAAAGAAATCGCAGCCTTCTGATATTGAATTGATCCTTGAAGGGAACCGGGCATCTAAAATCATTTTCATCACTAAAAGTGCTTTTGCGTATCCAACTGTTTTCCATTGTGATCCATGCAACACCACAGCCGTTTGAATCAATATCGGAAGAACTTTTCGTTTGGTGAAAATCCAAAAAAAATTGCCTTTGCCGAAAAAATGCTCTTTCGAAATTTCCTGAACCATGATTCACATCCTCTTGCAGCAAAAATCAACGCTCACAAAATTTAGAGAGAGTTAGAGAAAATAGAGCGTTCCAATCTTAGTTCTGTTGGCCTCTTAGAGATGCACCAATCCCATCATAAATAAATTCTCAATAATTTTGCGCAATATTTTTTCCAAAAAAAAACTGAATTCGACAATTACGCTCACCAGATTTTCTAATTAATGTCACTTGTATGAAAAAAGATGATCTGAGCTTGACATATTATGTAACTTACATTGAGCCAAGCAAAGCTCACTAACTCTTCAGTATTTATACTTCAATTTGGTATACTCAGCTATTAAGACAACAGCTCAGGTCTTCTTAAAGCGCTTCTCTTCAACGTTACAAAATTTTAAGTGCACAATAATATTGGCCAATAAAATGGATTGAAGACAAGCAGACCTTTTAAAGATCTGCACAGTTTATGTTACCGAATTTCAAGAAGACATTGTGAGTTATCTCATTTAGGCGAATTCCGAATATTGTAAGCGCATTTCGTAATGCAAACATTATGCGAATGAGGTTAATGGATTAAGAAATGATTAAAATTAAGCAAGAACTCGTATATTTTGAGAAATAAAGATAATTGCATACTAAAAATGATTTTATTCTTCTCTTTGCAGGTTCGTATGTACCATAGATAGGAGGGCACTGCGACCACACACCAACAGTGTCAAGTTGTTGTAGCGATACGTGCGTCAGCAACTCTCTGCCGCAAGTGAAAAGTAACTGTTAATACGATTACTTTCTCTATACTTTTTGTATGCACACATGCACACATGCATGCACATGTAAGTGTGTACGTGCGTGGATATAATTGCGCATAATACTTTTAAATGAAAGTGCACAACCGCAAAGAAGCTAAAACCGTAATATTTCATATTTCTTCAAATTAATTCGATCATAAAAATTAACTCCACCGAATGACAAAAGTATAGTTGTGTGTGTGTGTGTGACGTGTGTGTAAAAGTAATAAAATAAATGATGGGCAGAGGACCGCATCTGCTACTGTCGTTTGGGTTAGAGGTATACCTATAACTCAGTATGTAGCTGCGTATGACACTTTTCCCTCCCGTGATTTCTATTTCATTCTTCCCACTTTATTCACTTTGGCATGCCGAGCGAACTTTTCCCACATCTCATCATCATTATCATATTTTGTACACACAACTGCGGTTTTATTCTTTCAGCGAATCTTGTAATTTTACGCCGCCTTCCCTCTGCCTCAATCGGCTCTTTTTCGCGCTCGTTCTACGTCTGCCGTGTAAAAAAACGTAACAACACTCAAATTAACAATTAAAATGAAAAATAAAAACGTTTAGCAGCGTTAACCCACTTCCGTGTCCGCACGCTTGCGCAGCTGCTCCGACGGTTCGCTTGTAATTACATATCTCAGCCATCTCACGTCGCTTGTTGCGCACTTTGCATGTTGTTGTTATTCTCTGCCTCTTTATACACATTTCTCCGTCAAACTGCAGTCTTCTTAAGTTTTAATAAATCAAATTATGGTCTTCAAGTCTTGTTATTGTTATTGTCGCAAAGTCACAGACTTTTCTCACGATCTTCATTTTAAATGCGTACATACATTTACTCGTATACTCATGAATTCTTTCAATGAACTTGACGTTTGATTTGCTAGTCTAATAACCCGAGTCTACTTAGGCTAAGACAGGTCCTTTGTTTTCTAGTAGAAATATCCGTTTTAGGGTCAGTATTATATAAAGCTTATAGTTTCGTATTCTGACCGAGAAAAGGAAGCGGATTTGTGAATATTGACTGGAATTCATTTCTTTCACAATGAACATTATCTGTGAATGCGGATGTCACTTGTAGTACCAAAGTTGGAAATTTTCAAAGTGTGTTGCCTTTTTATTTAGTTTTCCACCGCTTCATTACAATAGGCGGTTGCAGCTTTTTTAATGTTTAGTATAAGCTCTGTTGGGTGTATAACCATATGCGTGAGTTATTTTTTTCTTTTTAATTTGGACCGTTTATTTACGAAAAGTATGTACAATAGCACAACTCAAACTATTTCCCATCCGAATATATTACACTTTTCCATATTTCTGGCAATCTTTGAATTCCATCATAAAAGAACTTCGGCAGCTTGGTGGCCAAGAACGATTCACGTCAATTTTTGATGCCCTGTTCTATTGTGAACCATATTCCATTGAGGACGTACTGCATCGACCCGTAAAATGGTAGCCCGAAAGGATAAGGTCTGTGCCATAAGGCAGCTGAGGTAAAACTTTCCAGCCGCTGTTTCGCTGTTTTCCAAATAGTTTTTAATCTGGCATACAACATGAGGCCGAGCGTTGTCATGATGGAAACTTATTGTCTAGTGTATAGCCGCAAATTCTGGGCATTTTTCGGCTTTCGATCTCTACAATTTAATGAGTTATTGTCGGTGACGTTCCCCATTAATAGTTTTAACCGGTTTTATAAACTGATAATAGAGCACGCTCTTTTGATTCCACCAAACTTAGAGTACCGACATACCGTTGATTTGGCTTGTTGGCCACGTTTCACATATGAGTTTTTGCATTTAGGTTTGTCGTAATCCATTTTTCTGCACCAGTCAGAGAATGCAGATGTAGAAATCACTTTTTGTTGTAGCATTTCTGACGTGCAAAGTCGTTTTTCAACATCTCTTGGCTCCAATTCATATAGAACCCGATTTCCTTGCTTTTGAAAGAATTTATGGCCGTTCGAGTGACTTCCAAAGATTGCGAGCTTTTTTGTGTCTGGCAATAACCTTCATTGAGCAAAGCTTCCAGTTCCTCATCTTCAAATTTTTCCAAGCCAAAATAACCACTTTCAAGCCGTAACTACCGCTTTTGGCACATTCGCTGACCCAGAGCGTGGTCACCGTAAACTTCCACCAAATTACGATGACTTTTGGCTGAAGTTTTCTTTGTATCATATTAATGTATTGAAGAAGAACTTTCCGCAAAAACAATAGATAAGAAGATATGGTACATAGGAAAATAGGAAAATAGATAAACCAAATTTCCTACTACCTTGTTCATTATTTCATTTAAGGATGGAATTGATGCCTTCTAATGCATTTAGAAAATTTTTAGTGAAATTAGTGTGATCACACGATAAATCTACTGACACATACATGTATGATGCTCTTGCATTTGTTCTGTACTCGCCAGTTTACAACACTGTGCTGCAATATAAATCTTTAATAACACAAAAGCAAGATATGTTTAATACTCTTGCCACAATGATAACAAACCTGCAACAAACAACTGCAAATACAACATACAAAGGTGAAATATATGGCAACCTTTAAAAAGCACATTTGTAGCAAGAATCGAAAAGGGCAGCTAAGCAATCAGCACAGTATTGTTGCATGAGCTTACAATTTGATGCTGCACGCTGTTGTTAATGCTTTTAAAAATTTTCATTACACGTGTTTTTGTTGTTGTTGCACTTGAAATATGACCAGCGGTAAGCAACTTTCATTTTTAAAACCGACAGCGCGCCCAGGCGATGCCTCATGCCTCCGCATTGCGCTTTGCCCCAAGCCACTCCTGTTGCATTGTGTGCAACTCACTATCAGGAGCCGCCATTGTATTGTTTGACGTTTATGTTGCTGTAAATATTTTGCTTTTATGCATTTTTTATTTGTGCAGCGCCATTGCCACACCATAGTCACAAATGAATTGGCCTTGAACTTGACATCGAAAGGGCAGGCTCACCAACACAGCTACCACCAGGCAGCAGCGAGGCGAAAGCAAGACCAAAGCCACACGCCACAAAGCTCGCCAGCCACCAAGGTCACGCTTGATGGCGCAAATAATAGCGGCGGCGACAGCATCCACAAAAAGTTGCAAACATTAATGACAGCAATAACTGAAAATAAAAGCAGCAAAAACAACGAAATACTGAAACACTGAAACACTGAAAAAGGAAAGCCACTTGGACGCTAATCAACTTCATAAGTGAACTTGCAGCACCGCGCAGTGAAAGCAACAATGCGCAACAGTTACAACAATTGCGATCAATAAAGCAACAACGAAAACAACAAAGCACCGACAGCAGTCAGCATTCAGTGCGGCTATCAAGCTGAAAACAAACAAAAGTATCGCATAAACGAGTTCAGCAAACAATGATGCAACAACTTTGATTTGACTTTAATGTTGTAAGCGTGCAACCAATGCCACAATGTGCCAGCACAACACTAAAAGGCTTAAAAAAATAATACTTATAGCGTAATTTAATAAAACGTTCAAGCGATTAGATACAGATATGAACACACACACACACAAATAAGCACAGAGAATGCAACACACGACGAACAATTCTTGCTGCAAGGTTTGGCGCTGCCTGAGCGACCATTAGATGCAATGGCGTTGTGGCCGGCAGAAAACAGTGAAGGAGCCAACAAGTGCAGTGCACAGCCGGTGTAGGTTGAAGACGCAGACACGGCAGCCGGCAGCGCCATTCGGCTAACAAGCGCCCAAGTGAAATCATGTGGCAGCATGGTCAGCAACTAACAACAGCGTCAGCACAACACTCCCTTTGACAGCTGCAACTCCTTGCCACTTTGCGAAACGGTAAAACATTGCTGTTGTTATTGTTGTGGATTTCCTCCGGTTTCGTTCAACTTTTCGTTATATTAAATATTTAATGTGAGTGTTTTCAACTTTCGTTACATTTCTTTTGCACATTCAGCGACCCTCAAATTGCCATAACCAATCGCCGAAGTTATTGCTCTCAATTTCTGTTATTAGATTAGCTTTTGGCCAACATTCGCTTTATTGCAGCGTCGAAGTGTTCACCAGCCAAGCACTCGCTGACAATCCAGAAAGAATGAAGGTCCAATCGCTGGCCAAAATACAAACAGAGCGACATAAAAAAGCGAAAATCGCAGAAAGCAAGAAGTAACGTACTCTTGAAAAAGCAAAAGTGGAAAAGTGCATATTATCTAATATAAAAAATAAAAGTTAAGCCAGAAACTTCGTCCGAAAGTGTACAAATGAATTCAGTGAAAAGAGATGTAAAAACTCGTCGAAGAAAAATACAAACGTTGCAATTTGGTATTTATTCGATGGCCAATTGCAAGCGTAGCAAATTGTAAATGATTGAAATGGCAACTCGATTGTCCCTCTATAGCCTTAAATGTCTGTTGCTTGACTTTTGTAGCTGACATCGAAGTCTTTACAGCTTTCTTTCCATGATCAATTACTTTAATTAATTTTTTAACTCCAAGCTATTTACTAAGTTCATCAATGCCTTCTCGATACTTGTACAGAAATTGTAGCATCAGCTTCAGCAACAAAAAAAAAAGTTTAGGTTTTGTGTTACAAGATTTTTTAAGTTCAAACTATTTTTCTGAATCGGAGGGTAAGTGAGGCCTAAACTTTGGTGATGAAAGAGCTCGGAGAGAGCTTTTTATTTTTTCTCGTCCCTTTTCATATGCATAGGTCTAAATAGAGCGTTTTGGTCATGAATTCAATAAATTTCAAGGCCAATAGGTATATTCTTGTTAAATTATTCCGATTAATCGATATATTTAGTGCTTCTTATATGAAACACTAAAATTTCTCTTCATGTTAATTTATAATTTTTTATATTTTAAGTTTGTTAAATTTCCCTGATTTCGCAATTTGTTTTAAATATATTGCATTCGAAATGCCTTCAGAAGATTTAAAAACTATATACTTGTTGTCCTCGTAAATGATCCAATCTCTCTACAGACTCATATATCTCGATATATAGCCAGTTTACTGTGCTTACCTCTCGTTACTCACACACCAGCTGCAAAACCGATTGTTGCACTCAACACCAGCGAACTAATTGAATTTTCATTGAACAATGTCGATTAGTGGGCTGTCAGAAGAGTTTGGACGGTTGCCAGGCGCTGCGTCACACATACTGCAGCGCTGTGTAGCCGTGAAAAATCTCAATGCTGCTCGCAATTTTGTTAAGCATTGCTCAATAGTGTTTTTCTCGACAGCTGTTTTCTTTGTGTGGCTTTTAATAGTGTTCGCGCGATAGCGAAAGTTTTGTTATTATTTCGAATACAGTCGGAGCTTGTGTTTGGATTGTCGTTTAACGCCACATAACGGCACTTATTATTGCGTTTAACTCAATTGAAATCTGAACAATTTCTGCTACGAAAATTTAATATTTTTATTTAGAAAAATTTTACTCGACAAAAGAGAAAAAATATATAAAACATTTTCATAACAAATATTTCTTGATCGAATTTTGGGGTTGGGTCGATTGGACCTTATCAAACACATCAATCATTTTTGCCATCACCTTAATTATGTTAATGTGTTAACGGAGAAGGCATTAATAAAAGCAATAAAGTTGCGTAACAAAATACCAACAAAATGAATCATAGAGCATTTTGGGTGGGACATTGTGGTTTAACAGTGAGAATAAACATTTCTATGAGCTATTAGTCCTCCCATAATAGGAAATTTCGAAATTTTTGGAGGTAGAGTTCGATTATTCCTCCGAAATAAGAAATGCTTACACTTTTCTTAAATTTTTTATTGGGAAAGTAAAATTCCATTACTTAAAACGACACAATTTGTTCATAGTAGCAAAAAAATATAAAAAGAAAAAAAGGCTTGACTGCAGTTGCGATATCAATGTAACTTAGCTAAGACAGTCTTTAATGATTCCTATTCTTACAATGCTATTTTGCAAAAACTGAGCACAGACATAGATTTGGCGCCATATAATTGCAGTTTCGTCTGCTGCCAGCCCCAAAGCATTTACTCTAAAAACATAGTACTTAGCATGCTTTGTACTATTTACCATACAATTACAATTAAATCGTCATTGAGACTAAGATTTGAAACCCAATTGGCGAGAGAACAAAGCTTCTTCCAAAAGCCAAGCCTTAAACGCTCATATATGCATATATAATCAAATAGCCTACTGTACCACAAACACTGCGGGTTGCAGACAAGCTCACTCTCGCCAGCCTTCAGCAGTGCAGATTGGCATTGAAAGCGACCAAGCGACCTTCAAGCGAAATGGTAAAGTTGCTGCTGTTTTTACTACATTTTCCGCACGCTCCACAAGCGAATGGCCAAACAATGCCACCCGGCGGGCAAGTGAGTCCATTTGCCACAGACACAAAAACGCATTTAAATAGCTACTGCAACACGCCACACCAGTGTGCCATGGCGACCAACACATTCACTTATTGTCGGCCAGTGATATTTGCGGCAACAATTGCATAGCAGCTGCAGCATTGTTGCTGTTGGTGTTTCTGCCGCAGCAGCAGCAATTATTCGATACAATTACTGCAGACAATAATAACAGCCAATCCGCCGATGATTCTAGCCAAATGTTGGCCGTGCTGCCCGTGGATGTGGCATCTGCCGGCTCTGGGCTACTCGGCCCATTACACGCCTTAATAGCTGCCGCCGCTGAAGCCGCCACCGTGGTTACGGCGGTCACCGGCGGCCAAAATAGTTTCACTTGTCAGGCTAACTCGTGCTTGGCCCGACTCGACTGCCCGCGGCAACGGACTGCAGCCATTGTTGGCGTTGTTGTAGTCTCGACTGCGCTGTTCATCGGTTTCCGCTCATTTGCATTCACCTCAGCTGCTGGCAATTGTTTTCAGTTTATGTGCAACTGCCGATTTTTTCGACTGCCTTCTTACGTCCAAGATGCAGACACAGATTCAGATTTGGATTTAGATTTCGCTTTCAATGATTTTCGTTTTCATTTGCCGTCGCTGGACTGCCGCGGCTGGCAATCTGCGCTTTCCCATCTATTGTCTACTGTTCTTCGATCGCTGCCGCATTAATGTGTCCTTTGTTTTGTTTTGTTTTTATCTCTGTTTGTTTTCCTAGTTGACAGGATGCATTGCCGCTTTGTTCATATCGTCTCCTCCTAATCCACCTCTCTTGCTGCCACTTTCAACTTGTATTCGAAACTGCAATTTTTACAATTGTGGCCCGCGGTTGTGGTAGCAGCATTGCGTTCTACTCCGCTGTTGCACTTTCGTTCGTTTGTTTTGTGGAAATGATTGCATGCGCTCGCTTATCATTGGCAGGTTTGTTGCTTAAGTCTTTTGTTTACGATCCGTGTATTGGCGTTTGCATGCTGCGTGATTGGTTTTTATTATTATTGTTCTCCGGTAATTTGCTATGAGAAGATGCAACTAGCCATTAGGACATCGGTCGAAATGTGATTTTTCTTGATGGTCGGTGGTCAAGTGATTGTATTCGTGCTTTACTGTCCGCTTCAATGAAATTACGTCTCTCAAACCCGATATATTATATTATTGTTGCACGCCTTGCGCTTAGAATTTGTAATGCTGATGTAATTCACTTTCTATTTAAAATCAATAAGGCAGGACGATTTTCCGCAACTTTTGCTGATATTTGCTTGTTTGTGATTCAAATTAAACTAGATATATGGACAATGGCGTAATTTTTAATTTTTTTACTACTTGTAAGTATGTAAGCGCATATTAGCCCTTCCACAAGCAAATAACAGAAAAGCTGGCCCAATATATGGGAAGAAATTGGATATTAATCTGGAAATAAGGCAGTAGAATTAATCAACCGTCAATGCTTCAGAGTAGTTATACATTAAGAGTATGCGCCACTTGCTGTCAAAGAGCGGAGGGAACAAACAAGTTAGAGCGATTGTTGAGTTTTATTTTAGATTTTTATATATAGGTTTTAGAATGTAAGACTTGTAAGTCAATGCTTCAGAATACAATAAAATTAAATTTTTATTCACAAATAATCGGTGTAGTACTGCTAATTAGAGGAGGGTAAATTTGCAGCATCTCCAATTAAAAGATATAGTCTGTCACTTCTGCGCATCAGCACCTTTTACACAGACAACTCTTGCATCTACAAAGCCAGAAGCAGAAGAATCTCAAAACTACTTTAACAAAGCATCACATTGGATGTGCCCCAAATGGGTGCAGCTGTTTACTTGCACGCCGCAACTGACAATATTTCGCCATTACGAGAAGCCTTTTTGAGCGCACATACGGAGCGGAAAAAGAATTATTCGCCAAATACGAAAATCATAAAGCGTTTTGTCTTCACCAACGGCGGTGATATTTAAAATAGCAGACGCTTCATTTAATCATCCATTCGAAGAGAAACAGAAAATACACTTTTTATTAAACCAAAATATAAGGAAAAAATAATAAAAAATAAAGTTGACTTCACTTTATATTGGGCTCTTTAACGTTATTTACTTTGCTCGGCTTTTCATTTTGTTTTTCTCGCTGAATTTTTGGTGTCGCTTAGCGTATATCACGTTTCCACGATTTCTTTGTTCGACAAGCGCCATCCGAAGCGATTGCTCTACAAAATAATCGAATGGGAACACACGAAGATGTGCATGCGCTCCCCCTCCCTCCAACAACTAAATAATATATTTCGCCCAACAAACAAATGCAAAAACATAATAAGTGAGCCGAAAATCCAGCTAAATATGCCATTTGCTGGTGCTGAAATCGGGAAATCCACGTTTGGCATTTGGACCCACTTAGCTGTGGCACACCACTAAGTGCCACTAGAGTATGCTGCATTACAACATTTGCACACCACAAGTATATATAGACATACATATGTTGGTGTATTTATTTGGGCAAGTATAGTTATATTTTGATGAGATTTACATAGACTCTGCCTAACTGTTGTGACTTAAAGGTTACAGCTTATATATACCATATATTTATAGGCATATGTATCTTCTTCTTGCAATTTTCTTTTGTATCAGCACACTTGTGATTTTATCGTGAGCTAGTTTAATGAAAGTCATCTTTTGGATGTTCTGATTTTGAAATTTTTTTATATATATTCTATTTGGTTTTATTTTTTTTTTTCATTTTGGATTATTTCTGCTTTTCTTGTTCCTTATTGCTTTTATTGACATGTTAAGAGTTTAACAGTTTTACCATTATTCTGTGCATTTTTGACAATTTTTGTCAAGAAGAGAAAGTTAATATTGTATTTTCGCAAATTTTGGATATTTTGATTAAAAAAATATATAAAATAATATTCTTAGACTTATGACTTTCTTCTCATCTTCACCAAAATACTGTGAACTCAACCATTCCTGACAAACTACTGACATCCTAAACCAAAACGATTTGCCCCTCTGACTTACTTTTTAAATCTTAGAAATGATAAATTCAAAGAAGATGATAGAAATATTCACATTTTCTTACCTCTTTTTTCAAATTTACTTAAAAATACACGAACTTCTCGTTAAAGAAAAAAGCTCCAAGCAAAATTACCAAATACTTGCCTTGTGTACAAAATTTTGTGAGTGAAAGACATGACAACTCGGAGAAGAGATGAAACAAAAATTAATTACTAGTGTGCTTGTGTTGAAGTGTCAGAAAAGAAGCGATTTGTTACATTACAATGCATCAAATTTAAATAGAAGTAAGGAAGACGATCTCAAGTAATAAATAAGCCTGCAAAATGCGATGTAACTTCCAGGTATTGCATCCATTGCTTATGCGTAATATATTAGCGTACCAAATAAAAATCTAAGATAGTCAATACAAAGAAGATTGTGGCTTCCCAACATGAGTCAGGGTACTTTCTTTCACTAAATTGCGTCTTGAGTTCTTAATTGCTTGTCATGTTAAAGCTGTGAACGATTTTCCAAAGAAATTGCTTGTTGTTGTTAATCGAATACTGCAGCGCATCGCTTTAAGGCTAAAATACAAGATTAAGCTGCGGTTTGGAACAGGTTTACTCACATGCATTATTACTAACGGCAGTTTGCTTGCGCAATAATGAGAGTAAAAATAAATTTACGATAAAACCGAACATAAACTGACATTGGCAGTTACGAATTTCTTTGTCTTGCGCTTTTCACACCTCCAATGGTCAATGATCATCAAAATTTGAACACAAACGATTATTCGCCAATTTTAAAGCTCTTTTCCATTAAGTTTCTGATACAAATTAATGCAAGACGCGAATAAAATACTCTTTAATCACATTAGTCTTAACGGGAATTCTGTCAGGCATGTGACTTGTACTTAATTATTTCATTCGAATTTCCAGAAGTGAGTATTAAATATTACACGTATTTAGATATATAATACATGATACATTCCCGCTTTAGTTCAAAATTGACCGTTAATTAATAATTCATTGATTTTTTGTAAATTGATATAAAAATAGAAAAATACTACAAACGAAAAATAATGAATATTAACTCACTTTCCCACTAGGTTTTGTGATCTACCAAATATTAAAACCCAAAAACCGCAAAACCTTACTAGAGTAGCATATTTCCGCGTCTTTTTGTCCTACAACTAAATTTTTGTAAAAATAAATGAAACCGAAGTGAACAAATCCTTAACACTCCGCTGTCAGTAAAGATTTATGAGCCAACTTGAGCCATCTGTTCAAGAATTAAATGCTAAAGAGCAAGAAGAGAATAACAACAATAATAATAGTAATAAATCCAGCTACAAAAGATAGAAAAAAACAAAATTCAAAACGCTTGTCAACCAACGAGACTTTCAATTCTTTACAACCCTACCACATTGAAAAAATCCGTTTCTTACAGAGTGCTGCTGCTTTGTGAATACAAAAGTGTTCAGCGAAATGAAAACAAATCAAAATTCTTAGACTATAAAACCATGTATTAAAAGCTTTATGAGCACCAACTTCGCTTGTGACTGATATATGAACCCATTGAAGAACTTCCCCTTTTTTTAACCCTTTTTCACATTTCTTTGTGTTTATTATGAGCAAGTAGGCGGATTTATGCTGTATTTAAGCCATATTTCAATATTTTGAGGGATCACTCAGTAACTGGTGAGTGTCGGTGTTTAATACTTGCGGCAACAAAGATTGGCAGCACAGATTGGCAGATGGTTAGGCCGCGTAGGAGCGCATTTGCAGGCTTTCCCGTAACAGAAAAAATTCTCCACCTTTGCTCAAAAGTTGTGTGTCTGAAGTTTGCCTTCAGTCTTGTAGTCCACCATCAGCAGAACAAAATATGAAAATATCAACTGCTAAAGAATATACCGAAAATGCATGTAGACAATGATCACGAAAGCGAAGCGTTAAATGGGCAACACCCCGATTTCTTGGTTTGCTGCAACATCTTACACTCGTTTGCTTTTCTTGAAACAATTTCTTGTTTTTGTTTTATTGTTTTTTTCACTGAATTATGCAGGCTGTCAGCCGCATATCGAATGCAGATTTCGTAGATTGATTAAGTGTTCAATAAACCGAAAAAAGATTCAGAATTTAAAAAATAAATTTGAAAAAATTGTGACGGAAATTGCGGTTGCGCGCGTGAAGCCTTTTGAATGCGCAACACGCATTGATAAGTAATAAAAGCAGAAACGCAGCCGTCACCCGAGAACGGGTGAGAATTTTTTCTCTGCCTAGCACAGCGCCAACTTCCACTTGCTTACCAATCGAGCAGTTCATAAGACAATGCCGACTTCGTACAAGTGGAAGAGCCGGTGCGCAGTCGAGCAGCACCTCTAAGCGCAATTGTGCATGAGTGGCACGCACCGCCACTGGAAAGGCAGATGTTTTGTGCGCCGATCCTTGCGTAGAGATGGACGAGGGGTTTTCGGTGTGATAGATATATGTGTGCATGCGATGTGTCTGTGGCACATTGACAGGATATGGATATATCTCTTGCGCATATATCATAAGTGAAGTTATAAACTTGGATAATATTGAAACTGCTTAAAGCATTGAGATAAAATGTTTCCAGGCCTATTTCCAGGTTTGACCTTAAAAGCACAAGATAAATAAATTACAAAATAATAAACGTCATCAACAAAAACAAAAGATGGTTTAGAAATATTTTAAAAATTATACTAAGTGGGGCTTTAATTGTTATCGCAGCAAAAAATGTGCTTTACGGCTGGGCTTTTCAAGAGACAAAATTTCAATATCCCATTAATCTCATGAAAATTTTATTGTTTAACAATAATTCACAGAAAACATAAATTTTTGAAAAATTGTTATAAGTTTTCAATGCTTTTGTGATGAAACTTTGTCTTTAAATTGTTTCAAGGAGAGTGAGCAGAGAAGACACTTTTTCAAACAAAGTTTTCGGAAAGAATACGTTTATATTTACGAACCTACACACATTGATTCCAAGCTTCTACAACAAAAATACATAAACCAGCTGCCTGGTAATTAAATTTCAAAGAAAAGTTCTTGAAGCAATTATGTAAATGCCAGATAGTACTTACTCGGCGAAATGTGAGTCCCACGCACGTACTTGACTCAAACACACACACACACATAAAAGCATAAAGGGGTTATGCTCTTCGTTTGAGCTGCCGTGGATACTTAACAACAATGACAAACAACAAATATGCCGAGGATGACTTATTAAGCAGTGTGCTTGCAACAGTTGCACGTAGCGATCAATACAGTTATAATGGCATGTCGGCACAAAGCATACAATGCGTACGCGCATATTATTTGTCAGCATATATTCATACTTTATGCACGTCGTCCGGTGTCATGCGCATACTTTAGACCCTTCTGTTATCTCGCCAGAACTCAAGCACGACCAAATATAGCTTCAAGTTTCGATGGCGCAACAATCAAAGGCATTTAAGTGCTGGTAGTGATGAAGCGCGAAAAGAATGCATTTATTAAAAAATAATACTAAACGGCATGGTAGTTCTTTCTTCGGCATAAAGTACACAGTACTTGGCTTTAGTGAAGGTTTAGTGCGTTGGCACGTAAGTAATTTCCTGCCCCTGGGCGCATGCAAATGTGAGGGGAATGTGCGTTGTGCGTAACTGTCTATTGAGTGCTTATGGTGACAAAGCCAACAATGTGCATGTGTGTGTGTGTGTGAGTGCATGTATTCGTTTAGCGGTTCTTAATCGCTTGCATGCCCGCTTTGGCTTAACCGCTTTGTCATATGCATTTCCTGGTATTTCGCCTTGGCTGTGGTCTAAATTTTCGGGGTTTTTTTCCACGCAAACCCACACTCGCATGCGCGGCATTCATCCGTATTTGGAAAGGCTTGAGCGCTTCTTAATTCCTGCTGGTTCTGAACCTTATTTGCGCGCATGGTGATTGATTGCTGCTTGCATCTTCATTTCTTCGCTGTGCAGCAAGCCCGTTCGAGCCGAGCCATTGTGTGTGACTTCACAAAAGGCCCGAACAATCGTAAGAACGAACGACTGAGATATTGTGTATGTGTTTGTAGGTATGTATGTACGAGACAGATGCCTCTTGATAAACATGACTTTGCGTACAGAATTGAAGGCATGCGTGTGCGCGGCATACCGTTAGCTGGAAATTAATGTGTTTCGGTTACATTTCTGTTTATTCGTGTTGTGCGGCAAATTGGAATCAACACAGCCGAAAGTTGACCGAAAATTAATAGATGTTTCTCATATTGATCAACAGCGGCGAGTTCATCGAACTCCTGCAAACATAATAAATCTTATGATAGCGCTCTAAGTGCTGCAAAGTCGTCTAAAAGGTATATGCTAAATTATGTGTATATGAAATAATATGATTTAGCGTTCTTTAGTAGCATGGAAAATCAAGTTCGACACGCCTATAGCGACCCAATTTAAAATTTTTTTAATATTCCTTAAACTACTTATAAAAAACATCGCGAAATTTCATATTTTAGGCAAGACGAAACGTTTTAGGTTCTATTGCTGCTTAATCGTTATATTCGAGTACAAAAAGTGATCACATACTCATATCAGATTTATTAAAGCCTTGCTCTGGGAAAATGTACATGTCCATGCGAGGCTTCAAAGTTGATTGCCTCAATTAACCGCTATTTTTTATGGTTGCCTAATTTATATTGTGTTAATATTATTTACCGTCAGCAATCGTTCTATGACCCAATAGTGTTTACCATTAAGTTCGTTGCTTAAGTCTTTTGTTATTCATCAGTCGCCATCATCAACTGCCTAACTGTTTCAGTTATAAAAAAGTCGTATGTTTAAATATCATACTTTATAAATTTCGATCTGCTAAGCCACCTAAAAAAATACTAAATACTTTACAATCGAGCAAACAAGAACAGAACATCAGATACAAACCAATGATTATCACCCTTCTACAAGTTTAGAGTATCGTCTGATAAAAACACCAAAAAAAGACAACAAAAGTGATGCTCACACGCAGAAAATTAAGACAATTTATCTACCCACCACGGCTGGTTTAATTCGTGTGCTTTAACGCCTTTTTTTATAATGATCCATAAAGTCATGAAAATGAAGGCAAAAAAATATAACAGACTCTGACTTCTAATACGGAGAAGCACCAAGTCGAAATTGCTCACTACTAGCATAACAATTACGCTAATTTGAATAAATCTTAATAAAATTTCCAACTATGTGTTGAATTCTAAAATGAAGAAAAGAACACAATGCCTGCGTCGTCATTACCGTCAACATCATCATTCTTGTCATACTAGCAGCTAGCGAAGAACATCAAGACTCATTGTCAATGCAAGAAGCGACGAAAAGTTTATTGAAATAAAGCAAAGCAAAGCGAAGACCATAAAATACACTTCCAAAGAAAAGTCATTAAATCAGTTTTATCAGCGATCGCTTCGAAATGAAATGTAAATAAAAAGAACGCTGGAAAAACACACACACAAATACCACAAACATATGTTAGAAACCACAACAAACACGCTCGTCTTAGAAACCAACAAGCGCACCAGAGGAGTCACCAAAGCATTTGCCCAACAAAAGGTGCATTTGTGTTTGCTTAGAAATTAGAGCCAAAACAAACGAGACGAAACTCGTAGCGTAACACGGCTGTGAAAAAACAAGCCATATCAAACAGTATTATGGAGAAAATGAGCAAATATATACCATATATATGTGTGTGTGTGCATGTAACTAAGCCAGCGGGCAAGAAATATCGAATAACAGGCAGACGAGGATCGCAGCAAAAGCAACGGCAGAATCAATAAAGCGAAACGGGTTATTGCAGAGAGACAAATCTGTGCGCGGTAAACAGTGTCTGCTAATTAACATAACAGCAACATTGCTTGAGATTATTTAAAATAACAGAACGAGAGAGCAGTAACAAAAAGTCTGTAGGCAACAGAGTCATGTATGATTTTTGGCTCCATTAGAATCGCTCAAGTTATTTCATAACAATATATAATATATATATATATTTATATATATATATATACACATGTACGAAGCATCCATATTGCCGTTAATCGAAAACCTATAAAGTGTTAGATACAAGCTCCAAATTAGAATAAATAGCTGTAATTTGGCACAGGAAATACAAGGAACATGTGGTGGCTTGAAATTCTGAAAAATTTGATGATTATATTATGATCTAAAAACTGTCGTAATGAAATATAACCCCCAGATAAGGAATATGTGGCCCAAATATTACTCTGTTTTGTTGTCACCAAAATAAAGATATATACCTAGTTCTTCAACCAATATTGTTATTTAGTTTTAATTATCCTTTAATTAAAGACAGAAGACTATTCTAATAGAAGCCGTTATTAACACAAAGCTTCCACTGGTAACCTTATCTCTCATTCTCTCTCTCTCTCTCTCTCTCTCTCTATTAGCGCTCCCTTCGTTTCACAGAACACTTTCGTGCGAAGTAGCGCTATTTAACAGCATTTAATCAACATTTTACTTTACATTTCGCTAACAAATGTTTCAATGACTTTCGTTTGCCTCGTCTCTCTCATACATTAAACATACTCACATATTCTCATTCCCAATGTCTCGTTTTGCTGCCGGCATATCCATCGTTGCCGTCGTTACCGTCGTCGCCGACGTCAACATCATCATCATCGACGTTTTCGCTGTCATTTAACCAGCAATCTTGGCTTCTAGCTGAGAACTCTTTAGCCATTTGCGTTCTTTACCGCATTTACTTAGTAGCTTTTAATTCTTCACACAAGCAACAACAACAACAGCAACCACAAACACACGAGCGAACAGCAATGAGTGAGATTTTTGCGGCGTGAAACGTGACGACGCATCGCAAGCCTCAATAGCTATGACAATGGCGGCGGCGATGACGACGACGACAACGACGAAGCTTCATCGCCAGCTCGAGCTTCGACTACGACGTCGTTATGGAGGACAGTTCTACAGCACTTTCAGTTAAGAATTCGTTTCATTATTGTAAGGTTCGTTGCGTTCGAGGCATCGCGTGTGCGCGTCTTCTACAAACGGAACTTAACGCTTTACCGCATTTAGTTAACGTGAATTTCCAAAGCACCAGCCGTCAGAGTTGTGAGTGTGTTGATGATCGTACCCATATTGTATTTTACTGAGGAAGAAATCAACGCAGCACTTAACGCTTTCAATTACCACAAGTGAACACACACACACACACAATTAAAGTCACAAAGAAATTTTTATGTGGTGATGTTGCATGTGAAGCATAAAAAAGTGATTATTTTACAGCAAGAAAAGTGATCGAAATTGTATCAGCAAAGAAATTGGTTCGCTGATATTTACACTTTTTAAAAAAGAATTACGAGAAACCGCAGTCTAATTACGTTCATATAATTTCGTAATTTTGTGAAAGTGTTTTGTGTCGCATGACAATTGGCAGCGACCACTGCCAACTGCCAACTCGCCCAGTAACGGTTATAGGCCATTTGCTGCCGCCAACGGTCGCTGTCGCATGGGCGGCTCGTCACACATTGGCTTTGTGGATATTGTGCTTTACACCTCCGCAGCGAGCGCAACTGTTTTGTAAACAAAAGAAAGTGGAATTTTTATTATTCACGCAAAATATTATGAAATTCGCCTTGAAAGTGCGAAATCTGCTGAGAATATAAACTACACGCCGAAGAGTGCAAAGTGTCGCCTAATTGGCTGTCGGAAAGCAAATTGTGGATATTTTTGAAAAATTAAATTAAAGCGAAGTTAAGTGAAGAAACGCAACAGATTTATGCAATCGACGTAAGTTCAGTACTTCAATGTACTTAATCGAACATATGTATATACATACATATATAAATTAGAAGATATAGACAGCCAAACAATGCTGAATTAGAATACGACAAAACTAAAATATTTTTGGAACTTTTTTAAGAACTTAGTTCACCTGTTAAATTGGAAAGTATAACAAGGTAAAATACATATTAAAAACTACACAAAGTAGTTCATAATGAAGGAGTATAAAAGTGTATGTACCTACAACAATGATAGAAGGGAAAAGTTTAGAAGCATATATATAAAATTTATTGAAATTTTAATTTGCTGCATAAAAATAAAAACTTACCAAATCGTTAATTCAAAAATCTTAATAATTGTGTCAATATGCCAAAGTAACCTAAGTCGACTAAAGTTAAAAGATCAAATTTGAGTTATCCTGACAATATAGTTTATAAGATATTGAGCCACCCTTTCGCCGCACTGAAAACTTTTTTTAAGTTTTGGTGCGTTTCTGACAAAATTATAAAAAATATTCGAAACCTGTAAATTGTTACTTATTTGGCAGACTTCTCGCAAAGTTTAGACACGAACTTATTTGAATAAAAAAATTTTAAATTCTTTACAATTTTTTAGCTTAAAAACATGCTCAAAAAATACTGGTATATTTAAGGACGCGTCAAAAGCAGAATTTTGAAAAAGGATTGTTTTTACTATATCAAAGACTAAAAATTAGTAAATTAAGGTAGATAAGCCCCTTAACAGTGCTTTGGAAGTAGCGTCTTCAAACTGGCATAAAAAATATTTAAATTATATGTTCAGAATTTTACTTGCAACGAAAATATCTAGCCTACCTAAGTCAACTTAAGCTACACATCGCACCAGAAATATGCATCCACCAATGATAATATAGGGAAAATCAAATTATTAAAACAAACTGATCCGGATTATAAAAAAAGTGTTATATATAATATTTCGAAAAGCATAATTATCTGAATTAATTGGTTCTTTGAAGAAAAGAAGTGATGAAAACACTACACTATAATTAACGTTGGAATTTTCGAAAATTAGTTATTTTCTCCGTAACTCCCTGTACGTATAAGACTGCGACCTATTACTTTAATCAATAGTAAGATGTTGATCATTGAATAAAATACTCACTCTGTAATGAGTTTCGTTTCGAAACATAAAGATACAGTGAGATAAATCATTTTTTTCCTAAAACAAACAATAAAAATACAGACCAAGGAGGCACCGAGCTTGAAACAGCTATATTTCCTTAAAAAGAGATAGTGGTCTGAAGCTTTTTTCGACAACTTTGTTATCCTCTTATTCACTATTACTCTACAATCTTGCTGAATTATTTACAGAATTATGTAACCTTTATTGGATATGGTCGAATTAAGCCTCAGTCCGTAACAGCTGATCATTTGTCTTCACTTCAACACTAGCATCACTTTCCAGGCCTCAAGTGATATGTTATATTATGTTTATGTCTAATCCTTATGTTAAGTGGATATCTAATAACCGCATGCTCACTTACACGGCCGTACATATATTGCAGGTTTGAATGGACATTTCTATAAAAGGCTATTTGTTGCCCTTTCTATTTTCAATATACATATTATATGTATTCACACAAGCGATTCCCTTTTGCTGCAAAAGTGGCACAAATACCGAAAGAACAATGTAACAATGTACCAATGTAGAATGTGTTACCATTTAAGTTGCCAGCAAAACTCACCGACTCGCCTGTAAATGGGAACTTTCCTAGCTACCTTGCCGCAGTGGCTGAAGACACACATACATGAATTTAACGCTCTTTTCTAATATATTGTATATTTTCGCTTAGCATTTACTACAATTTCTACAAGTATATATCACATAGGCCCCTAGCTGGTCACCCCAAAAGTGCAGCCCAAATATGTGTGCTTTGACACAAAGAGGAAGCCGCGGCGACAATAGAAATCAAACCAAAATGCCTCTGTGCACAGTAGCTATATAATGGCAACAACAATAAGAGCAGAAGGTGTTGTCTACAAATTTGTAAGAACAAATAAAGCATAAATTACGGAGGCACATTGTCCGAGGCAACAACAACAAATTAAGCCACAGTTCAACAGCGATCGCAGCACATTTAACCCCGATTCAAATGTAACGTTGCATTTCGGCCGTTTATTTGCTTTCATTTCCTGTCTATGTATCGAGATTTGTGTATTGATTTCCCCGGGGCCCAACTCGGAGCACAAGCAATGCTTTGGTTTTCCTTTTTTAGCATTTAATATTAAATGTTTATGGCTTTTTGGCGTCGAAGAACGCCGTGCTGCATATGTAATTAGATAGCGAAGAAGCAGTTAAGTACAAGCCAACAGACAAATATTCGTCTGTATGTGTATTCTGGCAATAAGTATGCAGTGTTAATGTCGTTAGGAACTTTGACTTCATACTTTTTGTTGAAATTCTATTAAAAATCATATTTCTGAAACACACATATACACAAGCACATACATACTTGTACATATGATTTCAAACACATGTAGGTATAGCTCACCAATTTTGGACTGCCCGTTTCTGTTTGACTGACTAATTCGTAGACATGTGTATGCTTGGATGCGCATATGGTGTTGTTGTAGCGAAGCGTTGACTGCCGACTTTGGCAATGGCAATGGTCGTCTTCGACGCGATTAGTAATCAAATCATAAACACCGGTTTGTCGAACGTTGAGCGGCGCAGCGCGCTTCGTCAACGCGTCACCGGGACAGAGCGTTTCCAAGCAGATGACGTATCGTTCTTCAATTTATTTATCTACATGTTAATGAAGTTATTAAATTTAAATTTGTCGTTGCGGTTTTCGATCAATCTACTGCTATTTTCGTGTGGTATTTTCCGATCGTTTAAACCCAACCCACTCGCAAAGAAACCAATTCCATTTCGGCAATATACTGGCCTATTGTGCCTTCCCTTTTGTTGAAGCTTAGGTATTCGTGTATGCGAGTGTGCGCGTGGAAAATACGTTACTTTTATTTATAATAAAATTTTTAAAATATTTTTTTTTAATTCTTCCGATCGGCTCCACCTATTTGAATAATTTATTATTCCCTGCATCATATGGTCGCTCCCAAATGTTTTCGAAGACCTCGCTACACATACATATGTACACTGTACTTATTCATTTATTGCAACCCAATTCCATGTGTCTTTACTTACTGGTGTGCAATGTTATTGGTGTTGTTGTTATTGCTGGTTTGCATATTAATTTTGTATTGAAGTATATAATACTCATTGTTGCGCAGCAATTATCAGCAGCACTTCATTCATTTTGCTTTATTCTAATTGTTATTCGCATTTCAAAACTCACACGTGTTCAAAAATCTATAAAACATTACACGCCAGCCAAATTAAATATACATTTTTGCGCCTTAGTGGCCGAGATCTTTGAGAGATAGATTCATCGGCATAGAGCGAACACCTTGGGATCTCCTCTCGTATTTGTGGTTGGTTCCTAGGTATTATCAAGAAAATATAGCAAACCCTACGCAGTTTTCTTGGATCGATCGCTGAACGTGTGCGAAAACATTTTTAATGCAAAACTATTTTCGCATGCAGCTCAGGGTATTACAAAAAAATCAGCTCTTCCTCCCTTTACAAATCTAGTACTTGAAACGCAATATTTTTGAAAATAGATTTTGGTATTACATAATTATAATGGTATTATCTACAAGACCTTTCTCACTTGTCTCAAATTAAATTTTTACAGTTTTCAGATTTCTTTCTTCGCTTCCATAACTTATCTTTAATATGGAACAAGTAGTAACTAAAAAGTAACTAAACTGTAAGAAATTAAAGGCTTGAAATATTTCAAACTTCCTGTTCTTCAAGTCGCCATTAGAGTTGGACAAACACAATTTTCAGCCTCACTGCGGTTGCACAATGAAAAACAAAAGTCATTGATAACAACAACAATAACACCCACAGCCAGTTGCCATTTAAGAAATTAAAATCCCAACCCAAACCAGAATGTCGTTGATGCCTCTCGAGTCATGTTTTTACTCGTGCGTATGAATATATCAATTAAATACACATATACACACACATAGATTACCAAAACAAAGAAACAGCATGTCAAAGCGTGAAAAGCGCAAGAACGCTCGTAAAGTTGCCGAGCGAAGGCTGACATTACGGCAAACTGCAAGAAGAGAGTTTAAAGAAAACTTCAAACACACACACATTTATTACGTTATTTGTGTATGTTGGTGTATGTATTCCATATCCTAGGGCTACCGCTTGTAAAGCACACTAGAGCCAGGGATGTGGGG
The DNA here is from genome assembly GCF_042242935.1 of Bactrocera oleae. Taxonomy (NCBI): domain Eukaryota; kingdom Metazoa; phylum Arthropoda; class Insecta; order Diptera; family Tephritidae; genus Bactrocera; species Bactrocera oleae. The sequence continues at coordinate 73,105,922 of NC_091538.1, forward strand.
CGAAGCGGCGAACGTGCGGAATCGCGAAGAAAATCCATCCCGCACGCAGGTCGCACGGGCATAAGTCAAGCAGCGAAAAGCGGAGATCTTGCACGAAGACGAAAAAGCAAAAAAGAATACTCGCGCGACAGTTCAACAAGTTCCGTTTATGAAAAATGAAACCTACATAAATGAACAGCAACAACACAAAAGCCCTTCTTGTTGTGCTCAAGTACAACAACAAGTGACTTAAAGTACACAATCGTTTAGAAAAAAGAGACGAAGAGTAATTGTGTGTAGGGCGCGCGAGCATGAAGTAAGCAGATTGCGTGAGGACCCGCAAACGACAGGAACTGCACGAATTATTTTTAGGGTTTAATATATGTTTTAAATTATATCTCGTTGGTTGTGCGTAAATTTGTGTGTGCGACGCCTTGTTGTGTCGTTGGAGGTTACTAGCTTCGAGTGCTCGCATTGTCCAGCACATTATGTTTATTTTCGCAAGTATAAGTATAAGTGCCCCCTTGTAGTGCATGCAACACGTAGAACAGAACGCGCAAGTCGTCCATGCGTATGTGCCCTGTAGGAAGCGCAAAGCGCGTTGTTTTTTTTTCTTCCATCGGATTGAGTCATCTCATGAGAAAATGCTATCTTTGAAGCTTCTAATTGTTCTAAGCATTTGTGATATTTTAACTTCTGATGCTTATACAGTGATAACCAATATCCATAGCTTCTTAATTTCGCAGACGGTTAAGGTGAGGTTGTAATCAAACAGTTGTTTTATAGAAAGAAACAATTATTACAGCTACAGTGTGTCAGGCAAGTCTGCTTCTTTGAGGTTTTCCTGAACATGAGTGTCCACTTAAATTCATAATAGCTTCCAACTGACCTCGAAAACCTGCATCATATCCGCCTCTGATATATAGGAGAAGATCGTATTGAACATGTCCCAGCAGACCTAGCTTTTTCCCACGAGGTGTTCTTGCCCGAAACTCGGCAAAACTGCAGCAACCTTTGCCTATATGTATTTTACTTGCGATGCCCTTGTTTTTATTTTGTTTTTCTTATTTGTTACTCGCTATTTTATTTGTCACGCAGCTTGTATATTTTTGCCATAGATTTCCTCTAGCTTCCCCTGCAACAGCACGCCCTGCAACTCTGCCATGGAGGACACAAAGCGGCGACCTAAGTGTGTAAGCGAAGCCTTTGTGTTAATAAGTGCCGTTTCAGACAGGGATGCAAAAGAGTCTGATGTTTTTCAAATTTTCTTTTGGTGTCGCTCTGGGCATTCACACGGTCAAAAAGAGTCCAGCAACTCGAGTCTAGTTTTTCTGCATTCCTTTTCACAAAATGTTCGTAAATATTTGTGCGGTTCGACTGCGCAACACCGTGCAACACTGCGTGCTGCGTATTTCATTTGTATGTTGAGATGATGGTCACACATTTTGCTTGCAATGAATTACCATGAATATGGTAGAACAATATGCATAATACAAGTACCTACCCGCTAAATAGTTTCAAAAAAATACTAAAAACGGGAATTCCCTAATCCACAAGAATGTATTGAATATCCGCTATTAATATTTTCAAGGCCAAATTTATAATAGGAATTTCCTAATCTTTAAGTATTAAAAACTCATAATTTCTTTACTCCATAATCTATATCTTAATTTTCTCCTTATTTACAATTTGTCATAATATTTCTATTATTCTATGCATACGTATTTGCATATTACATACAAAAATAGATAACAGAACTCAAATTTGCGATCGAATTCATTTGAAACCGAGCGCTCTTGCAACCATTCAAAGGATTTGAAAGTGAAAAGGAATGCTGAAAAGGGTAGCAGCGAGCTGTTACGAAAAAGAACACAAAGCGTGCCACCCGAACACGAGTGGCACGGTCCCTTCGTCTTTCCTCGTCGTCCCCTCGCCCACAATAAACTGGTATGAGACTCTTTTGCGTCCCTGTCTGAAACGGCACTAAGAAAACCGGCATGAGTTGCAACTACAAATGTGTGTGGATATGCATGTAAGTGTGTGTGTTCACTGACACATTTCATTTCATTCTGTTGAAGCTGTGGAGTGTAATTTCGTTGCCACATTGAAATACGCGCATTTTGAGGACTTTCCAAAGGGCTTTATTTGCTCTCACTTAGTTCGTGGCACTCACCCACATCACTCCACTACGGCTAGGTTCTGCAAATGCACAAAGCTTGAGAACATTGAAAGAAGCATGATAAAAGCACTACACCAACAGCAACAATCCACCGGCGTGATAAAAAAAAACTCGCTACATTTGCACGAGGCGTGTGAGCGTGTGTGCCTCAGATGCAACATGTGTGTGTATGTGTGCGTGCCGTTGGTTGAAAAGGATCATTGAGGTCGCATATTTTTCATCATTAATCACAACAAGCTAGTCGTGGCAGGCGACGGAAGTACAACAATAACAACAACAACACATAAACGACGAGCTCAGCGTCAAATGAACCACTATATAGACAGGCTAGTCAGGATATAGATATAGATATAGATATAGATATAGATATAGATATAGATATAGATATAGATATAGATATAGATATAGATATAGATATAGATATAGATATAGATATAGATATAGATATAGATATAGATATAGATATAGATATAGATATAGATATAGATATAGATATAGATATAGATATAGATATAGATATAGATATAGATATAGATACAAAAAAACCTGCCTTTAACTTTACTTATGCCTTACCTTTTATTGTTTCTGCTATACTTGTAAGAAGCATCGATATTTATTTGGCTAACATTCCCATATTTATGTTACAACAATTGCCACCAATCAGGCAATCAATTTGCACATTCGCATTTTTCTTAAGTGAAAATGTATGCACCTCTCAGCAACAGCGACAACTTATTGCAGCCTTCAACACAATTTTTCTTTCCAACACACATTTGCAGCCAACTCATGATCATACTTTTGTATGTTTGAATATTTGATTTTCTCAATAAAAGCAAGTAAATGATTGTCGATAAATTTTCAGCTCACACTGTAACAACTGTAGCAAGTGACGTGATCTCAAGTGAGACGCGTTGAGTGAAAAATGTTGGCAATCGGATTTACCAAAAAGATGCACGTATTTCTTGTCAATTTTGAACTGTTACCAATTGCAGATAAACACATGTACATATACAATATGTATATACATGTGTGTGGCGAAAATTTCACCAATTAAAACTGTCCACACCAACAGTAAAATAGTCGGGGAAATATAGCGAAGTGGGTGAATAAAATAAGAAAAACTAAACAAAAAAACGCATTTAAATTAAATTGAAATTGGAAGCGAATGTGGCGCACAGCACTGTAGGCCCAGCGGGCAACAAAGAAAAACAGAGATTATATGTCTTATGGTAAAAAGGTTGCTGCCACTTTTCTGCGCTGCACTTCAGATGATTTGTTCGCTTGTCGAAGAAAACGTGAAAAATTAGAACAGAAAAACTCGCAAACATTTCTCACGCTCGATTGCCACAGGCTACTTGAATTTTTCTCGGCAGCATGTTGCCGTTGCTGCTGCTGCTGCACTCTCTTCGACAACTTTTTTCGTAATCCAAGGCGCGTAGTCACGGGCTCCTCTTGAGTTATGTGAAAACGTGACATTTTCCTTGCTACTGGACAAAATTGATGCCGCGCCGCAGCCTCTGCTGTCGTCACTAACTTTCAATGCATACAATATTGCCCGGCTCTAGGCTGTAGGCAGGCAGCGACTGTTGTTGTCTGCTCTTGTCTACTTAGACTCGCTTACCGTGGCAATCGCGTTCTATTTCGCTGTTTTCAATGTTATTATTGTTATTGCTATTGTAGTACTTACTTCGTGCTTGTTTGGCGATTGTGCGGTTTTGTTGCTGCTCAATATATTGTTGTTGCTATTGCGGCTGTTTGCTCCTTTTTTGTTGCTTGTACATTATTGTCATCGTGTGGCACAATTTTCTTCCTGCCACAGCACTCAAGTAAATTAAATCACTTGAACGCCGCGTTGTTGGTGTCGCTACGAGTTACTACATATCGGTTCACCTCATTCGCTGGCTCATTTCGATTAAATCAAAATGACTTAATTAATTTCTGCCAATGCAGACGTTAGTCTTATTTGCCGGAGAAGGGGAGAACAACAAGCACCTTCTTTATTTGTGCAGTTAACATATTTCTGTAGGTATGAACTTGTAATAGATGCCAGTTCTTATGGTATTTTTGCCAGGAGGCTCGAAAGAAAGTTCCATGTGGCAGAGAGCGAATTCCCACTGAATTTGGAGCGACTCGCTTTTCATTCGATGGAGTTGAATCGCCAAAATAGACACAACACATGTGAATAAAGTTGTTTGAAAGTGAGCTTTAGCCTTTTGACTTACTTGCAAATTTAAAAAGCGCTCTTTGAAATGGAAATATTGCTTCTATTGTCCTGGCATTGTTTGTATCAAAAACATTGATGTACGAATAGTGAAATTAGTTTTGAATCCTAGTAATACCGTGGCCATTCTGTCACCCAAAATCAAGCATAGCATAAAATTTGGTATTAACAAAATCAACAAGTTAAACTCAGAAAATTTTTACCCGAGTTTATTGACATGAGAAATGGATTTAAGTATTCTGGTTTAGAAATGTAAAAAAATCGATTTTTTTTTAATTTCATAAATGATTTGTACTCTTTTAATATCAATAAACAACATATAAAAAATGTATAACAAAAAAAATTTTTTTTTTATCGAGTCCGAAAAAGAGCACAAAATTCGGGCTTCTAACCTTCTTAAACGACTGAAACTAATAGATTCTAAGAATAGCAGTCAAAATCTTTTACCTACAGTAAATGGTTCCAGCGAGGATCTTGCCAAAATTTAATTTGAACTGAGCGCTTGTTTGCCACTCGCTTATCAAAAAAAGAACTACTGTTAATAAAACCATGAAACTGAAAATTAAAATCAAACATAATTCTAAGCTCCTTAATGGAAGACAGTACTGTATTCATATTAAAGTTGTAATTTATCAGGTATGTTCTTTGCAACTGGAAAGATCTTTATAATATTATATATTGTATCCTATGGATCCGCCGGAGAGCAAAAGGGCCACAATGTAACTGTTGTATCCATTTCGATCTTGTGCTAGCCTCTTGATTTGGCTCCAACTTTTTTAGACCTCGGATATTGCTCCATTGCTGTATTTTGAATTACAGTCGATAGTGATCCGGGTGATTGTGTCTGTGTGGTGTTTGGTTTGCGCCTGACCATAAGTCGGTGTTAGAGACTGTGGCGGACCAGTAAATGCGGCAAATATTGCGAAGGAATCAATTTGTGAAAACGTTTAGCTTTTGGACGCCAGAGGCTACGAGATTCTATGTTTCACAGTCGTATTTAACATTGGATTTGAAAACGTACTCATATTACTATTTTGTGGAATGCCGAAAGTAGCAAGCAAAATATTCTGATTGAACACCGTCCAATCTGACAACACTTCACCTATGATTGAAATTAGATATATCCAGTAAAACACTGTTAAAAATGCAAGTAGTGCCGTATTTATTTAAATTTGAATAACAATTTCATTTTCAAGTACTATAAGAACTTCAACTATGTCGTCTGCTGCCGCTATGACTTAAGGCTAATGGCACTTAATTTATGTGGCTCCATTAAAAGTGCTGCAATGTAGTACCAAAGTTGCACAACATGCAACTCTATCTGGATACATATGTACTTAATTTGTGTTGTGTAGAACATCAACAACATGAATGGTTGTTTGTAGGCATGAAAAGATCAGAGTCGTCTGCGACCACATATCTAGCCACCACACAAGGGACCCTCCGAGAGTTGCGACACGAGAGTAACTTGCTAATTCTGAATACCTGTAATGACTTACAAGGTGTTATTTATGGCCTAATAAAGCACAAGCATGCGAAAAGGAAATATTTACCAACGCCATAGTAGAAGAAGAACAACATTGTTTGTCAAAGACATGGACAACAACAAACTCGCGAAGCAGCAGTGGTCACTGATGGACCGAAAATGGAGACAATATCTAGCCTGCAGTTAGAAGTTGTAAGAGTTTCTGAGTACGTAAAAATGTATTTTCATTTTTTTGAGCCTCTCATTCTTTTGCGAATACTCCATATTTAGTTAAAAAGTGTGACTGTTTCTTTTGTCGGTCGTACTGAGTACAACTTTTCTATTTACTTCCATTTGTCAAATAAAGTCGAATAAAGTCTAGGTCTCCCCATAAATGCAGTGAAAATTTTTGTTTCACTATCCAATTTCTTTATCCTCAAGTAATAAGTGAGAAAGTTTAGTAACAAAGATCCTAAAATCCACGGCAATGACAACAAAAGCCAGCTTTCCTACCATACTTAGAAAAGGTTTAACTTAATTGATTTCGTTTTAAAAATCTCTACACTCCATTACATCTAAATATTTCGTTTTTTTTATGACCTGCTCTACGCAAGCCTATACGCAGCTGTAGGCTTGCAACCAGGCCTAACCTTTAGAATTGCAGAACAAAAGCGAAATTGAGATGAAATCGAAATGTAAGCAAGTTAGAAAACACATACGATTATTTGCATATTTATGAGCAAACGTAAAAACTCGAATAAGATGAAAAATTAAAAGCCGCAGCTTGGCCGAGCAAATGCCATCGATACAGGTACGCCCGGTGCTGCGGTCAGCAATCCACCACATTTCAAAGGATTCCACATCTACCGGCTACACGACTTCCTGACTGACATTCTCTGCCAGCAGCTGCTGCAGGCACACGCAACCACAACCTATACAGCTCTATGTGTGTGTGTACATGTGAGTTCGTCTATTTTACGCTTTACGCACTGCGAACGGCTTCAGAGCCCTGTTCTTGCAATCCTTAAGTCTTGCACGAAAGCAGTGTGTTGCAGCAACAGCACATGTGTCGTCGTGTTGCGTTTTTATTGCGGTGGCAATGAATAACCAATATGTCGGACAAGCCCTACCTGTGTCTTGAGTTGTGCCTTGCGTTGCGTCATGTTGTTGCAGGCTTCATAGCCCTACACTGCTGACAATCCGCACTCGTCTCTTCTTGCCACTAGCAAGCGTTTTTATGTTGCGACAAATTAAAAATACGTAAATGCATGAGCTGTAAATGGTAGAAAAGCGCATGCAATTGCTCTAGCACGTAAGCAATCAAACAAGGAGTAGTTGTAATTGCAACTGAAAGCGTGGAAATTAATATGGATATGTACATATGTATGTGCGAACGCAGAGCGTGTATTTCCGCCACTAATAAGTAAATATCTTGCCTGTTGAATATACTCAATTGATTTCAATTAACTTTTTAGTTGCTTGCAACATTCACACAGCAATGCTTCGGATGTTTGAAATGATATTTATGAACGCAGACGTACATATTTATATATACTATATACATATAACAATACAAGCGTTGTTGTTCATCTGTTTGTGCTCGTAGCTGCATTTTATTGCATAATTTCTTACATTTTTATGAGCCAATAACAAGGAGACCCATAAAATACGTCTGTTGCCCACGGGCTGCTGTGACGTAAGCCACGTTCTCCGCCTGAGTTGTTACAGAATAGTTTTCATTCAATTGTTGTATTTTACAGCAAGGCAGCCATCACTGAAAAATTACTAATTGCTTGGAAATGCATAAATTTAAACTGTAAAGGATTTCCATACATGAATCAGTAAGCAAGGGCTCAGTTCGAGTTTAACCGAACATTTTATACTCTTGCAACTCACAAGAATCAAAGCCTTCTAAATACCTTCAGGTGTTGGCAAAACTTTATATTAAAAAATGTTGCGAAAATGTTCAACTTAATTGTTTGACGAAATCGTGAATGAATAACAATCATATTTGGTATTTTATTAAGTTGTATTATAGGTCATAACCTTACTTAGTTTTATTGTTATATATATATTTTTTTTAATTTTTAAATTTTTAGAATTTTTTTTTTCTTGAAGGCACTTTTTTGGCAAAGTTTTATTTTCATATATTCATTAGTGCCTGATTTGTATACTGTAAAGTAAACACAATCAGATTAAATTTAATTTTGTGTTATATGGAAAGTAAGAACAGGCACCACCCTACAATTGCGCTTCGGAAAAGAAGGAATATATATGCCTGTGGCCACTTATAGATATTTAATAGAAAAACATGTTATAAAATTAGCTGAGTCTCGGTGAGGAGTCAATCAATGACTTGCTTAAAAGCAGACACGCGTGGCATGCATGGAACAAAAATAAAAATACTCTTAACTAAAAGTAACTTCATTCTCATCAAAGCTCTGCGGAATATCTTAAATAGGGTTGCCTGAGAAATGCATATCTAATACATATATATTAATGATACCCCCATACAAAGTAAATATACCAAAAGTTGTGTCATCGACGCTTCCAACAGGAATACTCGTTCTTCCGCTTATTCTGCATATGAACTAACTATTCCTTTTTTTTTTACAGATATCAGCCTAAACCTAACCTGGTGTGTGGTATATAGAGTGCCCATTGAACCGATTACTTACGCACCACGATACCTGGAATTTAGCGGCAGAGTGTATCGCGACGAAGCCGAATGCAGTATCTCACATACGCACTGCAAACATCCTCACGATTCCTCACAACGTCCGCACCCACAACCAACACAAACACCGCCTTCAACAACAATAATAACAACTACACTAACACGCACACAAACATCGCGATCAGGACACAATCCAACAACAACATCGACTTACATTTCCCTAACCAAAATCCCAACAACAGCAATAACCGCCAACAACCGATAATCACCACGACGAACAACATATTAGGCACATCGCGCCGCAGTAGCAGTAATTCAGCAGCGATAGCAGCCGCAACAACAAAAGTATCATTCGCGCAGAGCGAAGTAATCCACAACTACCAAACAACATCCACTACAACAACACTACCACCAATTCATAGCACTTGCCACGAGTGCATCTGCAGCGACGCAACAACATTCAGAACAACAAGCGCAGAGGAAACAACAGCTGCAGCCGCAGCAGAAGCCGCGCCACCAGCCGCAACAGTAGCGCCATCAGCGACAACGGTGCCGCAGCGCGAATGAAATTTACTCACGATTAATGTTAGCATTGCGCGCAACAAACTGCTTTCATTCTTCAATCGCGAGATGGCCGCAACGGATGGCCAAATAATACTGGCCGCCTCCCGCTTCGGTGACACCGAACCACCGGTGTACCTTCGCGAGTTCTCCAAGCAAAAATTGCCGGCTGTCGCAAAAATCGTCAAGGGGCAACATCAGAACCTTGGTGTGCCCACTCTGTCGGCGCCTTCGCTTCAGAGTACGGCACTATTCCTAAGCGCCGGGAAAAGGTATCAGATACTTGCACAGCCGATTAAAATCAAGGAGGGACGCAAGACGACAAATGTAGGTGCAAAGGTGCTCATACCGGAGACCTATCCCGGTTACTTTGAACTACTCAGCGAAGATGGCCGTTCAACTCGTTGCATCGATTCGGTGCTCGAGCTTTCGAAGCGACGCAATTTACGCGTTCTTGTGCGTGAAACGTTTCGTTGTACGCAAATGAATCGCACAATTCACGCGGGCGAACTACTGACAACGATGAACGACAATGGCAAGTACTTGCAGTGCAAGAATATTAAAGACGAGATCATCAATTTGCCACTCGATACCAAAGCGAAATTCTCACCCATCGCCAAGGAGGATAGCATAAGTGGGGTGCATACGGTGAAGAATCTACTACTCAAACGGATGCCAGTCATTGTGAGGTATGTTGTGTAGAAATTTTATTCCAGAGCTTTCTCCTTAAACTTGATTTAAATATTTGAAAACCGAGGACTTTGCAATTGTAGACCTTATATCATATAATCCGTTTGCGTTGCTACACAAACTTCAGTTAATTGATATTTCTAAAACTCTGCGTTTACTTTATAACTTTACTTTACCACTCTTTAAATATCAGACGGCATTGTTATAATCGAAGCAAATTATTTTAGACTCAAATATTAACACCTCAACGACACTTGAAAGTTTTTCATAAACACAAACCTTAAACTCCATCGTGTGGTATAACGTGAATGTACTGTTCTTGTAATATGCATTTATTTTTAGACTTGTCCATGGTAGTGCTCCCAAAGGTCTGAAGCAACCCTTCGTACCAGAGTTACGTCTACTCGGCTGTGTCGAAATCGATCGTATATTTGCGTTGCCCATGCAGAAGGATCACGATTTGGTGCCAGTACCGCTAAATGTAAAGATTAAGTTGCAGCGCGCACGCAACATGGAGCAGCTGGAGCACTTTATTGAGTATACCAGATTCCTCGAAAAGGCGCAGCGTCTGTTGTCCGATGCACGAGATCGCCTGCAAATAGTTGATCTTAAGTTATCGGAGAAGGAGAAGAAAGACTCCAAGTTCAGTAGCCGCAACAAATTACCTGTGGTTATGTTGCCATCGGCAGCAGTCGCCGGCGGCCTTATGGAGAACGGCTATGTGCTACGCAAGAGTGCCAGCTGTGATGCATATGGCAAGGGTATCGGTGGGGCAGCGGGCGTACTCACAAGTGCCGAAATCGCTGAGGAGTACAACGAAATCGATCACATATACGATTATGTCCGCGGCCTGACACCACTCTCTAAAGGGTTGTCGCGTTTTGAGCCGATCTGCGAAACGCCGACTATAAAATCGCATCACACCGATAGTAGCGGCAATTATTGCAGTCTCATACGTGTGGGCGCGCAGGCGAGCAGCAACAATAACAACAATAACAATAGCAACAGCTTAAATGCTAGCAGCGGTAGCAACACAAATCACAGCGGTGGCGGTGGCGGTGCCGGTAGCGGTAATAATATTAACAACAATAACAACTACAGTAGTTTAGAATCAGTCAAGCAGACGACGAACACCAACACGAATAGCAGTCACAATAGCAGCAATCACAGCCACAATAACAATCACAACCACACTGGCGGCAGTGGCGGTACCATTGGTGGCAACCATCACCATCACCACCATCATCAGAGTCACAGCCACAATCATCATCACAACCACGCACACCCACACCCCCACGCGCACCCACATGCCCATCAGTCAGGCAATGGAGCCATGGTAAATCACTACCACCATAACCATGTTCAAGAGGACATCAAGCCAGTGCCACCGCCCATTGAGACTATACCGGGCAAGAAGTTGCCTGAAAAGCGGCAACGTCCCACATTACCAAAGCTTTATCTGAAGAACACGAATAGTGCGAGCAGTAACGCGCTCTCTGGCACTTCAGTGGCTGCGGTCGCGGCAGCCAGTCATCATAATCAACATCATCACTCGGCGCAGACGCAAAATGCACACACAGGCAACTCGACTGCAGCCGTGGTGAATGCCACAGTGGCAGCGGTATCAGCGCATCATGTCCATCACTACCACAGCAAAGTGCTGACACCTAGCAACAGCAATAACAACAGTGGTTCACATGCTGTAAATGGGCCACTTAGTGCCGGTATTATGGGGGCCAGTAAGGAATGCATTCTGGAGCCGCAGTCACCACTCTTTCATATCAGGTAAGCAGAAGCCGCCTAACGGACATTAAATTAATTGAATTTCGTAGAAAATGATATTTTGTTCCCTCAATGCTTTTTCGTAAATATTCATTAAGACTCCTTCATTGTGTTAATCCAATCTCGACAAACGTTTACTCTATCCCACAGGTACAAGAGCCTCAGCAGCTTGCAGTTGACGCCCGAAAACACCTCCATTGCCGCCACACCGATCTCAAGTAACCCCAAAGGTAATCAGTCAACCGCAATACCACCGGATGTGGTACTCAAATGCAACAGCATCCTCAACCACCAGTCGCATCACTCACCGCACCTACCACCACCACCGCTTAGCAAAAGCGCCAGCACTGTCGGTGGCTTAGCAGCTGTAGCCGGCCTAGGCATGGGTATGGGTGTGGGAGTCATACACCATAATCCACGCGAAGGTACACTTGACTCGTCGCGCAGCGGCGGACGTACCTCTGGTGATTCTAACAAGTTGCCCGAAAAGAAGACGCGTCGCCTCTCGCGTCCTCGTAGTCTATCGAATTTAGTCTGGGATTTGCGGCCATCTAAAGAGAAGTCAAAAAAGAAATTATATATACATCACTTTGATCACCGCCAACAGGCGACACTGTATTTGTAGTCAGGTGGTGGAAGGGATGCAGCAGCGCGCTACGGGAAAATGGCGGGACAAGTGGTCGAAGAAAATGCCATATATAGACTTTAAATGCGATCTTTCGTAGAAATTTTGGGCATAGCTATTTCTAATACTTTAATTTTGCTGTGAAATGAAGACGGTACATACCAATGAAAGATGAATGATGTTGCCATCACTTTAGAAACCTACACACAACTGCTTGAACGGAAATTTAATGCATTATCTTAAGGTGAGAAAAGTTCACGTGATTTATTCGAACTTAGTATTAGAAGATAGGTGAGCCTATAGTAATGGTACCGCTGCTCCCAATTTGTAAAAATTTTGCAGTAATCGTTTTATATATTTAAAATGACTCTTTACCGATTATTCCCTATCTTTCCCCCTCATTTGTTTTCTTACTGCGTTAAAGTCAAGCAACAGCCAATTATTTCTAAGTCTGCCATTTACTTTACTGATTGGCTGTTGCTCCAGTAGACACCCAAATCATTAGAGGCTATTTAAATTAAGCAATCACAACCAAGTTCTCTGTCTTCGTACACAAGACAGGAGACACAAAGTAAATGAACGAGCGTGTTATTAAAAAAATGAGCGGAAAACAAATCAGTGCAATGTTTGCTGTAATTGAAGCAATATTGTTGCTGCAACATTTAGAAGAAAATACCGCAGAATTTGCAAATTGAATCGTGTCTTCCAGTCTCGATTTTCCATTTTCGCAGCGCAGCAACAGCGGGTGGTAGCAGCAACTGTCTGACGCCAACGCGTCCTCCTATTCGGCGAGTCGGCGCTTTTCAATATTCACTTTGATGACATTAGCCGTTGCTCCCAAAATTTTTTCTAGCCTTTTTAGCTATGCCAACATTGTACCTCCTTTGTTTGTTTGCCTTTTCGGCGGACACCTTCGTCCGCCGAGCTCAGAATGATATCAGTTCCGTTATTTCCGCTGTTCGTACTGTAAAAGCAGCTTGAGAAACATTCCGCTTTCTGAGTAATTTCTGTTCACATTTTGTAATTTATCGGCTAATAAGTTCGTGTATTCTCATTTCACCTTCCAAGTTGTGTTATGTCCACTAAGTGGAATAGAGGAAACAGCCGTTCTTAGGCCTCAACAATTATAAAATATCTTAGTTAAAGGCAACAATTCTAAAAACGGGGTGAGGCAATAAATCGAAAAAGTTGCATGCCTTACTGAGTGTTGATAAAGACATGTGATTGATGGTAATTTTCAAGGGTTTTTCAAGAAAATTATCTCTGTAAATAGCATATAATTTTCTAGTCTTCAAAATATGTTGCTCGTATTTTTGTTAATATGAAAGTGTCTTCAGTCCCCAAATCTTAGGTCAGTCGACCTAAGCCTCCTGAAAAGATGAAAAATAATATTTTAAAGAGAGACTGAATCAAAGATTTTTTTTTTTTCATCCTTATACTTTCAGCTTCTGATCCGATATCTTCGCCCAGTAAGAAACCACGATTGGAACACCAGCGCTAATGTCAATTGCAGAACTTACAGAACCACTACAAACTTTAAACATCAAAAATAAAATGCACATACCTAGAAATTAGATTTTTAAACACATTTACTGAGAAATGGAGTAAAAAAAACACAAATAACTTATAACCTTAGTAGAGAAAGCTTTAAAACTAATTTTTCCCAATTAATTAGATTGTGCCTTCTATAAGCAATTAAAATCATTTAAAATAACAAAGTTTAATAAAGTTATTAGCTTATTAAAGGTATTGTGGCAAGGTCCATACACATTTGTAGGTTTAAATAATTAGTTAAGATGGTTGGCTATTTTTTGGCATTTTTTTAAAGAAACTAATATTCAAAAGTCAACCGCAAAGTCTTTGAATCTCTCACAGCTACGAAAAAATATTTGAAAAATATAAAATTTTTGATATTTTGCCCATAATATTTTTTAATTAAAATGAGATCCAAAAAAAAACAAAAAACAATACCAGAAACCAGAAACATAAGAGTTTGCAAAAAACGCACATGGAAAGGTGAAAACTGGAGGTAAAATATGTCAGTGTTGTGCTGGCTTCGCATTGAATCTTGTGAAGATTCTTTCCGAGGTCCGCCGAGGCATTGAGGGACGCCATAAGTAAATTACAAATAAAATAATGATAATAAAATTGAAAGTGAAAGTGGAAGCTGTCCAAGATAAACTGCGTTAAATATGAATTAAAGTAAACAAAATATGCAACAACAACGCTTCAAGTCTTTAAAATTGTGATTTTAATTTTATGTGAAAAATGTATGTAGAACCATGTGAAAGTGCGAAGAGTCGGCATTGGCGGATTTTATTATATTAAAATCCGCGCGAGACCATCCGGCCGGCGACGTTTCAATATTCGATAAATTAAGTGAATCATTTTATTACATTTTATTTGTTTATTAATCATGCATAATTGCAGTCGCATATGTGTCCCAGTAGTTTTATGTACGTTAAGTTAATTTACATTTTATATTTATACGTTAAATGCTTTTGTCAGTCACGTGTGCTTTTGAACAATGTGGAGAAGCGAACTCGCGTGTGCGAGCAATGCCTTCCTTAGCATTTTCAAAAGTAATTAGTTTAATAAGTAAAGAATTTATATAAAACACAGAGAGGGAAGTGTGTGTGGGTGTGCAGTTGCTGCTGAGCATTGAGTAAGCGCACTCAACTTCGACTCAACTCAACTCAACTCGGGCTGTGTCGGTTGCTGCACACCCAAGCGCATTGAACAAACAACAACGCAACTAACTTTTGCATTGTGAATGTGCAAACCTTAAGATAGACACATACATACATATTTACTCAGCTGTTCAATTGAATCCGCTACACATACCGTTATAAATCAAAATGTTAAATAGTAGAATGAGAAAAGTCAGAATACTGATCTTTAGTAACTAATAGTTATCTAGCTAAAACTCAAAACTCAATTATTACAAATGTCAGCAAGCTAAAAAACATAATTACAATAACAAAAACAAAACGAATTACATACGAGTGGAAACATAAATGAACAGCAAACGAACAACTACTGCCACAAAAAAGTGCAAGCGTTTTTAAGTAAAATCGTAAAAAGAATTAAATTAAATTTAAACACTATTCAAATATTAGAAACATCACGCACATACTCTCAGATACATACATACAGTTATGTACCAAGTAAAATAAAGGATAAAGTTAGAAGTAGAGCATGCAAAAAACACAAAAATTACTCGATTCAATTGCACTACAAAAACATTGGCTTAACAGACTAAGAAAATTCAGATATTATTGCAAATGTCGAGAATTTTAAATTTTACAAAAAATTACAGCAAAAACAAGAAACATTTCAAAGGCATCAAGTTGCAGATAACATACTATAATACATATATACTCAATACATAGCTTATATGTAAATGTTGCGTGTGTACATTTCGTTGATTGTTTCGTCTAATTTAGTCTCTTTTAGTTTAGTTTTAAATAATAAATGAAACTTGTAACTGTATTAGTCGATAAATATGCATTTTAGTACTTTATGTCCAGTAAAGATTGTGTCGCGTAAATAAAACGTATATGGAAAATAAAATTTGTGTTTTAATTCCGCTTCTTTTTGGATTCACTTCTTCCAATGGATACACCAAAATTTAAAATTAAACTTCGGTTGTAAAGAAGGTAAGTTTAATGATACGCACAATTGAACTCGCTAAATTCTTCAGCTGAAGACCTCCAGTTCAGCTTAGGCAGAACTTGATCGGGTATAACACCAAGGCTATCTAGATTACATAGAACCCATAAACGTTGATGAACGATAAGAATAACCCATATGGTGACTCTTTTAGATTTAGAGAGAGAAATAGGTGGACTTGCGAATCGTTAACGGCACTTTTCGCAAATAATGTAACAGAGAGATCTATGGCCTTTCCTATGTAATTGAAATATGTTCCTATCTCGGCTGAAACATCGAATAAATAAAAAACCTTTCACTCTGAAGTTTAGAAAACATTCAAGGCTCTACTCAAATTCTCTCAGCTGTGCTTCATATCGCAAAGGTAAAATAGAAAAGATATTGGCTTCGCTTGAAATCAGGCTCCTATTCATAAATTCCAAAATAATCACAAAGTAAAGCATTATTATGCGCAATTGAGTTCCACTAATTCGCCTCCTAAGCACCCAAGCATGTGAGTTACAAATTACTATTACTTGGCTTCCCTGGTGTGAATATCCGTAGTTCTAATATGAAAGCGTCAAGATAGGAGAAGAAAATCTAACAGCTTAGCAGCACAGTCAATGTCACCGCGCCGCCTAAATAAAGCAATTTTCCGCATTACAGTAAATCTGTGCAATATACGAATATCTCCATTGCGCCATTCCGTATTTGCACTGCGCCTTTATATACCTACATACATATATACTTATATATGTACATATGTACCTTGTGTGCCTTCAAGTAAGAAACGCTTGCACACAAGTGCATTTGCTTGTAGATATTCTTAGCGCACGCAGATGCACACAAACACTCGCCCGACCCGTGCAATCCGTTAGAGAATTAATAAAACTTTAGCCTCAGCCAAATTTGGCTTAAACGTTATTCACCAAAAAGACATCGAACTCACACAAACAAATTGCACTTTGCGTTTTGTTGTTATTGCCGTTGTCATACAAATTTGGTTGTTATTGTTGCTATCTATGTTGAGAATAAAAAACAGCAACGGCAATTACAATTAACACGCGCCGCTCGACGCGCATGTGCCGCTAGTCGTTTGCTACCTGACAAAGGCAAACAGACAAAAACAAAATCAAATTGAACAAATTGAAAAAAAAAACTGTAAAATAAGGAAAAATAAAACTTCGCTTCTAGCTGAAACTTGTTTAGCTCGCGCTGACGCTGACATGAAAGCTTATGTGGTGTGGCGCGCGTTTTGAGGTGTTGCACAGTGAAAAAGTCCCACAAGCGAACGCGGTATGCGGCGGGAAATTAGGGAAACGCTAAACAAAAGCAAAAAACTAAGGAAAACATTTAATTGCCGCATTTTATGCGGTAATTATTTGTATTACTTGTATTGTTGATTCGTTTACATACACACACATAATAAACATATCTCCGAACAACAGTTTGCTTAACAAATAGACTCTTCCATTTTCGCATCGTGCCTTTGTATTTTATTTTCTATTTCTACCCAGTGTTGCACTTGCTGCCACCGGCTCTTGCTTTTCCACTAGGCATGCGCCTGGCGCTTTAGCTAGAACATATTATTTTAAGGCCGGCAGCCACTTCTGGAAAAGCACATAAATTTTTGTTGTTTTAATCGCCTAACGGTGTCTGCCGAATCCAATCGAAATATATGGTGACATACTATATATATGTGGGATGGTGTTTACTTGGTGTACTACGTGAGGAGCGAAGTATCGCTGCACAGATAAAAAAATCTTAACTAGAATTCTGCCAAAGTTTCATGATCTTTTATTTAATCCTTCTTAAATTACTGGTCTCAAAGTGAAGCAACCTCTGCTATTTTTGTTTACAATGGAAAAAGTTAATTTCATGTTTTCATGCAAAATTGTTTCCTGATGGGAAAAGCACTGTTACTGCCAAGAAAAAGGGGGATAATTGTTGCGGAAAATTTCTCCTAGCATATTCAACAATTGGTTTGCTGAATTTCGTCATAACCAAAATAACACAAATGGTGCACCCTGTTCAAAAAGACCGGAAAACACCGTGAAACCGTGAAGTGTTGCATTTTTGCAACATTGTCGCTCATTACGGTTGTGACGCTCAATAAATTTAAAAAACTACGCTGTGAACTAGTCGCCCATACAATATATTTGCCCAATTTGTTCCCAACGACAATTTTCTCTTTACCAGATTCAAAAAGTGGCTGACTGGAAAAATATTTCACTCAAATGTGGAAGTCAAAATGGAAACAAACGCTTCTTTTGGAGACCGCGAAACTTCATATAATTTGGCAGATTTTTGATTTATTATGCTACATAGAGATTTTGTTATTCTTCGACATATTTTTATTTAAAAAAGCGTAAACACAGGTAAAAATGCATTGGCGAAAATTTAGCGACTACAACCACTACAAGCGTGGTGGCGCGTTTTCAATAGTCGATGTTATTTCTCCTTTGCGCATTACGCTTAACACAGTCTTATAAAGAAGTACATTTCGTCGCTGTTCTGTATAAATTGCAAATATGTACATACAAGTATATCGGATAATTGTGTATCATTTGTGGTTGCGATTTTTGCCACTTTTAATTGTATTTGAACTTTGCGTGTTGTAACAATGAATTCTGTTACAATTACATTTTTAACGCACATTAAATTTCAAGCATTGTTTGTAAAAAAGTGGAAATAACCTTTGATATCATTCGTTTTATTTTAGTGAGTTAGAAATTTTTAGATTCATTTGAAGTGCATTGTGTGATAGTAGGTAGGTAGGTAGAGTGGCTGTCTGACGACGCCTGTAAGAGGCCCATTGTGATACCACCGGGACTAATGTTCCCTCACTCTATAGTCTCCACTCTAAACCAACCTGTGCTTCTGATGAAGTTCATCAGTATAAATATTTTTATGCAAGCACCTTACAATATATCATCAATGACTGTTCTGGCTAGTTCATCTCCTTCGCAGTTACCAGGGATGTCACTATGCCCTGGAACCCATTGCAGGTTTATCGTGAAGTAGGATGTTAGACCCTCTAATAGATCAACAACATTGGAAGACACTGCAGTGGTCTGGTAAACGGAAGGCGATTTTGGTATTTAATTTTGCCGAAAAGACACCACCTCCCACTGGATTGTCTAGTTTGGGCCCATCAGTATAAATGCATTCCTGTCCACCTCGTCCCTTTCCCACTCTTCTCTGGTAGGGAAGGCAATATTCGGGACCGAATTTAGTTTCAATTCTATTGGATTAGGAAAATCCGTGTGATAGTTAATTGTTGGGAAAAAAAATTTTCGAACGCAATTTTATATACAATATCAACAACAACAATGAAATAGGAAGTGATTGAATTTTTTCCCGTTTTATTTGCGTGCGGTTGGTTTGTAACTTGTTGGCAACTTTTAACGAAAACAAGATAATTTCTTTGTTGAAAAGATTTCAAAATGGAACACCAGTTTGAGACTTCATCGGTATTTCCTTCAAACAATCCATCAATATTTTATGCTAATCATTTTGCATCTTTTCGCAGCTGCATACCTGGCCACATATAACGACAAATGCAGATTAGCCGATTTCATTCGATTGTTAATTCTTGGAAGAATTAAGCCGACCGAAACCAGAAACAGAACAAATTATTTTGCACAAGAATTAATTTTAAATTTTAATTTTTTCTAAATTGTTTTCTACAACTTTCTTTGGATTTTGTTCACGATTTGTTCAAATTCTTCAACAAAATTTAATCAAATTTCGACCACTGGCGACCCTAGTAACAGTAATAAGCTGTCAACAGCAACCAATTGACTCTTAAGAAGTAAAAAGGACAAACTATCGAGAAGATGTAGACCATTATTTTTCCCCAACTGTCGAGATGTTCTTGAAAATGTATACTCCAACTCACATAAATGTGATTAATTTAGAAAAATTAACGGTCCACGGCTTTGGTTCCACATTCGGCTTGTTGTTCTATAATTCAACTATTTTCTTATTTATATATTTTCTCGATAATTTAAAAGTAAATCAGCTTTTCTTCACGCAAATTAAAATATGTTTTATAAAACAGCAAATCCTTGAGTAATTCCTGTGGATTTCTTGACTTTATCGCTAAATTCGTTTAACAAACTTTCACAAATTATCCAAGTGGATATTTTCCACCTGTTGCCTATTGAAAGCAAACGCGATTTATTTATATGAATCACAACAACAATCAACATCGATGTGCGCATAATTCAAACGGTATTCACACACTCACACACACACACACATGTGATAGGAACGAAATGCAAATAATTAATATTAACCGACAACATTTCCGTCTCTCGTGAAAGCAAAAATAAATTTCATGCAAAGCATTACAGTAAGGAGATAAGCTTACTGGAAAACAAATGTACCTCATATCCGCCAAACAAAGCATTAGCACCAATGCAAGCCATTAATACAACAGCTGTCGCTGCCGGAGGGGGGAAATGTTGCGAACACAACATACGAGCTCATATGTTGGTGACTGAGCAGATTGAAACCGAAACTGATGCGTTGTTGCAAGTCATTTTTTCTGCTTTTCTGGCCAAACCACCAATCGAACAAGCGCGCAAGCGACCGACAGGCGAGCTGACAATAAGCAGAAAATTGAGTAGCATCACCAGATGCATTACAACAAATGCTCTGTGGGTGATGTTGCACACCCGGCCTCTGTGGTCTTGCCACATGGCAAACATGTTGCAAACGTTGCATGGAAGTATTGCAAAAGTTAAATGAAATGAGCATCGGCAATACCGCAAGAAAACTCTGCCACAACAACAACCACAACGCACCTCAAACATCTGTAGTTATTCATGTTTTTGCGTTCCTTGATCCTACAAGCTCCAGCGGCAAAAAGATCCATTGCTATTAAAGCACAAATGCCAACAACAACGTTAACAATATCGCTCGACTACTATAACAGTATCAAGAGGCATCAGTAGCAGGAAGATCACTTAAGTGCCTGCGTAAATGCTTGTTTACACAAGCATACATATACTTGTACGAGTATATACATATGTACAAGTCTATACAAACACATAAGCATCCATTTGGCCATTAGACCCAGAGCAATCAATGCAGCAGATGTTGTTGTTGTTAGGCACACCTCAACTTCCTGGTGCTATAACCGTAGCCGACTAGGCGCTTCGTCCGCCCCGCAGTGTAGGAGGCATCACAACAGCCACAGCCAGAGGATGCTCCTCAACGACTGCCGTGCGATCACTAAGCCACTTGCCATACACACGCGCGCTCACGTGATCGGCGCAACGGGTTTACTAAGCACACAAAATAAACCGATTACTTTTCCGAAAACAAATTTCCAAGCTGATGGAAAGCATACCGATTACGCCTGATGCGGCAACAGCGGCAGTGGCTGGCAAATTAATGCGTCGCTGCTTGAGCGTCTGTTGGCGTTGATAACGCTGGCAGTGGCAATAGCTCTGAAATTGCTGGCACCAGCACAGCAAAAACGGTTGTTTTAGGCCGTTTTCGAAATAAACGAAGAAATACGAGCATCAGCATCAGCAGCAGCAAAAGCCTTTTAGCGTTTGCAAGTTGATTAATTGTGTTAACGTCATAAACGTGATGATATCGTAATGGCAGCGTATTTCTCAGCTGTCGCGCGCTCGGCTTGGCGATCGGTGGACCCGGCACAGCAAGTGCTATTACTATTTCACTTCATCCTCATTGCTTTGTTTTAGGTAGTATAATATTTGTAACTGTTGTTGTTGGCGGTGAAACACATATTATTGATAAATGATCTGCATAAGCGGTTGATTTTTTTATTGATGCAGACCCTTAAGTAAAACTTTGTAGAGTTGAAGAACTCATTAATTTGACAAAACCAAAAAAAAAGAGACGCACTCGAGACTTATCATTTAAAGTTCTTTTGAAAAGTGAAGCCTCTGAGGTTGGTGCAATAACAATCAAATATACATAGGAAACTACTCCAACGAGAATCATTTGCCATTGCCAAAAAAAGCTGACAGAGAACAAGAAGATAAAAACAATATTCTAACAAAAGTGTGCAGCAGGTAATGAAGAGTGATGCCGAACGCTCGACACTCACACAATGAGTATTAAGAATATGAAGAGTCAAAATACTTTAATATGTCTGCCAAAATGCATAACGAAAAGAAAATTATGCGACGGAAACTACGAGTAATAGCTTCGTCATTAATTCGAGTTATAAAATTTCGGGTAACTACAGTCTAATATCAACCGAACGAACGAGGATTGTTTCTCATAAAAAGTATTTGTTGTGCTGTAGAGTAATATTCAAGCATACAGAGCTTATGAGATACCAAATCTCATCAAAAGGGTCGGCATGCCATACCCAATACATATATGTATATATATAATAGTTTTCAAATAATATCTAGGTACACAAATGTATTATCTTCTAAATTTGATAATAATTTTAAAGATTCGCGGATCGTTTAATAGTAAGATTACCATTTCAAGGGAATTGGATATGGTTATTATCTAATTTTTTGATATACGATTATATGCTTAACTGTCAAGTATCCAGTATAATACCAACAGTATATAGATATTTGCGACGAATAAACTCAAAATATGTTTAGCAAAGCAAACCAAAAACAAATTATTTTGAATAGTCAATATTTACCATTTCAGCCCCAAACCAAGTCTCAACGTTCAACTTTAGAGAAGTTTTCTATTGCAGAATCATTTTCGGACGTACACCTTCGTAGAGGTGAATGCTTTTCTTCGCTACTTCACCTACTCCCGCTAAATTTGGCACTATGCCCGAGGTCGTAAAACAAGTCCTTATTAATATATTAAGCATAATATTTAAATATAACAATATACAAAACTTTTTATGCTATTCACAGCACTTTTTCAAAAGAAACTTCGTAAAAGTCTGTCTGCAAAGGTGAACATAAATTACTATTTCGTGAGAGTTTCTAATGCTAAACTAACAACGGCATTTCAACAAACAAATCAATGCTAACATACAGACGCATATATATTTACATAGAGAGTAGTATATATGTATGTACCTAGCTCTATTCTGGGAGCAATCAATGCATAACTACATACATAGTTGACTTCTCGTTCAAACAAGGCAATTCCGAGAATTCCATGATTACGACAGTCAAGTACTATGTTCTATGCTTGTCAACAATTCTAATCTAGGAATAACTACGACAACAACAACCACCAAAATGGGCATAGTAATAAAAATTAAATGAGTATGCGAAAAGAACGCTGGCATGCAAACATACACACACTCGTATATACTTGTAAGCGCTAGTGGATGCAATATTTCTACATACTCGTACTTGTGCAACCAAATTTGTTTCAATGCAATTTTCGTAATTCCCGAAACTCATTTCAATTAAAGTTGTTGGCAAAACAGGAGCGCAAGGAAGGCAGCGAGTGCTCGATGGCGACAGGAGCAGCGGCGGTGGCAAATGCGACGGTCAGCGTGCACACAATTTGATTTGCCTTGACAATGACAATAGCAAAAAACAACAACAACATCAAATAACTATTACTATGACAATGGCAACGCAGAAGCCGCGGTAACAGCTGCTGCTGCTGCTGCAACACGACAGTAACAACTAAGCAATGGGCAAAAACAAATTTAAATAAGACAAACGTCAACCAATTACCGTCAATCGCAGTTCTGTAACGCCACGGCCTTCGGTCACCAACAGCCATAGCAGCGACCGCAGCTACAGTGGCAGTCGTCGGCGCATACCAGCGTTTGGGTCAATGCGTTGTTGCCTCAGAGATTCGCCAGCAGTTAGCCTAGGAAGTGCTAGTTGCGGGTGCGCATGCGCATGCGCACGTATTCGGTTGCTGTCGCACGCCACCAATTGACGTTTGCAATTTGTGTAGCAACGCAGGCAACAAGCTCCCTAAGGTCAAGAAACTGTTCTTGATTGATATTTCTTCCGCGGTTGCACCTTTTCGGTTTTGATTAACATACTTTTCCATTTCTTTACTTTATTTTGACTGCACCTCTCAACACACGGCCTTCTTACAACAACAGCTATAACTACAAGCTACCGGTGAAATGGGGCCGGAGTCAATGCCATTAGATATTGCCGCACAGCAATGTCAAATTGAAGAAATTCGCATCTGTGAGTATTTGAGCCGTGATCCAGAAGTAGTGATTTTAACATTTTTATAAACCCAAAGCCTAAAACTGTTATTACGTTTTCCTGATTGCACCAGATAAAACAAAATTAGTATAATTGGATACTACGTTCGTTTAGATATCATCAGTTGAAGGGTATGCTCATTCGTGGCCTAGAGACGGGTGGATTTTCAGATAAACAAGGGCGAAAGATTAAGCAACCAGATAAGCAAATGATGATTTCGTGGATTCACATAAACGTTTTAAAAGAGGCAGTAAAGTTATTCTGGTCGCTCCGAAAGCTGTTCACTTAAGGAAGAAATAAATATTATGTGTAAGAAGAAGCGTACTAAAAATTATAATGACTACGGCTTCCATATTTTTTTGAATCAACTTAAAAACATAAATTTGCTATAGATATTATTAATTTTTTCACAGACTATATTTTATCGAATTTCTATTTTATATCAAAAGCACAATAGCTCACAATGCATTAGGACGAGCCGCGAAGAGATAGAGCGGGCAAAAAGTGCCTCAAAAGCCACCTAATTGCTAGAGGCAAAAGAGGAGTCTGCCGCAGGTGATCGGAGGGATTGACTCGATTCCTAACCCCACATAAGTGGTGGAGGTTCAGCGCACGTACCCTGATGCCCTACGGTTCGCAGTGCAGCCTCTCAATTATCTGGCAGAGGTATTGGCGTCAGAGGAGCTCATTGATCTACAACACACCATCATGGAGGAGATTTATAAGCGGTTGGGGTATTCTCCTTTCTTCTACTGCTCATCGACTGTAAGAACGAGAAGACTACCACCTCCTCTCCGAAAGCTCCGAAGCTGAAAGGTTGGAAGGGTCCCGCCCTATGCAGAGAGTGGTGAAGAAATTCCATATGACGGTACTCCTTCCCAGGAGCTCAAATTACATATACAATATCAAAAGAAACGAAGTGTAGAATACATTTCATAAAGAAATTTCTCCCGACCGAACTTAGTACATGATCAGGATTTGATCTAATAGCGATCATCCCACGGCAGATAATGGCAAACTTTCTAAGCTATTTCTGCTTTATGGCTTATATGGATATATTCTCTGACGAAAGAATAGCCCCAAGACCTTCTCAGCGCCTCCCAACATGTCCAAACCTCAAGTTTCTTTGTCTGGGGAATGACAACGAGTTTTCATATGTCAAGATTGAAGTGATAACATTTCCGAGTCCTCATATCATTTCCCACTACCTAACATTAATAGCCAGTGCAAATCTACTCGCAAATTGTTCACTAAAATAATTCAATCACACAAACTAGGAGTGTTCTAAACAACTTTTTTAAGCGATTAGCATGGCAACTATTGTTGCCAATTTGTTGTACTACACAGCACGCGTATCATACTTGGGTCGGATATACACATGCATACGATAAAGAGCTCTACTAAATAAGGCAAGTATGTAGATATGTATGTGTGTCTACATTACGCGGCTTCAATTGCCGTTCGTCTACATCTCTGACACTGTCGCATGGGCCATTTGAGGAGTGTGTCTCTGCAATGGCATCTGTGACGTTGCCATCCCATGTTCCACCATTCACTCCAGTTTCTTAAGCTGTTGCTGTCATCATAGCAAACAATCTGTGCACAGCACAGAACGGCAATCTGATGGTCGTCATTGTTTCGAATTGACTTTGTCAACTCTTTTTAAGCAGCGAATGAAGAAAATGAACCAAAACACACTGCACACACAGTCGGCATTTTCTGCCACATGTTGCATTTGTTGCACATACATAAATGACTCGCATGTTGCCCTTCAATGCGTTGGCAGCTAACTTTCTGAATAAATGATGGCTAACGGCAAAGGAAATCCAAACATGCAATACTAATTGGAACTGGAGTTGCCAATGGGAGCAATGAGTCGTCAGCGCGAACGTAGTGCTGGGAAGAAAATATAATTTCGTAAACCTCTATCTGCGAGAAGAGTTTTGAAATTGATCTCATTTTGAGGCGAGTAATATTCTACTAAGGTTTAATTTTATGTTTATCTTATTAACTGTTCATCTTTTTTTTTTTCTGCATCTACACATTATGCACTGACCGATCTGCGTGGTATGAAGCAAAATAAAGAGATGGAAATCATAACAGTGGATATGTGGGGAATAGTGGAAAGTGGACCGATTTCATACATTTTTGTCAACATATAACATTATGTAAGAGCACCATTCTATCTCTTACTAAATGATATGAAACGATGGAGAATTCATCTTCGGTAAATAGGAGTATGCATCGACTTCGATCATACCTAGATCAGAACTGCCATATATCATAGCAGCAAAGTATGTATTCATTTAAAACAGTTTCAAGAGAATCTAAGCAGAATATTATGAAGCAAATTTGTTCAAATAGGTATTATATATATATTATATTCCTTTTTTATATTATTTTTGTTAATACAATATGTTAGTAGTTTTACCAAATCCTTATACCGTTAAATCACTGCTCATCGAACAGAATTGCTGACATTGTAATTTGTTGCACAATTTATACACTTCGCTGTTCCTTAGCCAATTTGACAACTCACTTAACGGCCAACTAAAATGTGCTGGCCAGCAGCTATGTCAATTCGGGAAGTGCCAGTGAACACCAAAGTGCCAAAGTGCCAAAGCGAATTTTCCCAACCTCATTCTGTGTGCAATAAATTATCGTAACTTCTTTATTAACCGCACAACGCCTGGTGAAAAATCACAATTTCAGACACTTCACCACAACGAATGAAATAAAACAAAAGCCTAAGCCGAAATGAGACGTTTTATTATGAGAGGGTAAAAATCTGCCGAAAATCGAAACAAAAAATTTTATAATGAAGATGAAAAAGTTAAAAGTTGCAAATTTCTAACATGACAACGAGAACGAAGCAAATGCGGTCAGGGAGGCAAGCGAATCGCATGAGAGCCCTTGAGCCAAAATATGTGTTCTGGTCTGCTATATAGAGAAATATCATTGTGATATATCACAGCCGACGTGAGGCGCACCATCGATGCAATTTACTGTGAAGAATCTTTAAACTTTGGAGATCAGCGAAAATGTGTTGTTGGCGGCCGTGGCGGTGACGGTGACCACGGTGACCGCGATGATGGTCGCGTTGACGATGCTGTTTAAGCAGAGGCAGGGGACAGTTGCCGGAATGTGATGGCAGACACGAGAAGAATTCGCCGCCCGCAGCTAAAGGAATGCAATTTCGGACAAGACTGTAACAACAGCAGAGCTGTGAACAGTGACGGCAATCACGGAAATGTTGAGGCAAAAGACAAAAGCCATAACTGCAGCTACTTGTGTGATTATGTATGTATGCATATGTACAATATGTAGAGGTGCTTGCACATTTACAAGCGGTACTTTGTTGCTGCTGCGGAGGCTGCTTAAAATTCCGAAACAAATAACTATGGTCATGGTGCAAGAGCAATCATTGCTACAACAATAACAGCAACGAGAAAAGTTCTGCTGCCAACACCGAAAAACTATCGACTGCAATTGCAATAGATGCACCATTACATCTAGTGTTGTTGTTATTGTTTTTAACACGGTACCCTGCTTGCTTCACCATTCAACTGAACTTCGAGTTTCTTTTTTGAGCCATCAACAATGTTATTATCAAGTGTTGCTATGTTCTTGTTATTATTGCGGTTGCTTGTTGACCACGTCATCGCAAACATCAATTGACCCTCCTCCATTTGAGAGATCAAGCGTAGTAATCGCTCGCATAAAGATTTTTACACTCCCGCGCAAGTGATTCCCAGCAAACGTTGCTCTTATTAGGAGCTCATGCCAACACACACCCACACACCTGAGCAGGGTGCCAAAATTTACCTGCTGATAGGACGAGCATATGGTATTCAAGCGAAATGAAAAGCTTCTAGCTGCCCGCCTCGACTGGCAATAATTATTGCCAGTTGACTGCAAGTTTTATAAGCAAACAAAATGTTTATCATTGGCAATATTTTTGTGAGTCATTGGTTATGTTCATAAAGCATTTGTGAAATTACGTCGATCATCAATTCTCGAGCTTTAAAGTGATTGAGGATTTGATGAAGTTGCTATATACATATGTATGTATATATTAATGAACTGCAAATGCATTTTTAAAAGAAATTTACTTTAAGATTTGATAGTTGAATGTGAGGAAATTATTATAAAAATAAAAACATAGCTGTCAAACTACAAGATGACACTTTATTTACAGATCTACTAAAGATATATCAGGATTAATAATGTTGAATAGTCCAAAAACAACACTGTACTAACAAACTTCTGTATGAAGTGCAAATGAGCGCGGGTCCCTAGTTGAATTTGATTAAAAATGGAGTGGATGGAGTAATATATCAGTCGGCAGATTCACTGCAATTAACCACATAAAGAAACCAGTGTAATCTCCCAGATCGTTTCGATCGATCGACTATAACAGCAACCGCGATAAGGTTCTTGGTAAAGAGTCTCAAGTCCATAGCAACCCTGAGTGAGCAAAATCTAGCATAAAGAATGGGAAGGTAAAGCTCCTTGGCACAGTAAGTAAGCGTACAACAACAAGTTAACTTTATAGTGAAATTTATTTATTTAAAATTTCATACACATGTGTATTACATATGTTAAAATATTTCTGTAACATATACATACATATAATTAAAACCAATTGTACACTTAATTTAGTTTTCTTATTTGCAAGAAGTTTTCACTTACTTCGACTCCAATTTCAAATCCACGCATGTCACGCATGTGACCGAAAGAGGACCTCGAAAATAACTTCGCTTAGTTATTATGAAATACGGTTTTGAAACTAAAAACATGTATTAAATAAGTAGCAAAGGTGTGTAATCAAAGTGCCTATGACTTTAAAGGAGACTATGGCATTTGAGTGACGCTCATATGGTAGGGTTCTGGAATATTACTGATTTCTTGTCAATAGCCAGGCTTGCAAATAGGATAATTATGTAACTTATTTTTGAGACTTAAATTACCTTATTATAATAAATGATAAATACAAAATGGAGATTGGAATAATCAATTAATTTAGGACTGTGTAATGCATTAGATCTACTACTTCTAGTCGTTTAGTAAGATATAGTATAATATTTGGGCCGATTACAACTAAGTAGAAAATTTATATTTATAACAAAATTTCGTGAATAATTTATTGCATTTCCGTTGCAAACTGTAAATTATAGTAAGTATACTCTAATATAAGTATACTATAATGTAGGTGAATGATAAACAAAACCTGGATTGTTGAATTTAAAGCGTGCTATTTCGAATCTCAGCTTCTCAGCTTTAACATCCGCTATGCGTTTAAGTTGTCGTGCTATTTCACGCACATCTGGCGATGTAAGACTACTCAAGGCCATCAATTGGCTGCTGCTACTGCTGTTGTTACATTCCGTTTGCGGCACTGCAGTATTACGTATGGTTATGGTTCGCGGTTGTGGATGTTGAACTATTGGCGCCTTTTTAACTAAAGAAATATGTAAATAATTTGTTAAAAAAATAACATTGCCTGAAAACTGAAAATTATACAAATGCGGAAAAATTTATACCTTCGTAAACTACTTGTTCGGTGGGAGGCTGCGTGCGCAACCGTTTCAACGGCATTTCACCATTGATGAGTTTTGTGACATTGGCTTGGATTGGAGGTGCCGCTGTTACCGTTGTCTGCACGGCGGTTGCCACGGCATTGCTCGATGTGGATGACGTTCCCAAAGTGTGACGTCGCTGTGTGATAAACTCCAAATGATCTTGGTTCTGCTCTTCATCTGTAAATTGCGCGTTCTCCACCACAATAGTACGATAGGTCGTAGTCTCCACATTTCCTGTTGTACTCGAATTTCCTACAGATGTTTGAACATTGTTTGACATTGCATGCTCTACGATATCTTCCTGGTCTTCGCTGTCATCCTGCATGACATCTTCGTCATCATCGCCACATATAGCTTCTTCAACAGCTGCTTGCAACTCTTTTTGCAGAGATTCAGATGTTCGCTGATGTTCTTTTTCTTCGTCTGGATCTTCCTTCTCACATTTTAGGGTTATACTCATTGGTTCCGATGAAGTGTTTGGCACTTTGCCAAAAAGATCGAGTGCTTTTAATTCTAGAGATGTTAATGATATATCTTTTTCGCCGGAAAAGCTTCGCCTATATTTACAGCGGGTTGTGTTCTTCCAATCATTTAAGCGCTGGTTAAAAATTAAAATGATTTTTAGTAACATATATATATATTTAATTATATATACCTATATACATATATAAATATGTAAGCCCTACCTTCCGCCATTCTTCTGCTGTTAGCGTTGGTCCACTGTTACATGTATTCAACTTATCGGAAAGTTCCTTCCATTTTTTGTGCAAATAATTGCTCTCAACATCCCGTGGAATGCGTCCTGTTGCGAATATAGAGTCCTTTTCCATCATATCCAAGTACATCATATATTGATTTGTGGATGTGCGCTTCTTTCGCCTATCCATCTTGTGTTGTTGTTCAGACCCTTCCGACGCAATTTTTGCTGATTTTTTTCAACGAGATTACCAAGATTTTAATGTTTTTCACCAATATTTTAGCAAAGCGCCACTTTTTTCTGTAAACAGTCTTTTGCTTGCATCTGTCAATGGGTTTCAACCTTTCGTTAAGCTCACATCAGGGTTACCGTAGCGCTTTTCTAAAAGTTGCACTATGGCGTCATATTAAAATATATTTGGACCAGATATTATAAGTACATTGTAGGTAAATAAATAGTGAAAACTAATGCAACACATAATTTTTTATCCTATGATTTTTTGCTTTAAACGATGCATTTTCAATACAGTTCTCTTGGCCAATATCAATGGCCAAAGAGTATCCAAAGTGCAAAGGTTATAGATTTAATGGAAATCTCTTCGATAATCTTTACAGTATTACATTCTTTTTATTTGAAATCATAAATTAATACCTTAGATCCAATTGTAATACTATTATATTTTCAAAACAAAAACTTATCGATATATGTTCGAAATCGCTATGGAAAAATAAAAATTATAACAAATTTGATTGAAAAAGAGTACATTTTGCTCGAGTCTATCAAATGGATAAGTTACTATTTTTTGAAATATAGGGGTAAGTTTTCAAAGGCGTCATTTTGTGAACTACAACCACACTGGCTAGCATTTAACGAAAGCCACATTTATCATTGCCAAATGTGTATTGGGCTTGGTAGAATTCCTGTAATGTAGTTGCCTGCTTTATCGACTTTTGTTATGGTCCCGTGTTAAGGTAATTTAAAGATTTGCTTTTTAACAATCTTAATTACTAACCGAAAAACAGTGGTCCTAAAGATTCCACATATATGACAAAATATGTATTGGTAGGGGTATACAAAAAGTAATTTTAATATGGAGAAATTTTCATATCGTTTTAATGGACATTAGGTGTGAATCACGTTTAATTAATTTATTTTTGTTATTATAAGTAACTAATCAGAATCATTAAATTTTTAATGATTTGAACATCAAAAATAGATATTTTATCAGCTAGAGAACGTATATCATAATCATAATATCGTTTTCTGGTGGCGGCTTGCATCCAAGACACGTACCTATGATTTGAAAACAACGTTCTCTGCATCAAGCAACAATCAGCTGGCTTAATAAATTTTTTACTGCATGCGCCTTCTTTGCTCTCATCGCAAATCGAACAAAGCTATACAACCATTCGCCTATTCCAAAGAAACGTCCGAAAAAGTTACCAAACTTTCTGTGTATGGTGCAAAAAATATTGAAAATATAAGATTAAATATTGATTTTCTCTCTATTAAAATGTAAAAATCTGGAATCTGTTGTATAAATATGATTTAGAACTAAAAAATTACATGTTTCGAAAAAGAACATTTGGAATATGGTCCTCGAACAACGTGAAAATTTGCAAGCGGATATCGAGATTATTCATTTGATGCAAAAGTGCGGAGAGTGAGAAAGAAGGGCGAAGCATATACGAAATGAAGTAATAACAAATTTATAAAAGTCAAAAGTGAAGTAAAATAAAAAAAAATTGTACTGATCTAAACTTGCCGATAGAAAATTCAAATTAAGAATATTTGCTTGTAATTGAAAAGAATATAGTGTTTAACAAAACATCGAGGCACGTACATCGCATAAGCACATTATTCAGAGTATAACTCGCATCGACTACCACCTAATTGTTATTGCAGCCGATGGTTTAGTGCGAGTTTATAAAGTTCACATACGAGCAGAAATTTTCATTAAATATTAAATAGAAAAAACAAGTAATTAATTGTTAAACGTAAAAATTTAAATAGATCAAAATGTCTACCCCAGCTGTAGTTGAGGGTACGGCAGTTACTAGTGAACCCGCAGACTCATACATTAATTTATCCAACAATATACGGCCAGCATCAGCTGCTGATTCAAGTGCACGAACTTCGGCCATGTCGGCCAATACGTTCCGGCGTGGTCGTTCAGGTTCAGCGCGAAGCTCGCAAGGAGCAACTGAACGAATTGAAGGTAACAATAATAATGCTGTCAGTTCCACATCCAGTGCCAATGAAAGTGTACCAGAACATGGAAATCTTGCACCAGCTACAGCTGAGGACTTAAATTTACCACAAACATTAACTCCTCTAATGCGTATAAAATTATTTGAGCTCTCTACCAGCAGTAGCGAAAGTGAGGGCGACGAAAACAATCAAGGCACAAATGAGGGTGAGGCAGCCAATAATGGTGATGCACGAAGGGCGGCATCACCGCCTCCGAATTGCGCAATTTGCTTAGGACGTTGCAAAAACAAATGCTTCACCGATTCCTGCATGCATCAGTTTTGCTTCAAGTGCCTGTGTGAATGGAGCAAGGTAAGTTATTAAGTTGTCAAAGAGGTTATTACATGTTAATAATTATAAATTTTTAAAGGTAAAACCGGAGTGTCCACTTTGCAAGCAGACATTCAAATCTATAATACATAATGTGAAGTCGATTGATCAGTTTGAGGAGTACCATGTACAGCCGCCCACCGTACAAATTCCACATCGTCCTGTGGAGGTCACTCTACGGAGTTTGCCATATATTTTTGATGCAGTTGTCGTGGAAGGGTAAGTATAATATAACGATGCTACGATATAATCTCTGCCAAACAATAAATGGTGACATTGTTGTTACTTTTTTCGCCTACATTATTATTTGCTGATTGTACAAAAATAAATTGCAGACGTGATTGGGAGTTGCCGCGGCGTCGAAATTCAGCTCATCGCATCCGTCCCGCCAGCAGCGGTATATTTTATCCTTCTGCTATGTCTGATGCCACATCTAATGGAGAACATGGTAATGGTTCCAACGGAACCAGCGTGTATAATCATCTCGTTTATCGCAACGAACTGTTGGATATGTACCGACAAGAGGAACCAGATGCTATAGCTAGTAGTGGCACCTTGAGTCAACTATGGCGTCGTTTTATATATGATCGACGGCTTTTTGCCCTACCAGTTTGTGATATAACGGGAAGATTCCGTGAAAGTACAGCCAGATTTTACAGGTATTTACGTTGTATTCACTCATTTATTATTTTTATATATATTAATATTTTCGACTAATAGGGATAATCCAGCGCAAGTGCATCGACTTATGCCATGGATCAATCGTGACATTGTTTGCTTGTTACGCAACACGGAGCATAATGTATCTTCGCTACTAGAACGTATCAATGAGAGTCTTCTGCAAACAAATATTTTATCGCCTGCATTTCGACGCCGTCTGCAACCTTATCTTGGAGCAAAGACTTCGCATTTCATACACGAATTAAATAATTTCGCGCGTTCACCCTACGACATGATCGGTTATGATCGAGCTGTACATTATTTACCACAAACACCTGAGGAGATCGTTATAGAGTTCTCATCGTCCGCATCGTCAGATGAAGGAAATGGTTCAAATGACAATGAACGTAGAACGAGAAGCCGTAATTCTCGTACACGTAACGACGGAGAATTTCGCGTGCTATCACGCTCAGGTAACTCTTCGGTTAGTGGATCAGTAGGAGCGTTACTATCATTCACGGTGAGTACTACCTCAGAAGGTACCGAGGCACCTGGCGTCACAGTTTCTATAAATGGACGAAGCGGACAATCTGCAGCGATTAATCTAAGTACACATAATCGTGTCAGTGGCGATATTATTGATCTGGATGACCTTGAAGCGTCCTTTGAGCCGGGGACTTCGCGTGCAGCAAACGACAGTGCTTCTGCGGGAACGGCTGCAGCTTCAACTTCTACAGCCGAAGAAGCGACAGCATCAAGCTCCTCAGTTAATAGACCTTTACAGCCCACCGTTACCGAAAATATTGAACTCACTTCTAGCAGTAGTGATGAATGCGAGTTCGTATTGGAGCGCAAGCCACCACACCTTCGTACACCCGAACTTGTCAGTCTAAATTCAGAAAGTGATTCTGATGTGGTATTCGTGGATGAATCAAAACCTTTGCGGAAAACCACATTTGCCAGTGTCGACGACGAAGAACAAAAAAGAGAGTTAGAAGATAACAAAACCAGTTCAACCATACAAATAACAACCGGCTTGGGAGAGGCCGACTCGCACACGGCTCGCGATCGTGAGGAGTTATATAATATAGGTGCTAGCACCTCAACGGGCTTGCGATCGTCCGGTGGGGGTAGAGGTATAAAGGAAATCTACGAGCGTTCACGACGTAGCACAGCTTCTCGCCGCAAACGCAACTTGCGCAGCAATCGAGGCAAAGACGAAAACCAACCAAAAACATCTACTACAATGCACAGAGGCAAGAGAATATATGAGAGCAGCTGCACGTCGTCCAATACAGACTCAACATCGACCAGCAGTGATAGTGATGATGAAGATTACAATGTCAAAAGACACCGTACGAAATCGCAACGTAGTACAAGAAACACGAAATCAAAGCGTTCGCGGAGGAAAGGACCACAGCAAACCACCAGCAGTAGCAGCAACAGTGGCGGTCAGAACATCAGCAGCACGAATAGTCGAAAGCGAAAGCTGAGTCCGAGCACAAATAAGGCGCCAAGTGATGACTCCAAACACTTCAAAACGGAAGCCATGAGCTCAGACTCTGAATACTCAAGTGATGACAGCCAAAATTTGATAGAACTGCAGCGTCGCTTGCAAGCGCTCAAAGAACAAGAAAAGCATGGCGGCACCATGGAAAAGATTAATAAAACACTTGCCTACCTAATCGACTGCGAAAAGGGCAACGACTTATTGAACACAAATGGCAATACCAATAATGGTACTGAGCAAATGCCCTCATGTACAGAACAGGTGGGTGAGTTGCAGGAGTTGGACGCTTTGACAAAGCCAGAAAATTTCGATAGCGATACGAATGAAAATAGCGGGCTCAGTCGTCTAGTAGAGGCGGGCGAAGAAAGCGTGGACATCGCTCAAAATGTGTGCATTACATCAACAAATGAGAGCGAAAGAACTGCCGTAAATATCGCAATGGAAGAGGATAACACATTCTCCTCCACGGTGACGCAAACAACGACTGCCACTACCGTTACAACAACTCCGGCTAATAACCGCTCGATTTCGCGCGCCTCGGCCACAACCAACAATACAAATGACAACGATAACGACAATGGCGATGAACATGAGCTCGATAATTGTAATGAGAATGACAATTTCAATAGTTCGGAAACGTCGTCAACGTCTTCATCAACCTCGGATACCTCGGCAACATCACATTCATTGTATTCAGCCTCTAGTGGCGGCGAAGAGGAGGAGGATGAGGAAGTAGATGATGGCAATCGCAACGAAAATGAGACGGATGAGAATCCCCTAGGTCTACACCAACTGCTGGGTACACCAACATGGCTTCCAGATCAGCTAACAAATCCGAGGGCGATTAATGAAGTCGCAGTGTCCCCGGCGCATCGCGAAAGTGGTGATGGCAATGAGAGTTGCGACACCGACGGGCTATCACCACAGCAGGTCGAAGCGGAGGCTGTTTCACTGCCCGGCATTGAAGATGATGTAAGTGGCATATTTTTAAACCAGAACGATACAAGTCTCGTCATGCCCTTCAACTATGACGCCGAGGGAAGTCAAAGCGATGTCGAGTGACAAATGCATGAATTGTAGTATTTAGTAAATTTAGAAACGCTGCAAGAGGAGCAATGAAATAATTCATTCGCAGGAATTTGAATTCATTTTTTTCCACAAGCGCAAGCATTACTTAAAACAAAACAAATAATCTTACCGATTTACAAGAAAATTCCAAAATTGTATGAATTGATGCAACAAAAGGCGATTGTAGATCATAACTTTATAGTTTTAGTGCTATATTCTAGTTTCCAGATTTAAGTACACACCTTCATTTAAGTGACAACACTTTGCAAACCCCTTTGCTTTATGTTTAAGACATTTCTGAACACTATGACTTGTTGGTTTCAAGCGAAACAATTAAAGCTCATCCATCAGCAAGCTTTTATACGGACCAGTGGTGTAAAATTAATAATTATATGTTATTAAAAGTAATAAATATAAATCCTACTTTATTTTTAAGATTATTTCTCAGTAAATACAAAATTTATGTTGTAAATGCTGCAACAACCGTTTTTCAGCTAACTGTAAAAGTTATAGTAGAGGTTATGGAGTAGGGTCCTGAAGCCTTGTTCTTCGTAAAATCGCAATATTATAAAATCATAGTTATGGCAATTACTCCTTCGTTTTAATCTGCGCTTTATAAATCAAACTTTTCATGTGCAAAGCGAACTTGAATGAAGGTCATTCCATTTACTCTCTCTCGCTCTCGCTCAGATATATTCATACATTTTTCTATACAGTAAGTATTAGATGTGAAGTTAAACACAAAACCCCTTAGCCCGTTGATTCTTTATCTCTATGTGCATAGTTATGAGACCATTTTTGAAAAGGCAAACCAAACATTTGTCGCACGTAATCATTTAAGAAACTCTGGAGCCCAAATTTATGGACACACACACACACAAACCACCCTATGAGGAAGGGAAGGGGTCTGTACAAAAATGAAGCACACAAAGCGTTCTACATTCATATGTATGTATATTTAGTTAAGTATGAGACACATAAAACAAGGAGTTCGTTACGAACTCGTGACTCGGAGAACGTTTAATTTAGCATATATCTACATATGTTCCCTTCAGTAAAATAATATATAGATTTTTTATTAAGAGCTGCTTATAAACATACTGTGTACTATTAAAGATTATAACATAATACATATATTACCTAAATACAAAGAAGTATTTCCATAGACAAAACAAAACAAAACAAGTAAACCCAAAAAGTAAGCATGTCATCTGTATATTCGATTCGTATGCGTTAATAAATGTAAGAAAATATCACAAACTATTCGTGTTTTTATTCAAAACCGTTTGGGGAAGTAGCTTTCCTAGAAATTTGGTTTATGTGGGTTTCAACCGCTCCTGTTGTAGTGCTCGGTTGCATTCCAAGCAATCAATTGTTTTGAGGAATTCTTCTGGAATCTTAGGAAATGGAGACCAATACTTGGTAGTATTCTTCAAAATTAATTAGGGAATTCTTATGCCGGCACAATAACAACAAATGCAAATACCTCAATCCTTTCCATAATGGAATTCTCAAAGCTAAAATGGCGTGAACAGAACTTTGAGTTGAGAGTTTGTACATATATTTTTTTTATTATTAAAATGAATGAGACAGACTTTAAATAATAATAGTAATAAATTTCCGCTATTTTGTAAATTTTTAATTTTTTAGACCGTAGGTCATAGTATGAACAATATATTCTAGCTTAATGGAGAAGGTCGGAATCACTGCAGAAGTGGAGGAACTTTTATTTAGCGCCGTCAGAGATCGCATGTAACTCGACAAATATTAAACTTTTTTCTTCAAAAATGTTACTGTGTGTTTTTAAAAAATAAAGCCTTTTTAAACCGCCTCATTCATTTCACCACTGATAACATTACAAATAGCAACCCTCGTATACTTTTACAGTGGGCATAGAGGGTGCGCGAAGGGTGAGTGCGCGATAGGCGAATTTTTCGAAATGCTAATAAAATCACGCTCAAGCGGAGACCTTTCACAAACGCCGCATTACTAGGAAACAAAAAGATAAGCTTGGTTGAGCTCGTGTTGAATGCTGCACATAGGTTGCCATTCACCGCTATTAATATTAAAAATGATACATGTTGGTAAATATAATCAATAAAATATATGTAATATTACCTATTCGTACGACGTATATGTATTTATATAAATACAAATGTACACATGGATGTACGTACGTAAAATGGTGTAGTGCAGAAACCCCAACGGGAATCTGTGCTGAAAGGTCGTGCCGTTTTATTATTATGGGCAACTGCCGGTTATAGCGATCTACCAAATTTTCGATATAACATTTTGGATGTAAAAGTTTGGAGCAAAACAGGATTCGGTCTCGAGGACTGGCTCTTCATCGTCGCTTAGTGTCGTTCTTTCTAACATTTCTTGAGTTCTGACAATGGGAAAAGTTATTTGTATCCATTTAAATGATATATATATTACGGGTATTTATCTTGAACTCAAGACGTCTAGAATTCGAGTCCATGACTATCGTTACTAATTTATTTAGCTCACAGGGCTTTAGCGGTCACCAATTCAAATTTCAAGCCGCATCGGCAATCCTTTGCTTTTATAGCCGCTGTTAAAGTAGGGAAATCAAATTAAGCGTTTGCGTGCCGCATCTCAAAAGCAGTTATATATTCTTATTTTTCTGCTTCTTCTGCATTAATTTTTTGCCTTTCTCTCTATATATGTATACATGAACACTTGTATGTGTGCTTTTCCATGTGTGTGTGCTTATGTGTGTGGGATGTTTGTAGCGTGGGCGCAGCATTTAAATTGTGTTTAAGTGTTGGTGATACAAAATTGGATCATTTCCCCATGAACGAGAAGGATAATTTCATTTATTTGTATCGTAATAATTCACGATTTTCATTCATGGCATCCCAATTATTTAATGAAAATGCGTTTTAAATTTAAATTTTCTTCTTTTGAAGTTAAAAGTTGCTGTCCAGTTCAACCCTTATTTGGCAGAGAACCTCTAGAGATTACGTAATGAATTGATGGGCTTAACTACAGTAAACGTAGAAGATAATTAATCGGCATGAAATATTAATAACGGACAGATCATCTTCGGAAATAGAATGTCAGTAAGTTGTGCGATATTTTACCGTTCTGAAATGTGCAGCACAAATAGAATGAGAACTTCGGCCAAACATCTGCCAAGTATATTCGTATACACAATTATGAGTAGAACTCGGGTATTCGCAAGTACCTAAGACAGGCTCATATAATATATTCTCATTTATTCCACAAATAGTATCAGAAATGGACGAACATAACAGTTAAATTCTCTTTTAGGTATAACGGTTCTATACAAACGGTATATGAAGTCATTGACTGATTGATTTAAATCAGCTGTTTTTTCTGAATAGTACCGCTAGTTTATCATCAATTGTCATTCTGACAGTTTCGCTTATACTGGATTTTAGTTTACAGCAACAAAACATGACCACTTCTAGCAATTTTCAATAATATTTTATATTAAGCACGCAAATAAGGTTATTTTGGAAATAACCGTATCTAAGCAAATGACAATGGACAAGATTATATTAAAATCCATCAACCTTTCGGCGGCATTCCACATATTTATGGAGTAACATTAAGAAACCGTAATGTATAGGAAGAGAAGAGCAAAAACTCATTGTTGTAACTAAACTGTTATACTTGCAAAATATAGGCTTTAGTTCCAAACATTAATTATTCAAATAGCCCGTACTAATGAGTTAGCGCGTTAAGATCATGCTAATGCACTTTTGTAAAAATTATAGAATTATTCCACTGGAACCACTGAGGTACCCGAGATTAAGTTAACTCTTTGGTGCATTAGATTCCTTTTTCGAGCACATTTATTAGTTATGACCGATACTAAGGAATGTATGCACATAGGTACATACTATGTGAAAGAAATAATAAATCTTTCTTTCAATTTACTATTTCGCAGCTGGGCGCAGCTATGGAAGCAGCTACTCGCTAAATGCTGCAAACAATTATTTTTGAGCGAAATTAAAATAATTTTATGCCATTTCCGTGCTTCAACAAATGACGAAATTTATTTGTAGAGCTTACCGTCTACAATGCGTCCAACCCCTACCTTCCTCAAACGGTGCAAAGGGCATGGTGTTGTTTTTGTAGATCCACCAAGAATTTTGCAACTTTAATTCAATGTCAGTGCAATGCTCACGCTGGAAATGGATTAAAACTTTTATTGCCGCATTCAACTGGTTCATCCGGCGTTCGGCTACTGGTCCCCAAGCCGCCCTCCTTAAGTTGCCCGAATTACTATAATTTGTTGCAGTATTTAAGCACAACGCTCAAATGGAAATTGTTTTTGATAGTGGCTGCAGTGACTTGGCTCCACTATGTCTATGGTGTATGTGTGTATTTATGCAGTAGAAACGATTAAGTTTTAGTATGAGCAGCTGGGCGACTTTTATGCACTGTTGTTTTTGAAGTTGTTGTTTCAGCCCCCTCCAAGTTGGGTTGCCATCCGCCCCGAGGACATTGTCTTCGCATTTTCGTCCTCATTGTTGTTGCCGTGATTGCCTTCGGAGCGGAAGAGTGGGGTTCCAATGGGGGGCGATGGTTATGCATTTTCAGTTAGTGTGCACTTTTTCACTTCAACTTTCCGCGTTGTTGAGCAGTTCGCAAGAACTTTGATTGATTTCGTGCGGAAATTTGCGATGGAAGAGTTTAAATGGTTCGAAAGCGTTTTACTTTGATTATGAAAATAGAGAGTTAGTTCAATTATGTTTTATGTACGATTTTTATAATGTTATCTTATAATCAACTTATAACGCTTTAAGGTATCTTCGGCATAAAGTCATCCGTGGGCACGAATATTCTCATATTGACTAAGTTTTATACTATGTACTAATATTGTATATACTTGTACATATACATACATATTTTCATTGCAGTATATCTTACAAATTTCTCATATTCACCACCTCATATTCATCATCTAGCGGCGTTGCTGTACATTTACGATCTGCGCTAATACCGACGTACTAAATCCACTTGGCGATGGAGGTCGTGAATCCTATTATTTAAAATTACCTTCAAGCCACTTTAATATGACACTAACTCCTATACATATATGGTATGAACAAGTATATCAAATTTATTTTTTTTCGAAGCAACAAGGCACAAAAAACCGTAAATATATGAAATGTTGAAAAATGCGCAAAATATATGTTATACAATTAATAATTCGAACATTAGTCGTCCGATCCACACACTTACTCGTATGATTCGGACTAATATAATACATTTGGTTAGCGTCCGTTCACATTTCATAAAACACAGGAACATTTATCACTTAGAGAAAGGCGGGTAGTACGCTGGAGAATTATCAGTGCTTAAAAATAACGACTTGTTCATTTTATATACGTACTAAGATAAACATTCATATTTTATTTAAATGACCTTCGGCGAATCGGAGTGCCAGAGTCGTGCTCAAATGCAGAAGTTGACTTGTGACTGCTGTGCAACAGAGCAAGAAATGCGTTTAGGGTGATTACTGGTAAAATGCTTTGTTTAAACACGAATTTAAGGAGTTGAGTAAATAATTGCTGGTATATACTATATAAGATTACTAATAAACTGGCTATATTTCGCTGGTTTAAAGTTTTCTAACTAATGAATAAGATTTTAATGGAATATTTGTTTTGTAGTGATTCTCCTAATTTGTTACGATTGATACAACTGGCGCCGTTTTATTTTCAGTTTTAACCACTTATTTCGATAGTCAACCCAAAACGGGGACAGACGATATTCGAAACGGCACACTGAATGCAAAAACCGCAGTCAGCAGTGAAACCACTAAATGACTGTTGCCAAATCCGAAAATTGTCACATAAATCGTCTAGTTCCGTTCCTAAAAAACGATTTGCAAAGCTAAGAGAACAAAACGAAGAACTACCTGCCGACGGCGCCCCAACTTATCATTGCTGCAATGACCTATGTACTTTGGGCAATTTTTTTTGTGGCAGCTTAAGCCGCCACTCCATTGCCACAAGCGTTAGCACACATACATTCGTGGTGGATAATAGGTAAACGTGAACTTTCCAGCCCTGTAGGTTTAGATTTGGAGCATTAAATATTATTTATGTGTCAATTTGGCGCCATATTGAGCTTATACGGCTTTGCCTCGGAATGTTGCAATGGTCGGAGGCGAAGTTTAAACTTTGTGACAGTCTGAATTGAAACTCTTATTATTAGGCCTATGTAAGTACATATGTACACAAATACCTGTATACATTTCAATATGAATAAATGATTTTGGCAACTGTGGCTTGGCTTGCTCTTGGCGAAAATTAGCATCAATAAAATTAAAGTCGAATAAACGCCCAAATTGCACATTTAAAGGATAAAATAGTACGGTATGTACATATAGGGTGGTCTATATGATAGTCTTTTACCGTTGAAAATTGTGACAGCACGTCGATTTACAATCGACACCAAAGAATCATCTAGAAATGAGCATTTTCTTAGCGAAAAACGCCATTTAGATCATGCAGAAGTCAAAAGTGGTCCGCAGTCTAGAAACAGCGCCAATCATTCAAGAGATAGTGAGAGAAAGTGAAATCAGCAAATATCTCAAAAATTAAATTAACTAGATACAATAAATTATGAACCAACTGGTGCTCTATAAATAATGGATTCCCATAATTGCTATTGCAAATGAGCGGCAAAGATGGATGTGCTGATGTGCTGAATGTGTGTCTCACCCTGTATCTTTGTATTTTTAGTCAAGCCTCTGCGGCCTACCAGCTGTCTCGAGCGCCATACCTTCTCCGCAAAGTACCACAACAAATGGTAAACATAAATTGCGTTCTGGTGGTAACGACTGTGGCTCATTTGCTAACATTTGTTTGAATTATTGCTGAGCAAACAGGAAAATTGTTGCATTTATTTAATTATAAACATCAGCATTAGTTCGGGTTGCTGCCGCTACAAGCACATAACCGCAGGAAACAAATGTCGAAATAAACAGGAAGTGTTCAGATGTGGTTAAAATGGAAATTTCAGATATGCCTTAATTGTCGTAAATTTATCAAGGTCACTGCTACATATGAGCATGCTCCTATAAAATGCGGCATGATTGTATTTGTTACCTCGATAAAGTCCCCTTAGAGGTTGGTTGCCTTTTAGACTAGCATACGTATATTTGTGGTGGTCATGAAATTTGAAATCCAACAAAGTAGTTTAGAGGTGGCTTAAGCCATTAGGATTCACTAGTTTCATAACTGACGTCGTATTGTTATAGTCTCGATTTAGTTTTGGCTTTGAATGCAGTCATCTGTTAGTTTTTGGTCCGTTAGGTGTTAGTCTTATGCTTGAGCACTTCATTTAGAATCTCCGAAACTATTCTGTCACATGACATTATAACCTGTTTAGCTCTTAATGAAATAACTGTGTACATGTAACAAACAGTCTACATGAATTGTTCATCAAATTTAATCAATAAACATAAGCTTTCCCAGAAAATTAAGGAGCCTAATAAATGTTTAATTTCTTCAGAACTGCATTCACTCACATCGTTCCAAACGCTTACTTATGTGTTGCTTTATTGTGAACTTATATTTACCGTTGACTTTCATTATGTTGTATTAATTCAATACCAAGAAGCGTATGCCTGGACCTGCTGCTCCCAACCGCATTGCCTTTGACCTATTAAAAGAAATTTGTGTTTCA
The DNA here is from genome assembly GCF_042242935.1 of Bactrocera oleae. NCBI lineage: Eukaryota > Metazoa > Arthropoda > Insecta > Diptera > Tephritidae > Bactrocera > Bactrocera oleae. Next base: position 73,149,694 of record NC_091538.1, read on the forward strand.
TGCAATTTAGTATCATGATATTTATTAAACCTTTGTGTCGCAATTTTCCATGTTCTGTCCTTTGACGCATTCTCCGAGAAAGTAAATTACTTTTACTGTTAGCAAATACTAAATGTTTCATACTTAGCGAAACAATATGAAGCGCAGACTAAGTGAAGGCGAAAAAAATTGTGACTCAATAAAGTGAAGAAATTTATACCATTCTAAGTGGCAAGTTTAAGTGAGTGATGGAGTCGTTGCAGTACTTGCGAGCAAAGCGCGCTGTAACGGGAAGTTATTGCTTACTGTAGATAAATTTGAATTTGCAGACGCGATGAGCTGACAATATTACCAATGTAAGTATCTATGGTAAGTGTCTACGAGGGTAAGTATGCGTTGACTGCGAATTATGTGCCTTTGGCTTGATAGTAGCAAATGAACTGGGTACTTCTGGATAATAAATATCTGAACAATAATTAATATATCGACAAATAAATAAAGACATTTTATGTTTTCTCGATCGTGGTCTTTTTTTTTGTCGAGGGGCGTTCACTTTGGAAAATGTTTAAGTTACAAATTTCAATAGAAGTGCGATGTGGTAGACGCCTTTAAGGCGAAACTTAATTATTTTAAACAATAAGTTTTTATGTCAATTGAAATAATAATACCCCTGAATCGTTTGAAAAAATTACGTCAGGTAGGGGTCCCAAAAGATGCTTGAGAGCGTAGGTGAGGATCCCACATTCATAAAATGCCTCATTACTAGTGACGAGACGTGGGTTTATGGATACAACGTAGAAACTGTCGAACAATCTAGTGAATGGTGCTCCAAAAAATAGCCGAAACTCAAAAATCAAAATTTGCAGAAGACCATCTCTACCGAGGCTTACAACAATTGTGTGCAAAATTGGATTAAGCATTGGCATCATTGTACGCACTCTTTTGATGGCGATACTAAAGATTTGTGTTAAAATACGTGGAAATATATTTATTTTCGACAGTCCGGGTAAAATTCCAACAGATGGTTCTGTATTAATAAAATAGAGCTGGAGTACAAAGTGTCAAGTTTTGTGATTTATTTCAATTAAACTTTTCGTTCCAAAATTTTCCCAACTAAGTGGAAATGTTGGTATGTAAATATCTTTCTCGTCAGATGTTTTCTCCATTAACGCACTAATTACTTGGGCTTTACAGCATTAAATGCCGACACCAAAAATAGTTTGCAATCCAGTGATTAATTACTGGCAGACGGGGGTTGAGCGGTTCGACTGACTGGCTGTGAAAAGTGGAGAGTCGGAAAGAACGTCAATCAGAAAAACAAAAACTTAATGACGTAGGTATAACGGTTTTACTGATGAAAGAAGGATTCTATGGCAATTATGTAACAAATGTGTGGTGCTAATTGTCTGGAGCTCTCCTGGGATATCAGGGACTATGCAATGATTGATAATACATGCATGGCATATGTATCAGTAGCATGGGAAAATATGCTAGAAAGCAGAACCGAAAACATCAAAATTCACTGGAGCCGAGAAATAGGCCCTCTCTATTCACATATGTGTGCCTATTCACCTGACAGCAAAAACAAATCGGCAGCTTGTGATGACTTCATTTACGGCGTGAAGTTTCAACGCACATTCACATACACATATGTCCGTATATGTGTGTGTATGTAGAAGTGTGAGTGTGTGGCTATTTGCGAAGTGATATGTTGGTTTCAGGCACTCACCTGGTTGAATTTCTGGTGGAAAGTTAACAAATTGTTTCCGGTTACAGCCACGAAATGCGCTGTAGTAACAGTAGTGGCGACAGCTGTGTAGATGGGTTTGCGCTCTACAGACGTACACAGATCTGCATACTAATATGCCGGTAATTACACACATGGCGCACATACTGTACGAGGGAGTACACATGTGAGTGAGCTAATGCTTCGCAATTATGAACGGATATCCGGTGATGCCAAATTTTCCGTTAGTACAGGTACATAACTGTCTGCGCGTGTAGTTATTTGAAAAGCTTAAGTTGACATTAGGGAATTTAATAGTTTTAGTACTAAGGATTTCATCCAGGGGTCGTAAAAATGTAATGGAACCTGCATGTAGAAATCGCTTAAAATTTAGATAATTTGGAGACACTATCGTTTGTGGGTAAATGCGTAGGGCTGTGTGTTGCAGGCGAAAATGTTAATATCGTATACTTTTTAATGCAATAATATTCGTACTACATCACCAAAACCTACTTTCTCTTTTAATATTTGCTTACTATAGATGTGACCTTGGAATTCCGACTGTGAAAACTTTTCATTTAGCACATTAGGTTTAGGGAGGCAGAAGGGCATAGCAGATAAGTATAGATAGAGCTTATGATAATTAGATAGTTCCTCCACTAAAATCTTCCATAAACATGTAATAAAATTAGACTTAAAACTTCATAAAGCGTGGTAAATTGGTTTATAGTAGGCGAGTAGTCGTCTGTATGTATTTATATGATAAAATTAATGTGTACTATAATCGACCGAAGAACTATTAAATCTGTATACAAGTATGTGGATACATTTGCCTACTCATTTCACGCACACTAAATTTTTTTAATTTTTTTTCATATAAATGTTTTTTAGCTGAATTAATACCACTACATTCATATACCATATTTTTGTATATACAAGTATGATAACTGTTATGTCGATATAACGATGAGTATTCATTCGATGTTAAATTAACGAAACATTTGCAGAAAAATCATACTCTTTAGTAGAGTTGCCGCCTGAATTCATGCTTGGTTTGAGTAATTTTTCAAAGTGATGCTTGAGAGAATAAAATACTACTTATTAAATATTTATTTGTATATATTTTGTTTATTTGTGGACCTGTTGTCAAAAAAATCCATTTTTTTCATATTTTCAAAGTTTAACTATTTAAGAATATGTTTACGAGAGAATTTTTGAAAATTTAAATAATTTTCGGAGACATAGACATTTTACTGACCCGGCCTTCAACCTTGTTCGGCTGGGTCTAAGCGAACAAAAGACTTTACGCGAAACTTTAAATGCGTTTTTCTCAGACCAGACTTTTTCAATACGATACCCACGATTTCTCAAGTTCTACAGAACCGATTTACTTGAAATTTTTAGAAAATCTTCTTTAAAGCCCTTTTTCGAGTATAAACAAGCCTCATCCTTAAAATAAAATGTTTACTATTTTAAAAAAAGTACGACAAAATAATAAAATGGTAAAAAATGTTGTTTTTTTCAAACAGTCGCCATTTTGTCAAAAAAATTTTTTTTTTAGTTATCGCTAGTTTATACAATTGCGACATCATTGATAGATTGATAAACTCTTTTTTATTTTAGATGACTTGGAGGGTTGAAGTCAGCGGTATGCTCATGTGCCAATTTTTTGAGACCCCACACTACATCAGCTGCTAGTTTTTTAAATTTTTAACTTTTGTTTTTTTTAGTTTTTTTTTGTACACTTGTAACATTAATTAATAACTGATAATAAAATCTATAGTAAAAATATTGGTTGCCTCTTTTTTACCACACTTTGAAAACTACATAAAATTCATGACTTTAGACTCGAATACCCCCTTAAGCATCTATAAAATTTTCAGAGATCACATGAATATCGTTCAATAATATTCAAATAACCTTTTCACATTATAACGCGATTTTATTTTTTTCTGCAGATTTTATATCCATCGATTTTTAAGATTAAATAACGAAGAAATCATTATTTGACCACTGTGCTCGTCCTATGTTGTTTATATGTTTTTTTCGATTCAACACCTACATCATCTCGCAGTGTTGAAACATTTAAAAGGAATACATGTGTACACAAACACACATTCATATTTAGACACACATATTTACATGTAGACATATTTATTCATACGAACCTTGGGATGCGGAGGCGTATGAGTAATAAAATATATTGTTTATAGAATCGCTCACTAATATGCTTATTTATACATATATATTTAGCTGTGAAGAAGCTTTGGAGAAAAGTAGCAGACCAATATTAGCAAATTTATGTCATTTAACGGCTTTCATTTCGCAGCTATCAGTAATTACTTCTGATACATATGCATATATCCTACTGGAACTCTTTGTTTTAGGTGATCAATTATTATTTAAATGAGGTGATCTCTGACTTTCTTTTCTGCATGTCCAAGACCCATAATTATATGAGCCTTTATATTTTCGGACAACAAAAGTATTTCTGTAATATGTGGCATTTGGCTCATGACAAATAATAAAGCAAAAGGAGAATCATAATTAATAGATCTACATTCATCTTTCTATATTAGATGTTGTTGGGCCACCAAAAATATACGCCACCATTCCACATGCATATACATATGTGTATAGGTGTATGTATGTGTATACATGAAGATGCCTTGTGAGCTTTATGCGCTACGCTTCCACACACTTGACGCTGTCCAAATTTCCCGAGGCGGTCTCCTCCGTCTGCGATATTTCTTCATTTCTAGTGTACGAGCGGCCGCGTTTGGCTGCGCGACAAAAGTTCGCATTCTGGTGATCGTTTTGAAAGTTCGGACGAAGAAACGGCAAGCAAAGTAAAAAGAAAATTTTAGAATTTTTGTGTTCCCGGGCCCTGAGCGCGCGTGTGCGTTACAACATACGTGGCGGTATTTCTACAAATTTAATTTCATGGCTTTCGACGCTCTTATTAAATGTTTTTTTTTATTAAAGTGAAAGTTTTGTAATCAATTTTCAAATAAAATCATCCAACAGCTCGTACAGAACACCCACGAAGTGCAGTACCCTTCCCTGTCATCGCAGGTATCAAAGGGTCTAACGAATGCGTTGTGACGCCTGTGAGAGTAATCGGTTAAAAACTACTTTAGATGATTCAGCAATCAACGAAAAGTAAGCTATCCCTACTTCTTAATACTAAAATTAAAGGAATATCACTTGCGTTTAATCAAGCGAATCTACAATATATAGAGGAAATTAAGTGATTATGTAAAAGTGCGCAGCTAAAATCTATATTATACGCCCACTGCCGCCTAAAAATAAATAAAAAAGTTAAAATATTTTGAATAAATTATAAATAAAATTTACGCGCTCTATAAAAAAGAAGAATGTTTCTCTGCTCTTATTTATTTTAAATTAACGATTAAATATACAGTTATATACTGTATATAAACGTACATATATACACATAAAGATAATGTGAAAGTGTTAAAAATCATATGAAGTGTTCCTCACTTTTTACCACGCAAATCCTTCAACTTGGAACACGTTCAGTGTGCAAAACGAAATCCGAAATAGTAGCACAGAAAAAAGATAATGAAAATAAAACTACGGTAATTTTAGCACATCGCTTTTGAGTGTATTTTCAGTGCTGTTTCACACATTCTTTATACGTTAGTGCTTTGTGTGGATATTTATAGGTCTTGAAATGACAGCATGAAGCATGAATACGAATTAAAAGCATGTGAGAATTGCGAACGCGGACAAAACAGTGGAACGAAATGTGTACGAATGCCATGGAAGCATTTCACTTTTATATCTCTATTAAACCAACAAATAAACATTAAAATAAAAAATAAGAATAATAAAAATAATTAAAGTATAAATAAAATAAAAATAGCAAAGAAAATGGTGCCAAAAAATAACAGAACAAATTTAGAAAGTGACAATAAGGTTTTCGAGGCCAGCACTTTGTGAAGTTTTTTTATGCTGTATATTACGATAACGCCGACAAATATCTTCGAAGTATCCTTATGAACTATGCGAATAATATTTGTTTTTAATTTTGAACAATTAAGGGTATATTTATTATTATACATACACCAGAAAATTTACCAAATTGATGAGTTAGAATTACATATATATATAACATAATTCCGCTTATGTAATAATTCCGGTCATTTAAAAAAATAATAATAGTTTTTGTAATTTTAAAACATACCAAAATTTTCATACTCAAATTATAGAAAAAAGTGAGCTGAAATTTACACTTCTTTGTCTATTCAACTTATCAACTAAAAAGTGGGCTGCCTTCAGCCACGCGCGCCATTAAGTGTCACCCTGTATGAAAATAAAAAGTTTTGAAATGACAATCGTTCTCTAGCAAGTTACAATATTTTCAGACCATGTACAACATTCGCTTTTGTAGATCACTTTCATGCCTATTCGCCCCATTAAATTTGTGAGAACGTACAAAAGCTGTAAAAATGATTTATCACATTCAGCATGCATTGATCTCATGATTCGCTTCCAAGCCGTAAAATATGTGTATAAAAAATTTTTCATGTTAAATATATTTAATATAATAAAGTATAATATTTGGCTGGCAGATTGTCTAACAGAGCGAGTTCTAAAGCTATCCGAATATAAAATATGAAATAAATATGATCCATAGTCTTCCTTATGATGTATCCAAATTGTCTTAGTTTTATTTTAAGGCGATAGGGAAATTACTCCCCGTAATTTTTCATAAGCTGTTATTTATTTCAATAACAGCAGAAATTTGAAAAAACAACTTACCACATGCGATTTTCAAAATCTGTTCAGCATTTACATTCGCAGTTCGTGAAAAACTAATCATAATTTTATATTTAAAAATTTGTGTTTGAATATTATTTGTGGTAATTTAGAAAACGCTTGCATACATTTAGGCAAAAAAGAAAATACTAAATATGTGTGGAAGAAATTGGAAATGCAAATACGACCATACTGCCAGAATCAAAAAAAGTGTTAATGTGAGAAACGGCTGTGTTTTTTGTATTTTTAATTTTTTCTCAACTCAAAATTGTGAAGTTAACTTTAAGCTACTGTTAAAACTTTCAAAACTCTTAGAATTCCTTTATAATTTGTGATAATTAACCTTTTTAATAATTTTTATGTTTAGTTCCTGGCTGTATAACTGTAATATACGTATTCTATAATTTCATCTGTCGAACAGTCATTATATGGCTGGTTACTGTGTTCAGTTTCTTATGTGATGCCTTACCCCGGCATTTTCACAGTAATTCTTTTTATTTATTTATATCCTCTTTTCACGTTTATACTTTATTGTTTAAAAGTAAATGAAAGAGACAGATACCTAATTTTTAATTTCTTTACCTCATCTCCCTGTCTGTTCTTCATCTCTTTAATAATTCAATTGTATTTATTTTTTATTTTCTTCTCAACCAGCTTTTCACTATTCGTTTTTGTCCGCTCTACTTATACGCATATAGCTGGTGCCAATATTTATGACATCGACTGTGGACTGTGTCTGCGATACGTAAATTTCTAAATTTAGCTTAATTTTTAAATTTTCTTTTTTAAAATAGTATTGCTATAATTATGTATGCGTGTGCGTGCGAGTGTACATGCAAAATATCACTGAAAATTTTCTAGAGAAAGTCGAACAAACGCATTAGATCAAAATATATTGCATGTTTGCAGTATGTATAGATGATTGCACTCGCGTGTGCCACAAGCAAATATAATAAGCGCATGTTTCAAATAAATCAAATTTATTGAATTTATTCTCAAATTGATATTTGAAATATCTTTCTTTGATCAAGTTAAGTCTATTAGTTTTCTATTAAATTCTGCATGCCCTGCAGCTAAAGTAACTACTCGTATACCTGCAGGAAAGCCAAATTGGTTTGAAATATAAAAAAATAAAAATTTATTTGTAATATGTAAATTTTCATATTTTCTCATAAGTGAGATTATAGGAAGGCATTTGTAGCTTGACGATAAAAATTTATTCTAACTAAAATTAAATTAAACTGATTTTAATGAAATGGGAACGCCGTTGAATTTTCTTATTGAGCATGTCTCTAAAATAAATATTTTCTTCATTTAACTAAATACCTGTGCAAAATATGCGTCACACACTGACATGCCTTTTTTGCTGTTGTTGTTTTCCAAATACTATATGGCAAAATGTGAAAATTCGCCTTGGCCTGTGCTTGTAAAATTAATTTGAGAGGAATTACGTTTTTATTAAGTCGCCAATAATGCGCTTGTTTATTGTTGACCCGAAACGCATGACTTTGAAGTTGCTTTGTTGTCATTATAAATACGGCATTAAGAAAATTTTCTATTTGAAAGACATTCGCTGCATATTCTCAATAAAAATTCCTGGGATGTGATAATAACAAGAGAGACAGAAAGAGGGTTTTCCATGTGTCAGCGCATTCTCAACCAAGAGAGTTCATTGCATGCTTACTGTTTGGGAATTTATAAACTCGAAACTGCGGAGAGAGAGAATCATAAATAAGAATATTATAACAAACTTATCCTTCCCAGTACCTTCCTTATCAACACATATAAGCTGGTAGAGACCTCATCGAAACATTAATTAGACTGTGAACTTCAAAAACTTTGGTCCGATTTTCAGTGATGCTGAAAGAGTCGGATAATCTTTTCGCATACATAACAGATATATTATATGTTAATGTTAAATAACGCATTATTGATGCATACTTTGCCCTACTGACTCCATGTGTGCTTAGTTTAAAACAAACTCGTTGGGAAGTGTAGATGCTGTTATCTACTCATGGTATAACGGATGAAATAAATTCCTTAAGCATTCAGTGGGAGATTTTGAAGAATTCATATTAATTGATTTAACCAGGAAGAAACTCTTTTTTTTGTTAATTTACACTTGAGAGTAGCTTAAAATTCGCGATTATTATCACTTATTCCTCAGTCAACTGCCGGATCAACTTCAAGTCTCGGAAAATAATATAGATTTATTTTTAATTCTAAAGTGGATAAACGCTTGAAACAAGTCTCTTGAATAGTATTTACTTCTATTGGTAGCTGTGATGCATTTTGGCCTTAGCCTTTATTGTGACAATTTCTGAAGTCTCCCTTATATTTAACGACATATTTGTAAACCGTTATGCCCATCATTTTTGATAAAAAGGCACTGCATGAAGGAAATTATTATGCCCAAGTGCCACATGTTTGGCTGGTGAATAAACTGATTTTACTATCAATTTGCGCACATGCAATGGCTGTAATTGCATTTCAGAAATAAAAATTTTTATTATGCACACACACCCTTACATATAATACATATGTATATCATATATTTATTAATGCACTGCGTAAAACAAACACATTTTTACATACATACATATTTATATAACGTGTGTGCATTGGGAAGGACAAGTTGACTGAAAAGTGAACAAAAGAAGCAAGGAAGTAATGAGCACTAACACACATACAACCACACTTATAAAGAAATGTAAATTTAAATATAAATATATATATATAAGTAGATATGTATATATATATATATGCGTGTGTGTATTGTGTAAGATTTTCATTCACATTCACAAATTAACTTTCAGTTCGTAATTGCGTAAATGCACACTCATGTGTCAACACCCACACATACATACACTTACGTATCTGTGCAAGCAGTCATAAGCGTATAGATGTCATTTTAATTTAATTATGAGGCATCTTCTCTGAAAATCGCCACCGCAAACTGAGCGCTGTGGATACATTTAACTCACAATTAAACCGTTATATTTATTTTCCGTCTTTTTATGGTACATTTAAATTGACACATATTCAATTATAAGTACATACCGACGCATTTCTTTTTAAGTCCTGTGCGTTTAATTGCAAAAGAGACAAACGAGAATGCATAAAAGGGAATAATTTACTTATATAGTCAAATAATATTCAATTAGCCCATTGAATGTGAATTCCAGCAAAGTTCTGTTTTGTGTATTTACTTGGGCCAATGAGCGGGCGTGAGATTGACAAATTAGACTTCGTCCATTCTATGAAATAGAGTAATAAAAAGAGTCCTAAAACTGATTGAGGGAATGGCTTGAAAGCTGTGCAGAAGCCTTTGTCCACCTTTTAGGCTTTGAGTTCAAAAATCTGTAAAAATACTCACGGATTAGCAACATTTCCTCTTCCAGTCTTCTTTTTATAGTTTACAAGCTTTTACCAAGCCCAGCGCTGGGAGTGCTGCTCCAAGAGCAAATTATCCACTATCTGGTGACTCGTTTAAATGAAGAGCTTGTCGTTTTTTGCGAGTGAGAAACAAAATGAGTTGCAGTTTTCTTCTTCCTTGGTAGAGCAACACAGTCTCTATTGCAGAATGAATCCGCTGAAATAAAGAAAACTATATTTGGAAAGCGTTACAAATGCACGAATTTATATGTACATATGTACTTGTGAATGTATGGTGTGGTATTGACAGCCAATTTGACAAGTTCAAAAATCATATATTTGACAAGTGACATGCGGTCGTTTTTATGATTTACACATACATATACAAACACATGTGTTATACAATTTTAACTCGATTTCCATATTACCATATTGTTAACGGAAGGATGCGCCTTGTGGGCCTTCAAAGTGGGTCAGCTTGTATTTTCACAAGCGTGGCATTTTGTGTTCTTTTTCTCAACAAGTTTTTTCACACCAATGAACTTACGCTTCAGCCGTCTTTCCGATCCGTTTGTGCTTCAACATTTTTTTGGCACAAGGGCGCTGGACCCAATTCATCTACGTCGAGAGTAGCAGCGTAAGAAAAACAAATAAGTAAATTGTATTGAATTGCAGCTGAAGAAGAAGAATTGACAGCTGCTCGCCTGTTAATGCATTGCCTCGTTCTTCTCTTAACAAGAGTATTTTCTTTTAAGTTAATTTTTTTTTTGTTTTTGTACAATAATAATATTTTATAATTTGTGTTTTGGTACGTTTCATGTTGTTGCGGCGAATTGGTGTAGGCGGCGACGTGTACAAAAGCGGACAATGTTATGGCACTGCGTGGGCAAAATTTCGAAAGGTTTTCTTTCCTTTCCCCGCAAAACATGTAATTTTCCAACAATGGGAATGTTTATACACTCAATTAAAAAATATATGAAATGTTGCTCAAATTGAAGATTTAGTTCCATTTTTAATATTTAGGTTTAACTTTGATGAAATTTAATAACTAATATAAAATAATTAATGAAGTAATTTGAACGCAATCATTTATTTTTCTTCAACTTATTTACAGCATAAGGAGTTAACAAAGGAAACAGGGCCCCTTTAAGGGTGCCTCGGATAAACAACTATAGCAAGAGGCTTAAGAAACACATTTATACAAATTTCAGTGCTCAGAAAAGTAACGGTAAGCTCTCATATTTTTCTACGCAAGTACTATATATTATATATTTATAATATCATATACTCGTATGCATTTATATTACCATATATATGTATATAATATGATATCTATTATATCGGTATAGTTAGTTGTAAGTTTGATGTGCAAGACCTTGTAGAAGGAATTGTAGGTTATGTAGTTGTTTTCCTCACATTCTACTTCAAAATCTCGTTTTGCTTGAAACTTTGAGAACTGTCATATGTTCTATCTATCACCTTTGTGTCTGTCCTAGACAAGTAATAATTCAGAGACGATTTTTTTACCGTAAAACTAAATAACTGTACGCACAGAAGGAAGACGGCACTGTACCAACTGACTTTATACGAGTTCCGAAAGAGCTTTTGACTATTTGCTTTTCTGTTTCAAACTGGCAGCAAAAATTCAATTGAGTATTATTTTTCCTCTACACATATCGTCGTTGCGCTTCGCAATTAATTTCCGATATAACGATATTTTAACTCGAATTGTTAACGATGAACTCAACAGAGACATCATCTCAGAGCCGCAAAAAGATGGAAAACCCATTTGACATTTTGCGCGGTCGACGAACCTTGAAGAATATCGCGACGCCCGCATTTTTTCGCAGTGAAAAGATGTCACTGTGTCAAATACTTCTTCATCGCGAGACCGCTTTTGATTGCCTGTACAACTTGGGCATGAAGGGCAAGGTACAATTCATCGCGCATACCGATGGATACTATGTCCCATGTATGAATTATGTGAGCGAAGTGCAACGCTGTAACGAACTGTTACACATTATGAAGGACTTGCAGGCGGAAATCGAAGATTGCAATCTAACCACTGTGTATTACCCGAATGTAGATACCGACGAAGTGCCGAACGAGTCTGATTTGCCACGCATTGAAGCACAAATAGAAGAACTGCGTATCGAACTTGACGATGTGTTGTCGGAAAAGGAAGAGCTGGAGTCACAGCGTCAAATTATGAACGAACGGCTATATGTGCTCGCGCGAGCTGAAGCCTTCTTCACGGGTGCGACCAATCGCGAAGCGGTCATGGCTTGGACCAACAGCATGATAATGAATATACTTCGCGAAGGCACACAAGCACATAGTATAAGTCGAGACAACCAGGCGCATTTGGGCTTCGTTACCGGCACGATACTGATTGACAAATTTCGAGCCTTCGAACTGGTATTATGGCGTATTTGTCATGGAAATTTCTATATAAGGCGCGCCGAAATCCCAGTAGTTGACATGGATCAGAACCTGAAGAAGAATTCAGGACGTAGATATGCTTTTGTAATTCTCTTCATTGGAGAAGTGATGCGTAAGAAGATTTCCAAACTGTGTCAAACTTTTTCAGTGCAATTGCACGATTATCCGGAAACGGCTGAAGCTCGCATTGAGTATCGCAAACGAGTTGCTTTGGAGCTGAGCGATTTAGAGACGATCTTGGATCAGATAAAAGCTCAGCGCCGTCGTATACTGAGCATTGTAACACTGGAACTGTGTATCTGGCGTTCAAAAATTAATAAAATGATTATGATCTACGATGGTATGAACAAAATGACCAATGTCCATCAACTTGATAATCAAAAATATCTGGTGGTAGAGTGTTGGATACCATCGAATAGTGTGACAGCAGTACGAAACACATTGCTGAAAGGTGCTTACCGTTCATCGAAAGGCGCTCAAACATTTCCTCCCATTATAACCGTACAGAAGTTCAAGCCACGTTTGCGTGAACCACCAACATATTTTGAACTGAACAAATTCACGCGTGGCTTTCAAAACCTTGTAGACGCTTACGGCATGGCTTCGTATAAGGAGCTCAATCCAGCTCCGTATACCATTATAACATTTCCTTTTCTGTTTGCTATAATGTTTGGAGATGTGGGTCATGGTATTATAATGACTTCGTTCGCAGCTTGGATGTGTTTATCAGAGAAGAAACAAGAGGATCGGATGAAACATTCGAAGGGCTCTAATGAGGTGTTTGGTTTGATATTCGCTGGACGTTATGTCATACTGCTGATGGGTATATTCTCCATATATGCTGGTTTTATTTATAATGACATATTTTCAAAACCCGCGAATTTGTTCGGTTCGCATTGGCGTGTTAACTATACGAAGAGTACGGTGTTGAGTAATAAATTACTCCAGTTAGATCCGCAGCATGTTGAAAACTATATTGGGACACCATACATATTTGGTGTAGATCCAATATGGGAAGTGGCGGGTCAGTACTCCATTACCACCTTTAATTCGCTGAAAATGAAAGTTGCCATAATATTGGGCGTATTCCACATGATATTCGGCTTGTCTTTGTCAGCGTGGAATAGTATTTACTTTCAAAATAGGGGAGATCTGTATTTGGTATTTTTTCCACAGATCATTTTTTTGGGCTGCTTATTCTTCTATTTGGTCTTGCTGATATTTATCAAGTGGAGTATCTTTGGTGGAAACTTCGATACTCCATACAATAGCGCCTGTGCTCCGTCTATATTGATAATGTTCATCAATATGGTGCTGTTCAAAGATGGTACCAAGGATGTAATTAGTGGTTGCAACTTTGAAATGTATCCAGGGCAAACGATTGTACAGTATCTACTGATTTTTGTGGCGTTTTCTGCAATACCGGTTTTGCTGATTGGTAAACCCGTATATATACATTTTGAACAAAAGAAAATTAAGGCGATACAGGATGCGGAGCACAAGCGCAAGGTCAGTCGGGATACACTGAATAGTGTGCGAAAGACGCTCCAAACTTATAATGTGGAGTATATGAAGACGTCAACGTCGTCACAGGTTTTCGCCGATTTGGAGGAGGAGCAAGTGGATATGACCGAGGTCTGGATACACCAGGGCATACATTGTATTGAGAGCGTATTGGGCGCTGTATCACATACGGCGTCTTATTTGCGTTTGTGGGCGTTATCTTTGGCACACAATCAGTTGTCATCGGTGCTTTGGAAAATGGTGTTGCAAATACCGCTGGCAGGTAATCACGGTCTGGCGGATGGCGTTTTACTGTATTTTATATTTTACATATGGGCGGTCTTGACTATAGCCATTCTTGTCGTCATGGAAGGCTTATCGGCATTTCTACATACGTTGCGTTTACATTGGGTCGAGTTCCAATCGAAATTCTACACAGGCGCTGGTGAGAAGTTTATGCCTTTTTATTTTGAGCCTACCACCAGATATGGTTGACGAGAGTGTTAGATTATACATTCCTTACTGAATTACTAGAAAATTAGTTTAGAAGCTAGACATAATTTGTTAAATTTATTCAAAAACAAAACTAACAATTTCTCTTTTTGAAGATATGAATTAGATGCTTAAAAAATTTCGAGTAATTTAACGAAAAAACATTGTTATTCTTATGTAAAACTATTCATAATGCAATAAATGGGACTCGTCGCCTTGAGATTAATTTCTATAATATTTGTTACATTATCATACCCTGAGCATGGAATATCAAGTTTACCAAGAAGTTTGTACCACTCAGAAGAAAGCGTCGGAGACCCTAAAAAGTAAGTATCTCGAGATGAGTTGTGCCGATTTAGCCATGTTGCGTGTATATACGCCAGTTTTTTAATTATCGATCAGAAATTTTGCATACGTTCTTTTAACCTCAAGAAGCTGCTCATTTGTTGGAACCGCCGTCATCGGACCACTATAGCATATATGTACATGCTGTATAAACTGAATGATAAAAAGCTAGTTCTTATATGAAAACTCTTTTATTTGGCAAGATTATTACATGGATCATTATCTAAAATAACGTTATCCCCGAAGAAATGGTTCAGATCGGTCCAGTATAGCGTATAGCAGCCGTACGAGCTCACCGATCAAATTCAAGTTCTTGTAGGGAAAATTTTTTATTTGTGAAGTGTATTATAGCTTTGGAAGTTCAAGTTTTTTCTTGTTTTTGAATAATGATTTGGAAATCAAAATGGTTTTTAATAAGCTACCTTCGATTCGACACTGCTTGAAGTATATCTATGCTTTGATATATTTCTCAACAATTCTAAATACATTTTATTTAGAAAACCTTACATATTTACGTTTTTTAAAACCGCCGCTGTAATTTTAGATTTCACCGCTGTCAGCTTTCGTAGTTACCACCAATAAAAATATAACCCTTATTAGAATTTAGAGATTAATACGTGCATATTGTATGTATGTATGTATGTACTTATGCAAATTTGTTTGGGTTTATAATTAATTAAATTTTCCACGTGAGTCCATTTGTACGTTGTAGGCGTTGGACCAATTGATAATTGTCACCACTCACTTCAAAACGTTTTCTTTGTTTTGTGCACCAATATGTGGCAAGTGTTCGCAACTAATCCATATTAGGTGAAGTCCAAAGTATGCTGACAAAACATTCTACGAATTTGGTATATTTTTAAGGATAGCCCAGCAAATCTTACTAAGATCTGTGATAATCTGTGTTAATTTCTTTAAAATAAATAATATATTTTGCAAAATATATTTCACAGATGTTCAATATTATTGATCTCAATTCGTAAAGTCACGTACAAGTATAGAGTAAACGAAAATGAACTAAACCAAAAAACAGCGCCGACATAAATGAGGACTAAACCAAAAAAAAAAAATTATGTACTTAAGAGAGGAAAATAATAACATGCTAGTGGATAATAAATCGTTAGTGCGTTACTAAAATACGAGAAGACATTGAAACTTTGAAAAACTGTTCCCATCACATAAGAATAAAAATATATAAATAACATAAGAGAGAAAAATCTGTACATAGTCCAATTTACGTCAGCACTAGCCGCCGATTGCCGGTTTCAGCACTCTCTTTATGTGTTTACATATGTGTAACATGTTGCAAATTTGTACAAAATAAATCTCTCGAAGTTATTGTTCTCAAAAACATAGACCAGAACTTGATAAGTGTTCAATTTGTAAATATTATGCCATAAATTGACTTTATAATTGAATAAAAATAACTTTTAACACTTATAGCGTATTCTTTTCTCATAAAAATGTTGCATTTATTCTGCCCTATGCCCGGGCTGTCAAAGTTGTGTGCCCTTTTCTCAGGATGTTTCCTTCTAACCTGAAAAAAGTGAAACATTTTCTGCCCTCGTCAAAATGTTAGGGTAAGAGTTGTCCAGGTGATGTTTATTTTAGTTAAAAGTTGTTCTACTAATTATAATGAATCGATCAATTTTGTTAAGCTCAATAAAGGATATAGCAAATGTTTTTTAAAATGGAACATTTATGTATTATCGCCATATAATAAGGCAACATTTTTAACGAGAAAAGAAAACGCTTATAAGCATAGCTGTAGTTGCTCTCTGCGGTGAGAGATTCACTCACCAATAAAGCAGGACGAATAAATAAGTTTTTAAACACACGCATACTTAAATAAATACAAGTATATATGTGTACAAGTATATCTAAGATATAACACACATCCGAAGTTTGTGGCTTCATAGAATAGGAAAATAAATGTAAACAAGATTTGAGATTAGTTTATAATCTGAAGTAATTTAGTCCAAACATTAGTCATTTAAGTACCTATACTTACAATGACATGTACTTACGGTGTCAATGAATTTGAAAAAAGCCAACAATTTACAAGTTTTTCAGTGTTCCGAGGAATACAAACATTTATTTACTCAACAAAACGAGACAAACTATTCTTTGTGTTGAAGCAGAAACAATGAGTCTTAACCAAAGCAACCGGAACTACAAATTCAAACTGACATTGAACGTGGAAAGAGGAGATATTTAACAATTTATGAGGAGAAACGCTTTTTTGCGCGTAAAGTTTTTTGGTCGAGAGAAAGAGGACTAGTGATCGAACCATTGGGCGAAGGCAAAAACTTCACCGACGAGAAATGAAAAATTATAAATGTAATTTTATTGAATAATTTTTAATCTTCAAATATGTGGTTATATTAATTTTTAGTTGCTTTTTCATTTAAAAAAAAATTACTCTGTGTTGAAAAATATCTTGAGATTCAGCCCTATGGGTACCAATTCCATAGAATCTGTTCCCATAACATATGACGTTCAGCCTAAGTATGCAAGCGCCATGTAACCCCAATATCATATGGATGGAGAACTACACACAAACAAACTTACACAAGTGTTTCCACGAACTCACTTCGAAGCATATATACAAGCGTGTATATTTAGACCGAATGAGTTTAATGTACGGGCGTGTGTACATAACGGTGTACGCGCAGTTGATGTTTCATTAATTTTCCTTGATTTTTCATTTCCTCAGTTCCCTCTTGTGTTCCTCATTTTGAAAAGATATTTTCGAAGCAACGCATTGCCGAGGCGATACAGAACTGTTTCAAAAATTGCGATCAGTTCGTTTAGTGCTTTAAATTGAAACAGTTCGCGAGCGAGCGGACGTTTGCGAATAAAGTTTTGCTACAAAGATATAATATACAGTATTTTTTGTTAAATCCACAACCATAAAAAATAAATCGCAAATTTTTTTTCTCCTGAGGAATTAATGCATTTACCAAATGCAGAGATAGAAAGTCATAACACAAAAACCGTTCGATTTGAAAATTATTGTGATATAAAAACGAATAAAAGTGAACGAAATTAGTACGAAATAAATATGAAAAGCTATTACCGTTATAGCTGAAAATACTCTCGTTTTATTAATTCTCTTAAGAGTCCGCTAAAACCGCATTCCGATTTTGGTGATTTAGTGTTAGAGGCAAAAGTGCAATACATACATACATACATACATACATATATAAAATTAGCGTTGTCGTAATTTTAGATTTCGGTTGCGTTGGCAGAAATCAGAAAGTATCGCATAGCGCTCGACCAGTGAGCGTGCACAGTGTGCAGCAGATTTTTGATGCGGGCACTAAAACTGGTGAGTTGGTTGCACCGGGCTGCGGCGCCACATGTGTAAATATCCATCTGTGTCTGAATTTGATTTGCTTGGGCCGGCTGTTGCTGCCGGGCTAAAACGGATACACTCGCTTCAATATGTGTGCCAAAATTATTTTTGTAGTTATTAGTGTCAAATTCCTGTTTTTAATACCGTTAGTTGCTGTGCACAGTGCAAAACACAAATTTCGCTGCACTGAATTGTGAAAGTTATGGGAGAGATTTTAAAATCTAATTTGCCATAGCACTGCAAAGAATTTTGTTTTTATTTCATCTTTTGTGGAAGTTTGAAAATATACTTATTGGTACACCGAAGAATTGGACAGAATGACCGCCGTTGTTCGTGGCTATCATATTTTGAGATTTCAAGAATGACCATTCGATTAAAAGATAAAGATTTTTGAGCATTTTTGGTTCAGCTTGGCGACCAGTCAGTTTAATCAGTCGATTACATCGCAGATGACCGTGTATATCAGAAAGTTGTTCCAAATAAAATTTATGAAAATGTGGTATAGCCACTATATTTGTTTATTTCGGAGCCCAAACAACAAAGCAAGGTTGAGTGGAGAGCCAAATCGTTTGTCTGTAGAGCTCCTGAGAGGTGTTTTTCTTATATCTCAAAGAAGTACTCTCAGTACCGAATCTTTATATATCTACATATATGTTGATAAGTCTTGGCAGCGTAGCTTTTTTTCACAGTTACCAATTTTTAAAATAAACATCTGACAGATTTACTTTTGGTTTCGAAATTTTCGTGGTAACCAAAATTAGCAATTAGCACTGTGCTAGATATCCACTTGAACTTCACCGCCTATTTGTAGTTTGCAACCAAAGGTTGTCAATAAAATTCCTATAACCTTTCAGCAACCTCCGAAGCGCTGTCAGATGTTTACAACAGGAATGCTCAATTCATAGCTCAATTGGCACTCAACAACATCAAATCGCTTCGTTTGGCTCCAAACAACATCGCTTACAACAACCCTGATATTATTCAAGAACAATTCCCAAAATGAATACAGCAAGTAAGTTGCGCTAGGTCTGGTTGGCGGTGGTGCACTGAAAACTAACTAATCATTGCTTTGTTTTATTGTAGTTCAGTAAAAATATAGTTTTCAGTCGAAGCTTCGAAGTTAAATTTTTTGGTCATTCCTCGCTTACAAGACGTTTTTTAATATAGAAAATACAAATGACGATTTGAAAACGCGAAAACATATTCTAAAATTGGCCCCTCCTGTGATTTGAACTTATGAACAGCCTAATGCGCTTCCCGCACTCGCTGTTCTTGACGTAAAATAATTTGGAGAACTTAATAAATTGCTTAATTTATGCGGAAATACTATTACTATATAAAATTGGCTTTATTTCGATTTGGCATTGAGCTTACCTACGTATACATCTATAAGACATATATGTACATATACAATATATTTATATTTATATAGGTATATATATTTATATTATATATATATTTCTACAACATTTTGTGATGCAATCGAAGCGCTGGCTTTTGAGAGTTGCACAAAAATTACATTCGCCGAAAAGAAAGCGAAGCAAATTTTGTCCGAAGTAATCCCTCCGCTTTAGTAACTAATACTCATATGAATATAGCAATCTTTACGAAGCACGAAATGCGTGCTACATACGCCTGTTTAAATGTTATTCTCAAAATTTCGGTTGTTCATATTTGTTTTGTTAATTTGCCAACGAAGACGTCAATGCGAAAGCTTCCGGTCACTGCCACATTGCTGTCTGTCATGGTTTAAAAATACGCTCCACACGTTCAGCTATACGTATACGTCCATACATATCTACTCATTCGTATGGACTTATCTGATATATATTTTCTTTTGTCTTCTGCCTCGAGTGGAACGCAGATTTTCCAACCCACAAATGCTGCTTATTTAAAGGGGTACTTGCAAAGGCTTATAGGAAATAATTAACAGCCTCGAACATCAGGAAGAGTCAAGTAGAAATTAAGGTTATATTAAAAGTTGGCGATTTAATTATTTGAAATTTATTGAAAAAATAAATGCGAATACTGAAGAAAAAATAAGAAACAAGGAAACTAAAATAGAAACATTCTATGTATCAGGCATATAACTTGTACAAGTACCTATGTACAGATATACACTTCATGGTTCAGCGCCAACATATCTCTTGCATATACTACACACTTTGTGCCTCACTGAATGCGTGTGAGTATTTGTTAATTGAGATTTAGAAGAACTTGTTGTATCTTAATTGTTTCTATGGCTTCTGATTTCCTTCATTTTCAAGGGCTGCATTGTGCACGAGTATTTCGGTTTTGTATACGAATCGATATGTCGAAATTGCAAAGAGAATAAAAAACAAAAACTTCGAAAAATTTGTATATACGTATATAGCACAGTAAAGCAGGAGGCTTCATATGCTTTGAATGATTCATCTTTTGATTTATTTAGATTTTGTGTAAGACGACCAATCAAGGAAACGATACTGGTCTAACTAACGTGCGTTAGAAAATTATCTTAATAGTCTGAGTTGCTTGAAACCAATTGGTTTATCATAATTCTGATCTAGTATATAATCTGTGTACTATCGAAAAATCTATCTACTTGGCTAAGTATTTATCTTCCGATTGATCGCTGGCAATTTTCAGGATATAAGAATTTAATATTTTTATACTATGGTAAATGGGGTAGTATGAGTAATATGATAACATCTGCACATCTCTACTCGCTCTTTTTGAACTATGGCCACTTGTTAAACAAGTTACAGCAACAAAAAAGTTATTTTGATAAATTCGATATAACATAAAACATCGAGAGCTCAATAAAGTGGTTCTTTGTATTCTTTTTCTATTCTATCGGTTTTTGATTATGCCAGTCTCTTTGTCTTATGACAGTTGTTTGTTCGATTCGCCCTATCTTAAGCTTAGACGAATCGTTGTATGTTTTTTGACATTTAGCTTTTAGAAATTGCAATTGAGCTACCCACTAATTATACTAGTTTTTTTTATTTTTATTCCAGTGAAAAATGGAGCAATTCGAGCAACTTTTGACTTGTTGTGTGTGCCTAGATCGGTATCGTATACCAAAACTGTTGCCATGCCAGCATTCGTTCTGCATGGAACCGTGCATGGAAGGTCTCGTGGACTATGTACGAAGACAGGTGAGTAATGATAATATTTTAAACAATATTATTATATAAACACAGTGTCCCTTTTTTATCTTGTTACACTTTTCTCATATCTGTGTAATTCTAATTCCTGAAGGGACCAGAAAAATTAAATGCACTTAAGTTACCATTATGTCGGATGTATAATGTCCTAATGGCTTTTACAGCTGCATACAATAATAATGGGATTCAAAATTATACTTGACCCCTTTTAACATTAAGGGCCTTAATGTCCAGCAAAACTGGGACTTAGATTTGTTGTCAAAAAATTAACCAATATTGAAAAAAATTTGCAGTAAATTTTTCAAAATATTATAGGTGAAATGTCCCGAGTGCCGTGCAGAACATCGCATACCATACAATGGAGTACAAGCCTTCCCCACAAATGTAACATTGCAGCGTTTTCTGGAGTTACATATCGAGATAACCGGCGAATTGCCAGATCCGACGTCAGGTAATCTTTATTTTATATACGACAAAAGTGTACACACCTTGACATGTTTCATTCATTCGTTCATTGAGAATGCTTTCGACTTATGTTTACGTTCTGAATTTCTGAAAATCATAATTAATATCTGCTTAAAGCTTATCGGATTTTTTTTTTTTATTTCCAATGAACTATTGTACTACAGGGCAAATCATGGAGCGGTGCAGTGTGTGTTCAGAGAAATCGTACCTGTCGTATTGTGCGCATTGTGAGAAGAAGATCTGTGAGGACTGCAAAAGCGCACACATGGATATATTGCGGCGTGAGATAACTCGATTCAATTCACAAGTGAGAAAATAAAAACTTTCACAGCTGAATACCGATTTTGATAAGCATATTTACCTTTCTATCATTTTCACAGATCCGTCGCAGTTTACATCGACTGCAAGACACTCTCGCCATAATTGAGAAAAACTCGGTCAGTTTGCAAACGAATTGCGTTGGAGTAACCGAAGAGATCGATGAGATCTGTAGACGCATCACTAAGGCGATTAAAGATCGTACTGATCAACTGCGAGGCGAAGTCGATCGCTATCTCACAATTGAGATGCGAAATCTGACAACTCTTAGGGAAAATCTTGATCATGAGATTCAGAACATATCAAGCAATTGCGACATTGTTGATAAATACATGAATGAGACGGTCGAATGGGATGATTGTGAATTGATGGACACGAAAGAGATCTTCCTCAAGACGGTTGAGTTCCTGCGTCACTTCGAGTATGAGAACACTGATTATACACGTCGTGTGCGCTTCCTTGTATCAATTGATCCGAACCAATTTGTGCTGAATCTGGCCACGTTCGGTGATTTAAATATTGCACCACATTCACAGCCCAGTGGTTCTGTCAGCAGTTCGCATTTGGCGCCTCCTTCGGGTTTGCAACCCGGTTTGATGCGCTCGAAAAGTGATCATCGACTGGCTACTCAGTTCCGTCAGCAAGAGGAACGCGTCGGTTATAATGACGAACCGGTCTTAGGTGGTCGCAAATTCGGTGAGCGACCAGTACGTGTCAATAACGATCGGTATGGTGACGGCAATAGTCGCTATGGTCGAGCCACCGACTTCGATTACGAGAATGAATACGACAACGATCAGACATCGTCCCGTGCAGGAAAGTCATCACGTTTCCGTTCCCGCTTCGTTCGTTCTCACCAAAACGATGACTCCGATAGTGAACAACAACAAGCGCAACGTCAACAAGAGTTGGAAAAGAAGAAGGATCGAGTACAAAGCGGTGAGGATGTGTCACGTGGACAGCTTAGTGGTATTATACGTTTAAGTGACTGTGCACGTGTTATTCAACGCTTGGCAGATATCGGTAAGGAAAAGAAGGAGAAGAAATCGGATACCGCAGCACAGGCGGCTGTGCAGGCGGCCATTCAAGCACAAAAGGCGTCAATGCAACGTCCAAAACAGGGAGCCCAGAGACAAGTATCCGAAGATGACGAGATAAGTCGCATTAAACGTCAGAACAAAAATGCACCGGGAGGAACCGCGACTCAAGCGACTGCTGCTAACACGGCTGCACAGGCGACAGAGTCTGAGCGCCCAGCTGCTGATCGTGTAGCTGCACTAAAGCGAACTGGCGTTCCGCAAGGAACTAGCGAGGAGAGCGATAGCTCCAATCATGCTTCACCAGTGCGTAGGACACCTCCACCAAGGGCTGAGGTAAGTGTGAATGAGACAAATGAAGAAGAACAACCCAGTGGTAGTAGTAGTAGTAGTGCAGGAAGGTTGCCAAGTGCTGGGGATGTATTCGAACAGCCGGAAGCTAGTGGGGGATCAAAAGCCGAAGAAACTGCAGAATGTGAAGATGAAGAGATAGAAGAAGAGGATACAGAAGAAGAGGAATCCGACAGTGAAGAGGATGTGAAAGAAAATTGTACAGAACAGGGAGACGTTGGTGAGCAAGTGAGGGCTGGGATTGAAAGACTAGCAGATGTAGAAGAAGGTGACGAAGAGCAGGATGATGATGAAGAGGAAGAAGAAATGAGTGAAGAGGAGGAGGAGGAGGAGGAGGAGGAAGAAGAGAGTGAAGAAAAACAAAAAACAGAAACTGTTGAGTCAGAAGTGTTAGATAGAAAGGAACCAGAGACCGAGAGTGATGCTGCCGAATATGAATCTGCTGAAGAGGAAGATGAGGTAGAGGATGAAAAAACCGAGCAAAGTTATGATACTCCTGACACAGAACACAACGCAGACATAGAATTAGACGACAAGACAGACACTGTAACGAATGAGACCATACACGACTCAAAGGAAACGCAAGAACAAAATAATTTAGTTATAAACAGAAGCGAAGAACAAAGCACGAAAGAAGTTATTGAGAAGCATAATGTAGAGAACAAAACAGAAGAAGAAGAGACAGAGACAGAAACCGAAACTGAATCTGACACCGATACAGAAACGGAAACCGAAACGGAGGAGACGGAAGAAGAAGATACTAAAAACAGTAGTTAAGGTTGAAAGTGTGTGAAATTGTGTGTCTTTGAATAGGGATTTCCGTTGAAAGATTGTAGTAGTTCCAAAATATGTCTGAGCTATATTTTTATTCGAGCTCGTATGAATAGAATAGAACTTTGAAAGGGTTGCCATAATAAAACAGACTATTATTACTGTTTCATTATTGGTTGTAGGCTTTTCAATCAAGCTTAATTATCTCACTAAATATGCCACTTGCTACTACCGCGTATGTATGTTTATACTTCCTGCTGTTACGATAACATCGCCCACACCCTCTAAGTAATTTTGCGTGTATAAATAATGTCTCCACTTTTTGTATTATTCAACTCTAATCAATTGCGTTTTGGAAAAGTAATAACTACCTACATCTTAGAAATAAGTCTAAATATACCCGTTTGTCCTCTTCTTTGTATTCGTTCACACTTTCCACACCTAAATTTGGTTATTTATACTTTTTTCAATAATTATTTGCACTAAACTTATTTTGTATGTGTTTTTAATATAACTGTTTATTTCTGCTTGTTGTTATTTAATTATTTAATATTTTGACAAATGTTTTGGAACGGCATGCAAACCAATTATTTTACTTAAACTCGATTAAGTTTTATTTTCAAAAACAATTGCTTTTATAAAAAACCGCTGATTACTTTGTTGAATTTAATTAATGAGAAGGAAACTCATATCGCTCTTGAATTGGTTTGTATGCCTCTAAGCAGTGGACATCAGAAATATATTTCGCTAAATAACTATTAAAATAAAACTGTACATATTAGAATAATGATGAATATTCAGTAAATTTAACATCTCGTACCTTTTCGCAACTGATATATAATATATATCGTATATCTTTGCAAAGCAACTCTATGCAATATTAAGGGTAAAATTATATATATATCAGAAAAATAAATTTTGTGTATATGTATATTCCGTTATACACTGCAAAACATATCAACAATTGACTCTTTTATTTGTATTCGTAGTGAATATGAACAGATGTTTTTGTAAATAACTCAAAACCGATTTCGCCAGCAAATTTGTACATATGTATAAATGTATGTAAAACATGAACCAATTTGTGTCCCTGAATGCAATTGGCAGATGAAAACGATTTGGTAGCGATGTTAATTTACTTATTTGACTTCTTTGAAAAGTGCTTGGGAAAACGTGTTTTCATTGCCTTGCTTACACACTAGTTTCGTCCCTGAAGTGAATGTTAAGTTTCTGATGTCCTTTTTCGAGTTATGTACATATATTTGCTATAAATTTGTAATCATCGCATTGCCAATCATTAAGCTTCTAATAAAAAACCGTCATTATATTTGTAATGTTTTGCTGTTTTGAATCTTTGCTTTTTACCCTTGAAATCGTGAGTTCAACTGTGACCTTGTCTTAATGAATGTCACTCATTCAAACTGCTCTCATACTCATCAACCCATTAAGTGTAACAAACCATTTGTCTGTTTCGAAAGTATGGAATGAAATAAAATAACCTGTCACTATCCCAAATCCGCACATATTAAACTGAATGGCCACTTCATCTCACAAACCCAGATTATGGTCCTCTCTTTGAATGAAAATGATGTTTTTTGTTTGATTTTTGCAAAAACTTATATTTGCCACTTTCATTTCTTTCTCTTTCTCACGTTGCAATCATTTCGATCTACCATATATACATACAAATGTAAATGTGCTTCGTGATCTATGCCGATCGCCATAAAAACTATTTATAACTTGCCTGCTGTTGCTTTTACATTCATCTTGTCCATCAACGCATTCAATCATTGCGAATTCTCATTTTTGCACGTCACGTAACGTCAACAAACTATTTTGCTGCTCACTGTTTAACTGGTGGCAGAAATCACCACCACCGCCGTCATCGCCGCTGATAACGGCTCGGCAAAAGCCCAGCAGCGGCGGTAGTTCTGACGCTGATGAATCTATTATTGATGGCATTCACACAACATCACCTCCACCCACTTCTTCTTCCATTCAACAGTCCAAAGCTCCCGTATCAGCACAAGTAGCGGCCGTCAAGAAGACAACGCGTTCGGGTAGCAGCGATTCGACAGCATCTACGGAGAGTTCTACCAGTTCTGCTGCTGCTGCTGCCGTACCAAGCAGCTCTCGTGCCCACGAAAGTCCGGCACGTTCGCGTGCTACACCAGCCAGCAGTGCGGTCACGGCAAGCAGTAACAGTACGCCAACTACGGAGAAGAAACCGTTCGTAAGCCGCTTCCTGCCACAGCATAGCAGCGCGGCAGCTAGCAATGAGAAAAAGAAGGCGGAAAGTGAATCGAGTAGCGAGGAAGAAACCTCCAGCGAAGAATCAGAAGATGAAGTCGACACGAAATCAAAATCTACTGCTGCCACTAGTTCTAGCTTGGCGGCAAAGAGTCATGTCGGTAGCAGTGCACTGTCTTCGTCAGGTGCAGGTAGCTCAAGTGGTGCTTCTTCATATCGGGAGCGTCTGGAAGCGCGTCGCAACTCACGTGACGATGCGTCTACACGTCCTTCGTCTAGTTATGCAACTCCATCCAGTAGCGGCACAAGCGGCTATGGCTCTTCGTCACGCCAACGAACCGTGCCGGCTTCCCATCATGCTCACGACTCGGACGATCGTTATGGAAGTGGCAGCGCCGCCTCTGGCAGCAGGTATTTTGAAGTTTGCGCTGAGCAATAGTTTACGATTTGTTTGAGAAATTTTCAAGTTTTACTGATTGGCAATAAATACTTTAGTTCTTTTCTTTTCTTTTCCTTGAATTTTGTATATACTTTTCTAACAGGCATGATAACATATTTGCTGATATTACTAAATTATTTGTACAAAACTCAAAGTCGGAAGCTCCTAACATGTGTTTTCGGCAAATCAAAGCCCTGCAAAAGCTTTAATCAAAAGCTTTTAGTCGCACTAACCGCTTCATTGAGATTTTATCTAAAAATAAGCCGTTACCTACTACATACTATCTAATTCCATTAACTTAATTTTATTTATATATATGCTAATATTTGATTTGTTTAAGCTTTTTGTTTTTTTGCTGTAATACTAATATGTCTCTTCGGATATCTAACAAAAAGATAGGCAAATGAAATGTGACGAAAGTTCAGCTCTTCGTAGTCTGTTTCACTCTACATATGTATAGAATGGACATTTGCCGCATATATTTATCATAAATCTTCAATTTCAAGATGTCCGCTTAAAATCGGCAAATTACAGACCCAATAAACTACAATAAATTGAATACCATCCAGCGGGGAAGTTGTAAGAGTAGGATGATCTTATGAGTAAAATTTTATCTCTTTCTAAAGAGAGCCTTGCGGGATATGAAAGCTTTAAGATATATTAAGAATATTAGGTTTTGATACAATTTAATTTCCTCCCATAAAAAATAGTTATATGGTAAACGAGTTGTTTAAGGCTATTGGCTGTTACCAATATTATACAGCAACTGATTTAGTTTTTAACTGTATTTATGCTCTCTTATATATGAGATATTCAAAGTTAATAAATATTTGAAGCAGTAAACAGCCGTTACTTCACTCACAATTCCTTTGTTTAGATATTAATGTCAGAAAACATTTCTCCTCTACAAACTTGTCTCTCATGTCGTCATTTTTAACACTTGAAGTTAGGAAAGAATAACACACTCTGACCCAATTCCTGCACAACCCTTTCCTTAAAAAAATATTAACTCTTGTTTGTTGTCAAAAACACGTAACGAGGAAGATATACCGCGATTCTGACATTATTTTTGGAAATGCAAAATTTTTACGCGGACCATACATAAATATAGAGTTGTATATTTGTATATTGGTTAAGTGTTTGTATTAGATACTTCTCACTTTGATTTAGTCAATTTCTATGTGTTGTATTCTCGTTCTTTTATTTGTTGTAGCCTTGTGCATCTGCGTGATATTGGACTTAACATTTTGGCACTTTTCGTCATAATCCGCGTCATTTTCCGAATAATTCACAAACTATTATTTGCAACCAAGGACGAAACTCTATAAAAATAGTTTACATTTGAAGAAAGAAGTAAAAATAATATAAAAAGTAAACAAAACATTATTAATGATCATTACGACTAAAAATGTGAATATGTTTATCATGTCATTCTCTGAAATTTGTATTTTTGTAAAGCTGCCATTTTGTAAAATAAATGTCACTTGCTTATAAAAGGCTCTATTAATTACTATTAATGGCACATCAATTCAACTCCTTGAGCTTTCATCCGGTTAGTATCATTGAATCGTTGGCATTTTTCCAGCTAAACCGCCTACAATTCGATTCAAGTATCTAATACTTCAGCAAGCCATACATATATACACATAAACATAAAACCAAAGCAAGCGATAATTAATTAAAAACAATAGCAAAAGCCAAAACCAAATCCATAAATATTAAAAATTCTTTCGAAAAGTTTTTAATTCATTATTTTTGTTTTTTTCTCTTTTCCTCGTTCTACACGTCAATGTGTCTTTGTGTGTTTTCTCTTGTGTCTTTGTAGTAGTACGAGTGTGCCCACATTTAGTTTGCAATATATCAGTAGACCCCGGACACGTTATCGAAAGCGGATTGCGGATGCTATACGAGATATCAGTTGAAAATCCAACGCACGCACACACACGCCCTCACACACAAACTCCTTCGAGCTATTTCGAACTTGTTTTCCACTCTTCAATCTAAATCGTTTTTAAAATCACATTCTTACTTAAGCACATAATCCACTGTTAATTTGTTACATGCTAATAATACGAAATTCATATGTTTTTGTAGCTGAAGTATTTTTGTATTAACCTGTGATCACATTTTCTATCTAACCAAGTAATTTCACATGTGATTTCTGTAATTTAAATAACTGTTAAGTGCAAAGAGGCCTTCTGTACAAAGTAATTGATACTTTTGGCGTGCTACTCAGAGATTAGTCAGCTCTTACAGTTATTCGTATTTTGTAGTTTTGTTTTAGTTAAAAAATTTTAATAAATGAAATTAAATATCATCTCACATGAAAGTTGACAAATGTTATATTTTACTTAGCTTTAAACAGTTGTGGGAAATTAAAATTAGGTGAATTGAAAGCCAGATCCTAGAATCACCACCATGGAGGTTTTCCACATCTGTTTTTGCAAAGATTTGTAAAAACTTCAGATGTTGTATATTAGATAAGGGCATATATAATCTACTATGAAAAGGTTGTATAGACCAAAACTTGTTACACAATTACTCTAGGTATTGGGGTTAGCGCTTGTTTATTCTAGCTAATTACGAAAAGTTTTTAAGGGACAGTACCGCTTGCTGGAAATTACTGAACTAAATTTAATAAAATCAGCACCAGAGTAAAATAATAATGTAATAATATTGTAAAATTTCCACCTACTTACACTGTTGACTACCCACTTATATTTGGCATTGTTCCTAAGACATTAACCGCGTTCTATTTTAATTAATTTTGGTGTTTAGTTTGCTCGTCCAATAAACGTAAATGAATTCGTCTCAACAATGTGTTTTGTTGCGCGTTTTCGTAAATCACGAAATACATTTGCTAAGGTTTTGTAACAGATTTGGCGCTCTGCTCTCACGCGCCCATTTGAAATGTGCTTCACTAACACCTTAAGGCCTATTTATGTGATTGTATGGAGGTATTTGTGGTGCACTGAGCTAGTCAGCGCTAGGCCTGGTCACGTTTCAGTGCAAATGTTGTCCGTTTATTTCTTGCACGTTGGTGGTAATTGTCGCGACATTAAATAAATGTCAGCAAAGTCTAAGTAAACCAATTAAAGTGCGAGAAATTGGAGAGGAAAAAATTCAATTTAACTGCGGGTTTATTCAATTAGTTGTTTGTTCTTTTGCGCACATAAGTTGTATTGTTTGGCTAACTTCTCTAAGTAAACTTCTTACATGGCCTTTAGCTTAAGTCGTCACAAAAGGACGGCGAAGAAAAACACTTGGCACACCGAGCACAAACAAAGATTAACATTTTCTCCAACTTTTGACACAAACAAAACGTGCTAAAGTGTGAAATTCCGTTATGGCATACAAAATAGTACCGTTTGTTTGTCGAAGACTTATTTCATACACCTAATTTTAGGCACACAACCACAAGCCATATACATTAACACACACATAAGCGTTTGAATAGTTAGGGATAATGAGATTTTCCTGCTAGCGCTGGCCTAACCTCTGAATCTAATAAGCCAGATTTATTCGGAAAACGTTTTGAATGTTCGTAAACATTCCTAAAAGCGGCGAAATGTTACTACAATATGCAACCCTAAAAATTCTGCATGGTAAAACATAAGTAGACATGCCAAGTTTTATTCAAATGTTATGCCGTGCTTCTTATTTCTATTAACTTATGCTAATCTCATTTACTAACAACGATTACACATTTAATGAAAAATTACTCAAAAATTGTATCGGTACAAACTACTTTTCGGATCTTATTGTATGGTCGATACTATATATAAGTACCACAGTATAAGTATCATTCATAAGGATCTGCAAATATATACTTATAGTAGTTAGACATTTTGATCTCTATTTAGACTAAACTAACTGTTAATGTAAATTAGATTATGAAAGCTACTCTCGTGTGCTTTGTCACTCGCAAATGAGAACCACTTTTCTTCTAATGCTTTAATGAAACAGTTCTACACTTGGATGATGAGGTTTCTCATCTCAACATCTTATCTCTATTAAAAAACAAAAAATTAATTATTAAGATTTCAGAGGTCTTTTGTCTCTTTATCATTTCTCAAATTATGTAAAAAGAAAGCGTACCACGAAAGTAAATTAATAGAGGATACTGACTCATTTGCCAACGAATCATAACCTAACGAAACAATTAACTTTAAACTTTTCGCAAAACTACCGCTTTATGTAACAACAAATACCATTTAATCATTACCATCAGCAATTGTATGCTTTTTGATGAACAAAAATGAAAGCAATGAAATTTTTACAAAAAAATTTGTTCGTATTTTGGAAAAGAATCTGAAAAAAATCGTTCGTTTGTTAAAAATTAAATGAAATTTAAATGCAAAAATGTTCGTGCTGAAACGAATCAATTAAACCGAAATTTTCCAGCTACACAAGCCGCTTTCTAAACAAAAGCAAAAGCAGCGCTATTGTATCACAACCATCGCTCTCCACGCCCACCGCTTCCTTCGATGAGGATGCCAACGGCACTGGTGATGATTCGGACTCACGCTATGGCACCGGACGTTCGCGCTATCTGGCGATGAAAGAGCGACGCAGCCGCTTGGCGCGCAGTCGCTCCTCGCACGCGCTCGGCAACGAAGACGACGATCTGGATGAGCCGGTATCGCCAACAACGGCATCGCCATCTGCTTACTTGGCTTCAAGGTGCGAGAAAAAATAAACATAGATGCAAATAAAGTACATTAAAAAGAAAACATATTCATATAATATATATAAACGTACATTTATATACATTGTATATATCCATTATTATTTGGAAATTCTAAAGAGCTCATATTTCCACAAATCTGCACAATGAACTTGACTGAGGCTTTATAGTTCGAATTAAACAATTATAAATGAAAAAGTACATTCAAGTGCATTTGTAAATATTTAATATGAGGTGCTCAGTGCTTTCTTTAGTGTATTTGTTGCGCGTACGCTGACTCTTTCTCTTAATTATTAATTTTATTTGTTTCTCATCCACTGTACTGTTACATACATACGTATTGCTCATACTTTTTAGTTCAGTGCTCATCGCTCACTACTTCCCTTTCTATCATATGTTTTTGTTTTTTGTTGTTTTCGTTGAAAAATCAAACTAAAGCAAGAAAACTAGCTGTTTTGTTAATTCGACACTAATTAAAATTTAATGTGTTCTTTCTTTAACATTGTGCTGCAATTGGATTTAGAGCACAGTATTCTTCTCGTTTATTTTAGTTAAGTTTGTCAATACAATGAACGAGTTAGGAGATCAAGCTTATGTTTCCGCCAAATAAAAAACCGAAAATCATTTAAATTTTTAATTTTCCATCGAAGCGGAGGATTAGTAAACTTTTTGGTAGAATGGAAAGCACTTGTTACCACAAAAGATTAGCACTGAATTGAATAGGTTTCAGAAAATATAACTGTTACAAATTGTATGAAATATTTTATCGAAATGTGAAATCACTGCTTGTTGCTTTAATAAATAACTGCGCGTCCCAGAAGCAAGAATTGACCAATAAGCCAAAAACCTGTCATAAAATTGATTGCTCTTCTTGCTAGAGCTGAGGTGGTTTAAGAATCCAGAGTTAGTTTTGCTCAGAAATAAAAATATATAAAGAAAGCTCAGCTTATCCTCATTAGGCCATCACACATTCACGATGTACATGACATCCAATCCAATTGATCCGTAAACTAAGCGCACAGTTAGCTTTTAAAGGACATTGTGGCTTCACCACAATTCAGTGAATTCTATTCACACCTTTTTTAATTTTCTTATATATCGGATAATTTATATATTTGAAATTAGTAAAGCAACAATACACATTTCCTTTGGCAAAAATCTCTACCGATCATGCAATTTGAAAGAAAATAAACTGTAAATAATATAAAATATCAACGATCGACTGGTCGGAAGACAAGCAATGAATTCGGTTATTTCTATAAGCTGCCACTATATTTTTTATGCAATAAAATAAAATCGAAAAGATGACAGTTTCATTAGTAAAACTCAAATCCAATTGCCTTTTCTTTGATTTTCTAATGTACATAACTTCTCTATTTGGCATAAATTCACTCTTTGTTCTTTTTCTACACCACAGGTACTCGGGATATGGCGGAACTGATTTGGCACGCAGCCGATCCTCGCACGCGTTGAAATCGCGCGATAACTCACCAATCACCGATCGTAGCACCGCGTCGGGGCGCAGCGCTATCGTAACTGCCGCCGGCTCTAGCACGTCCGCCGCAGCGGACAGCAAAGACGGCGAGGCGTTGAGCTCCTGGGCGCGCTACTTAAAGAACAAGTATGGCAATAAGAGCGCTAAGGACACACCGTCTAGTAGCAGTAGTGGCGCCTCAGCAGCGCCATCGTCTTCGCATAGCCATGGCGCTGGCGTTGGCGGCAGCAACAGCAGCAGCGGTAGTAGTGCCAGCCGTAGTCACGCCAGCGACGTGTCGCGTCGTTTAAGTTTGGGGCTGCCGTTGCGGCAGGCCAACGAGCTGGGCTCATCTGATGATGACGGGTCAAAAAACGGGCTAGGCTCCCCTACCTCCCCTACGGTAGCAGCAGCAGCAGCCGGTATAACCGGAGTAGCAGGTACTTCCCTTAGGGATTTGTACTTGCGTAAACGGCAGCAGCTGTTCCAATTGGGGGGACGGGGGAGCGAGCCCGGATCCTTTACATGGCCGCGCGGCGTAGCAGTTGGCCCAGACAATAGTTTTGTCGTCGCCGACTCGTCTAACCATCGCATACAAGTGTTCGACTCGAACGGTATTTTCGTGAAATCATTCGGAGATTTCGGTTGCCGCGAAGGAGAGTTCGATTGCTTGGCCGGTGTGGCGATCAATCGCATTGGACAATACATAATAGCAGACAGGTGAGTTTAACCGGAGTGAAAAGTGGACTAAGTGTGCCACAAAAGCGATTCAACCTGCGTATGTATAAAACAATGTCAAACAAACTTTTTAATTAACTGAGACAATTGGCAAATGGTGTACGTGGTTACAACTTTACACAACTGCACTCACACGCATACACCCACTTATGTAATGGTACCTTGTGGCCCATATGCGCTTGTTGCTGTGTGTGCATGTGTCTTTTCGCAGTCAAATTTTAAGCGGATAATGGATGCATTAATAAAGTAAAAACCAATGGATGTTGTGGGGGATCAGTTGACGGCCGGATGGCTAGCAGGAGCTGCAAACATCCCGTCTTTTGCCTTTTGATCCGGCATAATAATGACAAAATTAATTTCGATTCAACAAACGCTTACGCCGGAAATGAGGAAAACTTTCTACTTCAGTTTGGACAATTTATTTGCTTTCCTTGTGGAGGAGCAATCAGTTCATAGCTATTGTTTTTCGCACAATGAAATGTCAGTCTCGCTGCTAATGTACTCAATGACAAGAGGCGCGTAATTGAATCTGTTACTTGACCCTCCAGTCGGCGGAAATCAAGCCGATTAAAAGTGACTGAATCAGAATTATGTATGGGTATTCAAGTTATAACAAAGGGGCACAGTAAGACTAAAATATCGAATTCCGGTTGAAACTGAATGAAAAAATACAGAAGCTAACAGGTTAAGTGACTTTCGGTTTATCTTACGAACATAATTAAAGACTCGAGTACAAAAAATTATATTAGGAATTTTTCAAACCTATTTTACAAAAATGGTTTCCAATCCTCCTGGTGCTTTCGTAACCAAGAGGAAAGAAAGCTTCAGGGTGATTAGCTCTTTTTGGGTCACAACAACGTGGGTACATCAAGCGAAGCAGTGCTGGTAGACATCTGCCTTGTAAAAAGTGACCTTTCGTCTTAAGGCATGTAAAGATGATACCATGATTTCTCTCATGATATCCCTCATTTGGAATGATGTTCAAATCGATGGATTAGTATTTAGAATGGCGATGAAAGAGTTTTATTAGCGGCTATGCTGACTGGAAAGATAAGCGTTGCAAAAATCAAGCGCTAAAGTAGTCGGATTCATTTGGGCTTCGTATACATAGCCATTTTAGAATAATATTCTGTTAGAAAAGCGGACCGCTTGCTTTATATATGTATATGTATCCCATTTCGCAGCTTAAGTCAATATTTGCTTGAATTTATTAAGAAACTATTTGAAAATTTCTATTATTTCAAATTTCGTATTTGCAGATATAACCACCGCATACAAGTACTCGACCCGCAAGGACGCTTCTTGCGGGCCTTTGGCTCACAGGGCATCACCGATGGCAAATTCAATTATCCTTGGGGCATAGCCACCGATTCGTTGGGCTTTATTTATGTGTGCGACAAAGAGAACCACCGTGTGCAAGTGAGTAAATAGAAATATGTTTGGTGAACCCAATTAAATTAAATTACAGTTAAAGCGCACCAAAGCATTTATTTAAATGCGATTCTTACTGCATTCCAAAGCATGTAATATATATTGTAGTTATTTTATTTTATTTTAGTCAAATGCAAACCAACGAAACATGCAAAGAAATATACACATTTTTGAAATGAAATTAATTTATATAGATTTGAGCCTAACAGTTACCTTGTCAAGTTTTCCAGCAACAACTGCATAGTGAATTTGTAAATATTTGCCATTAATCACCACGACTGTCTTTTTGTTGCACAGCCCTGCTGTCTGTGTCATATGCGGCCGCTTGCTCGTCAGGTCGGTTTTGTCGGTCAGTCCTAAACTTGTTAATCCATTTTATGCCGTTTCGAATGCTGCCAATCAATTCTTTCACTGCGCAATCGAAGAGAGTTGAATAAAGCATATGCAAGCACTGTCTGCTACTGTGGGAACAGTTGCTGATACAATAACACAAGTGATATAATAATGTATGGTGTTTGCATTTTCTATTTCATAAAAAAATCGACATACATACACGAAGTACCTAAATATGTGTGTGGACATTCTGAGTATTTACAAACCAATTTGTACTTTGATTCACTGTATTGCACTGGTGTGCCAGGGCGTATACGCAATAATCATATTATTATATATCACTTGCTTCATGATTCTTCTTATTTTTGCAGGTATTTCAATCGGATGGCACCTTTGTTGGCAAATTCGGCCAACTAGGTCCTCTGGAAGGAGAACTTGAACACCCACATTATATTGCGGTTTCAAATACGAATCGAGTTATTGTATCCGATTCCAATAACCACCGAATTCAGGTAAATTAAATCTTGCTTTATATGTACCATCAATAGCAATAATTTTTGCATAATTTTTATTTTTTTTAAATTTTTTTGCTTACTCTTTCAGATCTTTGATGTCAACGGAAAAGTCTTGAAGACAATCGGTTCTGAGGGCTCCGATGACGGGCAGCTGAAATTCCCACGGTGAGCACAGTTTCTTCTATTCTATTTTACGAAAATAACTGTAAATATTTTTAATACTGAAATTCGTTTACAACATCTTTTTGCAGAGGCATCGCTGTGGACGATCAGGGTTATATTGTAATCGCCGATGCAGGCAATAATCGCATACAAATTTACAGCCCCGACGGCACTTTCTTGAAGGCTTTCGGCTCCTGGGGTTCTGGTCGTTCGGAATTCAAAGGACTCGAGGGCGTTGGCATTATGTCGAATGGAAACATTTTGGTATGCGATCGCGAGAACCACCGCGTACAAGTCTTTTAAACCGCGACCAGCAATAATCACTTGAAAAAATTATAAAAATCAAAAATCACAATATGTGTTTGTAAACGAGAATGGAAGCAATTGGCAGTACTTCTAAGAACGGAACGATAACCGCAGCATATTTACATACACCGCATATATATACATATATAAATATTAATGTTTTATTTTAGTATGGATTTGTTTTCGTTACTCTTTTGTAAGTGCCTGAGTTAAAATTTTCGCAACAGAATAAAGTAGTTTTTGCTTTATAAAAGTAAATTTTGCTAAAAGCTAACAACCGCAAACAACCCATATATACCTATATATTAACGATTTGGCTTAGCAGTTTGTAGTTTCTAGAAAATTGTAATAAATTTGGGAATTTGTTTTGATTATGGCAAATAAAGGTGTTTTATTTTAGTTTCTACTGGTATGCTTTTCGAGATTTTAGGCAAACAATGAGGGAAGAACATTCTTAAAAAGTATTGTCTTAAGAGAGTTCGCTTGATCAGTTTACGTGTTTCAAATGTCGTTGTTGGTAATTTGACCATTGATAGCAAAATTTGGTGCAATTTTTGGGGGTTCAGATAGAAGAAATTTGTCTTAACGTGCAAAGGAGATCACTTTCATTCATTTCCGTTACTAAAGTACTCTATATGTAGTTAGCATTGATAAGAACTAAGAGTGTAGATCCTCACTTGGTATATACTTTAAAAATAGTCGAACAGAAAAAAAGATGAAAATAATTTACCCCTTGCAGATTACCCCTGCTTTCAAACCAGACATAAAAACAATTCAAGAAA
This sequence comes from Bactrocera oleae, assembly GCF_042242935.1. Classification (NCBI taxonomy): domain Eukaryota; kingdom Metazoa; phylum Arthropoda; class Insecta; order Diptera; family Tephritidae; genus Bactrocera; species Bactrocera oleae. The sequence goes on from NC_091538.1 coordinate 73,186,907, forward strand.
GGAATTCAGGCCAGTTGAATGCCATAAAATAAGACACGCCGACGCCGATGTGAAAGCACTTAATACATATATATTCCAGGTCGCTAATTTAGGAATCCATGTTGTTTTTGGATTAATTATAGCGAGTAATTGTTGCAACGAAATACCAAATTACAAGCGCAACACACAATACTTCAGACAATCAAAATGGAAGTACACATTCCGAGAGTTAGTTGAATAATAGTCATTATTAAAGTGAATGCGGCACGTATACATGGCGAATTACTGAAACATAAAAGCAGATTTTTGCTTCCAAGCTTTGCGCTGGAGAAAGTTGTTGAAATAAATGCGCATTTCCACATTTTCGCCGCATTTAACACACGGATTTATGTAAATATTTCGTTTCAATTACTTCATTTTCGCAGCACGACGAGCTGTTCGGCGCTACCCTTTATTTGTGCGAGCTTTGTGATGGTGGTGTAAACGGGTAGGAGGGAGGGTGTCAGATTCCAAGTGTGTATGTAGATGTGTGTGGAAATTTAACTAAACACCGTTTTGAGTTCCTTTCGGTTGCCATTTTCACGAGCAGCTTCAAGCTAAAAGTGATGGCGTTTGTCTTATGCCTTTGTGGCGGTTTTGCGGTGCCATGCACATTCACGTGGCCTGTCGCAGCGGCCGCCAATGTGGTTAGATTGCGCAATTCATGATGATGTACTCGCACGCTACCTTTTACACCTAAAAGTATGCAATGAACATTTTTTTACTCAGCGAGGGAGGACAATAGGAAATAACGCAGTTTGAAAAAGCAAATAAAGTTCTGTGTATATTAGAAAGAATACCGTTTTATTATAGTACAAGTGTGAGTGAGTAAATATTATGAGATCGTGAAGGACTGATAAGCGTAATGTAACCGAAGTTTACCTTTGCTCTTTCAAGACGAGGTTCATGATAAGCACATAACATAATTTAATTGTAGGTCTTTGACTTTTGTGAAACAGGGTTGCATCTTTAAAGGTGCAAAGGTAATTCAAAGCGAGAACACCGAAATTAGTTGTGTGGTAAGTATTATGCTTGCATAAAGTCTTTAATTTTCGACACTACAACACACATTGAGATCGAGATTTTAGTCCAAGGTCCCCTTCTCATCGGAGTATTTCACTTAGTAAGTTGAGCTTGACTCCTGGTAAAACCTAAAGTCACATACTCTTGCGATTAGTAAGAATTAAAGGCGTGTGAAATAAATGCAGAATTAAGCGATTCTTAATAACATACCATGAAAGAAGGCGTGGTCGTGGTTAATTGAAAAAGTTTTCATGCGAGTGTTTTAGAAATAATTATGCTTGTATAGTTAGAGATCGCCGTATACCCGGCTCCCTTAGATTAGTGTAATAATATTGACCAGTGAACATGGAATAATTTAATATTTTCTGCTTAAAAACTTCATGGGTGGTGCCGGACTAATACACCACTGTATGCCAAATAGGTTTCACCAAAAGGCACACATACACCAACGTTTAATTTCAATTTATTTTAAGGCCCATAAAGCTTGACCAGTACTTACACAATTTACCCTCCCAAAGCAAGCGTCAAGGAGTGGAATTGAAAATCGTTTTGCAATAAAATATTATTTATTGTTGCCAATAACGTTTGTTCATTTAATGCTCACATAAGATACCGTTATATGTGCCTCTCTCTACACACTTTGGTACGGAACTTTTTGTTGCTTAGATTAGCTTGTTGTTACTTACTGGTTTCAGAGGAATTCAGTGATGTGCATACATACATATAAACATACAGACTATTTGATTGCTCACCTTTGATTGTTTGAAGTTGATATGAGTTTCAGCTGGAGTTCAATAGCCGCTTTCGTAAGATTTTCACTGCTCTTGATCGGAGTATTCAACAATAGCGAGGTCAGGTGTAATAAAATGGACGAAAATATGGCCAATTATGCTTCTCGTCTATATGGGTGTAGTAAGTACTGACTGTGGCAAGTGGAGTGCGATTGCTTCAGAAGTAAACCTCAATTAAATTTTAGTTGCCTTAAGCGCGTCTGCCAAAGAGGGGCAAACTAAAAATGAAAAAAGTAAGCAGGGGCTAAGTTCAGGTGTAACCGAAGATTTCATAGTCTTGCAACTTACCAGGAACAAACCTGGAGAAATACCCAGTCTTGGTCTGATTTCGTAGTAGATTCCGAGATACGAGTTTTCACCAAAATATGGGCGGTGTCACGTCCATCGTCCAAATTTGACACAGTTTTGTTAAATATAGCTTTATTGGTTTGGAAGATATAAAAATTATACTTATTACTGGCGAGGCAACGACCCCTTTTTAAAGATTTACAACCCACAGCTGCGCCTCTTAAATATGGTTCGTTGTACTTAATACTTTTCGACTTACGCATTATACGTTTTCGATTAATAGCATTTTGTGGGCGTGGCAGTGGTCCGATTAATTTTAGTTGAAACAAACAACCGTTAGGTGAACAAAGCTATTACACTCTGTAACAACATGTTGCAAGAGTATAAAAAGGTAGAGTTCAATATTACATTTTTACAAAAATGTCAGCATAAAGCAATTGAGCAGCCATTTCGATCTTTTTGTAGACAATCAGACAGTTTTGGGTCCATTTGAGCTTTGGTAAAAATTGAAATATTGGCGGAATGAAATATTCTAAAATGTTTAAAAAAGATGTACAGCTTAGACCATTAGTTATTTTGTAAACTAACGCTTGAGTGCACTCACATGCCACTTCAGGCTTCGCTCTACAGGCGAATGTAATACGTCATGCACTCGGTAACTGTGAAAAATGACCAAAACAGAAATAACAGCTCAAACTGCCATAAAAATGCTTTCCGAATTGGAGTTGTACTATTTACCGTTGCTCTACTACGATAAAAAACTATATGAATGGGCGGGAGGGGAGCGTTGCACAAACAAAATAAACATATATACATAGTCTACAGCAGCATAAAATGTTGTATTTGTTTTGTATAAAATAGAAATTTCCAAGAAATATTTTTCGACAGAAAGTTTATTTCGACAAAACAAATTCAATAGCTAAATTTTACGACTCTAACGCCCACATACACACACAGTACCGTTGGCCGCCGGTTCAGGTACAGGAACAGCATTAACTTAGTATTTTATTTAAAATACACACACATGCACAGTTTCACTTGGTTGGTTCTATCTCCCCTTAGCGTTTAAATTCTCCCTTCTTTCAGCAAGTGCAGAAATATTTTTGGGATTCTTGTCATTTACAAAGTTCGCTTGGTGAATATTGGTGCTTTGCAGGTGTACTGGTGTTGTGGAGGTGCCCCGTGTTCATCGCCATAGTAGCTCGTAATAACATCTGTACCTCATAAAAATTTTGCCTCACGAGTATATTTATTTATGTAGTTGACATTTTAGTGAATAAAAAACGAAAGAACCAACAAAAGTTATGCGATTAAAAATGATTTTTGTCGAATTACATTTCCCCCTCAGATGTAGTCACACCCTACAAAGTGTATGTTGTGCGCTGTGGTTATAAAAAACACCCTGATTTAATTGCTTGAGAAACGAAATACAAAAAAAAGTTGGGTGGATCTTTATTAAACATCCACATTATATTCCACTAAACACAACCCTATGTAGTATCCCAAATTTGAGGAAATTATGACCAATAAACCATCTCATTAAATTTGACTGGACTAAAAAAAAACTAACATTTTAATGTACTTTACACTTAATACAAATCTTTATTATCACCTTCGCAGTAGCCAACATCATCTCGGCTGGGATGAACTTCAATGCCTACAGCGAATTTGGGTATTTTCGGTATCGGCTCATTTTTGAATCGGCATTCGCTAGATTGTTGGACAGTTTTGACGTCATATTCATAAACCCACGTCTCGTCACCAGTACGTTGTTAAGCATCTTTTTTAGTCGCGATTTCGTCGTAAACAACTGCTAACCACACACTAATTTATGTACATATTTGCGGGCGCAGTACAAATGAACCATTCTTGACAGAATTTGATCAGATGGTGTTTCAACAATTGGTTATAGAAAATGTGATGATGGACATCACTATTATATTATTATATCTCAGCTCCTCATTCGGTCAGATTATGATCTAGGTCCGAGAATCTAGAGGACTTAAAATTTTAATAAAGCTGTTCTCAAAATAAAATCGCGACCAGACACGATTCAATTATAGATGAGAGTAATAATAAAGCCACGAGCTCGTCGCGGAGTTTTATTGCAGAACCTGCTGCGATTTAAATGGCGCCAATTAGTGATACCAAAACGAAAATTGCCAAGCAAGGATATTAAGAGAAAATATCTGAAATGGCTCGCTTGCCTGAAAAGTGTTTGTTTATTTGTGCGTATTACTATTTGTTCGGGTTTATGTTGCGACCATTGTTAATGATTCATTTGCGCTTAGCGCGCTCACCTATTTATTCATTTAACGCTTGGATGGCGCCGAGGCGACGGATGTGGAGCCAGCCAGGTGATGACGCGTTGATGTGGCCAATTCGTTGCACCTTTATACGCTGATGGTGCTGCTGCTCGACCCGGGTCAATTGTTTGCGTCATTCCAGCCAAATGATTCATCCGTGAAAACTCATTTAATGTCTTTCACTGTCCTTCAAGCAATTATTCGCAATGAAAACAAAACGCAAACAAAGAAACGGAGCTGAATACAAGACAATACCAAAAACAACAATGAGTAAATGTGTTAAGTTTAAAGCTACGAAAAATTCCAACAATGAGGAAAGGAAAAAATTCAATGAAGCTGAAAGAAAGGATACGGAATGACCATTCAAATTGCCACTGATGAGCCGCTGCCGGCGCTCGCCACATCCAGTCGTTGGTAGAGGATTCGTCAGGAACGCACAACAGCCAGGGCGACCGAATGGCGAAAGTGTTGAGCGTGTTGTTGCGTTGAAGGCGGTCAAGTAGGATATTGTAATGCAGTGACCTTTTTTTCCATCATTTTAAATTTTCTGAATGCTGTTGAATGAGCTTGTGGTGTGTGGGTACGGTGGAAATAACAGCTGTCGCAGCGCTGACGAAGGCAACGATATTCTCATAATACTGACAACAATAAGAAAGTATGAAAAGGTGTGCCACTCATGCACCTGGCACATTTGCGGGTAAATGCGAAAAATATTTAATGGGCCAACTTGGCACTCAATGCGACCGCACAAATTGAGCTGAATGGCTGAATGGCTGAGTTGCCAAGTTGTTGGGCTGCCATTTGCGGCGGAAGTGACTAAAAGCACAGAAAAAATATTGGACGTCAGAAAAGGTAATCGCGGTCGAAGCAACGTCCGACGAGGGAAGAGTTTTAGGCCAAATAATTCAAAATTTTCAAAAGCTTTTTAAGAGTCAAATTCTAAAATTTATAGAGTTTAAAATTCCACAGATTATGATTTATATGAAGCAGAATATATTAGATAAGAGCAGTTGGGACCAATTATATGTGTGGAAACTCGATGATCTTTTGAATTCGGCGGTTAGCTAGACTATCTAGAATTTGCCTCTTAGGGCATCGAAAATATCACCATTCGAATTAACTAGAATAACTTGAGTTCTTTTATCACGGTTTTCGACGTGACTTCCAAGTTCAACTGTTGGAAGAAGTGCATTCTTTACGTAACTTTCTTCTATATTCCAAATGCTTCGCAATCGATAAGAACCAAAAAATTAAAAGGAAGTAATAAATAAATCTCTCAAATAAATTTCGTGGTACGCTCTCCCTTTCTACAGTACACACATACTTACATAGATATATGTGTATGTACACCATTGGCAAATGCCAATAATAAGTACATAATAAAATAAAATTTAAAAGCACATCACTTAAACAGATTTGCCACCAGCCCTCAGCCAACCGCCCCCTGTTAACTAAAACGTGGTTTTTAGGGGGTTTCGGGGTAAATATGAAGCGCCAGCGTCTGCACCTTTTCGCAGTTGTGTATCTTATTTTATGCGTATTTTATTTCGATTCACAATAATGCCATAAATTATGCTAAAAGCACGCAGCCGAGGTGGTTGCAGACGCCTGTAGAATAAATAGGCGTTCCCGGCTGCAAGGAGGGCTGCAAGGAAGATTGACTAACACCAGGAAGACAAGAACACATTTGTATTATGGGTGTGGGTTTGGAAGGGTTATTGGCAGTCTAGAGAGCTGGATCAAATTGCATACCTTTTGCATTCCATTGAGACGATATTGCTCTGATTTTTATTAAGTGTCGATGCCAGTTTGACTAACTGCGTGCCAGAGAAATGCTAAGCAGCTGGCAAAAAACTTAAAATAAATATACTACTTTTTTGCTGACATGGGGCGAAAAGTGAAAAAAAGCTGCAAATAAAATGCGAAAAGGTGAAGTGCATAAACAATTGTGCTTGTATAGAATTTCAGTTACAGTGAAACACTTTGTAACACACTTATAATCTAAATGCTACATACCGTTATGCTGAACAGTTGGCGAATGTTCATTCTCCAGCTCACTAGCACACACCACGCATACACATTTGCAAGCATCGAATCAGCACAAACTCTGCATTTGGATTGCGGAGCGCTGGGCAAACTTCCACTCGCTGTTTAACGCTGCCACACATGCTCCTGCCGCAGCTGGCGTAGAAATATGAGCGTGCCTTGACCCCGTTCAGCCGGCATGCATAAATCAAATTCGACAGCACATCCTTGGTACTAGTTGCAATGCAAAACACACGCGCACACATCCATGCTCAAATACATACAAACACACGCAGTCCATGGCAAGCTTGCCTTATTCGGGGGTTCGCTATCCCGCTATCCCGCTGGCCGCATTCGTTTAGCAAAGTGCTTTTGTCTTTTCCACATTGACAAAGGTTATCGAACTGTTTGTTGAATTGTTTTCTAGGGTTAGTGGCCGATATTTATAACCCAAAATGTTGCCACATTCATGACCCAGATGACCGTCTAATGGCTCAGTCCCGGGCCCGGTGTAAATTTTCTTAACCTAACACAACCATTGCGAGAACACATATCCGTAGATGTGTGTGGTACGGTTTTTTATTTACAGTTTGTTAGTTATGTTGCGTTGCTTTTTGCTTTCTCTTACTGCGATTGAGTCGAGCATTCATTGGGACTTTAGTGAGCTTTAAAAATAATTTTTTTGAATGAAACACCGCACCAGGAAGACACCGAAATATAATATGTGTGGAAAATTATAAAGAAGTATTGCTAATTAGACTATTTTTTATTATTTTCCATAGATGTGACAATTTTCTTATTTTTATAATCGCTTTTTAATTGAAAAGTTATAGTTTTATGTACCACATATTTCAGCCAGCAAGCATTAAATGCAAATAAAGTTGTCAAAGAAAACATAATGTTGAATTTTACTACTGGGAAGAAACATTTGATTTCCCATACATATTATATACTTCATGTATGGTTTGCATGTGTGTGTGTGCTTTGTATGTGTGCATTTACATATTTTCCTGCGGCCAGTTGATTTACGATTTTCCACATGTTGCATGTCAGCGCAGCGCAGCGTCGCGAAGAGAGAGTGGCAGTCGTGGCAGGAATGCATTTCGCCCTGAAAAGGATATGTGAAAAGCGACTGCGAAGTCGGCGCTGGATATGGTGGATGCACAAGCAACTCGCAACGCGATTTTGGGTTTCACGAGCAGTTACTGTAATTTACAGGAATAATATAAACTAGAATATGCACACGAACGCACAAACATGCACATATACAAAGAAATGTGAGTGAATATATGCAATTATTCGTTTGAATTCTCCTCTAAAGTAAATAAATTCATAAATTCTACATTGCGCTGGGTTTATGTATATATATAATATCTAGTTGTTTCTGTAACCGATTAAAATTTCAGCAACACTTTTTTGCTGCACATAGTTTTGTCTCTATCTCTTGCTAAATAATTGATTACAACGAAAATATGGAAACGTTTTTATTGCGAAACTAACTTAGTATCTACTTGGCTTAAAAAAACCAACAGCTTCAGGATTTAATAAATGGGCTCTGAATATGGTGCATGTGGTAATGACTTGCGATCGTTCCTTAAAACCGCCTACCAGCAGTTACTAGAGTTGCTAGATGAAGACTTTTGCTTTGGTTTATATCTTCTGATTTTATTTCTCCAGATCCTCCGCATATGTTGTAAATCAATTACCAAAACCGCTTATCCCTCTGCTTATTCATGCGCCAACAACCGTGTCTGTTCCTAAGTTGTCGACAGGAATAAATTAAGAACTTCGAAACTGCCCGTGATAAATCATAAAACAACATTTTGAACCGGAAAAGCCAAAAAGACATGAACAGGATTACACAACGGGAGTATTATTTCGCCATTTTAACAATAAACAAGAATCCTCATATTTATGACCAGAAATGTTACTGTATTTTTAAAGAAAATCCTATAAGAAGTGAAAAAACTTAGTTTTTGTAGAATGAGGAGTAGACTACACAATTCAATCGTCTATATAGCGGAGAATTACCTTCTAATTTTATTTCGACCTAAAGCGAAAGGCTCGTAGTTTCGCAACATTTAGGCAAAAGAAATAACCGTGGGCCATTCGTGTCATATAAAAATGGCCTACCGTGAGGGGATAGTTCTTCTAATACCTTTCTTTAGAAGTGAAGTTTACGTGCTATTTTCGGAAATCTTGCTCTTCTGAAGAACTTGAAGTGAAGTTGGTAGTGGTTGTTTTCATAAGCGCAAAATATTTTTAGTTCTTATCACAAGCGGTTTTTGTACCTCGTTTAAAGTCGCTAATTTTATAAGCAACTTTTTGAAGTCGGTAAAATAGACGAGCTTGTGTTGTTGCTTTGCAGGTATTTTATTATTCAAAGTTAAGAATCTGTTTCTCGAAGTTCTTTCGAATAAAACTAAAAATGAATGAATAAATTTAAATCGCGTGTCGGCACAATATCGCCCCGTACTTAGTATATTTGGCATGCTGCTAGTCATTATTGGGCGACTTGCCCGGTGTGAAGTTGCCAGCTATACACGTCGCCAGCTACCCGAATGTACTCGCATGAACCTTTTGGTTTTGCAAAGTTCGGCTTGGCATGACTTAGCTGACTCGGCCGGTAGGCAGGAGCAACATGAATGGCCTGTCACGCAAGATGGATGCCTTGTTAAATGCCACTATAAAGCGAAACATGCCATTTAAGTGAGCCGACTGCTACCACGATTAAAAAGCGAATTAACTGCATGGCTGGCTGGTCGGTTGGTGGCGAGCGGCTCGTAAATCGGGGGCGGTGTGACCTATTGAAGCATCAACATGTTTTTTGCTTACAGCAGTACTAGTTGCTTTTAATACGATAAATGGTGTGAAAGGGGCGTACGTAGGGCTATTAATAAGGGATTTAGAGCAACATGTGTCGACTTAAACATTTATAATTGGCGTGTGTTTGGACTCACGAAAATTTGCAATTGGCTTGTATATTAAAATGGCTTGTCTTAGTACAATGGTGCTATAAATAAGGCCGTTGCAATGATTGCTTTTCTCACACTTTGGCGATATAACTTAATTATTGGGTTGATTACAAGGCAAAATGTGTGGCATTAGAACTTGGAGTAAATTTTACAAATTTATATATTTGGCATAACAGAAAAGTAATAGACCTAAGGTCAGCCTAAATAGGCTTAGTAGTACACCTTTCATATATCAAATTTTCTAAATTGGTGGTGGAACCAGGCGCATGCAAGGTGGCACTATTTTGTGAAAGTGAGTGAAAGCGGGAACTAACCACATCCACCATATAAAAGTCATATTCTAAATTACTAAAATATCGTTATATAAGAATTATGGGGCAAACTTATTGAAAGGTCAGTTAAATTGTGTTCAATCGGCGGGGCAGCGAGCAATTTTGGCTGAGATCTCAAAACTCACAGTTTACTTGACTGCTTATATTGGCTACGAATTGCAATTATTTTGGTCTTGTAATAATCTGCTTGCAGCCGATAGTCATCGCCAAGACGAACTGACATTTGGCAGGTCAGACATTTACTTCGATCCATCCATTCATTTCAGTCAAACAAAGGTCTTCCGTTCGCCATTGCCGTGTCTTTGAGCTTCCTTTTTGAATTGCGACTACCGTATAGCGACGGCTTGCGTCTAATCCTTTTCAACATTTTGCCGCTAATAATTGGCAGGCGTAATATAATGGGCTCAGTGGGCGGTCGCTCGACTGACCAGCTAACGACTCGAATGATATCAAAGCATGGCTTGTTCGCTTGTTACAGCGATTATTGTGCCATGCCAACAGTTGGTGGGTGGGTGCTTTGGTTGTTTAGCTGGTTAGTGGCCTGAGTTCAACATTAGTTGCCTCAAGTAGATAATCAAACACGCGTCTCTAAGCTGACATTTCCATTTCAAATATTTGACGTTTACATAGAAATTGAAACCGGGAGGGCAAGATATGGGTGGGCTGGTAATATATTATATATTTATGGAGTATACCATTAACCTCACATACATATATTTTAACATTAAGCCAATATACATATGTAACAAAGCATAGTATGGTATAACATAGCACGGTATAGTATGGTTGCCGTTATATTATATGTTTCATATGTAAACATTTGCATGTTCTGGAAGCCAAGCATTCAAGCCCTAGCTGTTAATTTGCAGTGATAACACAGATGTCTCGCATTAGTGTTAGCCGAGAATAGAGGTACTTAACTTGACTAGCCGGTAAGCCCCATTGGAGCAGTCGCTATGTTCTTGCCATTGGTGACCATTGTATTTGCATTCGCTCTGAATGTGGTCTACCTACAGATATCACATGTCATATATATTTACTCGTACATGTTTATCGCAGGCACGCTTGAAATTGCCAGTAGACTCTTACGGACCTACAACCGCATTTGTGTGTGTGTACGAGTGAATATAGCAGAGTATGTGCTTGTATTTAATATGTAAACAGATGCATATGACAACAACACAAACTGTATGCAAGTGAGCATACAGTGGTGGGGAAGTTAGCAAGTACGGATTTCGAGACAAATTATCTTTTGTTTATGTCATAGATGAACCATAAAGGATGCGGTGTGTCGTATTAAAAGGAGACTGTCTACTTAAAAAGATTTTTATAATTCGAACAAGATATTACTACAGATGATTATAGAATATACCCAAGAACTCAAAAGCAAACACTTTTCCATAGACGATGAAAAGACTTTTGCTATATTTCCGTTCGTAGAGTTTAAGACTAGATTATGAATTAAATTTCAAGATGTTGAATACCATCAGAGTTGATTTTTATTTGCCGTCTATTCTGATTTTATGGCCAGTTACCCATTTGGTCAAGTTCAAACACAGGTCCATGGCGAATATGCATAAGGAATAATACGAGTACGTAATTAATGTGGATATTCATCAGTGTCTGCTGACCGCATGGATAATGCGCACATTTGCATGCGCATAAATATATTTAATTACAAACACTTACGTATTTCCATATGTGCTGATATAAATGCATTCGAACGCGCATATGAATATATCAGGCGCCTCCTGCGAACTTACGGTTTTAAGCTTTCACTTTTTCGCATATTCGCTTTAATCGCATTCTGTCGCAGCCTCTTTCAGCTGCTTTTAAAAGATGCACTTAAGAGGCCATGCAGGGCATGCTTTAAGTAGGTGGTAACGGCAGGCGGGTAATTAGTAGCTGATGAGGCTGATTCGCTTATCTCTTTTCGCTCCATTGGGAGACTGAAATTAAGTAAATTAAAAATAAGTGGAGAGAGTCTTGTAGGTATAAGATTCTAGAGTGAATAGTTGTGATAAAGTTTCATTAAATTCGGTATTACTTCTCAAAATTTTCTTGCCAAATACCACGAGTGTTGAAATTATCTTCACTAAGGACATTTACGAGAGACCTAACAGTTTGCTTAGATTTCAGTGGAATACTCTTGCCTCATTCTTTGTGGATCCGCTTAATTGGGACTTGGAAATTGGAACAAACAGGCTTTACATGCATATTTATTTCTTGTGTCTTATGCTGCTAATACAACAGAAGGGTAGTATACTCTCTATAATATATCAGGAGAGGATTCAAAGTTTCAAAAATTTAGTTATAAAATTGGACTGAGATTTTAAAAAATTATATGTTTAAAATTTAGAAAACAGTTTCTTGGTAAGGCGTTAGGTCCGGGAAGGTATGCTTCATATGCGCGGGTCAAATTTGATATATAATATTTCATATATATGAAGATAAAGAAACACGAAAGATAGTAGACTGCTGGAAATTGATGTAGTCGAGTGTAATAAGTACGGAAATTGTCTAATCTAATAAAAAAAATCTAATTTGAAATCCTATAACCGCAACTCGCGTTATTTATATCAATTAAGAAGAGGCATAGTAAGAGGCTAATAATCCTTTTGTATTTTTGGATCTGAAGATATCAAAAGAAGCTGTAAGAGCAATCCAAACGAAATACATAAATGGCATTTGTTACATAAATTATTTTTTTTACCGCTTAAAAGAGTGGACACCATTGAAACTTTGAAGATACTTGTACATACCGACTAAACTTGGAATTAAGTATTTTCGGGATAGTCAATATCTGTTTTAACTGTTTTCGGAATTCTCTCATCTTATTTGTTATGCATGATTTCTTCATCATTGTGATGGTCTCAATGGTAGTGCAATTGGGCAATTTCGATAACTCGTATTCGAAGATTGTTTTCATTTGTTCAGCCCCAACAAGTAAAACAGTTAATAAATTGCCTAATCTACCATCCGTCTCACTGAATGCTACATTGTTATACTTTATGCCTCTCTTTGCATGCTCTCTATGTCTCCACTCAACAACAAACTCTCCACTGCAAGCGGCGTCCGTTTTTATTTCTTTGGTAAACAAATAAAACTTCGAAATCATATCCAGTCTGGTCAAAATAATATATGTGTGGAAGAAAAGAGAATGGAAAACGTTGGAAACCGAAAGTGTACGATGAAACATAACCGATGATAACAGCTGCTGTCGATGACGCTGCAACGGTATTTATGTCAAAATACTCGTAGATGGAAATGTCAAAGTTGATAAAAGCAATATGCGTTTAGACAGCGCGTTATTATTATATGTTATTGTTGGAATTACACTGTACCTGCTCATTTCGTAGTTAGTGACGTTTTGTTTGAACACACGCTTTTTCTTTTTCAGGTGCATATGAATGCTTCTTTTTTTTTAACCTAGCAAGTAGAGTGGAAATAATCATGCTCTTTTGGTAATATTTCTAAGTTTTTAATCAGCTTAGTTTAACCAATTTAGTTCCCATCGTGACATCTTAATGGAAACTTTACCATTTAAGGTACATAAACATAGGGAAAGAATAAAAATGACTAATACCGATAAAAATAGCATTCAGTTTCAGGTATATTTTCTATGCCTAAGTGAGGTATATTAACAAAACTTAATTCCTTTAAAGCAAGTTAATGTACAAAACCGTGCTTTTAACTGCGTTTATTCTATTTTTATGTATGAATCGAGGGTCAAATCTTCTTTGGTGATCGCCAAAAGCCATGAGCTCCTCTCTAGTAGATTGCCAACGACTAAATTTTGCCGATAAAGCCTGGTAACACATGTTCCGTAGAACCCTAGCTATTATCAAATATTTACATCTTTGACTAAAGAGTAAAAAATGCTAATTATAATCGAGCTTCATGAACTTACGGATTAATATAGAAACAATACTTAAGGAGAACATCTTAAGTAAAAATGGGTGTTTTTACGGTAACGACCTGTAAGAATTAGGCAGACCTCCGTTTACATGCCATCGTATATTAAAAGGTGGAGAAATTGATGGCAAGAGATATCTTACTGGTATTTACATATATTCACATAAAACAGCCATCAAGCAAGCAACTTCATGTGACAACCCTGCCTTTAAGAGCAATTACTGCAGCACCCAGTTACAACCTCATTCATATATACCAGAGCAAAGTTTTTTACAATTTTTTTGTACTCCGTTGTGATTGGAAACTTCTATGGATCGATGATTTTCATTATTTTTCAATTAAACTCGCTACACAATCACTCTAATTGCTGTGAAGCGAGAAATTACTAATAAACAACAACAGCAAAAAAGAGGGAAAAATCATAAAATGAGGGACTGCAAGAAACTTGTGACCACGTACCACCGGGTGACCACAGCAAAGTCATTTCACACCTGAGTAGTTTTATTTTCTAAACTGCTCTGCAGGGCCGCCGCACGGAACGAGCGGGAGAATAACGCAGGTAAAATACCAACTTTGCGAAGACGAGGCAATGCAGTGGCGACACACACAAGCATCGATCCAAACCAGCCGAACCGCAACCGCAACACGTCTATAACTGAACGATACAAGCAAATATTGTTGGGCTGGTCAACTTACTGCCATGAGCCTTCGAATAGGTGCAGGGAAATGCAGGATCTGGGTCTGCCAATCTTCGCGAACACTCAGCTGAATTACGATTACAAACACAAACACACATTCTGTTACGCTAATGAGCTCGCCTGTTTCACACATAAAATGCGCCGTTATTGACCGCTACCCCCAGTCCATGCGTCACGTCTTGCCGTTTGGCACAGCGCAGTTAGCAATACTGCATGCACGCGTGTTGTCACTTCACGCACTTTGTTATTGTTGTATGCTTGTTTAAGTCGTCAATTATGGTCGCCATTGTGCACTGCAGCAACTTTGCATAAATTACACACAAACACGCCGCACACATGTGGCCAAATTGTGTTGGTCCCAGTTCATACAAGGACTCTTTTGTCGCCCAATCCGGTTGTTTGTGGGCGAGGGGACGACGATGAAAGACGAAGGGAGCGTGCCGCTCGAGCTCAGGCGCACGCGTTGTGTTCTTGTTTGTACCAGTTCGCTGCTACGCATTTCAGCATTCCTTTTAAATTTAAAATTCTTTTCATGGTTGCAATAGCGTTCGGTTTCAAATGATTATACAATATTATATACGATTCGGTCAGAAAATCGAATTTTGTTATTTTTTTTGTATGTAATATGGAAATACGCATAGAATAATATAAATATTTTGGAAAATGGTAAATAAGATTAAAAATAAGAAACTCAAAAATATTTAATAACATTTAGCATTATTAAACGTATTTAAATAATATATATAAATGAGTTTTAATAAAATTGGAGTTACTTACTTTTATTTTTTTATATTTACTTACTTGTAAATATATTAAGAAGTGTTTATATATATTTCTTGTAAACGCAAGGGATTGAATTCGAATATCATTTTTTTTTAAAACAAGAAATATATTTAATTCATAAACATTCATGAATTAAATATATTTCTGTAATGAATTGAAAATATATGGATTACAAAAAAAACGAGTATATACTTCCCAATAGTTTCGCAAATTCCCGTCATAAATTTGGCTTTGAAAATATTTATAGCTGGTATTTTAAATATTGCTCTATCACATTCATAGCAATTTCTTGTAACCAAAATTTGAGACCACCATCCCAGCATTCAAATGAAATATGCAATACACTCTAAGTGTTGCGTAGCAGAACCGGAACACTTGCGAACATTTTGTGAAAAAGACAGAAAAACTCGACTCGGGTTGCTTTCCTCTTTTTGCTCGTGTGAACACACAGAGCGACACCAAAAGAGAATCT
The DNA here is from genome assembly GCF_042242935.1 of Bactrocera oleae. NCBI lineage: Eukaryota > Metazoa > Arthropoda > Insecta > Diptera > Tephritidae > Bactrocera > Bactrocera oleae. Next base: position 73,202,533 of record NC_091538.1, read on the forward strand.
GCTAATAATAAGCGGCAAAAGAATCCCCATGTGAACGCCATCTTGCTTGGAAGGCAACGAAGCGTTTGCGGTCTGCGCTAAAACAGCCAGAAAGTGAAAGCGAAAGCAAAAGTGAATGTATAGGTGGTGGTGGAAGGGACACCAGAAGAGTGAGTACCGTTACATTAGGGCTTAGGCAGAAAATGAGTGGAAAAAGATGCGTGTGAGCGGCAGCACGTGCCTTACCTTGAGACACTTTTTCATTACGCACCGTTTTCTTTTGTTCAAAATTCGGGCCTGAAAAAGTGGTTACGTGATGGACGAAAAATAGGCAATATGTTTAGCAAACGTTAGAATATTTATACTTGCGTAAAAATGCACATGGGAAATGGCGTGCATGTTTCAATCCACTCGAGGAGGAATGTTCGGCCCTTACTTTGTGGCATTCGCCATGATGAAGTAATTGAAGCAGCTTGCTCTAATTTCGGTGCATTGAACGTCGAGGTACCTGACCTATAAAGCATGTGTATGTGCATGCAATCAGCAAGTAATTTACTCGAATTATTGCCACACTCACTTACAGCAATTTGGGCAATGAAGAGGTGGTTTAAAAAGCAAATACGCATGTTTTCATTGATTTCTCGAATTTAGCTTTTCATTTAATTAATCTCATTTAATTACTTAAATTTTGTGCGATATCCTTGAAATCCATCATTATTCCAGCTCTTTATAACTTGTTTTGGGTTCGAGTTTTTGTAAAGGCTTTTGCTTAGTTTTATGAAAAGGTATATAAGATATAATGTATCTGCATATCATACGCCGATGTAGAAATTCTTGCGTTTTATTAACGGCGTTATGTCTACACGATCTTATAATCAGTCAGATCGCATACAAATTTTAAATATTCAGTTAAAGGCTTCAGATAGCGTGCATTTTCAATAAATAAATAATATTTTAAATAAATAAACCAATCTTCTATAAGATTCTCTCTCCAACTAAGTACGACTTAATGACGCAGTAACGTGCACAATGGCAACATCCCAATACATTAACAATCGAGAAGAAGAAGCAGCAGATCCCATCAATGCGAATTGCACTTTAATAATTGAACTTCCAGTGATAAAAGGTGTCTATCTACAGCCACTGACTTACTCAACTAAATTGAATGTGAGATCCTTAAAGCTAATCCTTATTAAGACCGTAGAAAGTTTATGCATTAACCTAATCTTTATAGTTGTACCGTGACTTATTACGTTATCTTATTATTTACACTAATTTTGCTTTTCGATTTATTTAATAATAGAGTAATTTTGAAAGCTACTTAAAAAACTTCGATAACTCATCCGTAAAACTCAACTGTACTTTGATAAGTTTCAACCGTCAATTTGCCGAGTATATTGTTGGCTATCAAATTTCAGGCAATCATCTGAAAAAGTTTTTCATTGTGAAAACAAAACCAAAACAACAAAAAACAAGAAAAAAACGTTAACTTCGGTTACACCGAAGCTCTAATACCCTTCACAAATACAAAAGATTCCTTATAAGAACTTTGATCGGTCAGTTTGTATGGCAGCTATGGTATATGCTATAGTGACTTGATCTGAACAATTTTTTCGGAGATCGCACCGTTGTGTTGGACAATGCCAAATTTCTTGAAGATATCTCTTCAATGAGCAGCTTCTTGATGAGAAAAGGATGGGTGCAAAATTTCAGATCGATATCTAGAAAACTGAGGGACTAGTTCGTATATATACAGACAGACAGACGGACGGACGAACGGACATTGCTAAATCGACTCAGCTTGTCATTATGGTCAATTGCTATACATACATACATACATATATTTTATACTTGTAGCGTTACCGACGTTTCCTGCATGCTGATACAAACTACGTGGCAAACTTAATCTCCCCCATTCTGGGTATAAAAACATATGAACTTCACTTTTAGTTTTGGTATAGAAAATGCTTTGATGTTATGACATGTTTACTGTTTGTGCGATTGCAGAGTGTTTTCGAAACCCGATTTTAGTGCAATTCAGATAATTATTCTCTTTTAAGTGTTTCCATTGTCGAAAGTAGCAATTAAGCAGTCAGAGAATAAAAAATGTAATATTGTCGTTGGAGAATCAAGGATATGAAGATATAAACTTTTTAAAAGCACAATCTTGCAACTTCACGAAATTTATAAACTCTGCTGTGCGGAAAATAATCGATGTTGTGTGGAAGCAGTATTCAGTGCCGTTGCATGCAGCAAGAGTTCACGTGCACACATTACCGTTATTTGTTTAGATTTACGAGCTTCTATTGCTACGTATGTTCCGTATGAAGTTGTTGTGAATATCTTAATGGATAATATTTTGCAAGTGTACACGCCTCGATGTGTTCAGGGAATTTTTTAAGTGTCGAGAGTGAAAACTGACGTTTCAAGGTCATATATTACACAAGCCCGCTTGGCTGTTATAAATATTCTATGTATATGTTTGTTTATGGTGAAGGTATAAATAAGCTGTATGTTTTTACAAAAACTTAAGCAAATCTGCAAGTAAATGTGTGTAGGTATATTTTAACGGTACATACGTATGGCTTATGTGCTTTGTACATATTTGTGCAAGTGCATGTAAAATAACACATCTTCAACGAAAGTTCACATTTTGTTGCAACCGCGATGGTGTGCAAGAAGAAACAATATTAGCTAGTTTCAACAGAATATAATTGTGTAGGTCGTAGGTGAGAGACGGGAGTATACTTGCAGTGTTTTGATATAGCAGAGAGAACTTTTTAATTGGCGTCGGTTGTCATGCGAAACAGCTGGAGGGGTTGCTCAACACGGCCGGAGTCCTAGAGGTGATTTGACTTTGGGCGTCTAGTTCCAGACATATGCATGGGTCATATGTAAATTATGTCAGCGAATTTTTCGGTTCAACTCTATTGAGCTCTTAGGTAGCACACATTTACCTATGACACTCATATTTCATTTGAAATGACTACACTGGACTTATAAGCTTTTTAACGAATATAAACTTAAACTTTACAACAAAATATATGTGCATTCGAATAAACTCAATAATATCTTTCATGATTCATATTTTTACTAGAGCAAACTATTTTCATGGCTTTAATTAAGTTGTCTTTAATCAACTTGCGCTTTGAGAAACTTCTGAAATAATTACGAGTGTTATGTATAAGTGTACATATGTACACTTGCGAGTACGCTCATTGGTCACATACATTGTACGACACCTTTTTGAGGCGCAATTACCTTATGTATGCATCTGTCTTTGACCTGTACTCCTCCGCTGCATATCCTTCCTCTGTGCCTCATCTCAGCAGCGAAACCTTCAACTTGTTGCTGCAATAAGCCACTAACGAACCGCTGCTCCCTCAGGTGTTTAATATCAACACATTCGGTTTTCTTTTCTTCTCTTACCGATCCGCAGGTTCTTCTTTCATTCGTATTTGCTGTTTTTTCGAATGACAATGCGAAGATGCACAAGTATGTGTGCGCACGCTGGCTAAAGGAAGCAAAAGTACAACGAATATGCCACGGCTACAACTTTTTCTGTGTCGCATCAAATAAAATATGCAGCGAAAAGTTTGCAATTTGCTTGCAATCCGACCAAGAGGAAGAAGTGGGGGGTGGGTACTGATTGAATAGAGCCTGCAAATTCGGTATTGAATTTCAGCCGTTCGGGACTTTGCACCGCCGTGGGGGCGGCAAGAGCAACAGTTGCTTCGTTACAGTTGTTATTCCTCATTGCACCTGATCAGCAGCTTATATCTCGGCGTGCTGCTTGCTGCATGTGGCAATGCAAATGCGCTTTGCTGTACATTTTTAGTTAAATTGTGCGCTTTTAATAAAGAAAAGCTGCTTTAGGCAGTATCAACAACTGATGCAGTGCAGAAGTTTTGCACAAACAACAAATTGACAAAAAGTTCTTTCCGCTCTGCGCCAATTTGCGGTTTCTGCAGAAAGATAAGAAATCAACAACATTTATATTGCAATTTGCTTGCATTCAGATGCAAAAAGAGGTAAAATATATATTTTATGAGCGAAATCACTGGAGATGCCGTCTCCAGTTTGCAAGTTTTTGGTTGAGATCTTTTATGTTTGTGCTATGTTGCTCATATGTCGTGTTGCACATTATAACTTACCTAGAAGTATGTATGTACAGAGAGGATATGTATATGTCTCTCCGTTACATGCTATGTGACTCAATGGAAATGTTCGAGTAAATTAATCCTGAGTTTTATTAGTTTATTTAATGTTGAGAAAATATGTACTCTTAGTTGCATACCCTAAGGGGAGTGTACCTTGTGATGAACTGTTATTTAAAGAAATGTTGGGCATTTTTTCGATGGATTATGAATTGAGTTCACCGGCCCGAACATTTTGTTTGTGGAATTGCCAGCTCCTTATAACGGCATTCCACACTAAAAAGTACTTTATCGTCATTAGGTGAAGATAAGATCTGGTGAAAAGAAATTCCATTATTTTTGCATTAAATTGAAGGTTTCACTTAACATAGTTAGAATGATCCGAACAGGAGCAACCACTTGATGTCAGGTCGGCACTATACGGTGGTTGCATAAGAACCTACCAACTAAGTTTCGGGTGCTTCTGGCGCGTCGCTACCGATGTGTATGACTTAGCGTTGTCTTGATGAAGCATAATTTCTTTGCTATTCCGCTGGCTGCCTCTAGCGATTAGAAAAATCTAGCCGATGATGATATTATTAACTTGACATTATTTAAGAGGTTCCTAACGGGTTTTTTGCGATGTTAAGTTCCTGAGTAATCAAAATAGCGCCTTCGTGATGGTCGAAATCGAAACGACGAACCTAAAATTGTGCGTATATTACTGTTACAGTATCAGGACCATAAATGTTATTGACATCTTCAACTACCTGACCAACAACCTTCATTGAAGATCGAAGAAACGCTATCAGCGGTGGACTTCAAAGTAGAAAGCGCCTAGTCGTTCTGTACGAGACAACTTGAAGAAATATTTTCCATCTCTGACATAGCTATAACCTTTGCCTATATAAATATATAGCATGAATTTTGTGTAATTTAAAGTTTTACAGTAACGAAGCAAATAAAAATATGAATGTTTGTCGTCTGTTTTAGTTTAGAGGCTGATACCCTTCCTATAACATTGCATAACATTTGTATTTTTGTTGAAATTATTATTTAACGATTTCTTAGGAGCTTGGAAAGTACAGTCAATGTTAAATCAAATTGTCAATCAAACTAATAATTTTCTAGGATATAAGTTCATACTTGATAGAATATTACAGCTTTTAGAAGCAAATCTTCTTTCTTTCCTGGTTTATTTCTCATCGGAACGAAACTGCAAAATGAGAATACCTCAGCAACTACCACCGAGCACCTGGTAAGAAAGCTACTCACACACAACTATTATGCAACACAATAGATACAAAAGGTCTTGACGGCCAATTCGAGGTTTTGTGCACTTCCTATGTTTGTACTTAGGTAAATGTGAACACTTGTACATCTGTGATTCGGAAAATATTCGCCGCCCTGTGCAATAAATGTTTACTTACAATAAGCTGCCACCCCTGTGCCGCCACCGAACGTTTACTTAACATGGTCGGAGCAGCCGACTAGGTGAGCAGGCGTAATCTGGGGAAAAGTGGTAAATTTATGGTAATAGCCACAGCTGTTGCTCTAATTACCGACAGATACTCAAATTGTCTGTGTGTGTGTTGGCTTTTTTGGCCAGTCGCCTTACGTTGTTCAATCAGCTTGTCTGGGTTTTAGGCGAGTGCTTATGTGTGTCGGTGCGGTTTGCGTGCCAGCAAACAAGGTCTGGCCTGCTTGGCGTATTTAAGCCTGTAAGAGTGACAAACCGAAGTTCAATTAATATCGGAAAAAAGTGAGCAATGTGTGTGTACTTTTATACATGAAGGCACTTGCGCTCATTCACACCAATTAACTATATTTAGTGTATATGGATAGTGAATTATATAACAAGTGTGCCAGAATAACTAATCGAATTAATTTCGAAACATTCCCCTGATGATGCTCACACCACTGGGTCTCAAGGTCAAAAATTGTAGTGTCCAAGCTGTCTCACAATCTTCTATTGGAGAGGCAAGTACAAGCTAACGAGTTCCATAACTCTGGGAAGAAATCTTTTTTTAACAGCAAACAAATTTTTGGTAACTACAAATTGTTGTTGTCATGCTGTGTATCCCATTCCTGTGTATCCAAAGCAGATAAGAACACTGTTGTCATATATTCTAATTTAGCGAGATCTGTGTTATGTGCACAAAATCCCCCGTTATGACTTAATTCCCGTTGACAACGCCGCCATATTGTGTTTGTCAACGTTCGCCGCTTACCATTTTCAAAAATAACAACAACCCAAATACAGTTACAACATATGCACGTACATTTGCAGCCTTTGAAGGTGCCGACATACGACAACAGCAGACACTAAGCGCCGCGCTCACACTGCCACAGTGCCACACTTTATGAAAACACGTTCGTGCAACATTTTGGTTTAATGGGGGCTGTGGTGCCGGCCTGTACTTGGAGTACCTCCCAGGCACTTTAGAATATATCACGCGTGTGTGCCAGGTTTTTGATTCAGTTTGATTGTTTTCAAAAGTTACATGTTATTGTGGGTTTTATTGCAGCAAACTTAGTTATCGTCGCTAATACGAGTGGAAAGTCGAAAGCACTACTGTGACGACCAACTAAGTTCTTCTCCGCCGACTCGGGCTCGCCAATAACACGCACGCACACATACTCACACATACAAATGTTGTCGGACACAAATAGTTGAAATTTTGCAACAGTGCGATCTCGTGCTGCACAGTTGAGCTGTCAGCTGTCTGTTGTCAGTTGGTGGCACTTTAAGTGGTGCTTCTAATGCAATTATGTTATTTTGTATTTGCTCGATGTACCTGTAGATCTGCAGCAGCAGTCGACGCATGCAACAATCGTGTCGTTTCAACGGCACCACTATAATATCATTAATGCTGCAAATATGGTGCGCAGCCATTGTTGCTGCTGTGTAAAGTAGTTATCATCACTTTGAGACAATCATCGTTGTTGGCCATTCATTGTTGCTGTTGAGGGTGTAGTTGATGTTGTTGGTGTATTTGAGGCTGTTGCGCCTGCTGCGCATCAACTGGAACTTGAAACGTGCCAAGTGAAAGTCATTAAGTTGACAATTACACCTTTACAGTGCACGCACACACGCACTGGAGGAACCACACATATACAGGCATATGCGTGTAAGGCTGGGGATTACGCCACACCAACACATCGGCAAACACACTTAGCACTGCCATTAACACGCTCACATTCCCTCTCCCCCTACCACCGCTCACCTATACTCACCGCCGCTAGCTTAGAGTGAGCATTTCTTCACAGCGCAACAGTCGTCATCTTCAATCTGTCATTTTTAAGCAAAGTTTACATTACCCAAGTTATGGCAAATATATCCTTTTGTTACTGTTGTTGTTGTTGTTTATACACGGTGCGTATCATCTCTCTCTATGGCATTCCATCACATAAAGTAGCCTCATCAACCCACACAAGGCACGCTAAATAGGTTGTACGAAGCTCGTAGTTGACTCGTTGAACTTTCAACTTTGGCCGCTGCGTTGCAAATGATTTTTTTTGGGTATTTATTTAATTCGCATTTGGTTGGTTGAACTTTCGTATTGTTTGCCATTTGTTTCTATTGTCATATTTTGTCGTGCGTTGCATGCCAACTTGCCAATTGCTGCTGTTGTTGTTCTTGTTGTTGTTGTAGTGCGAAAGTGTCGAGACACAAATTTTGCTAAGTGATTAATTCATTTGACCGCCGAGTGGTGCGGTGGCGTGCGAACTTTGCTTAATATTGTAACTTTATTATAAATGTTGAGCCCTTTAAAATTGGTCATTCTCTCCGAAACGGTATAATTAAATTGTAACAAATGGCATTTTTGCACCTAATTGAATTTGTGAAAGTTATAATTTGGATTTAAAATAATTATACAAATGTGGTAGTCTCTTTCATGCGAGCAATATGTAATGTAACAAGAACCCGTTATCTTGGGTTGCATCGGATCTGTAATTTATTGCACAAATAAAAAAGTTTTCAAACAAGAACTTGATTTCAACATGATTTATGACAGCTATATAGTATAATTGTCCGATATAACGGTTCAGACAAATTATCAGCGTTTTTGGGAGAAAATTTCAAGATATCTCAAAAATTGTCGGATTAGTTCGCGTATATACGACAGACGCACAGATGGACATAGCTAAATATACTCAGCTCATCACGCTTATCATTCATATTATATTTTATAAATGCTCCGACGTTTCCTTGTGGGTCTTAAAAACTATATCTTCGTGGCAAACTAAATATATCCTGTTCAAGGTATAAAAATACTGCAGAATTCTACACATTAAAAAAACTTGCCTGTCAACTTCTGTCAATATACGTATAGATCATACATCTGAAGACAAACATCATTTTCAGATGATTTCACCTTAACTACTTGCGCACTGTTGCTCCTAATTGTGACTGCAGTTAATTAGTGCAATGTTTTAACTCTTTTTAATATCTTCTAATGTTTCTGCTTGGTTGCCTTTTCACATTCGTTTCCTCTATAAAATTTTACAACGACAGTAAATATCCGATTTCCCATAAATTCTTGAATTTCGGTATGACTTGAGACATGCTTCAATGGGGCTGCAGATGTATACCGTTGACCTTTATGTTTACAGTTATGCAACCATAAATCAAACGCAGCAAGTCATATAAAGCAAACAAGGCCGACTGCTGTGGCACACACTGACGTAAATGGACCCGATGACCGCAAAGCAATCAAACGCAGGCAAAATAAAATGCCGACAATAAACTTGGATTGGTAATGCCGTTTTGATGTTGACTAAATACCTGAGAAGTGAATGTGCACGAACGTTTACTCTGAAGCTGAAATGTAACGATTTTAAGAGAGACCTTAGCTATTTTTCAGAATTCCTATTCAAGCACGGAATTCAGGTTTCGAAGATTGACCTGTTTAATCTATTTTGTATGTTTAAATATGTATTGAGTTCAGTTATCTACGCAGATTTTAAAATTTTACGCTTCTCACATTAAGTTTTTTTTCCTGCGTAAGAAATCAGTGAGCCGCTAGCAACACATACCAATATTGTTTCATGTTTCCTCTAGAAGATATATTGTTTAAAGTAGTCACGTGCGTTTCTGGGTTGCTCATACGTCATGGCGTACACTTTGTGCGTGTGCTATTTTCAGCATCTGCCATTATTCCGCAGTTCATGTTCATGTTAATGGTACAGTTGTGCGTTGACTTTAAGAAAGCAATTCTAATTTCTTAGTTACACATTCATTGTGCGCACTTCCATTTGCTGCGCTCATTCAACTATGCTGAAAATTGAAACTTGACGCATAAGCACACATGTCTTCGGTACTTACTTATGGTTGTCTACGTACAAGGCGTCGAAATACTTCGCAAAGATGAAAAATCAACACAGCAATTCAATTTGCCAGAGTAAATTTGTGCAGCGCCAACTCTAAAGACTTCTTAAATTTCGTTGGCTCTACGAAAATAATTATTTTCCATTCTCTTGACTACATTTAGTTGTGGCAAACTCACTCCCCAGATTCTTGACATTTGATCTTTGGGGGAGGGGAAAGGTAAATATTTGTATAGTTATAAGAGCTTTGCTCACTTTTGAGTAGCCGTTGAGCTTAAGTAGCCGTAAGCTTATGTTGGGGGTTACGAAATTGCTAATTAAAACTAAAAAATTATTGAACTAAAAAATATTAAACAAATCATATATGACTAATCAACAACGCAGATCAGAGCTTTAAGGGCGAACTAAAACTAGAAAATTAACAAAAAGAGCAAAATAGTTTTAGCATTATGTATGGGGTGTAACTAGTAAACTGCTCTGGTGTTCAGCTTCAGCTTCGCCAGAAATATAACTTCAAAATGGTCGTAGTTAGATCCGTGTGTTGTAATTTCTCTTAAACTACTCACGTATGTATGTATACAAGAATACTGGTCTATCTTGAGATTCTTTGAATTTGGCCTTAAAATTTTACTTAAAAATATTCGCAGACTGTTTTAGTTTCCGCTCTTCTTCAAATTATTTTGGCATGAACGATTTCGAATGCAATTATTCATAACAAACTCAAATTAGACTTTCTTACTTACCTTCTTGATAAGCAGAGTGATTTTTCTAGTTAAAAATCACTGATCTATTTTCTCTAACCCATCCTTATAAACAGATTTATTCTGCTGTGATGTTTGGCAACGCCTAATACAGCCAAAATTTATTTTCGCGAATGAAATGAAACCAAAAGTGATTCAGTTTTTTTTATAGACAGTTTATTTTCAAATCTATATATTGCCAGCATTTCTAGTTACAGTTATTAATATTATTATTATGGTTTTGTTGCAATTGTGAATTCATTTGATCAGTTTAGCTGAAAAAATATACCCTCAAAACGCTCTATGAGCATGGATAAACTATCCGTCTACATTTAATCTGTTTACAAAGTTATTAACAATCCCGGGATATACAAATGTTCAATGGGTTTATACACGTTTACAATAGGACCACAAAATCTCGTTTTCAATGGGAATACATTGCTCGCAACAAAATTGAAAAATAAACTTAGCACACTAATCCACTTAGGCGTATTCAAATTGTGAACATACATACATATAATAGAAATGCGATTGCGATAACTAAGCCTTATATACATTTACATACTATGTATGAGTGCACAATACATAAATGATTATGTGGTAACCTACACACATACATCTGTAGAGTAAATAAATGGCTGATTGCAGAAAAATATTTCAAGTTTTAACTTTTGCCTGTATATACACATATATATGTACAGTTATATGATTAATATGACGCAATGCCTTAAACATATGTACTAACAATCACTGTTACATCTACTTACACATACGAATTTATAAACACTTTTGATTTTTGATTTGCGAATGCACAACTAAGTACTTAAGTTTACAGTACAGTTCCATTTATACACATTGGTTCAATTAATGTCCACTTATAAGTAAATATATGTATATAGGTGTTCCCAAGACTATCAGAAGACTTTTCGAGTTCTTAAAAAACGTAGTAAATCATTCTAAATACTATTAAAACTTTGTTTTTGTGTCTCTTTAAAAGCGTATCGTTTACTTTCACTTAACTTATGCCACTAGAAACTATATACTTACTTACAAGTATATTTGTTAGTTGATTTTCTCTCTATATATTGTATACTTGTACATATATGGTGTATGTATAGTTGTGTATACATACATATGTGCCACCGCTATATATATGTGTCTGTAACAAAAGTACATTTAATGACGAAAAATCCTTTAATTGGCTTTTGGAAGATGGCTGGGACATGTGACTTGTGTCCAGATTGTCAGCGCGCTGTAGCTATTCAACTGTTGGCCGGAGGATGAGCGGGTGAGCGGGTTGCCACATGTCGAGGCAGTGCAGAAGGGCAGCGAAAGAGAGGTAGAGAGTATTGGAGACCTAATTAACACCAAAATCTTCCAAGTGCGTTATTTACTTTCGGGTTAATGAGATTACATACACATGCTTATATAACACACTCACACACACACACACATATACACTCATACATGCGTGCAGATTATATTTGCACACAAACGCTAAATTGAGTTGAGATGCGCGTAGCGCTGTAAAAGAGTGTGGCAGCCACAAAACGGCAGTGAACATGAGTGTGTTCGTATGTGTGTGCGAATGGATGTGTGCTGATGTGCTCAAGTTGGTTTCCCGTTTTCGTGAGGACACAAAATGCAGTTTTAATTAACTTTGTGCACCACCGCCGAGAAAGCCAACTTTTCAGCAATCACACACAGGCACACAGTCACAGCGCCGCTCACGACTCGCGCTATTCATTCGTTCCCTTACTCAAATAAGGAAATGAAATTGGCTCATGTAGCAAAAATAAACAAAATGGCACTGCACGCACACACACTTACATACATATAATGTTATATAATAAATATATACAGTTGCAACAGCCACTGCAACCAAATGACTGGCTGCTGAACTCGCCGCTTGGCGGTGACGAGCGGTTTATTTACCTTTAAGTATCGAACTTCAGTTGCTATCAAATCACAAATTCGGTGAGTTGGTGTTTGTATGTGTGTGTGTGCTTATTGCTTGTCAAGTTACATGTGCTTGGCCGTTGTCTGTCGGTTGGACGATTTCCTATGGTCGAGTGCGCTAATAAACTTAAACTGCAACAAATTAACATATTAAGCTATTATACTTGTATTGTATTTGTTTAACACATTTCGATTTTATTTATCAAATTTCTCAAGTGAACTACTTAATTATGTTTTGTTAAAATGTTATGTTAAACTATAACTATTAACTACATTTCAAGCAAAGTCAATAATAATATTAATTTTATAACGCATAATAAATTTACTCTTACAAATTGGGGGGGAATTGAAGTTTACTGACCAATTTTTGTAAATTCACAGAAAATATTGAAATAAAAGTAGAGAAAGTGAATCAACAACGAAGAAATAGCTTTTGTGGAATCAAGTGAGTCTTCCCAAAGCTAACAAATAAATTATAGCGTTCGATCAGAGCTTGCTTATTGATTACACTTGTGAGAAGAATATAAAACTCCGCTAGCTGGCGCATGGGTCGAGATATTGCCAAATCAGCATTTATTATCTGATGTACATATATCATATTCGTGAGCTATAAAAATGCAAACATAATTTTTCTTTTTTTTTTGCTAACATGATATCGTTTTAGGAAAAAATAGGGTTGCATTTTGCCGGAATCTACTACAACAAGATCTAAATATTGCCTACTGCAAAAGGTTTTCTTTATTGAAACAACCAACAGAATATTCTAAATAACATGACCCACTCAATGTTTAATTCCAAAATGAAGACTTTAAATATACTTTTCGGAAGGTTTTCGTATGACTGTTATTGGGCTTTATTCGTTATTGGCCTTGGAACCACTTTTATATCCAATAGTGCGGAACAAAATGCTGTTCAATTATATCGAACATTCTTTCCTAAAGCATTTTTGACGTTTCCTATGGACTGGGAGTCTCGCTGATTGAAAATCTCCGCTTCACACTCAATTAATTTCGATTTGCTGTGAAGTCACCATGACACCACAAGATTCCCAACTGAGTTATCAATGTCGCACTTGATCCACCATAATGATGAAACTTTAATTTTTTTTTATTTAAAATAAATTAGGAAAAATTGTCACAACAGGAGCAAAAAAGTCAATTACTCACCGCAACATCGCTTTATTTGCTTATATATTTACTTACCAAAGAAATTGCTGCCAAATTTCCAGGCGAGTTCACTTCCATGAGCAAACACTTACAACTCGAAGCATCCGCGCGGGTGAATGTGCGGCAGCTGTGTGTTTATTTGCAGCGGAAGTGCCATATTTGCACACACACACTCACCCAACCGCATGTACTTTTCATTCTAGTCACATCACATTCTCAAGTGGTATTTGTGTATCGCATATGCTCGGAAAGTTCTTCGTTGCTTGTTATTTGCATAAGGAGGGAATTACACGCGAGTGCATCGATGGCGCTGCGTGTGTGCGTGGTTGGGGTAGTGCGGTTGCGGGTGTGGTGGCGAGTTTGCTGAAATGTCGCAAGGGCATGGCGGGCGACAGCGCTACTCTACACGAGTTGCCATAGGTGAATTTGCCACTTCTTACTGACTTTCGTCTGTTTGTTTGTTTGCTTGTTTGCTTTCGCTGCTTGCTTTGGTGTACTTCTTGTGAATCAACCGGCGAGGAAGATGTGCAACATCAATGGAATCACTGGGCGGGGATTGGTTGGATGGTGTTACTCTTTTTGTTGTTGGTGTTTACTGTTATTACATGCTGTGTATTTCAGTTGCATGCTCCGTTCGGTTAGTATCTGCAAAACATGAGTGAGCAACACAAACAATGACTGAGTTAAGCCGACTCCAGCTTTTTTAGTTTTTCAAATATGCGTTTATGTGCACATGCCGTTATGCAACAGACAGAGTGCTTGTAGGACAACTACTTCAGAGCCACTTGCGAGGCAGTGTAGCATGTGGACGCACTTGACTCACCTCGTTTGCATGTGTTGTAGCGTGGCGATACAAAAGTAACGACCACGCTACTCAACTACTCTCAGAATCAAATCTTCCCGCTGCGGCTGGGTAGCGTGCGTTTGCGTCCGCAGAGAATGCGTTGGAAGGCGCGTCGGAACTCTGGATTGAATATGGTGTAGATGATCGGGTTGAGTGTCGAGTTGAAGTAGCCCAGCCAGAGAAATAGTGATGTGAGTGCGGCGCTGATGTTGCATTCTTTGCAGAGCGACAACATGAGCGCCATGACGAAGAACGGTAGCCAGCAGATGGCGAAGACGCCCGTGATGATGGCCAATGTTTGAGCGGCTTTGCGCTCGCGTTTCGCTTCGAGCATTTGACGGCGTTTAGCCAGCTTGTGGTACGGATTTGGTATGCTCGAGAGCAGCTTGTTGGTTGAGCTGGCTTCCTTGCCGGCTGTGGGCGGGTTTGTACCAGCGATAGCCAAGTCCTGTGCTGATGTGGTTAACGTAATTGCGATCGATTGTTGCTGGTGCGCAGTGCTGGCCACCTCTTGCGAGACTGTGGAGATTTCACCAATAGCGGAGATTTGAGACTGTTTAGTAGGGAGCAAAGTGAAAATTACATAAAAAAAATTCTTAAAAGATACGCGAATATTAAACTTTATATATGAAGTTTTAAACTCGATTAGAAATATAAAATAAATAAATTAAAGCTAAAAGTTATTTTCGTGGTGAAATGACATCTTCAAAGAAGAAAAAACTCCTCTTTCTTGGGGAACATCTTATTCAACCCCGAGTGTTTCATAGAAAGAAGTTTCCGAGTGCAAATTTTGACAATTCTTGCTTGCTCTTTCAATTGATTAGTTTCTTTGTATAGAGACCTTATCTATATAAAGAGCATCAGGATTCCTGGAGCTAGATGACCAGTCGTAGTTCTAGAACTGAGTTAGTACTCTGCTTTGTTGCTCTTTTTAAAGATAGTTTTAGAATTAAAAAATAATAATGTTTAAACACTTCAACATTGATTTCGAGCAACATTTTCATTTTCAGGTAAAGGCAAACAGGAGTAACTTACGCTATCACGTACATATAATATATGGCAGAGTTTTATTTTGCACTAGCAGCTCTTTTAGCGTTTTTTTACATAAAAAAATGCTTTAGCAGCAAAAACTTGCATATCTAGTGATAGTTAGCCGTTCGGAACGCGACGGTCATCAACAAGCCAAATGGTCTAACATTCGAACTGCTGGTGGATAAATTCTTACATGTAACAGTATATAGGTATTTCTTGCCCACGGGTTATTAGTAATGTTTACCATAGACCGAGTTTTACCTGCATATATAACGATATGCCATACTTTTGCTTGTTTGATTTTGCATAACAACAGATGCCTTTTATCCACGCATTTAATATATAATTTACTGACATATTATTTATTAGCGCTCCGCTTAGTTAAAATACGTATCCTCAAGTCGCTGGCAATAGCTTAGTATGAAGTCAAGAGCATAACTTTTTCACTTATTTTTTAATGACTTCATCGGCATGTTTCTAATACAATCCCGATTATTGAATTTGAATGTGTTACTGTTATATTGGTTGAATATTTTAAGAACGCTTACCTCTTCCGCTTCCCCCGACGCCGTTGTCACCTCGGTTGCGTGACTTTTGCTATCAAAGTTGCTGGTGCTATACTCGGTCTCCTCGCGCATGTTGCTGATGCTAAGCGAGTTGCCGACGTTCGTTTCCATGTTATTAGCGACGACGACCGCGTTCTGTTCCGTCTTGCCAAAGCATATTTTTAGGTGCTTACGTTTGCGTTGCATCGAAGCGGAGGAGCTTTTCTGAAAGAGATGAGAATGAGAACAGTGGAAAGTGAAAAAAGTTTAATAGACTCAAAGCATTAGCGTATTAAATTATCGATTCGCGCAGACAGAGTGGAGAACACTTGGTTGTATGTACTAAGCTCATTCGGCAGCTCCTGTGGGATATGACTGCCATTATTTTCTTGCGATAAAAAGATGGAACGAAAACGAAGATAATATTTCGCAGCTGCTCATGCGGCAGACAAACAAAATAAATCATTCATGCAGGCAAACGAAGACGAAAAGACTTCTGATTGTACATTACTTTTTTACTTAGCGCTTAAGCCTCGAATTACAGCTACAGCCAGATCTTTCACTTTTCATTCTTGCCCACTCCGCTGAGCTATATTTTCGCATATTCTCACACTACTTTCGGCTCTGGTGTTAAGAAAATTACTTACGCTCTGCATAAAGTATGTACATATTTGCATTCCTTTGCTTAAGCTCAACTATGTGCGAAAGTGCGCACACAGCGACACTTGCTTGCCTGAGTGCATACTCAAGCCTCTTAATGCACCCCGTTGAAGTGGCATCATTACTTCACTTAATGACACACTTGCCGAAATAAGAAAGCATCCACCAACATATGTAGATGGCTTTGTAAGCGCCGAATGCATGAAAAACAAAAAATACACATGCCGAGCCACACACACATAAAGTGAGAGGCAGAGGCAGAGGCAGAGTCAGCGTAAACGATAAAAAGCCTCATTGAGCGCAGAACAACATAAGCAATAACCGGGCAATTGTCTGTTGCTGCAGCAGAGAGATATTGCTGAAAAACTTCTCGAAAAAATCGCCTTCTTCTCGCCTTATTTCTTCTTTTGTGCCACTCAAGCATTAATGTTTTCATCTCGGCTCCTTTGCGAATGTTTCTATTTTTTGCATTTCTCTCACTCGCCGCTCTTTGGCAACGTGTCGGCACAGCTGTTGAGTGTACTTTTACTAATTTATGAGATCTGTTTGCACTTTGCATGTGAATAGGCTAGTAATGCATACAAACTTATTTGTTTGGCGAATAACAAAGGGGATACCGCCAGGTGCCTGCTCGAGCACTTTCCAAAAACGTCCGCGTGTGTGTGTGTGCAGACAGAAGGGTGCTTAAG
Organism: Bactrocera oleae; assembly: GCF_042242935.1. NCBI lineage: Eukaryota > Metazoa > Arthropoda > Insecta > Diptera > Tephritidae > Bactrocera > Bactrocera oleae. Next base: position 73,219,614 of record NC_091538.1, read on the forward strand.
GATGCACATAAAGGAGAATACAAAATGAAGAAATGAAAGGGATGTAGACAATAAAAACTACGCTGCAGATGTTGGCAAAGTATTGTGGTTCCGATTTTCGCATTTCTTCCGTTTCTCCAGCGTTCTCAATACGCCGAGTTGAAAAAGTGCTTACTGTGTATATATGTTTTGGTTTTCTCCTTTCTCTAGGTTAACGACTTTCTCTCCTCGCCTCGGTTTATCGGTGTTTGCCTAAGCGGCAGATAAGATTGATGTTTATGTTCTATTATGACTACTTATGGCTAATGTACATGGAAAATGCGCTGGTACTCTCAAATACATATAAATATATTCTAAGTGGGCTGAATAATTGCTTAGTTATTATCACAATTTTTAGGTTGCTTATAAAACGCGGTGTGAATGGATTCGAAGTTGACGTTTTATCATTGGATTAGAATATAATAAATTAAATAATAAATATTATAATAAGAATATAAGAAGCGTGAAGTTTTTTGTTTTATATGGCTGGGAGAAGTCTTGGAAAGACTATGACCAAGTGCTATTATACAAGTACGTAGCAATGATAACGTCTGAACCAAAAGCAAACAGCTGCCGGCTCATATAGAAATTCGACGTCGTAAATCGAAATGGATCGGTCATACTTTGCGTCAATATTACCGAAACAAGGGTAGACTGGAACCCTCAAGGAAATCGAAAATGCCGGAGACCAGTCAACAGATGAAGAAATCTTGTACTATAGCAAATATTTATAGCATACGTGGTTGTAGGGCTTATATATGTTTAATCCGACTTGAGAAATCTATTGGAAAGATAAAAAGCTGAGAAGACCTAAAATGGTAGAAAGTAGCCGTGGTTATACCCTAGAATTGGTTCTCGGATATGAATTCGCCTTTAAGCTTTATTTTGTACCATAAAATATCGCTATTTCTTGATTGACCTCTTTTGAGGTTTCGGATAGTATTAAGGCGTGAAACTTGTCGCCGATTTGTCATTTACTTAATTAAGCAATTACTACACAAATGAAAGGGCGTTGATTGGCTTCGGAGACTGCAAAGAGCATGCACTCTGTCGGTATGGGCCAAAGCGAGTTCAAACGTTAGCCATGAAAACACATATTTGTCATTTCATTGCATATTCAATAGCGGGTAATTTTGTTGTTGCTTTTTCGCAAAATGCATATGAAGTAAATATAGTCCTATATTTGTGTACATTTTTTCCAGAGTATATGTTTGCTCTCAACTATGTTTATAGATGTTGATCATACAACGGTAATGCCTAGAGACGCCTATCTCGACTCACACGCGCTGCTGCTCATATGGACCCGCAATGAAAGAGTGGCAGACACCAAGCGATGCAATGGGTGAACGCTTTCAATTTGCTGCAAATGCCAATGACTGGGTCTATGAGATTGGGTCACGGGCAATTTCATTAAAAGCCTGCGAACAGTGGCCGCCACAAAGTGGGTGTAGAGCATATGATGAATAGCCAGCTGTAGGTGCCGTCAATTGATTGCAGCTACATTTTGTGTGCAACTCTGGAGGCAAAATGTTGCCGGCCAAAGCGGAGGGACGGGGGTTGGAGTGGAGGCGACTGTAAATTGATTGTGTTCTTGCAATGCCATTAAGAGCTCTAAAACGATTGCCTATTGACCACCACTCAATCGATTGCCGGCGGCGACATGCAACAGTAAAGTGAAAATACGCACAAAAAACTATTAGCCAGAGGTGGCAACGCTGGTGGTTGCAGACTACTGGCCGGTGGCACTTACCTGATTGTGACTAGGTGCCACAGGGAGTGGGCGTTGTTGGATGCGTCGCTGGATGCGTCTGCGTGCGATTTTGTAGATATTCCAGTAGAGCGCCAATATGGCCAAAAGTGGCACATAAAATGTGCAACATGTTGCAAAAATCTAAAAGTGAAACAAATAATTGGAAAACAATATTATTTATAGCAGAATATTTTATTATTATAAAATATTAGTTTTACAAATTTTCTGGTTTTGGAGAAGTGCTCGCGTTTACCTGATATCCCACATCCTGTGACACCATACAAATTTGTCTTTCGATTCGTTGCATGTAATCCGGATCCTTCCAGCCGAGCAACGGAGCCAACGAGATTATGAGCGCTGTAAACCAGACGCAAAAAATCATGCAGAAGACGCGACCTCGTGTGCGCACGTTGCTATAATCTATATTCGTTACAGTCCAGTATCTGAAAAGAAGAACAAGAAATAAAAAATGACGTATAAGGCAAGTTAAATATAGTAGTTTCCGTAAGTAATTGAGAATTTTGCTTTTCTTGATGCCCCAAAATAATAATATTTAATTCAATTGCCAGTAACTGCCTTCGTTTACCGTTTTGAAGTTACGTGCTGTCAATTAGGTTTTACCATAGCAGACTACTTTAGCCAGGCTAATACACCATTATTCTCATCTCATAACTTTGCTATGAGTAGGAGCACAACTCTCGTCCTAACTATGTTCCTTCCATGTGATTTAAAGTGTCATTTTTGCAGTCGTAATCGGCAATTCCAGACTCAAGTTTACCCACAGGCAAAAACCAGCCTTCCCTTGTGAAAGTAAAATCAATATATCGGCTATTGTATGAGTGATTAACAACAATAGCTTGGTAAGTGCCTTTTCATGTGTTTGCGAATCAACAAATTATTTTGTGTGTATATATGTGTAATGACAGCGCATTATGCCACACCCACACGGATTGTTGATTGTATTCAGTAAATTAGTTTTGATTTCAAATTAGTTTTGGCTTTGGAACATCAACACCAAAAAACAATAAATCAGATAGCTCATCACGTCAATAAGCAAAAATAATCAAATTATTACCTAGTAAACCAAACTCGTGCCATAAAGATATACTAACTACTACAATGCTTCTGAAGACATTTAAATAATTACTATGGCAATGTCAGTCAATACTCAGTGGGACAACGTCCGGTATGTTTTACGTGAGTACCTGCCGTCGACGGCCTTACCCGGTGCTCCAAAGCACAACGTATCAAAACAATGCGTTGATAAGCGCCCCAAATAATACGAGATTTTTGCAAGTATTATTTGGTTACCAGTGGCCAGTGTGTAGGGGCACACCGACCATCTTGGTAAGATTCGAGGCCGACCTAAAACCTCTTCCGTTTTCGAGTACGAAACCCAGTTGCTTGTGCAACTTCTTTTTTACGAACTAAAATTCAGTTCTTCCAGCATTTAGGTTTAAACCACAGCCACCACGATACACCCCAAAGGGCCGAACCCAATGAGCAGATTGAACCGAACTCCAAGGGCATTCTGCTCCCCGTGGTACCAGAGTTGAGTCTACGGTAAGACTGTGTAGCCAAAGCTACTGCCAGTTGAGTCCCGCCTTACTCAATGACTGGTGACATTTGTCGCTTGAACTTCAAATGTCTTTTTATTTGGAATCTCATTTAAAGTCTATAATATCAGTTCAAACTGAGTATTATAGCACTATTTCTGACATCATTTACTATGCTGATATTTCTGGGCAAAATAAAATAACAGTCGCAGTGCATTTGGCCAGGTCCACTTTATAGTGATGCAGAATAACCTCCCAAACAAGCTCCCGGAGCTACTGGCACGTCACTATCGATGTGTTTGGTCAGGTGTGTCCTGAAGTAACACAATTCCTCATTATTTGCCTGCTTCAGCGCGTTTATTTCCTTCAGCCGATCTAATTGTCGGCGGCACAAGTTTGAATTAACTCATAGCAGATTAACTCTGCAGATACCATCAAACACAAAACATTCCGGAACGTCAATTATTCACCGCTTGCGCCGTTTCATCGGGATTCGAAAATGTCCGTGTTCACTTTCTGTAAGCCTGATTTATGTGGTGCCATACGGTATTTGGTACAATGTTTAGCATTTCAGTTTTTTCTATTTCGAAATCTTATCTTTCGAACGCAGCATAGCGTAACCCTAACGCGCTTATACAACGCGAGATATTAATTACTGAAGTCATCTATTGGAAAATAATTAAGGTAGGTTAGGTAAATAGTATTGCAAGATAGGAATTAGTACACCTATATTAACAGTATTATATTATTTTAGGGTTATAGTGGCAAGAGTTGGGAATAATTTTGACTCTGAAGTAGAAACAAAATAAAAAATTATAATTTCAATAACCCTTTAAACGCGTTATGAAGAATTAAGAGGGCGTCAACTTATATATTCTTTAATTGTGAGAATACATATTTCGAATATTTTAAAAAGAGTATTTTCATCATTGGGGAGGGATCACAAGCTTTTCATGGCAAATAAATATTTATGCGAGTCCATTAAAGTGGATATTTGCAGCTTGCACCCAATTCTTTGGCTTGCTGGGAATCAACTATGCATTTATTGGCATTGTTCAAATTGTAGTCACAGTATTAGTTTGTTTGTATGTTTGACAGACATTTTTGGCATTCCGATAAAATACGGTATCTATGTTAGATAAGTGTGTGTGAGCGCTTTATTTGTGCGAACATTGTTTTTGTTGTAGCCAGCCGACAGCACAGGTGAGTGACTTTGACTTTGACTTTTGAAATTAGCCATGAGCGTATTTTGAGCAAAACCGTAATATTGTAAAAATGAAAAAAAAGCACAAATTTTAATTTCCACCGGACGATTTGTTTGTCTATCGCAAAACTAACGTTTGCATAGAAATATATGTGTGTGTGTGTGTGTATCTTCATCCACTTATTCATTTTTAATGCTATTATTGCTACATGCCGCAGCCGGCGTGCTGCCGCCAAGTTGCGCTCTTCCCGCGGCGGCAGCGACAACAACGACGAACAGCTGTGTCTGTGTCTGGAAGCTATAAATATGAGCAGGCGCGCATTCGTGTGTGTGTCGGTGTATTCGCCGAGGTGCAGTAAATTAAATTTGTATAATAAACATCCTAGGAGTTAAGCTGAGAGTGACATGACCCAGTGACGTTGGTATTTATATGCCAAGCAGCAATTAATATCACCACTATTTGAATATATTTGTAATTAATTACAAACATATCTCAATTACTGAAAATGACATTAAAGTTTTTCCTTTTAAATGCAAATAAAGACGCACTTGCGGGAATACTTTAAATTGAAAATAAATTCATAAACGTTAATCAGTTGACAACCGACTATAATACTCGCAGTAGGCGAGAGTAGCAGCAATAACAATAAAACTGAAGGATTTATCTGCGCTTGCTCTCACACAGCCCCACCCCCAAACCGGCCGACTTCGGTGATTGACATTAATTACATGCGGGTGTGGCGAGCGAAGTGGATGGTTAAGCTTTATGGCTTTAATAAAGTCGCTGCAATTACTCATAATTCAATGAAAATAAATGGAATAATAAAATGTAAATAAATAACTGATTTAGGTATTTACTGTGGCGAATTGTTTATTTAAATTCAGCTGCTGCACATCTCCGTTACACGGACATACATATGGTACATGTAAGTGCATAAAGCAAAGTTTACAAATGCGATGTTGTTGTTTCGGAAATATAAATATAAAAAATAAATTATGGTTAGTAGAAACTTTCCATTTAGTCAGTGTTGATATTCGCATTCAAATATTTTTACTGCAATAAATTGAATTTTTATGTTTTTTCAAGATGGAAAATATAGCTAAATATGCATTTAGGCTTCAGAGTGCAAACCATTATACTTTTCGGCTTTATAAATTACAAAAACAAAAAAACATTTTAACATAAACTTGAAACGATTTTGAAATAAAGATTTCTGCACGAACTTTAAAAATGGTAACTCATTGCTTACTAAATGCTAAGTACAAGTACGAAAAAATGTAAGGGATTAATCACAAAATCCGCACAAAAAAAGCTGCAAGTTTTATGGAATATGATTTTATCACAACATTCCGGTCCAAGCTGTTTAGCTGCATATTTACTCTGAGAATATTTATCGACTGGAAAATCCAGCATTTAAAGAGTTAAACAAATTGCTGTCACAGCTAAATGAATTATTGCAAAAGTTTCAAAGTTACATTATCTATGGTATTATACTTATGAATTTATGCAAGGATATAAAAATTAGATGAGATACTTATAAATACGTTCTTTCTATTAACATATTGAGAGTGGTTTTGTAGTCAACTCTCTCAATGATCAAGTAGACATTGGAGTTAGACCACTGGACATTACGGAAAGATGCATTGCTGCGAAGGTTGTTATCAGACTCTGGAAAACTGGACATAGTAAGGGCCCCCTTGACAGATATTCCGAAATCCGCTTTTCATTGCGCTTCAGCTTTTCACGGATGCATCAAAGGGGAAGGTTAGAGGGGAAGTCTTCTGTCAAGAGCTCTCAATAAATTTTTGTTTCAGAATGCCAGACCACTGTATTTAGCTATTTCCATATTAAACTTGTTTGGATGCCTGACTACAGCGGAATCGTCGGAAATTGTAAAGCAAATGAGCTTGCAAGAAAAGGCACTCATATCCAAATTCCATCAGGATGGGAACGAGCAGGGGTTCATTGTGCATCCGGGCGTTCGATCTATGGGCTTCGGGTGAGCTCAGCAAGTGGGGGTTAACAATCAGCACTTATGGGGTTGCTATCTCTTAGCAAGGCTCACATAGATACTTTCTCTTACACTGTCCAGCTTTCGTCAGCCCCAGGCTGGAGCATCTCAGTTGCTATACTTTTTACGAACCTGGCGAATCGGCTGGAGTAGATATTAGCCGCTTCAATAAATTTGTGGCATGCTCTAGGCGTTATGTCGATATGCGACGGTCGTTTCGATCCATACATAGGAGTTCTGCGCATCACAACGGTCAAGCGTCTATAGCAGCCTAAGTGGGATTAATCGTGGCCTAACGAGTAATCAGTCTATTTACCTAACTTAACTTAAGCAATACAAATGTGTTCATTAGCTGATAGATCTCAATAGTTTTATACGAAACTAGAAAGCTGATGAATATTGATTATTTTGTGCCACGAAGTTAAAAGATTCGTTGCCGAATATGAGGAATTCATCTCACAATATATAAATATTTATAAATTATTTAATATATTGATAACAAAAAATATACGGTCGTTTCCGAATAGAATACCTGAGATTAAAAATGCATAATCGCATTTTGAAAGAAGGAGGGAGGGAGCTTTTCATTTGTATATTTACATTTGCTTTATTGTCGTCACTAATGAAAATCTCTCAACTGCAATGAGTTATTATGAATATGGCGAAATATGCAAATTACCTGTCGGCTGCAATCGCCACCAGATGCAGTATGGACGCTGTGCAACAGAGCACATCGCACGAAGTCCAAATGTCGCATAGCTCCGGGCCAAGTATCCAACCCTCGCTAATCTGCATGAAAGACAAAAACAATACAATACATAAAACAAAGATTTAACGGTTGTTTAAATTTATATACGCAGCGTGTAAATATTTTTTGGTCGAGGGGCAACATGGAGTGAACTTTTTCATGGCAATATTCTTAAACAAATTTTATTTATTTTTACAAATTTTATTACCCCACCATATTCTGAATTTTGTAAGGATTACGCCAAAGTTAGGGAGACATTTTAGTAAGCTCTCTTCTCTGTTTTTTTAAGGTATCCCTATTAATATACATAAATCGCGATGTGAATGAGTAAAAGAATGATAATTTTAAATGATTTCCCATTCACTCTTCCAGCCCTTGCCGCAAACGGACAGCGATTTGCGCAAAGTTTATGCGACACTTACCTCGTAAACCGCACCGAGTGGCATCACCAGGCATGCCACCAACAAGTCGGCCACCGCCAGCGAGACCACCAAGTAATTGCCCAAATTCTGTAGATTGCGCTCCAGTATAATTGCCGCTATTACAAAAACATTGCCTGTTGCACACACACGCGCACCCACGCACACATTTAAATTTTTGTATTTTTGCATTGTTTCATATATCACCGTTGTTTCGAGTGGCACGTTTTAAATGTTTTATTTTCCGTTAATTTATAGTTGTCAACACAGGCGCCAAAAGTTTATGTTTCCCATTTGCATTTTTTTATTAGCACAATTCGCATTTATTTTATTTCACATTCCACATTTTTTGTTAGTTTAATTTGGATTTACGGACCGCATTGATATTTATTGCGTGCATTTTTTTATGTGAATCCAATTTGTTTGCGGGAATATTTGCAGCAGTGGGAGCAATAAAAGTGGCAACCCCATTTTACGGTGATGTTTATATATATAATTTAATGATTTTTGTATTTGTTTTGACGAAGTTATTAGCATTGAATAATGCAGCGATGTTTAATTATCCGCAGCATGAAAAAGAGGGAAATCAAATTAGTGTAAAAATATGGCAATATTCTGTGCAAATATTATGGAGGTCTTCTTATTTGTGTACTTATTTGAAGCTTAATAAGTAATAAAACTAAACTGAATTACTTTTTATTGATAAAATAAATGGAGTTATCTCTCTTTCAGCCCACTGTATAGTTTATTTGAATTTCGAAATAAATTTAATTAATTTGAAATAAATTAAAAATTATCTAATTTATTTTCAGTGATAAATGATATTTTTTTCATGATGTCTCACATTAAATATTATACTTCACTTTTCATTAAAAGAGGTGGCAAGGTAGAATTTATGTGCTTCTGATAGTTGAACTGCTCAAAGTCCCACGACCCCTTGAAAATCGGGCGAAATAAAAAACTTTCCTTTAGGAGAATTTCTTCAATAAAATTGAACTGGTAAGATAGTCAGCCGACTTAGACAAATTTTTTGGTAAATTGGTTCATAAAGAGAAGTCTACGAAATAAAAATACGAAGTTTTTGAACAATATTAAAATGATAAATGTTACAGAAAATATCAACTAAAAACTGTTTTGAAATGACAGAAGACTGTCGTATTTCTGCTCGAAATCAGAGAGTTACCATCTGGTAAGAAAATGTAGTTATGAACAGCTGAGTCTGCAAAGTGAAGTAGTTTATAACTAGTTATAATTATTTGGCACTTATTAGTTTTTTCTGCTTTAATATTTTTTATTTATTTTTTAGCTACACGTGGTGTGTTCTCTTTCTTCAAGGATGTGCATGGATAGTTAATGCTTTTAACTGCATAGTTTTAGGCGCATTTTTTTGCAGTGCCTATCAAACTGTTACAAGTATACTAACATACGGGTGAAGCTATTAAAAACATTATACAATAAAAAGATTATTATCTTGAATTTCACCGGGCAGTTTGTATGGCAGATATATGCCATAGTGGTCTGATCTGAACAATTTGTTCGGAGAGCATAGTGTTGCTTTGAATAATAATCTATTCTAAATTTCGTGAGGATACCTCGTCAAATGAAAAAGATCTGAGAGACTCTTAAAAACCACTCTCAATGTTTTTTATTAGCATTTCTCTATTACTCGATTTGCCTACATAATAAGTAAGTATACTTCGCATATCTGTTATTTGTATGCATTCGCTCGTTGTCACAGCAACTGGCACTTAACCTTAGTCCAGGGTCAGTAAACACTTTTGCGCCAAACAGCCGTGAACTTTGCCGTAGCTGCTGGCTAAGGAAATTGATTTTGAATGTCACTGTTTCGGCTCTGTTTACAAATTCAAGTAAGTACTCTGGTGCTCAGCTATATGTAAGGTACACAGTGGCGCGATAGTGCCAACCCTATAAATAAATAATAAATGTGACTAAAATTTAAGAAAACAAAAATATGCACGTACGTATATGTACACAGCGTTGTAGCATTGACTGACTCATTCCTTTCACGTTTTTACGACCGTTTTATGTCTGTGCTCATAACGCAAAAATAACTTAGTACCCGAAGCTCATAACCTCTGAATAAACTGCTTCTTAATGTCGGACACAATGCATGCACACCAACACGCACATACTTATATGTATGTACACCGGCTGCCGCCATGTGCGAGTGTAAATCAAGACAAATAGTCCGCTTGTTTGTGCTAGTGCGCTCACAGCCCACCTTGGTGCACTTAATGACTTTTCGTTCAACTCAAGTCAACATGATGCAACATCAAATAAGGTGGCAACAACTCACATGCCACATGCAACCGATGCACTGCAAATACATCCACCAGCACAAATGCGCACAGACACACACATAAATGCTCCCGCATGTCTATTTATTGCAGCCTGCCACAAGGCGCCCTCACACACATATACACACACACATGCAGGCACGCAAACAAGTAATCTCAAAAGCGATTTGCTGTCAACACTTTCTCACTTCTTCGCAAACCCACAAGCTCACAAACACCCAAACTCAAAGTATCTGGGCTTGTGTGCAAATGACGCTCTTGTTGCCGTCGCATTCTCCAAACTTGTTCACATAAAAATGCAATTATGTGCGTGTATTGGTGTGTTGATGAATAAACTTTCGTTTTCATTTAGTTGATGGCAGTTTAACCTTGCCTAACCTCCAGTCCAAGCACACACTTACACACAGATATATATGTGCATATAAAGGGTTGCGCGGAATGGATTGAAGACAAAGGGAAATGGGTGTTTCTGGCAAATTTTCAAGGTAAGCAAGAGTAGCAAGTAGGTGGCTTTGGAGTTGAGAGTTATTCTGTCATTTTGTTTTAAGAAACAGTGAAGATCAAGGAAAAACGTTACACCAACACCGGTTTCAAATTAGTCTGCTACCTCTACTTGGAGTTGATACTAAAATTGGCCTCTGCGCATAACGACACACCCTGTGTATCCACTCGGTAGAGCTTCAGATGAGTGAAATATTTTAAGCTGAAATCTTGCGTTCCGGTAACACGTACAAATGCATATTTATTAGTGCATTCATGACTTTATGAATTCTTGTGTGCTCTTCCATGGCAATTCCATCCATATAATATTTTGTTTCTGAATTCAACGGGTTTCTTTTTTATTTCCCTCAATTAAATTTTTTTTTATATTTTTTTTTTGTTTTAACTTTCAGTTTATGCTTCCTGTTGCATACACATGAGAAAGATTGGGGTTGAGCCATATGGGTTGGTCTCAAACCAGTCCATCAATCCACTTAAACAAATTACAGAGCATATCTGCTCAGATCAGGCAAATATGAGCGCTTTACAAACAATCGTGTTACGCCATATGGCTTAGAAATTCTCGTATATGATTTTTTACTGAATAACCGACAATTTTGTGATTGCTTGATTTATACTATGTTCCGACCGACACTTAATCACGAGTTTTAGGCTGTTGAGAATACCTATTAGCTCACTAATCTACTAGATTTGTATGACGAAAAGTGACACTTGTTAATCTCGTCACCGAGAAGATTTGAAGCTAATCTACTCGAATTTCCCTGTGCGACTCTGATTTAGCGCCATCTGTTTTTCAGTATTCAATATCACAGCTGATTTAGAAACTATAAAGAGAAAAATATTTAAACATTCAAATAAATTAAAAGCAATGTATCTGAATTCACCAATTCAAAAATATGTTTGGAATAGTAAATAGATTAAATCAAACCTTGTCACTTAAAATTTTTTGTTTGAACAGACGTTAAAGATAGACACCAGAAAAGAAAATATACGCCATATTTCACAGTTTTTCATCGATAAAGGCGAATATTACTTAATCAGTTCATTCTAACTATGTTAAATAACATATTAAATTTAATGGAAAAATGTACATTCGTTTATACGAGACCCAGTCCAGATAAAGGCGAATATTACTTAATCAGTTCATTCTAACTATGCTAAATAACATATTAAATTTAATGGAAAAATGTACATTCGTTTATACTAGACGCACCCTCCCTTCGTCGAATAACACCCAACTTGTCTTGCGCATTGTCTAAAACCTTCCCCCAAGTGATAGAAGAAATCAACTAGCCAAGCTTTTGAAAAGAATCTCATGTGACTTTCTTAGCATAATGTCGCTCATCTTTAACAAAAAAAGCACCTAAGCTGTTTCATGTACGAGTATGTGTATATATTATTCGCATGTGCAAAAAATTTTATAATACTCTTTCAGGTTTTGTTACATATTCTAGTAGGACATGAAATAGTTTCTTGGCATCAGGCTAAAACAAAAGTCTGGCAGAAGTGAAACAATAAAGACACTGAAAGCAGTCAACAGAAGCTATGTAAAGTAAATAGTAAATATCTAAGTAAATAGTCGACTGCTATGTGATGGAGACATTGAACACGACAGTGCAGCAGAGATAAAAGGTATAGTCCTTTTTACAAATTTATCTTGCCGGTATTTTTGATTGTAAATTACAGTAAATCCAATTTGTTTCTAACATTTTTTTAATTCGTTTAATTTTTCGCCTTCTCTCTTCTTGAACTTAACATACTAGTCACATGGCTCATGACTTACAAATATTTCTGTTGGTTCGACATTTTTTCGTGCGGGATCTTGGCCAAAGTCTTTTGATAAGCCCAAAAACATTGACGTTTCAATAAATAAAATAAAAAAAAGTACGTGTGGCCCTCGGTGACTGCCGCAGTAAAGTTATTGTATTGCATTTTGTATCAACTTATGCAATTATAATTATTTATTTATTTTTAAGGCAGTATATTTTTGTTTTTCTTTGATATTAAATCAAGTTTTATTTTGATATTAGTTCAAGTTACACTTTTTGAGCGTGGTGATCGATAAAAAAACCATTTTTTTTCTTTTATTGAATAGATAATTAATATTGTTTAAAATATTTCTATTATTCTACAAATCATGTACGTTATTCAGAAATGTTTAACATAGAAACTATAGGTAACTGAAATACGAAACATAAGTTTGAGGCTTGATATCCTCTAAGTATCTGGAAAAGACCGTGTCAATGGTGGTCAAATATTTTGTTGTGGATTCTTGTGGATCATTATTCATTTTCAAATTCAATTTTTCCGAAAGAAAAGTTGCTCTGATGTTTTATCAGCGAAGTTGATGTAGAAATCGCCAGCAAAGATATGCAAGTGGAATATTATTACCATTGATAATCCGAGATAATGTTCCAAAAGGATAAATTTACCAAAATAATAATAATAATGCTACTAATATTATGAGTCCGAATATTGAATAATTTATTTTCAATTAATTACACTTTTATTAAATATTAAAATATATAAAAATGTTTTTGAATCACTTGCTTTCCCTACAATTGAAACGGAACATTTGAATTATGCGAAAATACACCTAAAAGTATGCAAACAGTTTGCGCACACTTTGTGTGTTAGGTTCATTTCCGTTACAGAATTTATTGATTCAGTTCCCGCGCTCAAAACCTGCGTTAGAAGCTATGCAAGAGCTTAATAAAATAAATAACAGAAACGACGAGTATTTGAACAGCGTCTTCATGATTATTTTAATTTTCCTGGTTGATAGTTGAGCCGTTATAAATTAATTATGCAATATTTCATATATTAATTTAAAAAAATATATATATATGTGACCACATGAACGGATTGTGTATTAAAACTAGCGAATTGGCAATACAAATAATAATACTTCGCTGAGAAACTTAACTCTAAGGATTTCGCTGAAAAATTTAATATAAGGGCCTTAGAATATATAACATTACCATAAAGCAATTTTCTGTTATATTATTAAAATTCGATATAATAACAAAGTCTTAGTATGAAAAATAGCAATTCCATTTAGATTGCTATACTTCCTCGCTGTAAGGAGAGGGTTGACGCTCTACGCATGAAATCAAAAGCAAAACGAGTATACAAAAATAACAGCAAAACATATGTGTATAAAGTTATGAGAAAACATGAGCTGCACCAGGATTTTATGCTTGAAGGTTCTTTTTCATTTCGAGGAAGCAATTTAGGTTCATGCCTTTTATTTTCAGTAATAAGGTAGAAAAGTAATAAAAGAGAATTCTAGAATGAAACTAATTGTTTGGAAAACATTTCAAAAATCAGCAAATTATAAAGAAATATTGTATACATGTACATAGAACTACTGCAAAGCAAAAAAAAAACGTTGTGCTTTTCTGCTGTCTGGGGCCGGCTGAATTAAATTTAATGAATGCAAATTTTTATATAAACATTTTATTATACATATGTACAAATATACTTCTTCCGATTTCTTGATTTAGACTCTGAGTTCAGAAAAGTTTAGCAGTTTCTCAAATTGAGAACCCCCGTAATGCATTGAATATAAGAAGTATTGAATAAATTTAAATACTGCCAAGTCCTTTGCATAAATTTAAAGTATATAAAAGTTTAGAACACACGAAGCGATGAACTAAGAAAGTTGTTTTTCAATGCAGCAAACGATTAGCAAAAGATTTGTATTTCAATTGGAATTGGGCAATAAAATCTAACAATGTATGAAATCTTTAACGCTTCACTATCTAAAGCAATACAGTACTTTCTTACTTTATATATAAAACAATAATGAATATATAGAAACTTTATATTTCTATAAAACTCATATACACACACACCACGAAGTATTTTTGTACTTTTATTGTGAATTTAATTGAAATAATTCTGAATTTTATGTGTTAAATGGCTTGGCTTTCAGTTAATTAATTTCACAAAGAGCCACGCAAACCACAGTGTTTGAATCTAAATGTTATGCAATATATATTTACAACACTCGTGACACACGCTTGTTTTGTGACGTGGTAGCATTTGACAGAAAATCGATTTTTATTGTTTATAAATAACACAAAGCTTCTGCATAGATCTTATGTATACCTGATAAGAAGTCGCTAATTTCCTTTGAGAATTTGAATACTCACAGACTTTAGTATTAGAAGAAATGAGAAGAGCTAACTGAGCAAACGACTTTTCTCCTATTATCAGCCAGACAGTATATTTATCTCTAGCAAAAAAGTCATATATGTTATGTCAGTTCAGTTCCAAGAGGACTTATCAGCGCATGTGTGAATTATTTTAACCATTTTAAACAAAGGAAACTCATATGAATATAAATATCAAGTTACTGAAGTTGAAAATTTGCATGAACTTAAACAAATTTATTCTTTCTGATGCACTCGCAGTCTACACCTCTCAACACTTTTCTAAAGCACTTAATGAATGTGTAGAAGTAATCAACCACACACATACACACTCATACACTTGTATTATATGCATTTGTTCGCCAACTACTCACCTATTATGGTTATGAAGATGAGCAGACCCAACACAATGGACATGACTATCATTTTCACCATCGCCACCGTCGGATCTCGGGTTCTGAAGCCATCGCCATAGCCCATAATATCATCCAGTTGCTGGTCATCAAACTCATTACGCTCACCTATAAACACATCAACAATATTGTTACTGGCATTCCGCATCCCGCCGCTGCTGTTAAATGTAATGAAACCGTCAGTGTTGCCACCATCGCCCAGGTTCAATAAAATGTTGTTGCTGTTGCTCAAGTTGCCGCTAGTTCCATTCAATACAATTTGATATGCGCTCGTTTCATTGGCGTCGAACAACATTGATGTAGCATTGCTGTACACTTTGTTGTAGATGTCGTAGTTGTCCAAGAGTGGTGCATGCAGGTCGGTGGCGGCGCCGTGCACCACAGGCGTCTCAACGTCCAGGTCGGTGTAGAAGTGTTGCGTTGTACTCCAAGTTGCGATTGACGGTGAAATTATATCACCCAGCATATTGTTGCTGGCCTGCTGGCCTGTTGGCGGGGGTGTTGGCGGGGGTGTGTGCGGGGGTTGTGGGAGGTAGTGCTGGTGCTAGGTGGAGATGACTGAAGTCGCTATCGATTGAATTGGCTGCTTCTGTTTAATGTGTAGTTGTAATGCTGCCTCTTAATGGTACTGATATTATTGTGGTTGTTGTTATTGTAGTTATAGTAGTAGTAGTTGTTGTAGTTGTAGTTGTTATTGGTGGTCTTATTCGTCGAAATGTTTTCACTAGCTAGCGTTATTGTTATTGATGCTCTCACGTTGCTTGTTACGTCAGCTCCTTATGCTGTCTAGCAGTTTATTGCTATTGAATTATTATCGTCTCATGGTTCTCATTTGCTCTGACAAGTCTTGCCGTTGAATGATTTTCAATGGACAGCATCTGTAAATGTAAACGTAAACGTTAAGAGAGGCGGTGCACATAAGTAACTGGTCCTTGAACAGAAAACGCTTCACTGGATTCTCGAAGAAAATATGAGCTCTCAGGTAAGATTTTTATTTCAATGGAAATGCAATTTAATTTAGTAGAGAAAATTTAATACTCGAGCCATAAAAGTTTATAAATACAGCTGAACCCAGCAAAAATAATATTTGTATTATGGTAGATTAATTATGAATAGTAGAGTTCCCACAAAATAAGTCTTTCTAGCAAACTTGAACATAACCATAAAAATAACTCTCTGGAGACTTTTGAAAGTGAAGAATGCCTTTAATATTTGCCTACATTTTAGCGTCTGAAATATTCGAACCTATCACAACTCTTTTACTCAAGCAAATGCTACCAAAAGTTTTTACCTAAAATATTTAAATACGCGTCGAAGTGAATTGGAAATTCCACGTAAATTTCTTAAACGACCATACGTACGGATACATATATAACTATGGTATATAGCCTGCATAACTGCATATAGGAGCATGTATGCAATGTATGTAGTATAACGGAGTGTGTTTGTCGGCTTTGAGGATTTGATTTTCGTGTCTTGCCGCTTTGCGCCACAGGGTGACATTTTTATATCCCGAGTGCACATTGCGTGCACTTTTCGCATGAAACTTATTCATATATGTATAAAGAGATTAACCGTTCTTGTTGCGCCGCTGCGTTGCAACAAGTGCAACAGCAACTGGAAATATGACGATGACATCCTCAACTGTGAATCTCTGATAGCATGTGGGACTGCGAAGCCACGCACTGTGGGTACTGCTTGGAGAGTAATTCCGCGAAAATTCTTAGCTTTTTGCGATCTTCTTATGTATTCTTATTCCTAAAACTAGAGAAACTCATATATTTGTTCAGTGGAAAGTCTATGCTTCAATTAACATTATAGGAAACATGAAAAAACGGTAACGTCGGTTGCTTGATTTTTATTGATTAGAGCGTGAAGAGAAAACGAACGCGTGAAAAACTGCAGATCGATATCACAAAAACAGAGGACTAGTTCGCGTATATAACGAGGGACCGACGGATGGGAATTTTATATATATTATATATATACTTAGTAGGGTGACTGGCGTTTCCGTCTGGGTGTTACAAACATCGTGGCAAACTTAATATAACCCGTTTGGGGTATAAAAGGAGTCCTCCAACCGTAAAATGGATAATTTTGTTATTAGTGTCTTCAATTGTCTTTTAGTCTATTTTGTAGGCATGAAGGCTTCACAAGTTTGTTTATGTATATTTGTTGTGAACAGAAAAAAAGAAATTTCTTTAAGTAAATATTTGTGTGCGACACCAAACACCAATGTGTTTAATAAGTTACCGTTTATGGTATATGTTTCGATTGCCGTTTTGCACTGTAGAAAAGGTCCACTGTAGCAGCATGCAAGAGCAGCTGTCGAAAGCGCTTGGGGTGCTTATTAATATTTTATTCTCGACTACTTTCATGTTTGCTTTCATAGCTATACCTAATGAATAGATGAATACATTTTCCACCACTCAATTTTTACGTTTTTCTACAGTATACATATTAATGAAATAATATGAAGTTATGTAGTTATATATACTTGTAATCCCAGATCGACAAGAATATAAATTTAACAGGTATTTCTTTCTTTATTTCATGTTATGATGAATCAGTAAAACATTTATTTAGGATGGTGTTATTAAAATTTTAAACAATTGATAACAAGTAAGAGCTAGCTTGTGTCTTTTAATATATACATTTGTAGTTGAAAGTACACCCATAAGCCTTAGCGCCACATTAATCGCACAACTGTGGCTGCATATTACGTATACGCCAGAGTGGCCAAAATAACATTTAATTTTTGTTTGAACACAGCCAATGCCTCTTATCATTATACTAAAAGCTTCGTTTTTGATAAGGAGAGCTTTAGCTTATATGCGGTTTCTCAGAACTTTAATGCTTACTTTCCACTAACCTGATTGCATCTCCGCCATTCTTCTTATTTGAGGAGACACAATAGCATCATACGTATTTCTTTCCGGTCTTACCTGAGTCATGCTTTGAAAGCTATTGTGTTAGAGAGTTTTCACTAAGATGTCGTATAAAATAAAGCAAATGCTTCTGTATGCTTAGTTTCTTTCACTTTTAGCTGAGAATCCATGTTGGTCATGACGAAATCTTTGAAGATTCAGCTGAACATATAAATTATAGACGCTTGGAAAATGCTGCTAGAACATTTCAGCCTTCAAGTTAAGGTACAAATACGTGAAGAGGAAGATTCTAAGATGGAAGCAAATGGCCAAGAAATTTCAGTTGGTTTTGCTGTTGGGTAAAACAATATTGTAGGCAGAAATGCGTGAGGGAACACCTGCTATATACCTGCGTAGCTGTATGTAAAAATCAAGACGTCGATTGTGGCTTAGATCATTAAGACAGCCAAACACAGATTTCTATTGGAAGGCAAGCGTACAATGATTGAAGAGCTTACCTTTATTTAATTTTCGGTATGTAGGTAATTTTGTCCCAGTATTTGTTTGTACGAACGAGCCCTCGCTTGGTGCTGTTCATGTATGTGTGCAGCTTTTCTCCAAAACTATGCCGATCTAGCGACCAAAGACTCAATCTTTACGTTCCACTTGCTCCTGCTACTACGAGCACATTGTGCCGCCGCTTTGGTCATTCATGGTCACGGTCTATGAATTCACGATTGACTTTTAGTTTATGTCTGTACAATGTACGTGTCAGCGCATATTGTTGTTTTTGAGACGCTTATTGTTTTGGTAGCAAATAAATTCGTATGAATCATGGGATCTGCTAGGCAGTGAACCATCTCGCAAACCAAACAAAAAATAAGTGTATAGAAGGTTTTGATTTTTTAGATTTCCTCGCACTTTTTTGTGCAGAAGATTTGTCAAAAAGAAGGCAAAGAATGCGAATAGAAAATCATTAAAATGTAAATTACCGTAAACAAACAAATGGCTACAGCCGAAGAATTTTTTTGGTTTTTTATTTCCCAGCGTTTGTTTACGCAAAACAATGTGTGCGTCCATGCCGACAACAAATCGTAAAACTATATTTTTATTGCCGTCAAAATAGTAATTCATTTTGGCAATCCCCTAAGCCTCATGGCTTGTCAGTTTACTCACTTTTTAATTTAAGAAACTATTTCTTTTAAGATCATTTTCATTTTTTTATTCATTAATTGGGCAATTGAACTGAACAACAATACCAAATATTGAATATTGCTGGAAATTTTTTATAAATATACAATCCCTTTACAAAGTGAATATATAACTTTATTTAAAATTTTAAGTTTTTAAAGTCTTGCATTTTCACTTTCATTATTTAATATGGTAGATGCTTCTAAAATATTTTTGCTCCTGCTGAGCATTTATTTTATTGTGGTTCGTAATGAATTGTTTATTATGAGCTCACTTGTAGGCAATTTATATTATTTAGGCATGGAAAAGAAAAATGGATTTCCTAACAAAAGCGCTCGACCAAAAGATGATAGGACGTGAAACGAAAGTACTTGAATATTAGTTTTAATGAAGCTGAAGTTGAGTACTCACCTAATGGCTTTAATGCTTCAGCTGCTGCGGTAAATGGCTCTTGATTATTTTTTTGACTGCTTTTTTAGATTCTGGTATTTATTCTTAGAAAGAATGCTAATATTTCGATTTTTGTTTGTTCATTTGGAATTTCCACTAATCCGTTTGTGTAGAATATATTTCTTAGGTATAGTTTTTAGTAATATTATATATATGTACGCATGCTTAATTTATTTTGGCTTAAATTTATTCAATTCCTTGACTGTATAGGTACAGAAGCCGCGGTTCGTTGTCACCGTAACCGTCAGCGCGTTTACTGAAAGACACTTCAACTTTCTACACATGCACTCACACATACACACACAATTGCACGCGCCATCCATGCGCTTAATCAATGCAAGCTACACTAACAATTCTAGAGCACTTCAGTCGCATGGGTGATTAGATTAAACACTTAAATTTGCTTATTGTACGAAACCATCGGCACCGCGTCGGTGTGGCCGCGAATTGATTTTATCAGCAACTTGTTTTCCAGCTTTACATCGTGCGTTTAGCGCGCGAATGCTTTTGGCAAACAGCACAATGGAAGAATGCATGAAATGAAATGGAAATACCACAAAATGCAAATAATGCCCTTAAATATGTAAATATCTGGGGCTGTGCGACCGAGCGGGCGAGCATCCGTTCAAGCGACCGTGTGAATTGGCTGGCGGCGATACTTCTTGTCGATTTATTCACCTCAACTCGTGCTGAACGTCAGACCAACTGCGCGTCTACTCAATTCAATTGTGCGTCTGTGCTGTTGCTGTTGTCGATGTTGCTATTGTTGAAAAAGTTATTGTGGCCAACTGACAGCTGTTACACACACTCACACGAACTCACACCGTTGACACTCAGCTGTTCTGTTTTGTAGAGTTTTTTCCACTTGACGCAAACGCATGGAGCCTTGATTTTCTCAGCTCGAGAGAGCGCATTTCGTATGCCGCTCTGAGAATTTTCCGTATATGTTCGAATTTCGAAGTAAAAACGCTCTTAAATATTTCTGCTGTTCTCTTATAAAGCTAGTCTACAAAATGTACTCCACAAAACGAA
This sequence comes from Bactrocera oleae, assembly GCF_042242935.1. Taxonomy (NCBI): domain Eukaryota; kingdom Metazoa; phylum Arthropoda; class Insecta; order Diptera; family Tephritidae; genus Bactrocera; species Bactrocera oleae. The sequence goes on from NC_091538.1 coordinate 73,240,250, forward strand.
CGCACTTTTCGAACTATACAATTCCTTTTTACCGCCCAAGTGTTGATTGCGAATCTGCAAAGATCCGAAACTTTTCATTTCATTGCCGCTGCTGGTGGCCAATACTCGTCGAATAAACTAAGAAAGACAGCGCAAGACATCACTTGTGCGTTAATAGTTTTGCCTGATAGTATTATCTGCCGTTGTTTTTTTAATTGTTGTGACTTCCAACGCTTTAATAATTACTTTGATAGCTAACTCGAATCCCTTTTCCTGCTGCCTGCTTCCGCTTATTTCTTAATTAATACACAAACCATAGGATCCTTGCGGTTGAGTTATTACAAGGGCGTGTAAACGTAAAGAGCTCTTATTAGGCTGCGAGAAATCGTATATACTCTGTTTCCTGTTCGTGTGTAGGTTTAATTTCAGATAATGCAGCCGCCTATAGTAGAAGTGAAAAATGTAAAATACCTAGTTTCAAGGCAATAATGAGATAATATTAATATCAACTAAATTACGCACATATATATATTTGTTGGAAAAGGAAATTTGAAAATTTAGCAAATAATTTGATTTTCATATTTGACATGAATTACACGCGACGTGTTGCACTGATTAATGTGAAAATGTTTACCTTTAGTGTCAGAAGTTTTAAAACGTCAATCGACAGTAGAAAATGAAAACAAGATAAAACATGATATTTGGTTGCACTTATTTATAAAACCCTTCACAAATAAAAAATTTCAAGAACTAGAGCTTGATCATTAAGTTTGTATTGCAGCTATACGCTATAGTGGTCCGATATAAGCGGTTCCGATAAATTAGTAATCTGAGGGATATCACGCTGATCGTTTACAGATAAACTTTATAAGGTCTCCGACATTTCCTTCAGGGAAAGGATTTGAGGTTGATCATTTGTTTAGTATTGCAGCTACATAGTGCTCCGATATTGGTGGTCCAATAATATTAATCATTCGTAGATATTCTTTACAGGTTCACCGACCTTTCGTTCAGGGTGTAACAAACTTCGTGACAAGCTTAATATACCTGGTTTGAAGTATAACAAATAAAAGTTGATTTTAGCGTTGCCACCGAATAAAAGCAAGGGTCTAGTTGTTAAAATTATTTATTTTGCGGTAGACAGCGCTGACCATAAAAACAATAGTACTTTTAATACTGAAGCTACAATCATAACAGTTGTTTTTGTTATACTAATGACATATTGATCGCTCATGACCACTTTTATGTGAAATTTAACTAAACTAATAGTACAGTTATACTTTAGAAATATCATATCAGTAAATATAAAAGATATATCAATAAAATTTGGAAAGGTTATTATGTCGTATACTATGTGATTTCTTAAGTGAAACACCTAAGCTTTATTATCCAAGTGGTGTTTAGTTTTACCAATATAATTGTGTGATTTCGCCGGATCGGTAAACTTAAAGAGAGAAAGCATCAGTGCCCTTTACATAAATTACTATAGTAGTCTAAAAATTTCTTCATGAAAGCTTTAAAATACACTAATGTGTTATTAGACAACTTTATTCTCAACAGCAATTAACACAAATCACTTCAGCAATAAATTAGTTAAAGATTGTCAAAGTCATGTTTTGCATGTAAACCCAACCAGGAGATGGTGGGCTACGGCAGTATTATTTTATAATTACTCACTCTGTTTTCGAATGAGTTTACTTGCAAATATTTGATTAATTCGCTCAAATGCCAGCCAATTGTCGTTCATAAATCATCGGTGAACACTGTCATCTTGTGAACACAAATCGAGTCGGTTTACAAAGTTTATTTGCTACTAATTTTCTTGTAAAATTTACATTGCGCATTATCGAATTTACTCACTCGTCGGTCAGACTCACAAACTCGTATTTATTCAGGCAGGTGCGTGCGGCTGATGCTGATAAATGATAGGTGTGGCAACCACATGCAAGCAAGTGTGCAAATATTTAGTATTCCATGCAAGCACTCGTGTGTGTGCGTGTGTTGTGAAGCGGCGAGTGCACTGTTGCAGACTGTTCTTGCTACTAATTATGGAAATTTATGCATATTTGTGCAAATATTTGCATATACTGTATATATTAATACATAAACATTAGTGTAAGAGAGATTGTGCATTTTCAATTAAGCTGGCAAGCCGGATGCCTTGGGTGAGTGCGGCCCGGACTTGCTACCATCATTGCCAATAGCATTCCATTCGCCGTAACTGTCCACTGCCTTCTATTATTATTATTTGGTAAAACCGCAGAGGGAAAGGGTAATATGTAAGGATTAAAGAGCTAAGCTGACTGGTCTAGTAGGTTCGAACTTAAATTACTGCAGTTGGTGTAAATATGAATGTACTACAATTTATCTTTATGTTGTATGGCATGTTAAAATAGAGCGCTTGCTGCTCTTAATTTCTAATTTCGTGATTTTTTTTATTTTTTTTTAAATAGTTACTCATACGTCGTTGGTGACTGCCCTGAAGTGATCTTGATATATGAGTGTAAAATATAACATAAAACCAAGGATGCCAAAGTACGCCTTTAGAATTCAGTTCGTCTAGAAATAATTTGTTGAACTTAACAAATATTTGTTTGCGGCTGGTATGTAAACGCGAAAGCACCACAACGCTTTAAATAATACATGTATTCGTGAAAATATATACATTAAAATACATTAAGTCTGCGCTTTTTGCATGCCAGCTTTGCTTAATTCAATTGTTCACTTACAATTTGTCGAATACAATGCAACTTTATTCAGTCTGATTATTTTATTACAGCCGCAAAGCCGGCCATCAACATATTAACGAATTGAATATTTGATGAAACATTTTGAGCGCTTTTCCAATAACGAATTCAATTACAAGGACAGCCGAATGCGAGCAAAAGGAAATTACGTGCAGCAAAAGTTGAAGCAGGTTTTTCAGCTAATACACATATTTCCGGTTGCCAATAGCTGCGGCTATTGTCTGACACGAATTACATATGTATGTACCGATTGTTCACTATTCACATACACAACGAACACTTTCGTGTATGGGCATGTAGAGTTAAAAGAATTTGAATATGTTGAATGAAAATGCTTGATGAATTTTTGTCGGCATTTTTATGTTCGAAGCACACCTGTCACTCACGAGACGGAATATATACGGAATGCAAAAACAATCGCAGAGAAGCCTAAATTGATTAATTTTCTCTCCGCACGTGTGGTCAATATCACGTTTTTTATACACCCACCCACATATACGGACGCAGTAGTATTTATATTAAATAGAAGCTATTTGCAAAAGAGTCAGCAGGAAACCTAAATTTTTAATTGACCATTTAGAAAGGTGTGAATTTGTAGGCCTTAAAACTAGTGCTAGAGGGAATAACAATTATCGCTTAAGAGTAAGTATTTGGGCTTACACCGATGTACTAACGCTTTCCTTATATCTCGTATATGTTTTCGTTACCTCTGTGCAAGGAGGTAGATTCGCGTCGTATTATCAGCCGCATTACATTCTGTTTGGATGATTCCTTGCAATTGATTATTTATTTGCAAAACTGAGGACACTTTGTTCTTTAACTTTTGAAATAAAACTGAGTCAGCTTCTTCTCTTACCTGAATCTGGAATAATTCATTATTTCTATCCTTGCTCTTGAACGCGACAGCACGAACTTTTAATAATTTTCACTTTAGTGCTACTTTGCGGAGGGGTTCGCCCATATTCCTGCCTCAATGGGGTTGCATATTCAGTGAATACGCGAAATTTCTTTTCACTTATGAAATTCCATTATTAGTTTCCTCTTGTCATATTTTCTTTTTCCTATGCCGTCCTTCGCCGATTTCAATAGCGCACATTTCTCTTATAGAATTACCGAAAAATACCTGAGCATTCTTAGCTAACTTTGTCGCATTATTACTTTGCAAGAAAGCAATTTTTATAACTTTACAGAGAAATGCGCTCATGTGGCAGCCATCAGCGACATACGCACGCTTCATACGCTCGCAACATGTTGCCTAGAGTAGAATTCTCTGTTGGCCTAAAGGCTGTTTATGGCACCATAAAGTAATCGGAGTATCTGAGTAATCTGTGTAATATATATCAAAATGTTCGTAATGATAAAAAGTTTTAATCTCCAGACGTCTGGTTATTTCTCTGTCCATCGTAAGCATTCACTTTCTTGTTTTTTGATAATAGCAAATCCTGAAAACATGTGAAATTTTCGCTATAAGTTTTACCGACATCTTGATGTAGATCAAGCGGCTTCAATTCACACGTATAACACTCCGGTTTAGCCCGGACCAATCCTCTGCTTACTTGCTATGTATGTACATATGTGCATGATCTTTTTTTAGTCAACTGGAAGTAAAGAATATGTTTAGCCAAGTTATGCACAGCAGGCATCGCAGGAATTTGTTACTTGAACGTCACTTTCATTAAGTCAACACGACAGGACATCGCAATAGCGGCCACAATAGCTGGCAGAAAAGTCTCAGAGCTCAATGAAAAAATGAGAAGAAAAGCGAGAGAACTCATAAACGTTTAAGAGCGCGCTAACTGCACCTCCACAGTTACATGACACAGAGTAATATTGAATGTGTAAGTCAAGTTCCAAATTTATATTTATTTCAGCAATTCTTCATATTCTGCTGAAATGGCTTATTGTCGAAAGCGGAGGGATTTCTAAAACTGTACGGGAAGAGTTAATAACAGGCATGTTCAAAATTTTATCAGAAATAGTCTAGTGATATGCATGGTTTATTTTAAATAACTTGCTGCAAGGTAAGATATCTGCATACATTTCACCTTGAACCAATTAGAATTTCGTTGTACAGACGGCAATGGCTTTCACGGCGTATAAGAAAATCCATTTTATCTTGTTATAGGTCAACAACAAACGCACGCATTAACATTCAATCGACCTTGAAGAGTATGCTTTAGGTTAGCTTACAATTATTGTATCATTTAAGATCTTGCCTCGTTCAATTTTCATACACCCTGTGTACACCCTGAAGCCAATTTTATTCTTTCAAAACCGGCCCTTAGCTGTTCGTATGCCATCCATTCATCTATACTACAATATTATTTAATTTGTTTCGTGTTGTTGTTGCTCTGGGTTCTTGAAAGTATATTTTTGTTTGTTGCTGCCATTGCTGACTTTCACACATTCCATTTAATTCACTTTGTCAAATAAATTGTTTCACACGCATATGTTACTGCTTTTGTTGTTGCACTAATAACACTTTGAATGTTTTTCTTTCTGCTTTGCTGCGTTTTCACCGCTCAGATTTAGTATGCTGTGTATTGGATCTTTAAAGACAACAACGAAGTTTTCTAAGGTTACTCGACGATACTCCCCCTCTCTCTCTCGCTCCCATACACTTGCAAGTATTGATGGTCAAACACTTTCTCACACTCGCTGGAAAATACGAAGCCGACGCGATAGTAGGCCACTACGCCTTAAGTGCTTCAATAAATTCTTGCCAACTTCTTTAGTGTCGGTCATTTGTTCGTTTACCTTGGCTGGGGCATAAATACCCGCACACACAAACACAAACACTCTTACACTAAGCTGATGTGATTAGATAGCTTGTGCGACCAGACGACTCTGCTGCGATGACATTCACCAATCGACGGACCAACTATCACCTAAGAACGCTAAGTGCTGGCGAGTGCAGAAGCTGCTGGAGCAGCTTAGGTCTTGATGTCTTGCGAGTGTGTTTGTGGCTTGGTTTACGGCTTATGTTCGCTGGTCGGTGGTATGTGGTGGTATGTTGTATGTAGAGGGCCACACGGTTCAGAGGTAAATAGTTTCGGGTTGGGTTTCCTGTAAATTTAGTGCGGCTCATTAAGCTGTCATTCCTTTTGAACTTTATTGTGGTCACTTGTGAGCGCCATCACTGTACTGAGCCTCTCAACGCATACACTCGCATACAGTTTTTGTTTGGTTTTGTTTGTTTGACCGCTAACCCTGTGGAATAAAGGGCGAAACCAGAAGTATGTAAGCGCCTTTTGTGGCTTTACAACGAGAGCTGATTGAAAATGCAGGCACCTCTTATGAAATTTTGTTTTTAAAATCTTCGAGAGGTTTTAGACACAGTCAATTGGCTCTCTGCCTCGTCAATATATAATATTTAAAAAGTTGACGATTTCGATGACAAAAAATAAAAAGGTAACGGCATTATTAGTAGTGTTGCGTATACGGTAATTTGCTTCACATTTTTGCTATTGCCACAAAGCAAAGGATTTCTGCGCTGCCTTCACGTCTACTACCCTGACAAATGAACATATTCTCATGAACCTTTTTCAACTTTTTGTAATTTTTCTGCCGATATTAGGAACTCAAAGCAAATATAATAACATTTAAAGTTTAAAATGTGGAAAAGTTTAAAGTAAAGGACGGTTGCTAATTGATAAATACTAGCAAACAGTGAAACATAGACACCTCTAAACGAATATATGCGATATCTTGCATTATTATCTTATTTTTTTTTTACAGGTTGAAGTGCCAACTAAATTTTATTTAAAAAAAACGAAAAATATGAAAATTTTATAATTATACCATCTGATCAAAATGGACTTGGACTGGTTCACATAAACTGCGCGAGCAAACCGAATCAATAAAATAACTTTTTAAAAATTGGATTTAATATTGGCATTGGTTTGTACTAGTTCGTGAGCCGATTTCAAAGGCGATAATAAAGATTTGTGTTTCAGTCCGAATTTGATCAGATGGTATACCGTTATGAAAGAAGGAGGAATACCTTACCAAGCTGAAAGAATTAAAACATTATTTTTATGTAGAGTATCTTACTGGTATTATATATGGTTGACCTGAGTTTATATGGAGTAATCAAGGGAATTCAATACCAAGGAAATTAGAATGTAAATATAGACCCAAGTAACTCCACAAATCTCAGCACTTACTGCTAATATGACTTCGTAAAGACCAGAGGAAAACTTTTCGCACTTTTGAGAGCTTAACGAATATGAGCTCATTTGGCTCTCTGAGCAAAAGACATAAAATTTGTCACTTCGTCACACATAAAAACCCGTAGGAGTACTGTCGAAACTCCATGTTAACTAAGTAAGTAACAGCTTTAATGTTCAAAACAGGGGCGTTTTTTAACCAAAGTTATATAATATGTATATGTATAATTAATGAAAACATAAAATTTCGTGGTTGTTTTTATATTATGGTGAATGCTTACCTAAATTAGCAAAAGCGTCTGAGGAACACTGTTATAATGAAGTGAGTAATACGTTTCTAGAACTAAATGCTTGTTTTCAAATACCAAGAGAGTGCAGAGAGTGTCAAAAATGGAGACATTCTAATAAGTATAAGTAGTTTACACCAATTTCGACCTGTGAAGCTGACCGCGATGGATGCCAAAGAGTAGTATATTTTCAAAGCCGTGGCAGAAATTATAAGTAAAAAAATATTTAAATAAAATGAAATATATGTCATTTGGTTCAAATAATAAAACAAAATTCGTTCTAATTCCAGCTTAAAAAGCTTCTATAAAGAAATTCCGATAGGTGTTATTTTAGTGTGTGAAAAATATTTCAAAATCTAAATGGAATTGATTTTTTGCTCCAATTTAGACGTCCTTTTGTCATGTTTTTTTAAGAATTCTAGGTATTAAGAGTTCTGGAATTAATTTTCGAAGCTTTCCGCCCACAACCAAATTTGTTGCCTTTGGTTTGCGATTATAAGGAACGGTCAGATTGGCAACGAAAGCATGGATTTATTGTTAACAAATTGAATTTATTTGCCGTTTTTTACTATTCTTTTTAAACGAATTTCAACTTTAAATTGGAAAATCGCATGCGCCTAATACATTTTCTCTATCGTCCATTCTGCATCTAGCTTTCATGTCAGCCTCTCGAGTGAAAGAGCGAAAATTTTAAATTACTTGTGTGCTTGTGTTTGCATTTTCCGGAGCATTTACGAAAATGTATGCAACCGACAGGAGGCAAACGAACCAGCGAAACTTGTGCATATTCATTTAAAAATGTCACCATCACAATTCGTTCCATCAGCACTCGGCGTTCCGCGCGGCCTACACGTTGATGGCTGTCAAAATAAAATCTCATCGCCCTTACTCTTGCACACACTCGCGCAGTCCACGGTCGACATTTAAGTTGACGTGCCGCCATTTATGTTGTGCGTTGATGCTGAAGTAAATAGGAAAAGTCACAAAAATAGAAAAGCGTCCCTTACACGCCCCGGATAAACGCAAACAAACACTGTCGCATTCACAGATTCCCCACTCCCCACTCCCAGATGGCTTATTGATCAGCCTATTTGCCACTGTTAGCTGCCTTCGAGTTGGCAGTTCATGTTTTTGTCTTGCATCTGTACCCTCACACATGCATACACATGTTTGGCGAAGGTACTTGCGGTTTCTTTGTTTTTTGCCGCTTTCGATTTTTTATTGCGAATCGTAAATTAGACGGTTTTTATTGCGGGAACGTGACATTTGGCTCGTTTTGACAGACCATTATCGTTGCATCAATTGGCTTTTCCGCATTTGCCACAAACGGGCGAACGGCTGGGGGCACCGGCCGACAGCCATCTCCTCCTCACACGTACGCGAATGTCAGTCGTACAATTTCGTTGTCATCATTCTTATCATTTTCATCTTTTTACAGTTTTTTTATACGCAAGCCGCATAAAGTCATCTTTTATTGCCATGCCCGCCATTCACACTCAATGACTCGAGTGTGTTTATGTAAGTGGAACATAAGTTTTCGTAAGCAGAACCCACATTCACTCACCCATCTCCCATTCAGCAATTGGTCTTGCGGCAGTGATATACCAAAAGTGTGGGGGGAGGGGTGGTGGCAGAACACATATGAAATTAAGTAAATACAATTTGCGCTTTCAAACTTTGTTTCACACTCTATTATTTTCCTTTTCGATCTGCAAATAAAAATTTGCCGTTTTTATTACCAAATATTTGCTGCCCATTCCAGAGCGAGATGAATTTCGTTGAAGATCAACTTCACTGCGCACTATAGCCATTAAATGGTTGATGGCTTCCTGGACCGCCCGACGCGCCGTGCTGTTTGTATGTATATTAGTAAGTGTATATGAAGGCAGAATTTGTATTTTTTTTCAGGGCGTACAAAAAAATGTAATTTTGTATATACATATATGTTTTTGTGTGTATATGCTGGCCATTAAAATAATTCCTTACTTTTTAGCTTGCATTTGATGTACAAATTACATATGTCCACAAATAAATGGAATCATCATACAGCCCTGCGCCTGATCTGTTCCAGTTCTTTAATGTAGGAGCTACTGTGTTTTAGTTCTGCGAAAAAGGAAACCTTTAAATACCGCTAATTTATGGTATGGCTGTATCTGTAAAAATATTAATCCAATATACAATTCATCAATAAATTCATCCCATCTTTAATAAATTACTGAAGTCCCTTTCGATAGACAAAGAAAGTGAAGATTAATCTTCACTAATGTCAGACTAGATCTCTGTTTTATGATAAGGACAAGGATATATACTGCTTTGTAGCATAGAGAATAGGGTTAAGGCTGTGCTATAAAATGTGCTGTTTTCCATTTCAAAACGTTTAAATTAGCCGAATACATTCAAAAGCAAGGAAATTGGGTGCCATGTGAATTGAAGCCTGGACTCGTTGAATACGATTTTGTTTATCAGAAATGCTGAAGGAAGTCGTTTTTGCATCAGATTGTGACTGGTGCAAAAAAAACCTCAAACGCAAACAAATAAGGAAGAGCTAAGTTCGAGTGTAATCGAGCATTTCATATTCTTGCAACTTGCCAGGATCAAATACATTGTTATTAGAAAAACGCTCTTTGAATTTCATCGCGATGACTCACATATTGACGAACGCGCGAACAGACAGACAGTATCTCGGAATTTAACTATTCTCGTCATCATCATTTATATATGTATGTATATAAAAATATACGATTATAATTCCATGTCTATATATATACAATTCCATATTTATATCAATTAGTGTCAGGTGATAAAAACAACCGTTAGAAAAAAACCACTCACAAATACAAGTATAGTTATAGCCTTTATATAAAGTCCTAGAAATTGTGCGAAAAACTGTAATAACAATAAGAATACTTAAATCTAATTCACAATTTGTGTTTACTGGTGTAATTGAGAAGCCTTAAAATCAGTTGTATTTGTGTGCGTTATTCAGAATGCATCTTTTATTAGATATATTGGTTCCTATCGGTTGCATGACAAAAGTTTGACAAACATTTTAAGCACCATTAAACGAAACTGAAACATATTTGATAATCGACTCGATGTTTATCAAATTGAGTGAGCAAGAGGTTTCCTTCTTAAAAGTTTTAAAAATTCCTTTATTAAACGTGTGTGTTTTTTGTTTGCTTGTTGTTGAAAGTACTGAATTAATGATGCGATTTGTTATGAAACTCAAAATAACAAGTAGCATTATAACGGTAACGGCAGTTGTTTCTCGGTTTATTTTCGACAGATGTTAAAAGTGATTTTACGCTCACAACTAGAATTTTAAAGCTTCGTCATAGCAAAAGAGAAGGGCATATTTGAAATATAAGTCATTACAAAGCGCTTCTTGGACTTCTTCTCAAAACAGACACTATTTTTTATTACAGACAGTAAAAGAAACTATATTAAAGTCTAGACTTTTTCTACACTACTTTACATAAATCTTGTGGTCTATTTGTTTGAACTAACTAGCTTTTAGGCTATCTACATAGATTTACTTTTAAGCTGCATACATTTTATTTTTATGTGACATATCGGCATTTAACTGAATAAAATTAATTACCGTTAGTCGAACGCAATACCCAAAATGTTCCATTTTCGCCTATCATCTTCTACAATGCTTTGAATGCTTTCCTTGAGAGCTCACTCGCTCACTAGCACACAATTCTCGCCAGTAAAGATGAAAGCAAATGCGTGGCAATATACATTACTGGTTAGGAAAACTGACAGCGGATACAATAAAATATTTCACAACATGTTAGCTTGGGTAAAATTTGCGCGCGCTGCCTTGTTAACTGGTGGCAACCGAGCCAATGCAGCGCAGCATTCGAGAGTCACGCGGCAGCCGGGGAGAGCGACCGCGAAAATGGAGCTGATACGGCATCCCCTTTTGGTAATGAATGCTGTGCTTAGCAGTTACAACTCCGCAGCGGAAGCCACAAACACAAGTGTAATTGCATACGCTCACACGCTCGTATACATGCAGCACGTCAGCGGGTGCATACAAATTTAAGTTGTTGATGGCACAAAGGATACTCCTCTGTCAATGCTACGGTGCGATATGCAGCCCTTGGGAAGCGTACGTTCTGACTCTTATTGCGCACTTTCTTGGCACTTGTAGCTGTATGTGTGACTGTGTGTGAGCGTGCCATATATATTGGTGTGTCGTTCAGGAGCAACATTGTATTACCGGAACATATCAAAGTAATGACGCTTATTTATTTTATGCTCGTGGTCATACTATTTCAATGCAGTATGTATATCGACCTTTGCCCTCTGCATCGCTGCACCGGTGCTCCACTGTAGCTAAAGGGCAGCTAACTCAAGGTTGGTGTTGGCAACAGTGCGAATACATACCTGCACACACACACACTCACACACATATGTGCGTAGCTGAGTATATGTTCGGTTGAGCGGTTATAACCACTCGACAAATGTTCTTGACACAAAATGTTTTGTCCTCACCCTAACGCACTTTCTTTTGTGCTGCCTCACCCTTACTTTCATGTTTCTGCGTCTGCTGAGTGGCTTGCTTGTATTTTATTTTATTTCAACGTGCTATCTCCTGTGATTAAGCTTCTTTGGTAGATTCAATAACATTATTATGCTTTCATATTGAAAATATTCTCCGTTATGGAGTTATTTGCAACTTTCTTTGGTATCGCTAGGTGTCGCTTTAAGAACACCGTTGAAATTGCGAAAGTTATGATGTATGGTAGTCACTGAGTGTTCTGGAAACTACCAATATTACTTTTTAAGAAATCTTCAAACCGAAAAAGATGTGTTTGAAATATCGTAAGCTTACATCTAACAGTGGATATTAATTTTAAGGCCAAAGAATTAAATTTTTTTACCCCCAAACTTGGATAAAACGATACAAATTCCATAGAAAAGATGTACTGAAACTTTCCCATACCAACTTTAATTGGCTTCAGGCGAGACAGCGCACTGCAGCACCTCGGCGTATGAGCAACATTTAACGCAAGGAAGCCCAACAATAACACAAAAATGCGAAAAGGGCAAGTATATATAAATATATTATATCCTAGCTCTTTTGGTAATGTGTCACTCAGCAGAGCTGGTTGTTGATGAGCTCGCTTATTCGCCGAAGCTAACAAATTTTTCAAAATATTGTGCCAAACTTTTGAAGAACTCACTCCAATAATTTGTCTGAAATTAACACCGCCTGCTGCCCCAGCTCCGTCGTGCATTGTGTCTCCGTTGGTGGATATTTATTAAAAGAGAGACAAAATAGTGCTATAGTAAATTTGTATAGCCGTTGTCTTCACGAATTTCACAAATTTATAAAGTTTGATATAAATCACTTCGGATGAAAGTAAATAAAAAGCCGTGCGAAACTAGACAAGTGAACACACACGCACACACGCAAAGGCATGTACATACAAGTATATCTGTACATCACATATGTGCGGGTGAAATAAGACATAACTGTATGACAAAGCTAGAAAAGTAAATCAGAGAAATGAAAGTTGACTTCTTGTTTGGAATAAAATAAGGAGAGTGTGAAGAAAAATGCAGTGGTATGAAGAAAGTCACCAGTCTCATCGTTGACCAAAACTTGTCCGCTTCGCCAGTTGGCAAGGAGTCAAGGCACAGTGTGTGATAATGCTATTTTCTTAAGTCAAAAAGCGTTGATTCGACTGAATAGCGATCGTAACTTATGCTGAGTTGAATGCTGAAACGGCGGCAGAATGGTTCGTCAATCAAAACGCTTACGTTGTTCAGCAGCTTAAAACCTTTTTTGAAACACCTGTTGATACAGTGTTCTTTCTAAATGTTCCTTAGCTTAACTTGATGCGCACTTAAATTGAAGCGTGTTATAGTTTCTTCGCACACTGTCCAATAACGGTAAGCGTACATTGAATGCGCGCTAAAGTTTCACCACCATCCGGTCGCTTGAAGAATTTTATATCGTTAAGTGTGAACTTTGCGTTGAGTTGGAGCGAGTTTTGCAAACTTTAACTTGACTGTGTTACTGTTGCTTTGGTTACTCGCTATATTGACGCTGCCACTACGCCTTGTTTTTATTGCAGTATAGGGGGGAAGAGTGGCGGTGTGCGCGCTGTCGCTCGGATAATCATATTAACACCGTAACTCGCAACTTGCTTTATGTGCGTGTACGTATGTGTGCGCCAGATACATCACACATATGCATAAATGTGTATTTTGCAAATCGCCCAACTCTCACCAATATGTGAACCGTTTTAAGCGTTCGAGCACGCACCAAAGTCATCGAAGTTGCAACAGAAATTAATTACGTTGCCTCGTACATAAATACACAAGCGCGTGCATGAGTGTGTGGTAATTGCATGACGACAGAATGAAACTGTGTCTGTGTTTTTACTATAAACAATTTTTCTAATTTAAAAGCGCAAACAAAGTTTTCGACTTACGCTTAATTGAATGAAGAAGCGCATTGGTGCAGAATGTGCATACAAATGTACATGTGTCTGTATGCACACGTGATTTAGATTAAGTATGCTGACAACAATGCAATAGTGTCAAGATGCAGGAAAGTTGGAAGGACGCAACTCATATATCTTTGGCAGCACTCACCGCGCATCCCAATTGATCGTCACTCGCTAAGCGTCTAGGAAATTCTGCATATGAATCCACTTACGTTCAGCAGCGCAGTCAATACTAAAATTCGGATTAATTAAAGTTTATGGTTGCAATTCTCCATAAATTCCAATAACTGTCTTATATTCTGAAAAGAAAATGCACAAGAATGCAACAGAGAAATTTTCAAGTTGAGAAAGAGTTAGAGAGCCATATCAAGCCCCTGGTAGAGGCGCGGCTTACTAAATATTTTATTAATTCAAGCAGAAAAACTGCGAGTCACATTGTCAAATTGAACAGGAACTACTTTACCAATATCAACCAAATTTGCTCTTTATTTATCTGCAACCAGCAATGAAATTATCAGAATAAAACTGAGTACTAATAGTGGCTTTAAGGTATGTCATCGGGTATAATAATTGCCAAAAACGAACCATAACTTTTCAAGCCCACTGATATCGAATACGTGATGCTTGTACCTAAAGTTGATTTTATACCGACACATATCGTTTAATCTGTGAGATGTATGAGTGAAATACAGAGAAAATATTTTCTTGATAATAATTTGTAATTGGGTTAAATATCGGTAAAATCTGATCAATACTTCTACATGCCCCATATCGAACTTACAGTTAATGTAAGACCACATACCTTCATAAAAGTCAGGGAGCATCTTGCTCGGGTAATAATATTGTATGTACCGTATTGTTTTCCTTCGGGCCCACGCTGATCATTTATGTATATATTTTATAGGGTCTCCGACGTTTCCTTCTGGGTGTTACAAGCTTCGTGTAACGAAAATTTATTATACCCTGTTAAGGGTCGTATATGACGTATTATTCAAAAACTTTGTAGTAGTAATTGGGAAGATAGTTGATAAAATGTATAAATTATTATATGAGAAACATTTCTGTAGGGAGGTGGCCCGCACCTTTTTAGCCCTGTGCCCGATTTTTTTCTCGACGGCCCTGCATCTGCTAAGACAAAGTGAAGGCTTTTGCACTTGAACTAACGCTTTGAGATGCGCGAATCCACGTTTGTTTTATATTTCACAGCACATGTCATAAGAATATAAATTTTATACCAACGCTGATTAAACGCCAAAATGGGAGAAGCCATTTAAATGTGAATGATGCAGAAGATGAGTTATACACACACATACGCAGAATGGTTCGGGGAGAATGCGTAATTTCATTTAGAAGCCGACGACCAGATCAGCCACCAAGACATCCCTAGACAATGCTGATTTTCAGTGCTTTGTGTTTAGCGAATTGCAAATGACAAACGGCAGACAACAACAAAGCGACTTGAACTCATGTTCCCCCAAAAAAATTCTTTATTTAAATTTTACGTGCAACACTCAAAAGTGAAAATATAAAAGAACACACCAATCTGTGTGACGTCACATATGAGTGAGAGCGACCTGCTCAGGAGGTCGTACGCACGCAGTGAGAATGAAAAATTCACGCGTTTAATTGAGTTTAGATTTGCAGCATAAATTATGCATGCGTACACATGAATCCAAAATCAAACACACACAACTCCTTGTCCATTCTGTGCGGTGTAAGGTACCCGCAGCACGTGCTCAGCCGTCTAAGCGTTCTGCATTAGCGCAGAGATAAAGCGTTTTTCTCGCTCGCTACACGCAATTACGTGCGCGAATCGAAGCAAATTTTCTTCATACAAAACTAAATTCACTTAATTTAGAAATCTCACGCATCTTCTTCGAAGCTGCAGGTTGTGGTGCTGGCGACGGCGATAATGGCGAACATGAACAGCTCGCTGTGGAAAAGCGATGTTAAAGGCATGAAATAGAAAATAGCAGAAACCGCCACACAAATTGCCAAGCTTCGCCGAGGGTATTCATCTTATAAATCGAAAACACACATACTAACATCAAAGAATACATACATATGCGAGTTGCGAAAATGTCCTAATCGAGTATAATATAAAGTGAATCATATTGTGCTTGCACAAAAGCAGAAATTACACTTAGCAACAGTAGTTAGTACGTAATTATAATTGTAAATGTAGTTGTAATTGTAATTATAAGTGTTGTTGTAATTGTAATTGCGATTGCAATTGTAATTTTAATGTAGTTTTATTTGTCATTGTAATTGTAATTGTAGTTCTAATTCCAATTGAAATTGTAATTGTGATTGTAATTTAATTGTAATGCAGTTGTGTTTGTTTTAAAGTAATGACAGTCAATACGTTTTTACCAAAAAAAAAAAAATAATACTTAAAAGAAACAGTAATTGTTAAAGTATTTAAAATGGTAACACTACTAAAATTCATTACAATATTCAAAACAGTTGTCGCTGCAAATATAATTAATCATTATGTTAATGTTTATTTTACATTACCTACATTAATATCGTAAATGTGATTACAACAACCATATATAATGCATTAGTAATGGTTATTCCAATTTTAATTATAAGTTAGAATATAACTTGTGTATCAAATACCGTACCCATAGTAATTCTAATCCCAAATATTAAAATTTTTCGCAGTGTCGTTCCAGCTTCCACTGTGGCAATCACTTTTTAAGCTAACGGAATCAGCGTTGATTTCTCCCATCTCGCTTCGATAAAGCAAAAACCGAACAAAAGCACAAGGCCAAGGAAATTTTTCCATTTGCATTAACGTTTCATGGCGAATTAAATTTTATATGCGTGCAATATTGCGATAACAATCTTCATATAAACTTCTTGTTGTTGTACTGAGCGACGTCACCACATTTACAGTTGCGAACGCAATTCCCCAAGTATATATGCACGATTAAATATAATAAATTAGTTCTAGTTGAATTTATATTAGCGCAGGGGGGAATTCAATTCACAGCAAATGTAATTAAGATAAACAAAATTAATTTAAATGGCTGTGCTGCTGGCGTCGCTGCTGCTCCGCATTCATTTGCTGTTATTTTCGTTATTATTTGGGAGCCTGGGAGTGCGGCGGTTACATCTGTATAAGTGTGTGTGTCGTAGGACGTACGTAAATGCAATTTACAATTGACAATTTATGGACGCACTAATTATATTGCGATTGCAGAATGCGCGCACAATAACAACCATACACACACGGCAGCCTTTGAAAGCGTAGTCAAGCCGAACTGCATGCCGCCTGTAGTATTTTGTAGCCGAATTCATTTGTTAATATAAAATTCATACATAAATATCAAATGAGTAAAGGTATGGGTTTTACCTTTCACAGCTTTACATGGAGGACTTTGAATTTCGAAATTTAGAAATGGTGGAAAGGTTGGAATACTTCCCCGGAGAATATTTATGAATATGCCATAACTCCAGGAATAACTAAAATACACCAATTTCGCTGAAATAGAAGTTTTATACTATTTAGTTATTTAATTGTCTTACTTTATATCTGTAGTTTTAGTATAGTATTTTCGAGCCTTAGGATTTACATACGAAATGAAGCATTTAACATAAAAGCTAAATTTCCAGGAAAAATTGGATTTTAACCCGTTTTTTCTATCGAGATTTCTTCGCCATAAAATCTATCAGAATTTTCTTGAGTAACATCTTGCTTTCTTAGTCCTTCGTACTATTACACTAATACGCACGTGAGGAACGTATTACTATAATCCAATCTAACAGACTGAACCTTCACAGCAAGAGCGCAATGGCAGTGAGTAAAATAATTTGACATAATTTTTGTTAACATATTGTTCAACTTTTTGGAATACCTATATAACTGCTTTCTTGAATTGTACGTCTTAATCTAGAAGTGTGTTCCCGATTTAGCGGAAGAGCAACGAATTTTATCGCAACATAAAACTGATGCGTGTACTTTATGTATTTATGTATGCGTGCCTTCCAGAGATTCTGAAACCTAACTTTATCAGCATTATTATAATTTTTATGAAAACATCGCGAACTGTCGTGAAAGAAATTTCCATTAATATGTTAATGAAGCATAACCGACGTTGTTTGCAAAGAATATAGGCTAAAAAGGCTTTGGAACAAACCTTTACAGTCAGAATGATGTACATATACCTAATTTTATATAGATCAAATACCTGAGCTGGTGGTTATGGTTCAGCTTTATATGACCGATATCTCAACTACTTCGTCTCTCATCAGTAAAAACCGATGCACTTTTCAAAAAGATTTTAACCCTGAGTAACTTCGAAGGACACATAATCATCAACCGGCGTACGCTCATCTCACCGCTATTAAATGTATATATGTATATTTAAATTTGTGTAATCAACGGTTTCGAAAGTAGCCGAAAACTTTTATGGCCCATTAAAATGCAATCAAAATAGGAACGTGAATAATCACCATTGTCCCAGTAGTCATACCTACGTTACATGTATTACGGTCGATTGTATCGAACAATCTGCCAAACTACTCTGCTTACTCCACTACAGCGACTAGGGTACTTTTTTGTACATGTGAGTGTATATTACAATATTTGAAATGAGATAACCAAAATAGAAAAAATAGAGTTTTTTTTACATAGTTTCTTTGAGGAGTTGCTTGCCAAACCACATAAAAGTCGAATCGGCTGTAACTGCAGCTGAATGCAGCTGAATGCAAAGCAAGTACCTGCTGACTTATCCAAGTGGATTTTTTCGAAAGAAGTCAACAGACTCCAGTGTATGCACATGACGAGAGTGCGCTTAAGTGCCCTTCCATGGCAATAAGCCAAATGCGATTGAGTCAATTATCAGTGATGGCTGAAAGTGAGCATCCTTCAGTCAACTTGGCAATAACAAGCAGAGGATTTTCGGCACTTTGCTTGATACTTAGTGACTTAGAGTAAAAAACTTAATAAACTGCAACCACACACACCATTCACACACATACACATTTAAGTTCAAAAGCAATCAAAGCGTAATGAACCACTTTAAATGGATGTTTTGAAGTAAATAATAATAATGTTGGCAAAGTTATTCCTCGCATAAACATTGTGGCATCAAATTAGAGCGCACACATATCAAGCAAGCGTGCAGCTGCCGCAACAGAGTCCATTTAGTAGCATTCGAGTAAACAATGCAGCGGTCGGTGTGGTGGGCGGTAGCACTGATGAAGTCACTCATCATTTATAAGGTTTGGCAGGCACGCACGAACACACGCACGGAAGAAGGCAACCGCTCGTGCACGTATCGCACGAATGCAACTGTGCGGCGTAAACGAATTGATCCCCCGGCTGACCAGCATCAGCAGCCATGTGCGTCTTATCGCACGTTCCCAAAAAGCCACACAGCAATTGTACATATTAAAATCCCAAATCCATATAACCACCACACACAATTACACACATTTGTTTGCACGTATTTGTGTGCGTGTGTGTGTTTTGAATTCCAGTTGCATTGATGCATTGTGAAGATTTCGAAACACGTTCATGTTGTAATAATGTTTACCATGGATGCAACAAACAATGGGCGAAAAGTACAAAAGACAATCTGGAGTAAAGCTTTGATGGGCAATCTATTGTGGCCCTAATACGTACTCCTTTCCGGTGTTGCCCAGCGCTCATGTGCATAATTCATGTGCCCGTTACGTGTTGCGGCTACAATTGCCGCATTACTCATGCGCTGGCCGTTCCAAGAAATTTGCTGCACATTGCAACTGCTTGCACTCTTCGAAGCATACAGACATACGTGCCTCTGTCCGACTGATGTACTTACATGGTCAATTCCATTTGAAGTTTTTTAGAACCAGTATAACGATTCTGGTAATGAAGGCCTATAACGGTATCATAAATATTGGCGGGAACTTTTGATCACATTTTGGGCACTCAAAACGATAGTTTCAACGAAAAAATTTAGTTTACTTCTAGTAATGAGGTAGTCTTTAATAAGGTACTTTCATCTTTGACTGCAAGATTTATTTGCAGATTTGAGTTTCTATTATATAGTTCTATTACTTTCTTTACTGACTCTCACTAACCAAGATTTGGCAAAAGAAGGCAAACGAATCGCTCAACTACATAACGGTCTGTTACATCTTGTATGCCTATGTGTGGGGGGAAAATCAACTGCAAGCTGCAGTTGGAACTGGAGCGTTCCATTTAAAACCACATTTCATTAAACATTTTGTTATTAGATTCTTGCATTTCTGCATTCTTGCATGTTGCAACATGCTACAATATGCTGCTACTAACTGAGAGTACTTTGTAGTGCTGCATGCAATCATCAGAGTACGTGAGATCGCTGTGAGAGTGTGATTGCTTGTTCTTGTGGCTGTGTCAACTTTGTTCATGAATGAAACAGAAAATACTTTAAAATATATATTTTAAAATGTTGGAATCTCGCAAAGAACTACATTTTGCACTAAAGGGTCACTTGAGAACTACAAGTTGCTCATATGAAATGCTAAGTAAACTCCTCACAACGCAGGTTACCCCAAATCTGCACTCTCTACGTTATGTTTGAGGTGTAATAAGTTTACGAGACACGAATAACAAGTAAAAACTAAGGAAAGTGAGAAAAAAGCAGAAACCAAAAATTGTGTGCCACATTTAAAAAGATTTACAAAGAGAAACAAAACTCACGACATTTAACGCACACAAACAAACAACCGCATGTAAACACAATTTGGGAGCCCCGAACAAAATGCGCCTTGAAATCATAAATTTGTGGCTGAGTTTGCAACTTGCTGCCTTTTGAGGTGCAGCCGCACGCCACATCCGTTTACAAACACACAAGCAAATATTGGCGCAAACTTTTATGTGCCGCAAGCAGTGCAAAGGGTAAAGTTTTTCAGGGTTAGCTGAGGTGCAACTTTTCAACGAAATTTTATGAGGCCCATTCGCTTACTTTGCGTTCGCGTCTGTCCTTTGCTGCCGTATGCCGTGTGCCTGTGTGTGTGTGTGTGTGCGGTGGATGGGCTACTTGTCGGAACGTTGCAACTTGCATTCGCAGTTCTATCCCAAGTCCGTCACGACACGTCTCACACTGCCACACATACATACTACTTAGGTGTATGCGGCAGTGGATGTGCGTGTGTGTATTTCAGCTGTTGCTGCTGCGGCCTTTAACTCAATTTACGACCTCTAACTTGACTACAGTGCAATTGTGGCAGTTTCAAAGGTAATGGGTGGAGCCAATTGCCGTTTACCGCAAATCGAACGTAACTGAGAACAAATTTGCGAGAAGCGATAAAGATGCACGGAGTGAGTGATTCTGTATTTTGTAACTTGCGGATAGTAAAGCTGAAATTTGTCCTGTGACATTATGGATCCTGCTGATTGTTTGATTGCTGTTGTATCTTATGTACTCTACATGCGTCACAGTTCGTTGGGCGGTACGCGCTTAACTTGACCCACTTGAACCATTATTTCTAAGAGCAAAGTATGGTGTGAACAGTAATTGATCTGCAAATAAACACATACATTCGGAACCTACTTTAATGAAAAAATAATTTTAATCGCAGAACTATTATTTTTTATCCTCTTTCCAACTGGTGAATTTTAATAAACACATGGTGAACGCTTGTAGGAAGCACTCTCCCATCGCTTAATTACTATTCGTTTATTGAAAGAGATATGTAAATTAATTCTCAATTGCCACGCAAATGAAATGTGGTACGCCATGCCGTATAAGCAACATTTTATTTATAATTGATTTTCCGGTTTCATGGCAACATGCAGAAATAAACAGACAAATCGACGATGACTGCCGTCATTGCATCGCTGCATCGTGTGAATGTAGACATTAAGTGTCGTCAAACTTTCGAGCTAAACGGAGTTGCAACAAGTGGTAAAGTGAACAGCGCGCAATAGTTAATGGCATTGATGACAGCGCAACAGACAAGCCAACAATTCGTTTCCACTAATGAAACTACATTGTGCTGGTTGCCAGCGCCGCTGCGCGCAAGTGTCAATGAGATTATTTAATTAGTTTCTTAATTGATGCAACAAATAATTAAGTATGTTAAAAGTCTAATTGTTTGGCTTAAAAATTAATTTATTATTATCAATACTTATGCTACATGTTGCATGGTTTGAAATAGTTCGAATGAGCGAACGGTTCTTTGTGGCACCTCTGACTAATACCAATTTTTTTCAAAAAAAAATTTACATTAAGAATAAAACTAAATATAACTAGGACTACTCTCGCTGGGTGCGTACTTTCTCTAGACTGTATGTATATTCGCGCAATCAGCAATTCCTTAGCTCGTAAATGGAACTGATTCAATAAGTTCTGCGAAAGTTTTCCTAAAGAATTGAAGTGGCAATTGAAATCAATCTGCGCTTTGAGCTAAGCAAACAATCTCTGCAAAAACATTTCGCAGAAAGAAATGGAGAAAACTTATTTTTACGCGCACAACTACTCGTCCGCATTGAAAAAAGCACTAAATAAGGCGTCAGGACATGCAAATGAACTGTAGCTGGTGGCTAAACCGGATAAAGCCGAGGCTTGGCATCGGAATTGGCGGAAACTTTTATGCGAAAAACTTTGTAGTTTACTCCGCAATTTTTCTTTTATATAGATAATAGAAGAACGAGGCAAATAGAGAGCGGAAACATAGCACTCTACGCGATGCGTGAATTAACAAAAGTGCGCTTCGGCTTAAATTCAGGGACGTGCGCTTTGGACACAGCAGCGCTTATTTAGTTCTACTAAAGCTGGCGATAAATCAAAGAAGTCAAAGCAAACTTTGCAATGTTTTATATTCGTGAGCTTCTATGTGTACTTAAAGGTACAAAAAAGATTTCTAAATTCTCTTCATCAAAGCAGAGATTTATATTTTCCTTTCATTTATCGAATGAAACGCCATTAATTGAGTAACTATTTGAAAGCCACTAGAAGAAAGACTGCGAAGAAAGACTGTTGTAGTCTTTAGAAATCTGGAAGAAGCTAAGTAAAACCAATTGGTAAAACAACACAGTTTAGTTAGTTAAGGAAATATTTTCTCTAAAGTTATAAAGCTCAAAGCTTCAAATTAAAACTTTTTTATAGCCTTCTTGACTAAAACTAATTAAAATTTTCCAAAAAATCTGAAAACTTTTGCCAACGTGAACTATTCGTTGACCAGATATACATAGATGACTACAACGGAAGAGATTCAGGTGAGCACTAAGTTAATCAACAATGAGTTGAGTTTGATTAATAAAAAATACAAAGTAGTTAGCTACAATACGTAGGGTGCCACTAAAAGATTATCTCATGAAGATCCAATCGCCCAATTGAGACTATGAATTAAAGACAAAGGCAAGCGTTTGCAATGTGCCTGTAATCATGCAACCACTATTTTATCAGCTTCCAGATCCTGAGCACCTACTTGCCCACATGCCGTGGAAAAATACTTTCCAAATGCATCGTTATGTTCGTAGAAGGGAAATTTGTTGCAAAATTATGTCGTAATAGCTGACCTCCAAAGGATTACAATATATATTGCTGAAAAGGGAAATAATAAACAATCTGTTTGCCAGAATTACCATAGTAATACAGACACACACACAGGTATGCACGAATGTGTGGCTGTACCCCGGGCGAAATAACAGAAGCATCCAGCATAAAAAGGAAATTAAAATATTGCAAAAATGCCAAAATTAAAATCAAGCAGCACTTTGAACGAAACTACATAACTTTTGTATTTATATTAATTCAGTCCCTTGCCAGGCTGCGTACCGTCAAGCAGCTTGTGAGTTGTCGGGGGTGCCTAGAAAATGCATGGAGCACGTGAAGAAGATGAAGAAGAAATCCGCATATTTTACGAATAAATATTCACAAATTTATGAATATTATTTTAGCAACTTTGCCATTCATTTCCTTTGGCTCCTTTGGCATCCATCTACCAGCCATCGCCTCCGCACAGCTGCCCATCACATACCATTCAAATCAGCAATATGAGGCATTTCCGCTCTTTGAAATGAAAATCGTACACGCTGCGCCTTTCGATTCGGTTTAGCTTGTTTTGGTTATGCGAATTTTGCCGAATTTGCACACATTGCTGATGGGAATTGTACGAGTGGCGGCGGACGAGGTGAACCGGCGCAACGGAAGCGGAAACGGAAGTAGAGCTAGAACGATGACGTTGGCAATGGCTAAGCGAGCAGCGACATCAGTGATCAGCAGTTGGTGCATTTTGCTACTCACTTTCTTACTGTGCTTGTCTTTATCGCAGCTGCTGTTGTTGTTGCAGAGAGAATGAGTTTTGAGGAGGCGTTAAACCGACTTAATTGAATTTTGATACTTTCGACCTTGTCATAATTTCCTCCATCTACTCAATAATTTCTCGAAATAAAATACACAGCTATTTATTACTGCAGGCCAATGAATGCGATATGCACGATTTCAATTAAAATTCGGTTAACACCATGACATGTGATATAAAAAAGTTATGTTTGATATATTTAATGAAAACAAACACAATGGTTAATAATTCGAGCTAAATAAGAACGTTTATTGGTAACTAAACTATTTAGTATTTTTTGAGACTGAATTCACTTTACTCATACGTGTCAAAAGCTTTGGGAAGGACTCATGAAACCCCAATGGCAAATTATCGAGTCTTCTGGGTCGCTCATTCATCTGAGACCACATTGATCCATCATTAAATTGATTTTGAAAATAATATTTTTTTGTATAAGACCATAGAAGCTCACTTATGAAAGTTATATCTTAACCCAAAGCTAGGAAACTAAGTTAGGTCGACTATACAAGCAAACACAACAACAAGAAGGGCATGGAAAATGGAAAATAATTGATTGATTTTATATTTCTGCAATAAAACTGAACATTTTCACCGCATGCCAAATATTTCTTTTGCAATCGAGCCATTATTTTTGCACACACACACATGCACGTGAAAGCCGTAAACTATGCTGAGTGATATCTTGTTGTTGTTTTTTGGAAAATTCTTTATTTTACTTTAGTAGCTGTATTCGTTTGTGTTTTCTTACCACATTTGTTTTAATCACCGACCGAAGTGTTTACCAACTGCAAACAATTAACTCGAACACAAACCAATTTCCAGACACACACACACACAAACACATATGAAGAAATACAGACCCACAGCCAATGGATCGGCTTCGGATGCAGATAGTTACTTGGCTACCACAGAGGCATGTAGATGCCCGGTTGCAAGAACATACACACATACTTGATTCATTGTGTGTGCGCATGTGTACACATAGCGGAAGTGCATTTACATATATAAGTGTATGGACTTAAAAGTGCACACATGGCAGATATGTATGCACGAGTATAAGTACACATCTCTCCCCTTGCAGTACCCACTCAAATATATTGAATGCGCTTGGTTTCCTCCACCGCACGCAATCCCCTCATATTCATGCATATTCCGAAAATACTTGTATACATGTTTGTATTCATTTTATTTGGGCTTATTTGGAAATATATCGCGAAATGGAACTCCCGCTCTTCAAGTGAAATATAGTTATGGCGGCAAAGTGCCCGCTAGTGTGTGCAAGTGTTGGCAATATAGCAACATAAATGATCATATTTATTTGTGCTGTGAGAGCAGGAGTCGTGTCCATTTTCGGCAACATAGTTTCCATGTAATTCAGTTTCTCATAAACACTTACAGGTTCTCACCCAGTTATTGAGGATGCCGCTCACTCACAGATAGTGTTATGGATATAAACAACTACACGTACATACAAGCACATATATGCATAAAAGTGGCGAGCAGTGGCAATAAATCACGAATGCATACCACGCGTGTATACGGTAAGGACAGCTCCAAATGCAAATGCGCTCAACTTTGCGAGCCAAGCAGGAAATGAAAGACACGCCGAAAACAAGCAATTTTGATGTATCATCAACTCCTCACAACTAATTGAATTAAGAATCAATATATTTATATTTAATGCTCTACTTTTTATAGTGGATGAATATGTGCTGTAAGCAGACCTGGTTCCAATCGAGAAATGCTCCTGCCAAAACGATGATAGGTGTCTCGGCGGAAGCTTTGAGGAGAATTGTTCTGTTTTCAACTGATTTATTTTGAATGCGCAACATTTCTAACGAAAACCATCCATCAAATCACCTCTTACTTGATCAATAAAGAGCTTGAGACCCTTAAATAGAGAGCAAAAGCTCTTTCTCTTTCATTCCTTCATTATTACTACAAAAACTGTTTGAGGGTTACCAAGACATATCAGTTCTCCCCAGAGTAAAATGAACGAATCATTACAATAAATAACAGTAACATTCAAAACGAAACAGCAATATATCTCCTACTTACAGAGCATAAAGTAAGGAACGTACGTTAGAAATGTAATATTTATTCCGCAGCTTTCGATTTCAACGACACATCATTATACAAATGGTGAGCCAATGCTTACAAACATACCTATATTGCCTCAAGCATCGGCGCAGTCAATTGCAAATATATTATAATCCGATACTTTATTTACGATATTTTATTGGGAACTCGACCTCAGGCACATCACAGTACCGTATAACTGTAAAATACACCGTTAGTATACAGGGGCAACTCTCCAAGTAGACTTGGTGATTGGCTTCTTTTGAGTAAGCAGTTCCTTCACATGGAGTTTTACATAAGCACTTATTTATTGACCACTCCAGTGTTCGTAGTTCAGCGAGAGGCGTGGCATATTTATGCGCTTTGCATGCCAGAGGTGCCTTCTATTGCCAAAAACTCTGCGTTTGGCTTTCGCCTTGCAGCGCTTTCCTTTGTTTCATTACTTTTTTATATAGTAAGTAAATTTGTTATCAGGGTAAATAACTTATAGCTCCCCTCGGTGCAATTACTGTTGTCTACAGCTAAGATTACCGTATCTGCACAACATTCGCGTTGAAATTGGGCACCAGCAACAAGACAGCTAAAACAGAAGCCACATTTGTTGCTGAAGCGAATGAAAATAGAATTTGAAAAGAAAGAATCTGTGAATCTGAAAGAATTGTTTATGTCTTTCATTATACGTTTAATAAATCGAACTGTATGATCAGTCTTCGTTTATCTGCAGTTGATGGGTGACTTTTTATTAACATTATTACTCAAAGATTTTTTGTGTGAGTTAAGGGTTTATATCCACTTGTGAGTTTCAAGAAATCTAAGTTTGTTTTGGCTTGTACTATATCGAATGAACGTAGTATATTTGAGAACATTTTCCGAAAATTTCGAGTTGATCGGACAAATAGTTTCGGAGATATGAGCGTATTTGTATGAATCTTTTAAGTTAAGTTAGTGTAATCGGCTCACAAAACTTTAAACACGTTTTTTTCGAAACGCTGGTTTCAGTGTCGGTAAGGAAAATTTCTCTGAAGCAGCTGTACCGATCGGCTTGATTTCACACGACCGTTCGCCATTTTGCCAAAAATCTAAATTTTGCCTAGTTTTTCGATCATTATCCGTACTTTTCTGTTGTAGTAATAAACTTTTTTTGAATTTTGTGTTTAAGATTTGAGATAAATTCCTCAAAATATATTTCTCACCACCAGACAGCATTTTGCGGAGGTCCTGCTGAAGATCGGCTACGAGTTTAGGAGAAAGAAAAATGTTCCAAACAACTCGCCAATTATTAAAGCACATTAAATTCTGCAAATGTTAACTAATTTAATTGATTTATTAAACAGCAAAAAAAATCAAGTCCTAAAAAAATAAAAATTAGAAACAATGCTTTTTTTACTACAGGAATTCGATATCGTGAGAAATAATTTCCATAAAAAAGCAACATTCTTTAGAATATTGCTACAGTTGACGAGAAAATTTGCCGTCGACGAGCTTGAAGGTCTGTATTATTTGCAAAATTGCCTTTCATTTAAATCAAAGCAAACGTTTAACAAAACATATTTACTTTTCACTTTTACCCCACTTTTAATCCATTGTGCCTCTCGCAAAACGAACAGCAGTAGAAACTAATAAATGTGACTAAAATTGATTCAGATATTATTTGCTTACATTTACTGAAATTCGTTATTTGCTAATATTCGATCATTTATTTACCTGGCTGACTAACTGAGTGCCGCTTAGTGGGCTGCTTGACTGCCAAGCCAAATAATCGACTAAACTTCCACTCATAATTGCCAACGAAAATACAAATTTCTTCACGCCCACCCAACAGCGGAAATTCTAAGAAAAGAAATCGCAAAAAGATTTGCTCATTGCAAGTGACGGAGCAGATCTGACAGTGGTTCAAAATTCGAAGAACGGACAAAATGGCTTTATTTCTTTTCTTGTATCCGGTTACAATATAAAAAATATGTTAGTTTTTGTTTTATAAATTTTGTATAAATATTATTTTAATCAATAAATTGCCAATAAATGTCGGTAAACAGTGAGTAGAAAAGTTAAACGGTTAAAAATTGATTTTTTATAGTCAGGTTGATTTCATATAGAAGTGAGAGTCTACTTATAGAGATAACAGAAATGAAGGATGACTTCAAGATCCTACCTCAGTCACTTCTAAAGAGTTTTGTGGTACAAATTTTTTTCAACAATCATTTTGTGATCGCTCTATGTAAACTGTACAATAATTTCGCCAATCAGCCGTATTACTATATTCTCACATTCAAGTTTTAATTTACTCATTATATAGTCATTTTGGCCCATAGAATTTGTGTTGACTTTTGCGATTGATTTTATTTAATTTTCAGTTTTCGATTTTCACGCTGCAATTAGGCGAACGGCTGCTCCGTTGCGGCCAGAATCGGCACACAGAAGCGATAAACGAAGGCAATTGAAGCAAACAGTTAATACACAGTTATGAGTAGTTCGGTGCTTCGCTTGCGTTGCGCGCTAATTAGTCACCACTTGAAAATTAAATTCTTCGCTTCAATGCATTGGCGAACATCTGCGAGTGCAGAGAAGTGTATATTATTGTTCGGCGTATGGTATAATTGCCCATAAACATTTAATTGCATTTCGCTTTGAAAAGAAAATTCGCAGTACTTTCATATTCGCAGTTGTTTAAATTACTTGGCGCTTGCTTGGTTTACTTATGCGTTTAATTTCGCTAATACTATTTGGGAAGAATATACATTAAGCCTATATACATGACCTTAAATTAGTGTCAATGTAATTCATCCAAGTTTATAGATATGTGCGAGCTTCTTCATTATGGTTGACTTTACACCTCATATATCATAAATCGGTCGTGTTCAACCTGACTGGGCGTATTTTGAGGAGTTTAGTAACAAAAGGGAATGAACACTCTAAACCGTATCCAATATACTGTGGTTTTGGATCATATGACGATTGTTAGTTTTTTTGTATTTACATAAATGGCCAAAGTGTCGTTACTATCTGTTGACTAACACATGTAAATCTCATTAGTAATTTTAAAGGGTTAGTCTTCATATTGTATTAAATTCACATTCTCACCAGCTTCTAGTTCCAGTACCGCCCATTCACATCTTAAGGTAGCGGTGCAAGTATTTACGTTTGTGGCGGATAACCTTATTAGCAGTGTCTCTTATTCGAAATAACGCTGATTAATCGTATGTTGTCCTTGTATTAGAAGCTTGTTGCTGCACGCCCGTCGCTGGACACTATTACTGCCTTCCGACGACATCTCAAAGGGCTCAAGTGCTTTGTGTGAATGGTAGTTGATTAAATCAATCAACTGATCTTGTTATATTATATAATACACACAGAGTAAGTTGCATGAGTTTTAAGTTATTATGTTAATTAAGCTGGCTGCGTCTTACATAAATTCTTGATATATTACGAATTGGCAAGCCCCAGGGCCGTTTATGTCAACTGTCAAACATTTCTGATTATAATCACGTTATGATATTAATTTATACGTAAATGTAGTAGTAATGTATAAAGCATTTGTATATGCATAGCATACAGATAATTAATATAGGCTGGCATTTCAGATATGAATGGGCTCTATTATGCAACATATATCGCCACAATAGAGTTATTTCATGGAATTAGTGTGAGACAGGGTGATAGCTTACTAAGAATATTATTCCACAAAAGCCAATGGAATGGGTTCATGGGCTCACTGCACTATGCATAACGGGAGCTCTAAGACCCAGTCCAACGGTGGCTCTTGAACTAGGGCTAAACCTGCCACCAACCGATCTCTTCGCTGAAAACTGCGCGGAAAAATCGGCGGGGCAACTATTGGCTACAGGATAATTTACATATAGAACCTTTGGGCATAGCTCAGTGGGTAATGGCGGTTCGGCAAGCACCGACTAAATAATCCCACTCTGCAATTGGGCACGAAAGCTCAGGGTAAACCTAGAAAAAAAACGGTTGTCACAAAGGCAATGCATTAAGCATTTATACAGATGTAGAGTGGCGTATAACTGGCACATGAAAACGTGAGCAACATTGGAAAATCCATACAATGTACTGAACAGAGGCATGGTAAGGAAAATCAAAACGTGATGGAACGATGTTCCTGGTGCAAAACTGCAAAAATCATGTGTAAAACGGTAGACCGGAAATATACAAAATTCCTACTGGCACTCAATAAAATAGACTGTACGGACATGATCGGAAGACTAACTGGTCACTGTTTGGTGGCGGCACATGCCTGCAAAATGAGGCTGATAGATCAAGAAACTGCCGAAAATGTCAAGAGCAGGGCACCAAGCAAACAAGGTAGCATCTCTTGTGCACTTTTCCTGCATTGGCAAGGCCATGTATTAAGCATTTAGAGACCGCACGGTATGCGACACCTGAGACAATATCGATATGAGACCACAGAGTCTACTGAAATTCGCGTCAAGCACAGGTATCCTAAAGGATGACTACTCCTCATGGACTTCGTAACTGAACTCCAGCTGGAATCGCAAAGAACCAAAATTGGTGTATGCTGGTCTAACCTAACTTATTGTGCCATCCCAAGATAAATATTCTGTGGGAATTCAAAATATAAATAAGAATTGAATTAAATTTTTCAGAACCCGCCTGATAAAATAAATAATAAAGTCCAGCGAAAAAAGATTTAATGAACCACAAAATAAGGCGTAACTCTAATACCCATATTTACAGAAAATAAAAAAACGTTAATTTCGAGTGCACCAAAGCTATAATACCGTGCAAAACTAAAAATATTCAATACAATAACTTGATTTTGATCGGTCAGTTTGTCTGGCAGCTATATGCTATATTGATCCAATAAAAGACATGTGCAAAACTTCAGATCGATATCTAGAAAAACTGAGGAATTAGTTCGCATATATACAGACAGACAGCTGGATATTGCAAAATTGACTGAAGCTCGTCACCCTTATTAAACTATTGTATATATATATATATATAGTTTATAGGGTCTCCGACGTTTCTTTCTTGGTGTTACAGATTTCGTGGCAAATTTAATATGCTCTCTTCATGGTATAAAATTATATATATAAAAATTAGCAATATACGTATGCTATAGCCGGGGATAGAATTTGATAGTTCACTTCTAAATAACAGGAAATTGTAATTGAAATTGAACATGAACGATTTCGATCTATCTTTAAAAACTTAAGATTATCAAGTAGTCTAAATAGTTTCTCAAAAAGCCCTTTGAATATCTAAGAGTTCGGTAAACCGGAGATTTTCGCAACCAATGTGAATTTATAGGGAAACTTCAATTGTATGGAAGCAAAAGGAAAATTATTCTTAATAATGGAAAATGTTGCCAAAGCTGTTTAAAAACTTGCGCATTGTCAAAGAGAAGAAGAATATGTCGCATAGTTATAAGTATATTCCAATGGAAATTGATTTTAATGGCTTGAATACCCAGAAAACAGGCATGTGTGAATGGTAAAAAATAGAAAGACTTGAAGTCTTCTAAGAACATTCGATTTGCCAGTGTAATGAAAATGGAAAAATTCACCAACAATATGCCAACTGCTAAACAATAAACAACGTTTGTGTAGCCAACAACAATGCCGAGCGGTGCGTTGCGTTGCGTTGCGTATACGCCCCGGTGTGTAACAGCGTGGCCAACAAGCGAATGTGCGGGCAGCAATAGCTGGAAAATCATGGAGATCATATAAAATACAATCAGTGCATAACAATAAAAAATACTCCGATGTTCTTTGCTAAATGGATAATAAATGTTGCAACAACAGCAACCACAACATTAACAGAAAGCAAGAATTTGAATGCAAAAGATATGCAAATATGAAAAATATGGAAAAATAAGCAGGAATCAGAGTTGAAAAACGATGCAACACAAAAGCATATTGCGCACACAGAGCAGATGGCGGCAGAGCAGGAAGAGAGGAGAGTGCGTGCTTACAAAGAGAAGAGAAATGACATGAATGCGAGCTTTTATTACACCGTTGTATGCATAAAGAGGTAGAACTCGAGGGGGAAAGCTGCGTTTGATATGCTTGTGCATGAGAAGACATCTTACCGGTGTGGTTGTCACATATGTGCTCGTGCGGCTATGTGTATGGGCGAGTGGATGCCATTGTATGCGCTCCCGCTGTGCGCTACGCATAACAGTCTGCAAAACTAATGGCATTCCTAAGATTCAGATTGAAATTGAAATTTATGAATTGCGCCAGACAATGCACTCAGACGAATGTGAATGAGTGCATAGTCGATTATTATTATTGTGCTTATTATTACTGCAAAGAGAAAGCAGTAAAATGCATTAAATATGACGGATTTTACTTAACCAAATGCTGTACCAGTACACCACACCGCCACCCCCGCACTCACCGAGAATGCAGCGGCAAGGGGGGCAACCAAAGGAAAACTTTCGCATGTAATAACCACAAATTCTGTTGATAAACGAAAACCAAAAAAGTAAGCTGTAAATACCATCGTCAGACGTCAAAGGAATTAGACGTCAAACACATTGCAAATAACAAAGTTAAATCTACAAAAGTTTCACAAATATTTGCGTAGACGATTGTAGTACAGGGGCGAAAACAAAAAGTCCTTTTCTCAAGTACTCTCAGGCGCTGCGTCTGCTATTAGCACTTTGAAGAAGTTCGCATTCTCACAATTGCCTTCTGTTGTTTCGCCAGTGGCAACAAATTATCTAATTAATCTTTGGGGAAATGAGGCATAAACGTGAAATTAAAATCGTCACGACATTGAAGCGGCAAACAAAAACAATAGCGGCGCTAAGTAGACACCGCTTGGGAGCTAATAATCGTCGACAAAAGAAAGAAGCGCGCACAAAATGCAAAAGTCAGCGCGGTAAAGTAATACCTCGGGAAATAAAGTAACTAAGTAGCCGCTTTCAAACAAAAGCTTCGCCTACAACAATCAGCAAATACATTACACTAAAAGCCAAATCGCGTGGCAAGGGAATTATACGCTGCGAAAACAACTCGCGACATAAATGAAAATGCACACCGAAAGTGCTTCGAAAGCGAAATGGCCAGTAAGCTGGCTGAGCAATGACGAAGCTTCAATTGTAAAGCAGAGTTCTTAAGTTCATTACACAAAAGCAAAAGCGGACGCGCAAGAAATATATATAGTAAACTGTAAAAAAAAAAATTTCAAAATAGATCTTTTTCCTAATTTTCAAACGAAGTGGTGTATATAAGCTACGTGCGCAAACGGAATCGATAAAATATGTTTTCATGGATTTATGCAACATTTTCTTATCTATGTGTGTGTAAAGTTTGATCTCCATACGTCAATTAGTGTGTATTTGGCAGCAGTTTGTTTAAAACACGAAAAGTTTGTCTGGCAATTTTTAAATGGAAACAAGTAAGGAAGTGCTAAGTTCGGATGTAACCGAACATTTTATTTTAAGACAATTTTTGGCCACAAGCGGCATACCTTAGTCGCATTATTCAAGCGAAGTTTTATCCCGATACAGTTATTGTTGCCTGATTTGCATAGTGGAAAGTGAAAGAATCAAATGGAATTTAAAATGGTGTTATATGGGAGGTAGGCGTGGTTGTAGTCCGATTTCGCCCATTTTCGCACTATGACATAGAAATATGAATTTGGTTTAAATCGGTTAAGCAGATCTCAAGATATGGGTTTTCCCCTAAAAGTGGGCTGTGCCACGCCCACTGTCTAATTTTGAACGCGATTTCTATAAAGTCATCTCATACCATCCCAGATAAAATTAAATGTCTCTGGCGTATTTAGTGCTTGATTTATCGCGCTTTTAGTAGTTTTTAACAGTACCGTTACATGGGGAGTGGGCGGAGTTGCCACCCGCTTTCAACTATTTTCACACTGTATGTAGAGGTTTTAAAAACATTTGCTTCCAGTGAATTTTGTTATTATAGCATTAGCGGCTTAGGAGATATGCACATTAAACCTATTAGGGGCGGGACCACGCCCACTTTAAAAAAAAGTTTAACTGCAGATGCCCCTCCCTAATGTGATCCTGTGTACCAAATAACAGTCTTGTATCTTATTGCGGAGCTGAGTTATGGTAATTTATTTGTTTTTGATTAATGGCATTTTGTGGGCGTGGCAGTGGTCAGATTACGCCCATCTGCAATATCAACCGTCTCACGGTATCAAGAAACATGTCTACCAAGTTTCATAAAGATATCTCAATTTTTACTCAAGTTAGAGCTTGCACGGACGGACGGACAGACAGTCACCCGGATTTCAACTCGTCTCTTCATCCTGATCATTTATATATACATAAATCTAACTCGATTAGTTTTAGGTGATACAAACAACCCTTAGGTGAACAAAACTATTATACTCTGTAGCAACAGGTTGCGAGAGTATAAAAAGAATTGAACAACGGGTTTGCTTCTAAAGAAAACACGGCTACGGAATCATTGAAAATGTTGCAGAACTGTTTAATGGTGTCTAATTTGTCGTGAATACAAGTATTTGAGTGTCAAAAAGCATTCCGTGCAGGAAACAGTGCTTGAAAATCGTCCTGTTGGCAACAGAAAATTAGCAGAGAACCTCAATATTTTCTATGGATCAACTCAACACAATATGGTTTATGTTTTGGGTATGAAACGTGTCAATGCTAGACTCGTACCAAGAGACCTGAATCATTATAAAAACAACGTGAGTAGAGGTCGCAAAAGATTTTTGACAACGTAGCAGAGAACGAACCCTTCATCGATCTAACGTTTAATTACGTTTCATTTCAAATGATGTCAAAACTGTCCAACAATCTAGCGAATGGCGCCCCAAAAATAAGCCGAAACCGAAAAACCCAAACTCACTGAAGGCGTCGAAGGCTTTGAGGACCATTCGGTCAGAGGCTTATAACAGGTGTATGGAAAATAGGATTAAATATAATATAAAAAAATGTGAAAACCTATTTATTTTTGTCAGTCCGGGTGAGTTTAAGCTGCTGATACAATTATTGTAAGGAGTTCTGCCGCATATTGGAACAAAACATTCTTACAGAAGGGTTAAACTTGATCCTTGTTTTTGGACAACATAATTTCGTTGTAATTTTGTAATTAAGCACTGCGGAAGAGAAACATTTTGTCTTGGTACTTCTTTAGATCCACGTCTTTATTTCTCGTTTTATTAATAAGGTGACAATAAGAATACATTAATTAGGAACCAATCATAATAATATGAATAAATAAGTAAATAAAATCGAGTTACTAAGCGGAGCACAGTTCGGTTTCTCTACAAAGGTGACGACTTATTTTATTTTCTTTGTGCTACTTACCATTCAAACAAAACCAAAAGAACCTCTAATCGTCTATTTCAGCGTAACTGCAACTGTGGTGAACTCATCGCAGTCAAGCTATCCTCAGTACGCCAAAGGCGTGAGTTACTCACTTTTCTTGTGCCGTTAGGAAAACTGTATTCTCCGAAGGGAGCTGCGTCCGTTCCGAAGTAAATTTCATTCCTCGTGTGATTTTTCATTTTTAATTATGGCCCTTCAATCGAAATTAATGACTTTGATTGCTCAACTTAAACTGCGCCATTTCAATGTGAATATAAAACAAACTTTGCCTCTCAAAATTTATGCGAGTGCAAAAAACTCTTAGTTGAAGTGTATAAATAAGAAATATGCGAGCGCCATATGCTGGAGAAAAGCAGGTGTAAAATCTTTGGATTTTATGAAACTGGAAGGCGCACTTACACTTGCGAGAAAACCCCCCACCTGAAGCTGTCTGAGCTTCGCGGCATATTTTATTGCATACTTGTAGGCGTGTTCACACTGCATTAATTTAAATAAACTTTCACTGTTAATGAGGGCGTTGCGCGTAAATTAAGATGTGCAGTTGCCAGCGCTAGCAAAGCGACAAGGCGAGAGTGTGGCGCGAAGGCATACATGTGCCACGAAATGCTAGTGTAGTTGCTGCTTACTTCATACATGTTTGCGTTGTAGCTTTTCATTCGCACTGTCGTCAACTCGTCAACCCATTTATTTACGACCCGAAGTTTTGCTATAAAAATGCAATTAGTTGAATTTATTATTATTGCCACTTTTTCACAAACGTCAGCGGCAGCGGTTTGGCAGCACCCAAACCAAGGCAAGAGTTTTCTGCCGAGAGACTTTTACTTCATTTACGAGCGATAAAAAATTTTTCTTTGCTTTGCACATTTTTTGAAATTCGGAATTGATATACTCGTATAGCACAATCATATGCGAGGACTTCGACTGAATCGCAGATATTCTGGCTCGAAACGAAAGTCAGTCAATAAATGTAAACAGATTCAAGGAACATATTTAACAAGAGTTAGAAGTGCTGAACCGCAAGGTCGACGAACAAATTCGGCCTTTGGAACGCTAAAGTTTTATGTTTGCTGATTAAACTTTATGTTTCGCATTGATGTGTGAATATGTGTTTATATTCTCAAAATAGTCCACATCTATCAGCCGGAATGTCTAGTGAGAGTTTTCGCAAACACAATAGATTTGTGGTATTGAAGAGGTTAAAGAATGCTTACGTTTAAAAATAAGTCTTGAGAGCTGTTCTCACGTGTTTAAAACAATGCACTTGACAACACTAAAAAGCTGTAGAAGGATCATAGGCAATCAATCGGCAAAACTAGTATTCACGTAGAGGATACGTGTGAATCGGTAATTCGGGAGCAAGTAAACTATATTAACATATTTATTTATTAAACACATTTTTATACGGAACTCTTCAAGATTCAAGCTTGTAGTACTTTCTTAAATTCAAACTTTCTTTTGGTACGCGCTACAAAAAATTAAAACGCAATACGTATTTGAATGTTGATAATTTTAAGTAAACGTACTTTTTCCTAGTCATGTTCCAAGCGGGGCTCGTATTCCACTCTCTTACCTCTCCTTTAACACAACGAAAGTTGACGCGTAGCTGTCCCTGAACTTTAGATGAGTTTGTCAAAAGAATTAGCCCGCTATTTTAAAACACCTGTTAATTATGTGCAGAAAAGTTTTAATTTGCATGTACGAATAAGCGAACCATCCTCCCACGGTCGCCATAAAGAGAACAACAGCTGAGTGTAATTAAAAGCCCAATAATCTACTTTCAGGTTTCAACTTCCGCTTACGAGATTCTTTCACTAACTTTGTCAGTGTCGAATATTTTTAACTTATATATTATACTCGCGCTGGTCTGTGGAATCCGCGCTGGGAAGCTATTTGATGAATTTTTGATTTCAATTCTGACAACTGTCAACTTTTGTTATTGTTGCATTTTGAAAAGTAAAACAAATTTGAACCAGACAAATTATTATTTACGTGGATGCGTTTTCATTATTATTCTTAGAGAGTTTAAGCTTATTTAGGCCTAAATTTTTTCTAGAAAAGAGCGCCCCTGAGTGTATGAAAGCCTGCCTTTCAGAAACACAGCCTGAGATTTGTTGATATATGCTGCTTGGCAGATTTGTTTTTGATATTAGTCGAATGTTGAGGTCAAACGCTAGTCCTGCATAGGGCAGGTTGCACCTCCTCTTGATAATATGAAAGTGAAACTAGACTACTTCAGAAAGTTTAGAGCATTTATAGAATCACACACGTTAAGATTTTCCATAGAGTCTTCTAATATCTAAATATTCTAACTATGTAGTCGAAACTTTTTGAGGAAGACATATGAGACATGAGAGAGCGCTCCTAACCATAACCCCCCGACCCGGGATGCGCCGACCGGCATGCATTATGCATATAAGTTGCATACTAATGGTGAATGCTGATGTGTCTGCCAAATGCTTAGCATCACTTTGTTGCAGTGTATCTTTCTGCCATATTCTACAGCTGGTGCCATGTTTTCGTTGTTCTAGTTATTGTTGCACTTATTGTAATTCTCACTGGTGCACAAAGTTCCAAGTTCCGGTTGCAGCGCTATTATTTGTGCATCAAGCTACGCAGCGCCAGCAGTTGTGCACTTCGGCTTATTCGGAGACACTTAGCAGTCACGAAATCAACAACAACTGCAATAACAGCAACCACTGTGCACACAATTACAATTTAAATGACTCAGCAGATGATTTTGACGTTGGCCAGACGAT
Source organism: Bactrocera oleae (assembly GCF_042242935.1). NCBI lineage: Eukaryota > Metazoa > Arthropoda > Insecta > Diptera > Tephritidae > Bactrocera > Bactrocera oleae. The sequence continues at coordinate 73,278,334 of NC_091538.1, forward strand.
GGCGATGGCGATGGCGAAGGCGAAGGCGAAGGCGAAGGCGAAGGCGCAGGCGAAGGCGCAGGCGATGGATAAAGCGACGGCACTGACGTGAATGAAAGCCAGTACATTTGGTGTCTTGTCCGCAGGCAAAACACCCTCGAAAAACAATAACAAAGGCAGAAGAGCAGAAGCAGCTGGCGTGCCTTGACGTGACAACAAACATCAGGGAATTGTATGCTAATATGGTCCGCTACTGCATCAATAATATCCTCACTGGCGGTTGATGCTTCGCATGCCGTAATGTTGCTGTCAAAACTACAGCAGTACTTACACGGTAGGTGGTGGGAATGAGACGGTAAGTGGCGTCGCGTGGGTGCGTCCGTTTGTGCCTCGTTTCACTTTATGATAATGCCACCGAAAACTACAACATCATGCAAGACACGCCATCGTGGCGCTAATGACCAGCGTAGCTGCCGACAATGCCCCGCGCATTTTGCTCCATGTGGCAAGAGAAAAGTGGATTTACAGAGTAGCATTAAGTGGCACATCGACTTAGAAATCGACTCCTACACGTCTACTGGTCGCGCAATGTTGCTACTTCTCCTTCATCTTCCCCTTTTCAACCAACATATCGGGTGCACGTACATAAATCACAGATCACAATTAGAACAACATAATTTGTGTAGCAACAACAAGACATCAACAGCAACAGCAGCACTGCAACTGGAATTTTGGTCACAGTGTACACTACACTGCAGCAAAATGTATTAAATTGTTAACTTCGTGCTTTTGTTGGGCAATTTTACTTCGATATTCACCGTTATTGCTGAACACTGATTGAGTGCTTTGTAAGCATTCGTGACTCGAACTCGATGAAATTTTTATTGGTAACTCATAAACTGAACGAATGGATTATAAAGTCAACCGAAGAACTGTAGGTACAAAATTAGTAAATATAGACCTGGGGAGAACGTAAAGCTATTGCCTATTTTGAAATTATATTTGCTCTCGTGTTTATTTCTATCAATTTAATATTAATTAAGTAATGAGCTTTTGAGATATGATCTTCCGCCGAAAAGTAGACGGCACCTCGACCATGTTTCAATATCGAAGATGGTTTTTGGAATTCCTGTAAGGACGTAATTTCTTAAATTTCATTTACTCGTAAATAGCATTTTTGGAGAAGTTCCTGCTGTCAATGTTCAATGTTGTGCCCCTCTAACCAATTTAAATTCCTCACTTCCTTAGGTTACTGATTCTTCAAATTTTCTGTGGTTTGAAAACATACCAGTCTGCTTTTCATTTTTCATTAGTTATAGCAGGTGCAGAACCCCTCTTGTAAAATACTGAGCTGCCATTTGGGTTCTTAACAATATTATTGCGCTGGAGAGTAGTTGCCGCAACGCTTATTATTGTTTTCGCTGACTGGCTCCGCCACTACAGAATCGGCTCCTGTTGCTTTGACCTCGGACGTGATTGTCATTGTAATTAAATGAATGTCTTTAAGTTGATGGTCCGTGGCTAACAAGTGACAATTGGCTGCGAGACATTTACTTGCTCTTTCGTAGCAATTATAGCGTGAGAATACCCCCTGTGTCTGTTTCTCTTTATGCTGCGTTGAAAGTGCGCTTTCTTTGTCTCTGATCGCTCACTGGTTAGTTAAAGGGTTATTGAACAGACAAATTTACCAGAACTTTTTCGTATAATATGAAAGAAAGTGAATTAAAATATATCAAGAAAATGCGTTTTCCAACTCTTCTATAAAGTTCAAGACAGCGAAGGTTCTGAACGGCTATCAATCTTCCAACCCCTTATTTTACTTATAAATTGAAACAAATAACGGAAATATTTCGGAAATAAGTGAATTCAAAAGTAAAAGCGAAAAGAAATTTAAGCCGCTAATTTGACTAGCTGACAGCGAGTGAGATTTAAAGAAGTTTAAATAAAGCCCGTGCATACTTGCTTCTTGTAGCACCACGAAAGCTGTCAAATTTATATGTGTGTACCCGTGTTGCATGTGACAGCGCAAAAGTCATTATTAGGTGAGAGCACAGTACATTTCACGGCTTTTTTCGTATTTGCGCACTCTTGCATGCAGCGGAAATTAAGTAGTGCAAATTTTTGCAATGCGCTCCAGTCATACTTCGTTGTTGTAGTTTATAATGCAACAATCTAATAACATACCTGGGGCACACGTGTACATGTGTATGGGAGGGTGAGTGCGCCCATCTGCATCCGGCTGTTGAGCAAGCAGTCAGTCAGGCTTTCGTGCAACAGTTGCGCTGTCAAAAATTTCAATAATCACCGGCGCAGCGTCTGTTAAGCCATTATAAGCACGCGTTTGTATGCATGTGAAAGTCTGTAGGTGTGCGCGTGCATACTTAAGTGCACATGCCTCGCACTTGACGCCTGCAACACATTCATGAAACGCGAAAACTGCCGCCAGCGAAAGTATACGAAGGCATTAGGGAAGCAATTTCTAGACTCACGACGTTCACTTTACAGCCAACTGTCCCCAACAATGTATATGTGCATCTGTGTGTGTGCGTGAGTGCATGTGCTTTCTCAAAAATGGCAGAATTTTAATGAAATTTAGGTTAGAAGTTTCCAAATGCCTGGACGCCGGCAAATTTAATATAGAGTCTATATTTAGTTGTCGGTTCTTCACTGGTAATGCATTTGTGCATTTTAATATATTCACACTAACTACTTACACATATACACATATCTATATATATATATAGTGTGTGTACAAGAGTGTTTGCATTACCTGAGTTGTCAATATATTTGTTGTTGTCGATTTGAATGAAACAAGCAGGAATTGAAGCTTTTCGAGGTAAAACGCATACTTTACGCCTGCTAGGTTGTTGTTGTTTTAATAAAGTCACCTCTCTTGTGACGGCTCGCATTGTTTCCTAATGGAAATTTAAAACTTTGCCTGCGAGAAAATTCTTGTTATTCTTCTTATTTTCTATTGTTTTTGTGCTTATTTTCGATGTTTTTATTTTCCATTATTTAATCCGTTGCATAAAGAGGTGCAGCTTGCGTCTTTCTAATTTGCATGCAACGAAATTATCTATATCCACCAGCAAACCGACAGCGTTTTGCTAACCGCCTACTCGGCCTATAAATACCTAGTGCATCGCATCTAGAGCCTCGGCATGCATGCAGCGTTAGATCCTGTAGTTGTGGTCAAATTTATCAAAATGCAATCTTTATTCCATTGTTCCGAAAGAGCTACAGAGTTTGACATAGAAACAAGTGCATCGAGATGGTGGTTTATTGACTGCAGTCATAGACGCCGAGTTGAAAATTTCCATTTGAAATTTTTGCACGTATACAATAGCAACCAACTGTAGTATAAATTATGTTTTAATAGACATTTCAGCTTTTTAGGCTATCTTCCGAGAATGTCTACTCAGACAAGTTGGAGTTCACGATTATGCAAAATGGAGTTTGAGTGCGTAAGTTAGTAAAATGAACACTGAAATGTGAAGAAGAAGGATTGCATAAAGAGTGTGCATTGAATATAAATGACGCCTACTTGTATCTATAGTCCGGTATGGACCTGGTTTAAACAGACTATAGAAATGCAAAAAGTAGAGGAAGTATACAACCTTTTGGTGTGCCACTTAGCTTATCAGATGTCAATAAATTTGAATGTGAATGATATTCGCCTACTTTCCCCATTAGTTCACTGAATTTTACTGTTTCAAATTTTGTTTCATTAGTCCAACTTTAGGTATGCAAATTGTGAAAGCTTTAAACTTCTCGGCAACAAATTCGTACAAAGGTGACTTTTGCTTTGAACAATTAAAAGCCAAACTTTTCGTGATTGCGATTTACAAAACGCTCATAGTTAATGCAGCAATCCACTGTCGAAATGGCTTTGCGCTTGGACGTTTAGTTCGCTCGGTTTTTGATGCGGATTGACGATGTAGTATGTCATATGTTCACATATGGAGGTAGAAGTTTCCTCAACATATGTTGCAGGAGTAAATGTTTGTGAAAAATGCAAAAGGGTAGTTGAGAGTCTAATTGAACAGTGTTTTAATAACGATTCGAACGCAGAACGAAAAAGCAGTCGTTATGTAATCAGTCAACAACACTTTTCATCTTGACTTACACGTCTTTGTTGCTAGCCTGAACTGCTGCCATTGTGTGACACGATTTACCAGCCAAAGAAATAACTCAAATACTGTCGAAGACTTACACTCTCTCTAAGTTTCTCTACTCTTTCTTTCTTGCTTTCAGTCAAAAATCTTAGGCTTAGTCAACTTCTCGTTGTCCGTTGTCGTTTTTGAAGAACATAAATATTCCAAAATTCCATAAGTCATGCGTCTGTAACGCACTATTTCGGGTTTAGTCTACAACTAGTTAGATGTACTAGAGGGCAGCTCCAACTGCACAGATTTAAAGTTTCGCCGGTAATAAGTAGAAATATGTATTTTAACAAAAAATACCCATTTTCCACACAAGCGAATACTGACAAGCGTTAATAAAGCAAGTTTAAAACTTGTGGGGGTATATTGTAGTTGGACTCGACAGAGGCTACAACATGCACCAGCACACACCGGTTTTATGGTATATACATGTATGTTTAATATAAATTTATGCACTCTCGTATGCGAGTGTGCGGAGATGCGAATATATACAGTTATATGTATGTATGCTCAATTTTGAATAACTTATTGTGTCTGATAAAGTTTGGTGTAGAGTTGAGGCGGGCGACAGTAACAGAGAGCAGTCTTGTATGTAAATGTATGCAAAGGGTGTCAGCTGTATGACAAAAAATTCGAATTTGCAAAATGTGATGCATCATAAGAACATGAACAATAACAACTACTAACAGCAGCCTTCACATCAATTGCGTGCAGCGAGGGGAAACTGTGTCCGAAGAAGTCAATCAAGTTATTGTTCCATTTTTGGTTCGAGCGAATTAACGGTTCTTGCTGGGGCTTACAGGCAGACATAATAGATTAAGCGAACAAATTTCTGAGTTTTGTACGCTCTGAGAGATTTAAGTGCAGAATATTAATGTTAGGAAGTTGTGGGGCGACAAGTCACGACAGAGCACGACTGACTTGCCAATATGTTGCTTAACTTCTTCGACGCTGCAAGCAAACAATCTAATTTCATTAGTCAGTTTTTTCTATTCCTGATATCGACAAACTCACTAGCGGGTAGCTCTCTATGCGGATTACGAGCACTGAGGCGCACATGGTCTAAATTATTATGTGCGTGCTCTACACTTACTGGCTCTTTTATACGTGTGGGTTGGCGAAAGTTTTTGTTGATTTATTAAAAAAGTTTCGCACACAAAAGAGAAAAAAAGAGACAGGCAAAAAAAAAAAAATAGAGGGAAACTGAAATTCGATTAAAGGTATTGCAAAAACGACACATTTGTTGTATTCAAAATGCCACCAAAAAGGAAGTGAAGTAATTCTCACAAGAACGATGTGTTGACCGAAAATTAGAACATATTTGTAAATAAAGCTGTAGTTGTAAGCTGTCATAGCAGACTTGTAGCCAATCCTTGCCAAAGCTTATTAGATGGTATTTGACTCACCAAAAGTAAGAGGGTAGTTTTGCGATTTATTGAAGGTATTAGATAACTTGTGGTGATGTTTCTGCGATTCTGTTAATATAATATCGTATTGATACCGTGATACTTCCTGAGCAATGCAACCTTAACTAAAAACTAACATGCGCTTACTGTTCCAGCTTTTATTCTAACGCATTTTAAGCACGAGTACAAAACTACTCGAATTGACTCCATCGCTTTGTAGTTATCCCTATAATTCAAAAACACGTGTTTCTGCTCTCAGGCCTCAAGAGAATGGTCGCTGATTTCGAAATTTGACGACATTGAAGGGGTAATGGCCGATACTGGAACCTATTCTTAGACAGAAAAAAACAGATCCTTCATTATAATGGGTGTAATGCCCTGGATTACATCTCCGGTAAATAATAAAATTGAATTTTACAAAAAACATCTTATTGTTTTTTAGAATGTTGTGAATTTGGCACATTCAGACGGTCTGTTTTATTTCTATTAGTTTATGTTTACCAAATAAACATTGGATGAACAGAGTCTTTTAGAGAAGAGTGTCAAACATGGTTTATATTCTGAAAATAAGTACTCATACATATTTTCATTACTTTTTATCAATTTTTAGTATATGAAAAAAGTAATCAACTGGGAAAGAAAATATTATTAGCGATTCATATCGAAAACCGTTCACTATTATTGAACATATTTGTCAAAATTATTATGTCTTTCCGGTAAAAATACCTCATATGTTTGTATAAAAAAGAAAGCTTATAAGAAAACGTTTGAGGATCAGAAATGAAACGGAGTTTTCGTAAACAGGTTTCTATCACTTAAAGTGAAATGAAATCAATTTGGAATTCAGAGCCTTGCCAAATTGGTGTCTTAATATGCATTGGTACATATTAATTAGTGATCACTCCTTTGAAAGTTTGCTTCCTTGTTGAATATAGTTTAACATCGAATGTCTACGAAACCGTTTTGCACGCTCATCACAACAGGTGCTTGAATGTGTTTGTGTATGAAGAAGCAAGCAAGACTTCGACAAATATGAGTATATCATGTTTTGATAGTTATCAGAGTTGCTACAGACAGTTACTATTAGAATTGTAATTGTCTATCTATGCACAGTACACAGTATTAGTTTGTTGTTGTTATTGTTGCTTTTTTCGTCACTACCGTCACTTCGTGATTCTTCGCTTTTCTGCGACTGCGATATGTTACGATGTGTGTTGTTGTTCATGCTTTAATTAACTTCACGCTGTGCTGCATCCCAAGGGTCTGATTATTAATTAAAATCCTCGGCACATTTAACTTTCAGGTCCCGTACACGCAATTTGCTCACTGGAGTCCCTCGCATACGCGTTGCTATTATTTGCCTTATACTCGGCGGCACGCCCCGTTGGTTCGCACGTGCCCTGTAGGGAAACCCTTCACATGCCAAGCTCTGTCGTTCAACCGAAACTAACTGTTCACTAGAGTTTGATTTTGCTAGTCAATGTTTTCCCAGCACTGTCAGTTCTTACGCTTATATCGGCGCTCACGCCATGTGTGCAAGCGCGCATGAGGAGGCGACTACATAACTTGAATGCCACCTTTGCATTTCTATATATGTATGTGCCATTTCTATATATGTATACGTCACTTCGTCCCGTTCGTGAACGTGCGTGGTTTTTCGGCGCCGTATTCAAAATTCGCTACAAAGGTTGAGCTCTGTAAATAACATTTTCATTTTCGAGTAATTGGAAACGGGCGTCATTCTAGGTACAGCTACAACTAAGCGGATAGGAAGGCAGCAGTGTCGAGGAGTAGTTGTTTTCATTGCACTAAATGGCGACTCCCTCAAAACTTTTTTGGAGATTACCGTTTATTCATATGAATATTTTCCGTTTGCATTTCAATTTAGGTTAGGGATTCACATACGTTTCTTGTGTTTTCGCACACCTATTTGACCCGAATTCTATACCTTTTAGTTAATTATATTTGAAATCGTTTACTTCTTTGCATCTTGTTTTCTAATAAAAAAAGCTTCTTCTTCACAATTCGAGAATAACAAATATCATTACGTTTCCTGGTTAATCTCTGAGAATTCTTAATGAATTATAGATAAAAAAAAACTTGCATCGCTGAAACGTTTCATAGCAAATTTCATGTAGGATACATTAAAGTTTATAAAAATCGACCAAAATCGAGGCTACGTTTTGAATTTGTGAAACGATTCTCGCAAGCTTTTATTGACTCTACATTCGTTCGATTACCTCTTTAATACGAATTCTCTGCTGCGTATGGGCAATATCATTTTCCAATTTTTATTTTTTCGTATTATTTGGAGGAATTCGGAGCTTTTATAAGATCACGTCAACTCGTAAAAGGCTAAATGTCAGTTTGAGTAACCGCAAGTAAACGCGTGATAAAAAGCAGCGACTTCAATTTCAAAGCATATGTGAATGGCGAGCGAAATAAAAATAAAAATTGCAAGTACTTGCGGAATTTAATATTGAGGAACTTAAGGTAACGCAGGTTACTGAGTCGATTTATCGCAATACACTTAAAAAGCTATCAAAAATTCCTCACAAATAAAAGGTAACAAATGAAATAAAATCTTCAAAATTCAATTCCATTCAGCGCTTCTCAATTTATTTACGCTGCCATAAACGAGTTTACTCTTAACAAGTCCCTCATATATTATACAAGTAGCTATACGTGTATATGCTAATACAGTTATGTTCTTGTTGCGAGTGTTAAAATTGCGCACGGAGTGCACGAGCCGTGTCAATAGTTAAGCCCGAGATCAAGCAACAGTCAAAACGCCTATCAATTGAAAATTTCTGACATTAAAAATTTAACAGCTTCATACCGTTATACGAAAAGTGGTGCCTCACATTTACATGCGCGAAAATATGTCTGCATTCATGCCGAGGCTTGCCGAATCCCTTTGTCACCTGAGAAAATGCGGGCGACGGTTAATAGCAACCTTAAAGCAGTTCAGCCGACGCATTCGAAGCAGATTGTCTCGCTTAGTTATCAGAGCGCATATGTGGGTGTCTGTATTTCTCCAAATAATTGCTGGAATGAGTCGTCCTCGCTGCCCGATTGAAGAATAAAATACCAGCGTACGCAGCTTTCCCCTTCGCCTGAGCGCTTCCGCGATTTACACGTAAGCGTATTCACCCATTTCGCACGCAGCTCATTTATCTAATGCATGTGCGGGGCGGGACGGGGCGTCAAGGGTGTTGCATTAAAAGGTGCTGGCGTCATGAAATGCACTCAGTTAAATTGGAAAATTCATCTTTCACGCTGGACTGCCCACCAGCAAAATAACAATAATCATATGCGCAGAGCTGAAAGTGTCGATGCGTGACAGCCAAACGTGAACGTTTAAGTCTCTACGTTAGTGCGTGTGTGGGAATACGGACACATTCCATACTTAAGCTCTATTCAATGCCAAATCAATACCAACTGCTAAAACATAATTCTTCAACACTGAAAATGTGAGCTGGGCATTATTATCGACTGTCAGCTCATTTTTACTTTAATATTAAAAAATCACAGTTCTTGAGGACTTTTAGTTTCACTGCAGAAACATGTTGCTTTAAAAGACTATGCGTTCAATTTTCTGTTAAACTAAATGTTAGACTTCTTAAATTAGATATTATTCACAAGAATGTTTTTGTTATCATAAAAATTTTTATTTTCCTTATCAACTTTATTTGTGACATCAGTCGATATCTTGAAGTCAGTCATAAAGAAAGAAAATGTGTCTTTATTGCTAAATTCAAATGAACCGGGGTATAATTATATATTATTATTATTAATAATTTGTCGACACGTACTCGTTGGAGCACAAGCTCTCTCTTTAATGTTTTTGATAATTTGGTATGCAATTCTGCCTTAAAAATGTTGGCAAGCTTTCAGTTCGACAGTTAATTGGATGGAAACCGTAATTGACTGCATTTCGGCTTTCTCGCTATTAAAGAAAGTTTGAAGTTTAAAAGTTTTTCAACTAAAACTTTGGGAGCAACGCACAGACTCATATTTCCGAAATCTATTTTATGGGTACCTTGATTAGAGGTCAAGGAGGTCAATGTTTGAATGAAAGATTGACTTCGCTTGGCCTTTCGCATTGTTATACATTTGTAAGTGCCAGAAGGGTTTCAGATATCAATTTCAATTATATATAGTAATACATATATTATATTATTAGGTTAGGTTTTGGAAATACTTAAAATATAAAATTACTTATTCAAATATATAAAGACACACTTTTCTTTGGAAAATTTAAAATTTTACACGTTTTCCATTGCCTTTCCTCTGGCTTGATTAAATCATAAATAAAAGATTTATGAAATAATTTCATAAGGAATATTTACAAATGATTGTGTGCTGGCTGGAAGAAATTCTCATTTCTAAATGTTGCTCCATTACGTTTGCACTTTTCCAACTGATTAATTCTTCCAATTCACAACATTTCTCTGCAGACATGCGAGTATGTATTAGTAAGTGCCAACTGACTATTTTCTATTATATGCACTTGCGTGTGTGTGTACACATGTGTATTTAATTTTCGGTCACACTTTCAACAGCTTGAAATTCTGTAGTTCATTAAGTAAATCCATAGAAAATCAGAAAAATATTACAAAAGCAATGATGCGGCAGCTCTTTGCTCCATAATATCCTAAAGGAAAGACAACGATCGATTTTCTTTTGAAATATGTTTTGGTTTGCAAACACTCAGCAATGCTTTTGATACATATATAGCCATTTTCTGCCGCCAATGGTTCATAGCAAAAGTCCTTAAATAATGGTTGTGTTTTAGTGCAAATGGAAAATGCAAGCTTAAAGTACAGATCGTTATGAGATCTATTGTTGATGTTGTTGTTGTTGTAGCGGCAGAATATATTCCTGTAGTAATTTCAAGGAATGGTGCCGAGTTGACAGTCCTTAGCCGGATAAAAATCAGGGTTCGTTGCGATTACTTAGACCCGACTGTGATGGAACGCTATGAGACTCCTTATTTTTGGTTTGATTATATAATGAGCATTGTGGATAAAAATATTAAAATTTGTATGTGTAAGCCGTGCCGTCTCTTACATACTGAATTTGGCAATATTGACTTCAAGCCAAACCAGCGAGGTTCTACAATAATGTACCTTCTATTATTTGCAATTTGAGGCACTGTTTTCGTGTGAATTCCTTAGCAAATGTTTTCCCTTAACAAGCATGTGAAGTCGATGACAATGAAAAGTTAATCCATGAAGTTTATACACGCCACAGCAAGGGAGCAAAACATCGAACCGGAAACTCGCATTCGCAATAAAGGATGAAGTTGAAAAGAAACGGCAAAATAACGGCGTGAGGCGCCTCATTTCGTTCCTTCGTTTCGTCGTAGTTCAGTGCCGTGATTCCTTTCAAATGGCTGTGCGTGTTCTAAGGCGTTTATGTCGACAGGCTGCTCATTTTTCCATCACACATGTATGTACGCGTAGCAACAACATAAATTTGAATTTAAATGCAATAAAATATGTGATTTTAATATGAGTAAATCCATTGAAATAGTTCTGTTTTGCTTCTGTTCAGTACGAAACTTGAGCCGCAAGGAGAGGTGTAATGGGACGAGAGTCATGGCTGTCTCTTCACCCTATCTATCGTTGTTGTCTACTGGCGGGCCAACAAGCTTTTTTGGAAATTACCGTTTTGGCAAACGCCATAAACAGCTTGCCACGTGATAGCATACCACGTGGCACAGACGAACCGCCATTTTTAACCACATGTTTCCAACACCGCTAACACTTTTTATTACTTTGTTACTTATGCTCTGCAGTTGATGGCATTATTGGTAATATATACTTCTGCGGGCCCTGGAGTGTGCTTACCCCCTGCAGTGTTGCGAAAGTTTTGATTTGAGAGTATATGTGAACTCGGTGTGCAAAATTTTATGTATATAATTACATATGCTACGTCTTCTTGGTCGCATTTATTTCTTTGTTTTCTTCTTCTTCTTCGTGTTCTTATGTGTTTAGACGCTCTTACACATTCTATAACTCTACAAATTTACTGTCAAAAGTTTGGCGCTATTTTCGCAAAAATTATGGCGTTTAGTGTACGGCAATATGATTCGTGAAATGCCATTGCCTTATTTACTTCGCGGTTATAATGGTGATATTAACCAGATCTTTGCAAATAAAATATGGCATGCTGTTGAACCATCGGAAGGCTTCGCATTTCAGCTCAAACCCATGCAGTCTTCCAAATTACAAAAAGCAGCGTGTTTAATATCATATCCTCATCTATAGAAAAACATTTTTTTTATTGTAGTGGAAGTTCTCTCTGTTGTTTTTTGTTACATCCACTTATAGAAGCTACCATCGGTTGAATGGAAAATAGCTAAAATAGTGGTAATGATTACATGAGCCTCAGACATAGAGTTCTTCTTCATTCACAGGCAGAGAACAGGTTGGAGGATAGACTAAGTATGAAAATATAACTTTACGCTCATTTTAAAAACTATAATTAATCTATAACTATTGTATAGACGGCTCGAACTGCAAATTGTCTAATTTTGCTCTGACTCTAGAATAAATTATATTATATCAGGTTGGAGATGTATAAAAAGTGTACGATTACGAGGTTTGCGATTTCCGATTGTTATGTTGCGTGATGTTGGTACTCATATGCCTTACATATGCTGACAAGGTCGGCCATTTTGAATGTTTTTCACAGCTTTTTTATTTGGACGCGTTTTGGTTTGTTCTCGATTTTTGCTTATTCCAAAAAATGGATCACAGAATTGTATATTGACTGTGGCATATGGTGAAGCTACCTTGGACAAAAGCAACGTCATCGGTGATACAAAATATTCTCAGATAGTCCAGAAGTTTTGAACGACGAAGAGCCTGCCGGATGCCCGAGTACGACAACAATAGACGAAAAAAATTTCGACCAAAAAAGAGATGTTGGACTCTGCTGTCGCATGAGCCAAGACGGAAAAAAGTGTACCCAGATCGGTCGAATGTGAAGGTTTCGCTTAAAGTTAACTGTAACTGTCAATGGAGAATATTACCTGCATATTATGCTCAATTTGCGCGAAGCAAGCTACGAGTTTGACTTTTGCACCATGACAACAGCTCGTGCTTGTGCGCGAATATTTGGCCAAAACCAACATATACAACATAATGGTTCCACAACTACCGTATTCCCCACACCTGGCCCCTTGTGATTTTTTTTGTTCCCACAACTGAAGAGGCGCATGAAAGGACGACGCTACACTGATGATTGAATCTTTCAAATCCTTGAAGTTTCATCCAATCATATCATATATTTTCAATAACGAAGTAGGTAAGGAACATTGCTTAGAATTAATTTTTTTACCTATATGATCACTTTAGAATCTGAATTATGAAACAATACAATATTCATTTTTGTTAAAACCAACAATGCCTTAAGGAGTGGTAGCAACCTTGGAGATAACGAATACATATACATAGTCACTTACTTATGGTATATAATATATGTATGTATATTAGCATATGCATTTCAAAAAGTTTGGTTCAACTTTTTTTCACATTGTCACTTTCATTCTGAATGCGAATAGTTATTTTCCTAGCGCTCTATGCTATTTCACTTAGATTTGGCTATTCTCGGCGCCCAAATGTGTCTGCATAATTTATTGCACGAAATATACTGCCAACAATTGAGGCACCAATTCAAACAGTTCTAACGTTTGCTTATCTTAATTTATGCCCAACAAATGCTAGTGTTGGCCAACATACACACTCATATATATAGACACATACGTGCACAGTAGAGCGCACGACATCGTGGCCAGCTATTTATTTATACTTGTTGTTTTTTTTTAGCAAAGCAACAATCTCTTCCGCTCTGCCAACATCAGAGCTCACTTGGTGCCCAAAAATTCTCCATGCAATGGCTCCTTTCAGTTGCTTTATGCCCGACTTGGCACTTCACGCCCGTCAACAATGCACCCCACTCAACTGAACACGCCCCAACGGGCTCTACGGCCGTCGGCCTGTCTAGTTGCCTGACTGGGGTAGGCAGCAATGTGGCATACAATTTCTTTGTTGCAAAAATCAACAGTGGCAATGGCAACAAGCAACAAGCAGGAGAAATCAAATAACTAATACATCGAGGAGTGGCACCGAAAAATAACTGCTCGTTTGTAAGCGTGAGCAGATGGAAGGGAAGAGACGGTGTTTGTTCCGCTCAAAAGGTACAACAACTTTCGTACTAAAGTGAATTTGTTTTGTTGACTCTTGGCGTTGCACAAAAGAAATCCTTGTATCACACAAATTTTAGAAACTGTCAAACTTCATGAAGTAAATGCTAACGTTATATGTGAACAACAATCTAAAATTATTGCGCTTGACTTTATGAGCACGAATGCAAACATATGAAAAAACGAATGAAAATATGTGAGTTTTTAAGCTGAAGCGCTTTTAAAGAAAATGCAAAAAAATCTGAAGTCAGGAAGTACACACTGAACTGAGAGGCATGGAATTTGAATGATCGCGCTCATGTAAAATCACAAATTGAGAATGAATTATGTTAATTGGTGCGTAATGGCAGACATGTCAAAGAGTCAAAAAGATTCAGAATCCAGATTACAGTATATATAAATAGCGATATTTCATAAGAAGGATTTATATCCCTATACCACCTTATCAAATACATTTACAGACTCACTTTCATAGCGATCTTGGTTTCGGAGTTTCTTCGAAAATCAGAAGTTCCACACATTATTATGAATTTCTTTGCCTTTTTGATTTTTTACTTTATTAAGTTTCTACCTCTGGTTTTTGGTAGGTTATAAAAATGCATTCACGAGGAATGGAAATATGAAAGTAACTTTGCAATATTGATCTACTTTAATAACAAAACATTGGGAATCCTCAGCAAATTAAAATTTTTATTTGCGTTTGGTCTAACAAAAAACTAATTACTGTAAAGTATATTAGAGATGATATGAGGGCACTAAGGAATCAAATGATTGCTGCACCTTTTCAACAAAAATAGAGAATATTGCAAGCACACTTGGACTTTATAACATTGAGTACCCGTTTGCCGTCGCTGCGCACGAGTTAGCTAGTGGCGCAATAACTGTTAAGAGGACGTTTTAGGCTCCTCATCGGACTCATCCCCATAGTTCTCTTGTCACTCCACTTTCTTCCAAAGTTGTTATATAACATTAATTATAAATTCTATTGGCATGAACTGCATGACTAATTACAGTATTTCTAATGAAAATGTATGTAAAATGTACATTTTTGCAACGAAAGTTGCACTTGGTGAAACCAAATTTTCTTAAGTTTATTTTATATTTACTTTATATTCTGCTTGTTTCTTATTTAAAATTACCGAATAGCTTACCAGAATTACGTAGAAATGTACTAACTCACCTCTCGGCATGAAAAGTAATTTTAATAATCGCCAAGACATCAAAGTAAAAAGAAGTGACGTAAATTATATTCCGTCAAAGGCTTCCAACAATCGCAGGGTTGCGTGCTAAGGACATTGTGCAGCTAAACTCTTCATGGTCTTTAATTCAATTAC
Organism: Bactrocera oleae; assembly: GCF_042242935.1. Classification (NCBI taxonomy): domain Eukaryota; kingdom Metazoa; phylum Arthropoda; class Insecta; order Diptera; family Tephritidae; genus Bactrocera; species Bactrocera oleae. Next base: position 73,293,431 of record NC_091538.1, read on the forward strand.
GCGCATCAACTGGCAAATTGTTGGTGTCCAATACTGTCAGTCAACTTAAATTCACTACTTCTTCGTTATTGTTGTAGAAGCGTTATAGTGTGATTTCAACCCAGCAAACACTGTCGGCTGGGTTTTTACAAATTTTAAAGGAGTTTCTGAGCCTTCTACGAGCGATTAATTGCCATCTCAGAGGGTAGATGTGTGACTGGTTCACTTGTCACCTGTCAAGGTGGACATAAGTTAACCGCTGTAGTATGCCTGGAGGAACACAAGAACTTAAATGGTATATCGCACAAAAAGGGTCAGATAAAAGAGGATGTGAGAAAAAGCAATTAGAAGAGGGTCCAAACTTCAAATCTATCACTCTACAGCAGAGCGTTTGAGAATATGTCTTTTGACATTGACTTTTTCCCGAAACAGCCCGTCTGTCACTGAGAGGACACACAACAGTGTCCGCAAAGTTATTCCTCTTATTTGTTTGTTTTGTTCCGAGACAACGGTGATGTGGTATTTATATCGGAAATAAATCTTTATGGAACATATGTTTAACAAAGTCTTTAGGTAAGAGTTTAAGATTTAACGTCCAATGTGCAACTTACCGCTTTTCACGATTTAGATTACATTACCTCTATCAAAACTATTTTCATTGCCCTTTCCTCGCTTTTCAAAAGGCACACATTTTTCGCTCCCACTCCTTTCGTCAAAACCCCGGCCCTCACCTATATACACACACAGCTGCATTTAGTTTATCCCATTTCATTTCCTTGTCATACATATTTAAAAAAGCTCCGCTCTGTTGCACAGCGCTTCACACACACACAAACGAACGCCCTTCTTTTCTCTTATTTTATCACTTTTTCCTTCTATTTATTTATTTGACTTTTTTATTTTTGTATTCTTTTAAACGATTGCTGATGGCGCAACGGTATCTCAAGGACACACTCCGTACATTCCGATATTGCAGATACGCTTCTTTTGCATTATTGAACCACTTTTCTGGTCGTTTCTGCTGCTGATTTTGTAGCTTAGCATTATTATTTTTTATTCCGGCAAGCATGTGTGCATTTTCAGGGCAGAATGTGTGCGACTGTGTGCACCTTGCCTTAACTAAGTCGAGCAATCTAAATGCGCCAGCTCAGTGTTCTTATTAGAGACCGCTGCCACGCCGCTACCACTGCTGCTGCCGCTGCCACAAAGTTGAATATCTAGCGAATGAACATAGAACGGAAGCGGCGCAGGAACGGCATGCGAAAATTCTCTACGCAACATGGAAAAAGTCCAACCCAATCACTTTTATTGTGTTCATGCAATATTTATAAGTTTTACATCGCCACACTTATCCCTTGTTCAAGCGCCCTTTATCACTGCTGTAAGCTTCCTCATCGTTATCTGCTAAGCGCCGCGCGCTACACACTGCACATGATATTGCCACTATCTGCTGCACATCAGCAGAAATGACAATAAATACAATAACTGCGAAATCGCCAACGCCCAGCACCCGGCCACCACAGGTCACCACGGCTGCCCAACCTCCCACCAATCGCCTGTCTGCTCTACATGCCTGTTGTTTAGACCCATCGTTGACGTTTGTGGCCATTCCTGCTCACATTTATACACACATTTTCAACGCTTTCTTTACTTAGCTTCATTGTGCTCAGCTTCGATTTTGGTTTCTGTTGTGGCATGTTACGTATACGCCATGACAAGTTCGCAGAAATGCTGTACGCCACCGCTTTTCTCCGCATTTATTTGCTGTCCTTAGTGCGCTCGGTGTGCTCAGCTTGCTTCGGATGACCTTTATCCAACTGCCAATGCCGTTCGTTGTGGCTGTCCACCGTCGTTCGCTTATAAATTGGCAGCGGAAAACTATTTTTCAACAGGTATTTTCCGCTTCGTACACACCAACAAACGCACGCCTCCCGCCGCCATGTAGCTAAAAGCCACCAGCAGGTCCTGGCATATTTGTTCACTGCGGCTGATGACTGGGTATAAGTGTGTGTGCTTGTGTGCTCGCGTCAACATTTATGTGTCCAGAAAATACCAAGGATTTGTGAAGGAAATAAATCCATCGTTTGTTTTCAGTTGATTCGCCTGCTCGCATCGACACACACACGTATCAATGTGTGTGTGCTGATGTTGCCACTTGCCGCGTGTATTTAGCTTTGTATGTATTTACACTTGTTGGTGTGTCGCTGCTATGGGGAAGAGTCGTTTACAAAACGACTTTGATGCAACGACAGTTCACAGACCCACTTCTGACAAGTGACCAATGTTGCAGCCTCCCTTTGGTGTAGTAATTTACGATGATATGGTGCAACTCAATAAATACTTGTATGTTTGTGTATCAGCTGCAAACAAAGCCTGATAAAACGCTTTTAATATATAGGTCAAAACTAAATGCAGGAATTAAGTAATTCGGTCTCTTTTATTTGCTTAAAATCCGGTGAAAGTTTTTTCTCACTTTCCCCTTTTTTTTAAATATTAAATATATAAATTAAATTTATAAAGCTTTATATTTTCCCTTGAGCTTTTATACTTATGGTTAATAACAAAACTTTTTAGTTCCAAGTCCAATGTATTTCATTATAATGAGCTGGTTCCAGTGGCAACTTAAAGAGTTTGAAATTTATTAAACTGTTTCAAGAAGGAAAATCGTGTTCAGTCGTCTTGCTGCAAGCTTTTGACAAATCAAATTATCACAGGAGATAACAAAAGAGCTAACGCACCATTTGCGAGATGTGATCGTCAAGTAATTTCCTCATAATTTTCACTTAATGATAAATTAGAAATTATATGTTACTGGGGTGAGGGGGAGGTAATAATGGCACTATTACTTATAACATTTATGATGAAAATGTCAAGTGGAAACAAAAACAAATAAATAAATAAACGACTGCTGAGAATACTCTCTGCTGAAGTCGAGGGATGGAGTGAAGGGCTCCCCTGAATAATAAAGTTATGTTCTACGAAATAAATGTTGACAATTTGTTTGGCAATCTCTTTGCTTTGTGCCACAACTTTGCACGCTTACTTATTTGTCATACTTAGAACGTTGGCTTTACTCCCAGTCAATGCCACATGGCGATATGTGACAGAAGGGGAACTGCAGAGTGAGGGTTGCGGCCGAAAATGCGAGGAATATTCCTGGCATCAAAAGCGTAAGTGAAAATGAGTAGGTTAAGCCATTGAAATGTCTATTCTCATTTTTTTTTTTGGAAATTTCCCATATCAATAGGGCCTGCATCTTCAAACTTTTTATACTCTCGCAACCTGTTGCTACAGAGTATAATAGTTTTGTTCACCTAACGGTTGTTTGTATCACCTAAAATTAATCGAGTTAGATATAGGGTTATATATATATAAATGATCAGGATGAAGAGACGAGTTGAAATCCGGGTGACTGTCTGTCCGTCCGTCCGTGCAAGCTCTAACTTGAGTAAAAATTGAGATATCTTTATGAAACTTAGTAGACATGTTTCATGGTACCGTGAGACGGTTGGTATTGCAGATGGGCGTAATCGGACCACTGCCACGCCCACAAAACGCCATTAATCAAAAACAAATAACTTGCCATAACTAAGCTGCGCAATAAGATACAAGACTGTTATTTGGTACACAGGATCACATTAGGGAGGGACATCTGCAGTTAAAATTTTTTTTTAAAAAGTGGGCGTGGTCCCGCCTCTAATAGGTTTAATGTGCATATCTCCTAAACCGCTAATGCTATAATAACAAAATTCACTGGAAGCAAATGTTCTTAGCACTTCTATTGACGGTGTGAAAATAGTTGAAATCGGGTGGCAACTCCGCCCACTCCCCATATAACGGTACTGTTAAAAACTACTAAAAGCGCGATAAATCAAGCACTAAACACACCAGAGACATTAAATTTTATCTCTGAGATGGTATAAGATGACTTTATAGGAACCGCGTTCAAAATTAGACAGTGGGCGTGGCACAGCCCACTTTTAGGTGAAAACCCATATATTGAGATCTGCTTAACCGATTTCAACCAAATTCGGTGCGTAACGTTCTTTTCATGTTTCTATGTCATAGTACGAAAATGGGCGAAATCGGATTACAACCACGCCTATTTTCCATATGACACCATTTTAAATACCACTTGATTCTTTCACTTTCCACTATGCAAATCAGGCAACATTGACTGTATCGGAATAAAACTTTGCGTGAATAATGCGATTAAAGTATGCCACCTTGTGGCCAAAAATTGTCTAAATCGAACCAAAACTGTTTAAGCCCCTAAGTACTAAATATGTGGACCCCAGTGCCTATAGTTGACCTTCTACCGAAAATATCAGTCAATCCACAAAGAAATCTCAAACGAGTATACTATTTGACTTTGCGAGAGTATAAAATGTTCGGTTACATCCGAACTTAGCCCTTCCTTACTTGTTTTTGATACTTTTCTTGCCGCTTAAGTATTAGTTTGATCCATATAAGCACATAGTATAATGGTGAATATATCTCAACGTCTTAAAGAAATTATTGGCGAGTTTTTATCTCTTCCAGTAAACCAATGAAATGCTTGATTGTATGAGTTCGAATTATTATAATATTTGCAATTACTTGCTCGTAAATCAGTGAGCTCACCAACGCGAAGCGTTGACGGCTGATAATATATTCAGATGCGATTGCTTGAATATTATCTGGACTTTGTGCGATTCAGACTCTTAGAAAAAATTATATTTTTAAAGCAACGTGAAAAATAATGCAAGCTCGATGAATAAATAGTATTAATTTGCCAAGTTTTTTATTGGAATTTATTCCACACAAAAGCACATATTTATATTTATATGATATGATATTTATATGATATACTAAAGGCATGAGTGTGTGTGTATGTGTGCTTAAACACCTGCTTTAATTTGTGGTTGCATTTTTAAAACCCATAATTTTATTTTGCGCATTTCCTTTTGAGTGAAGAGAGCAGTGAGTGAGCATTTTCGTGAAATCACATACACACACACACATATGGGTCTGCTGAGTCAGTGTTTATTTAAAATGAGGCAGTCAAGCGCAAAGCATAATTACTAAATTCCTCGAATGCAAAGTAGCAAAAAAGAGCAAAAAGAAAAAACCTTCATCATAAATATTTACAACCTATAAAAATTAAAAGCGGACCCGATCGCAAAAAAGCGAATATTTAAAATATTTACGTGCGGTAGAAGCAGGTTGAAAGCGATAATTCGTAGATGAGCGCATTTCTGCATGTCAGCCCACAGAGACACAAACATGCATATGCAAGTATGTGTCAAAGGAAATAATTTAAAATAAAATTTAATGCGCCATTTACTGCTACATACCAAAGGAAGGAGAACATTTCGCAAATAGCTCGGTCTGACCAAGGTGTGCGAAGAGGAAGAGGGAAAAAGGCGACAATGTTCATGCTTTATTAACCGAATTTCTGCTGATGTCTGTACAATTCAGTCTTTCTGTGGCATTTCAGTTTAAGAGATGTTAAAACAAATTTGAAAGCATTATTCCCTTAAAAAAATTCAAGTGTAGCATAGGCTTTGTTACCGTCTATCGCGTATAATAAAATACATCACAGTTGAGTAAATTTCTTAGACAATTTCTTTCTCTTGTAAACCTTTCTGTCAGCGCCGAGAAAGCATTAATTTTTCATGAATATCTAATTTGTACCCTTCAAAGTAACCACGCCTAGATAAAGCGTCGTCATTTCTTGGGCCTCTTCAGATTTGGGAATGCGTGAGCATGGGCGTTATCATGGTGCAAAAGCCAATTTGTTTCCTCCACAAATCCGGACAATGTAGATTATTCTCTAATGAAGGTACCATCCTTTACATTCAAACTTAGCGGGCTTTTTCCGGTCTTGGCTCATGCGGTAGCTTCTATTGGGACGTTTGAGCTTTGGTTTCCACGTCAAAACTCGTCGCCTTTGAAACAGGTCTGGGTCGTCGCGTGACGCTGTTTTTGATCGAAATTGAGACATTTTGGCACCAACTTCGCGGCGACCCCATTCATACGCAAATTATTGGTTAAAATCGAATGATTCGCCATATGCCACAGTTAACATTCGGAATACGTTCACGCACTTAATTTTGTTTGTTTGACGAACCAAAATGCGTCCAAGCAAAAAGCTGTCAAAAATTAACTAAACATTCAAAATGGCCGACCTTGTCAGCATAAGTAAGGCATATAAGTGTCAACATCACGCAACAAAACAATCGAAAATCGAATACACGTAGCACGCGAAAATTCAAAATTCACGATACTTTTCGAACAAACCTCGTATACCAAAAGGATTTTTTTACCGAAAATTGAAGGCTTATATAAAGACGGTACATATTTCTTGTTCCCCTATATAAAAAGATTGGAACATAAACCCTCATGCGTGCGTATGTACACACACTATAACAAGCATATGCGCATACATACATATGCGATGTATACAACATATTTGCGGATGTGTCAAGTCCATGCGAGCATTAAATTTGCTCCACGATTTACGAGCTCCAACAATGGTTGACAGCAGCAGCAGGCCCAACCCTTGCCATGTAACGGATTAGCGGCTTGTTGACTATATACTCACATATACATATGTATATATATGCATGTATTTGTAGGATAAGCTTTCTCCACCTGCTTATGCACATTCGACTTTTCAATATATGACAAATGTATACTCAAGATTTTAATTAGAAATGTTAAAGCAGCCGTTTAAATTATGACATTGGTCTCTGTGGAAAACAAATGCTTGCACTGCAAATCTCAGAAATGTCATACACTTGATTATATAACTGTCTGTCTAACTGGATATAAATATACCCTAAGGTGCCAGAGGTAAGCTAATACTAAAAAAGCAGAGTTGTCGCAGATTGAACAAATGGAGTTTACTATTATTTTATTAAATAATTTTCCAGATTGGAGATTCTTGAACTAGCTCCTTACTTTTCTAATCCAATAACTTTTCCACATCATTTTTTCACTAATAAATTTTTACTCTAGTCTAGGTTAGATGACAAAGGCTTAAGCCTTAGCACATTCTGGATTTCTTTGACTTATTGTTATTGGCTGGCAAATAAATGTTTCTGTATAAATATATCAATAAACCCAAAAAATTAATAATTTAAAATAATTATCTTACTGCCCGTTTCAAACTTCGTAACCCAAAAATCTTTACTCAGCGACTCACACCTTACACACATATGTTCACTGTTTTCTTGGACGACAAGGAAGATGTGTTCCTGAAACTTGGAGATATCTTAAATATCACTCAAGTTATCGCTTGCACACACGGGCAGACGGACGAATAGACAGAGTCACTCGGAATTCAACTGGTCTCGTCATCATGATCATTTATACCATATATACCATATATAAAACTTCACCGTTAGGTGAACAAAACTATTGTTTTACAATCTGTAGCAACATGTTTCAAGAGTATAAAAATATTTCCACCAATTTAACATTTTCACCAAGATAGTTGGTCTATATACGAGGGTTGCCTTTTATATTTCGGGATTAGAGAACAAAAATCGAAAATTGATTCAATGTTTTTTAAAATATTGTTCGTCAAGATCTATATGATCCTTTTAATGCCTGTAGACCAATTGTCGAAGCATTTTTGCCACTCTGTCAGGACTGCCGGGACTATACGGTGGATGACTCATCAAATCGATGTTTTGACTGTTCAAAAATGCAAACAAACGGTGTGTGTACCACTCAGAGTTTACTGTTCTACGTTGTTCTAGTGGTATGGTTGCGATATTTCCAAAAACAAGCAACCATTTACTTGGAAGTGTTTCGTGCGCGAACAACTTTTGTTTAATTCGGCTCATCTTGAAACACCTACACAGTCGACTGCGGTTTGTTTTCGGGCTCATACACGTAAGTCGACTATTCATCACCTGTCACGATGTCATAAACGTGTTTTTAAGGTTTGAGCACAGCATCAATAGTTTCCGAAATAAGAATTGAATTCATCATACCACAATATACACTGGTTCTTGATGAACCTTCATCACCAAAAATTTAATTAAGTTCATCGACGCACTGTGGCTAAGTTAATCCAAGTCGAAATTTTTACAAAATAATAGCGCGAAAATGTTCGCTATTTAATTCCATTTTTTAGACAAAATGAATATTTTAAGTTACTGTAAACAACACAAATAGCGCTCGTATGAAAATTGTCAAAAATTGTCAAACTTTACGATGAAGTTGTAATTTGCCAGACTGCAACACCAGAGCTGCTAGATCTCAAAATATAGAAAGCAATCTACGTTTTCTGCATACTGTTATCTAGACTGACCATCATCATTATATTTTAAATTTAAGGGGTAGGTGGACTGGACATGGACTGATTTTAAATCGTTTTCGATCCCACGCTTATAAAACGAAAGATAATTCGTCTACTTTGTTTGGAACTCCTTTGACCCCTAGCTTTATTATCTGCGAAGTACCACACTTAGACCATCTAGCCTTAGTTTAAATTCAATATGACTTGAGACTTAATCTGTTCTATCTTTTAAACATTTACATACTCGCAAAATGTTGCTCAGCGAATATAAGATTCAAAGATTTAAAGAAAATCAAAATAAATTAAATTCACAGAAAATGGTGCTATGGTAACGGTAAAGCCCGCTCACCACAAATACAAGGATTGGAATGGCACCAATGAAAGTGGCGTGAGTGAATGCATGTCATAAGAAGCAGCAGACTGCCCAAACGCATGGTGCAGTTAGCGGGTTTACTGGTTAAACGACTAGTTGGTTTATTGTCACTTCGTGGACGTCAACTATTGTTATTGCTCCGATGAAATTACCATATCCTTTTATTCACTTCACTATACCATTCAATTTCATCGCTCTTTTCTCCTTTTCGCTCTGTAAATCTCTCTTTTTTCCATATCTATTCCCTAGCGGTAAAGAAAACAGAAATGCAGAAGATTTCATTTATAGATTCCGTAAAGAAAATTGAATTTGCTTTGAGCCGGCAAAAGAGTACTTTAGAGCATAGGGCGGCCGGATGAGCAAACATAAAGCCGCTTAAAGGTGCCTGCCCGCTATTGAAAGGTAAGGTGTTATTAAAACGAGAGCACATACATTTCCCGTGGACTTTGGTGCATGAAATATTGATGAAATGTATTGTGTGCAAATTGAATACAAATGCGTAGAAGATTTATTAAATTGTGTATGGACTCAATGACTCAGAGCCGAGGCGGCTTTGTACTAGTATGGGTGAATATATTATATACATATACTTGTATATATATATATTTAAATTTACTTATTATATACATATATATATGTATACATATTTGTTCAAGGAGAACGAACGGGACAAAAGCCCATGTTAGTACCATTAGAGGGGCTTGGGTGTACACTAGTTGGCCGATAAATCGAAAGCTCTTTTCTTCGAGACTTATATCGAACCAAATAGCTAAGCCCTTGGAGTAATGAAATATTTCCAAGAAACGAAATTAAGAGCAAAACAATATATACGTATATGAAAGCATGGAGTCACGTATATGTATATATTTTTGCATTTTATTAAAAATTAATCGAACTTGCTGTGTATTATTAATTACGCTTCACGATTTTTTTAATCTCGACACTTCGTACTCATAGATTTTGCACGCTAAGGCCTAAGCTCCAGAACTTAGCTGTCACAACTCGCGGTTCCACTTCAGCGACGCCCTAAGTGCCCATCGATGACACGTTCATTCATTAATGTCAATAAAAGTAATGAAATGAAAAAGCAACAATTCACATTCACTAATGACAAGAGGCGTGTGCACAGAATCCCCCATATACACATACATACATACCTATTGGCATTTTTATATAAACAAGTACTCTTGCGGGTAAGAGCTTCAATTATACAAGCCTACTCTTTAGGCGCACAAAAATACACGCTTTGATGTTTGTTGCGTAAATATGTTGAGTTGTGTCAGATAGGCACTTAATTTAATTGAAATGAGCCACTCATTGATTTCCCATCAATTATGTCGCAAATCAAAAGAGTGTGAAGCGTGTGAATAAAATGTGAAAAAATAAGCTAAGTTTGAAGCCACATGTTTCTTTGCTACAACAGCGACTGCAACATGTCCCTAAATAAAAGCTGAAGCGACAAATTTGGTGAATTAGAATGATATGCAGAGTACTCCTTAATTAATTACGTGCCGCCTTATGTTGGTTAATTAATAATAAAAATATACAATTAATCCGACGCTTACATAGATATTATCCTCTTGGTCGCCGTTATGTCCTTGAAGTTTATTAACCGCTGTATGATTATGGCAATTATTATTATATTATTACAATATTAGCTCAAGCATTCTTCAAGTACCACAAACAGTTGGGCAGAATATCAAATTTGTTAAGCCTTGAATGGGCCATAGAAACCATGTCAAAAAAATGTCCCAGCCATCATGGAGTTCAGGATTTTTAACCCAGCTCCCTTAGCTGTCTGCTTAATGATAAAATTAATGACTCCCTCCTTCATTAAGAGGACTTAATCGTCTCTGTGGAACCATAGCCAATAGTTAAAAAATGTTTGTTGCGAATTAGACTAAAATATGACATAGATGAAATTGTGAAATAATAAAGGTATTTATAATATTGATAACTTCTGAAACTACAGAATCAGATAATCAACAACATAGACCAATTCATCGAAGCCACATACCATAATCTCCATTTAAAACTAGTGCCGGTACAGTCGCAGCCAAACAAGTCAGCTGCTAGTAAAGCCAGATTAATTTACAAGCTACTATTGGCTTCACATCCATAGACTTTGTGCAAAGTAGCGTTAAGCCACGAGCAGCCAAATTATGAATGAGCATCAAATGTCGGAGAATAAGTGGAAATTGAAAGTAAGCAACTAATGTGTCTCTATTGATGAGTCGATGAAAATCATTAATTTATTGAATATGTGTTGTTCCACCATTTCTGTTTCTTTCGTTACAACAACACAACTGGTGTGTTTAGATATGTTCCTCTAAGCGAGAGAAAAGAGAAAAAGTGAAAAGAGTGGAAATCCTACTTGTAATGGATGGCCATAGATCCATTATAAAGCTTAATATCAACGAATCGTACACAACCAAATGTCAAAAGCACCAACAACGCCGCCACTCTCTACGCAATATGTATAGTATGCTGTGTGCCTTCACTATGCTGCCACACCATCTCCCTCGTAATGCGTTCCTTTTAGAAAGTGTTTGAGCCCGATAAGCGCTGATATATTAACTGCTCTATTTGTTTATCTGCCAGAATGCGAGTTTATAATGTTGCAATTCAATTAGTTTTGAGAGTTAATATGCTTCGCTGCTATCTGTACTGCTAACTGTCCTATTTCTGCGCTTTTACCAGTGTTAACGACGTGTTGCCAAGGGAAAGACTTTACAGAACATTGAAAAGATTGTACCGTGCCGAGGTGGCACCTGAAGTTGAGTGAGATGTCGTGAAAATGGTGAGAAACAGTCTTATGCATGGCCTGATTTGTTCTGATATCTGGCATATTAAAAGAAACCCCTGTATATATGGTATATCGGTTCCAAAAGAGTATGAAAGAGAAACTACATAAATACAAATGAACGAGTTTTACTGAAATTTCATAGCATCATCTTTTTAAATTCAGGGCGTGTATCAACTTGCATATGTCATACTTAATAACTGGTGATAAAATTTGAAATGTAAAATTGTTAAATTTTTCCTCCTAATTTAATCAAAGCTCCCAAAAGGGCAATCAATACCACCCAACAACACCGCAAATTTGCAGAGTCAATTGCTTCCACACCCACTGGTAGACCCACAGCCAATAAATTATGGGTTAAACATAAAAATACAGGTGTGTATGACCTACGTGAAAGGTCGGTACATTTATTGTATAGTCTCCGCCTATCCGCAACACTGAAGCAATAAGGTTAGCCACAGCAAAATTTATTTCGACTTTTTATATTTTTGTCGTCAACTTTGCCAATGCGTCGTAGGGGGCGCCGAGAGGCAAAGCGTTTGATGGTACTTTGTTTGCTATTCGGCTCAATTTGAACCTCGTCTGGAGCCAATATCACAGTGCAGGGCTATTCACACTTGTAAGCCAAACCGTTACTTCATTTTCATTTTCTGTTTCATTTTTTCTTTTCACTCTCCACTGAAGTGCACTTTGTGTGCTTCGTCCCTCATACGCCCTGCTTCACCTATAGTAAGTATAGTAAGTGACACGCACACAGGTGTCTTTTATGTATTTGTGCCGGGGTATCTGATGTGTGCGGCAAATTGGATAAAGGATTAAAAAAGCTGGTTTACGCGCAAATTGGATGACGCGCCAATTCTATGCGACATTTCGTTCTTTATGCCCTCATGCCAAACGCTTTACCACTTTCATTTTCAAAATACAGTTGGTTTTATGCAATTGCTTGCTAACTCGCTTTCGTTTTAATACACTTTCCTCACTTGGCGTGATTCCCCGTGGAATTTTATTGGAATTGGTTTTCATCAAGTCTTCTGCAATTTCATTCTCTCGCTGAATTAGTGTGGCGCTATGATAAGTACGAAGTTGTGTGTGAAAATGTAGATTATAATTCTATCCCCACGATGCGCTCGACGCGTTGGCATTCTTTGCATAGCTGGTAGGGCTTCTAAGTCGATAATTGTAGCCAAATAAAACGGATATACGATCCATAAAAGCGTTGAATGCGATTTCTGGTGAACTTAATTGAAAGGAAAGTGACAACATTGAGCGAAGGTGTAATGTGTAGAAGAACTAAAGAATGTGATTCGAGCAAGCTTCGGTCGATTAGTCTCTATTGAGTATAAAGGATTTACTTTAATTTCAAATTTTCGCTGGGTCAGTTGTTTCGCTGAGTTCAAAATTTATTTGGAATAGTAAAACAAGCTTTTAAAATAAAAGTTACTGCTACTTTCGAAAGTAACAAATTGAAAATGTTCAGCAAAGAGTCACCGCATTCCACGACTTCTTAACAAAATGGCAATAAATTACGAGTAAGAATTCATTATATAGAAAAATGAGGAAGTTTGAGTAAAAACTTTTGAAATATTGGCCAAAGAATATGAAAAGTCGCAGTCTGAGTTATCAACTGAGTCCGATAGTTAATTCAACGTTTTCATCTTCGATATTCGGTATAAAATGTTGAGCTGATCGGTGATAGACTACTGCCCATCTTTTTTTACATAATCAGTCTTGCCGACTGCTTGTTGCTAACGGGTCAATCGTAACTTGTTTATCATCGCATGTAATTGACTTTACGTAGTCCCGGAAACATAGTCGAATGAAGTCCAATCGCTTGACCAAGGTGACCAACTGGCCAGATGTTTTTAATAACAACCAGTAGGTCTTAAACTTCAGAGATTCGCGTTGGACTCTTTTCCAAATTACCAAAAATTTTATTTTAATTTATGACACGAACTTTACATTTTTGTATAAGTTTCGATTTCTACACCAGCATATTCGCACATACACCGTATTCATCACAAATCTCGTATTTCAAAAAACTCTTACACCGTTGACGGTTTGGTAAGATTTATGTCAATATTCACGGCTCGTTAAAAGTGATGAACATCAGGAACTGAAGGACATATCATAGACTTCGCGTTAGCTACTGCTTAAATTAAGATTTATTTATTTTAAACGTCTGTTTTTCTTTTAAAAAAATCTTTAGTAAAAGGGGATAACTCAGTATAGAGACGTCTTTAAATGAGATAAACTAAAAATATTCAATCTCGCACACAGAATAGGAAGCAAATTCATAACATCACTATGCATTCGTACTCGTATCTTGTGTGGCTTGTGACCAAAAAACGCACTTAAATCCCTCCAATAAACAACGATAATAGCTGGGCATAAAAAGTTTTCAATGAAGAATCTTAAAACCGATATCGTGTAAGTACGCTGCAAGCTCACACACACACACACATGCGTGCTAGTCCTACTTGCATCAGAGCGTTCACATTACAAGAATGAGTAATGAAAACAAGCGAAAATCTGAAGAGATTGATGATAAATTATGACATCATGATTTTGTCATTTCCATTTTGACGAAGGGCCGCACATTGATGGCTACTGAAGAGAGCGGGAGTAAGGGAGTCGTGAGGCAATGGAGACACTGGCGATGTGGCAGCAGGAGTGCGCACATGCACATGGTCCAAGCGTCGGTGTGAGTGGCGACAACTAAGCTGGTGGAGCTGCTGCATTTAATCTCTCGCCACAAACGAGCACAGGCGCCGAAAGTGATACGTGTGTGATAGAGCGCTGCGTCAAAGGCATGTCTCTTTTCTCGGTTTCGATGAATTCTTGATAACGGCAAAGGTATTGCGGTGGAGTGAGTAGTGAGTGGTATCTTCCACGTCTCTTTGATTGTGTACTGACACTTGATGTATGAAATCTAGAAGATTTATGTAGGCATGTATATTTAGCACTTCGTCAAAGCGGGTTAAGGAAGCGGAATGTATTCGTCTTTAATAAATAGATGTTATGGAAAAAATGTCAGCAACAAATTTGCATTACACACTTTTCCTTCACTGGTTTGTTGTAAAATTTGCTTGTAATTTTCCATGCATATACAAGTATTACAATATTATTCAATTACATTGCTTATATACATACGTAGAGCATTACATGTTTGGAACGAAGTTAGCGTGAATTTACTTGAGGTAAATTTATCTTGAAATATGAAAAACGGTTTAGTGTGAATTTTATTAAAGAGAAAGATTCTCTTCCAGTAAAGTGTCACTATGAAACAAATTATAAAAAAAACTGTTGAGTTGAAGTAAGTTATGAAAATATTGTACATTCTGCAGATTGGCAGCACTGTTCAATTTTGAGAATACTGTAATCATCCGGAATAGCGGGATCTTTTAACCCAACGCATTCTTTCGGTACTCATATAGCGGCAGTTTGATCCTTAACTTTACATTTTCTTTGCAAGCCCTAAATAATATTATATAATTTTATCGGCGAATATTTCTGAACGATCCGTCATTTGTTGGTCTCTCCTCTATGACTAAACGTATGCAATCGCTGATCTATTGGCCTGCTCTGTCGAGAAATTCAAATGTGGTTTCGATATGGTTCTAAAATGTGTCTGTCTCGCAGCGCCCTGATTTAGTATATTTAGTGATAATACATAATTTGATGCCAGTTCATTGATACTTCTGCATAAGAGCCATATTTAGCTGAAACTGGGATGACTGAATTTACGTTAAGAGGGGCAGCCACCGAATATGATTATTCTTATCTCATGGGTATCGTTGAGCACATTGATAGTTTATATCATGTCTAACCCCAGCTTGCCCATACTGATGAACATCCATAATTTCAACTAAAACTGAATATTGAAATTGTTGCCTAAAAAATTATTTAGGTTGTTAAGGAACATTAGCAGATACAGAGCCTACGCCGAAACGGCATAACCAATTAAACCCTAAGTTCCCATGCATTTCGGTAAATCGCAACTAATTTAATTGAATGGAATTTAAGAACTGAAGCATAACTTTAAACCTATCTTAACACCTGATGATAGTCTCACCATTTGCCGTATTCTAAAGCAAATTTAAGTGATCGCGCCAAAAATTAAAGGATTAATTTTACTTTAAATATAAAAGCATATGTGTGCGTATGCGGCCCGTTTCATGTTCGCCGATTGGGATTCTTAACTAAAATTGGGCAAATATACTTGGGGGAGCACAACAAATGCCTAATAATAGCGCGTGTGCCTTTTGTGTGTCCATTATTGTGCATAGTGCGCTGTCAGCGTGACAGAGCGATTCTCAAGTTACACTCTTTCACACCCTAAAGACACCATCTGCGAGTATGTGTACATGTGTGTGTGGTGTGTCTCGGCTAGATTCGAGCAGATCCCCCACCGAGTGTCCTGTTAATCTGGCGTTTGCGGCTGGAGTTGTTTTTCATGCCGCAGCAATAAAACTTATCTGTTGGGCAATTATGCGCATTATGATCAACAAAGCAGAAGTAGTGGAATACAAAAATAACAAAGTCGCCAAAGCAGCAGGTCAGCAAAGAAATAGAAGCGCTACAAAGCAATGACCACGTTTATCTAAATTACATTCATTTCCGATTTCATTTCTTGCGTCTCTCATTGTCATTCATTCGTACTTTGTGTCTGCGTGGCATCTGCTTTGCCTAGCCGCTGAGCGAGCATGTGGGGCAGTGAGCCGATTAAGTATGTGTGCAGGCATGTTTTCATGTACGTGGCATAATACATTAGGTGGGTGGCAGTGCGTGGGGGCGGTGCCTTGCTAAGAAGTGATGATAATTTTAATGCGAAATCACTTGCCCTTTTACACCACTGCATATAAATTACATATTCGATTTCTGCCAGCAGTGTGGGTCTGTGTGTAGTCCGGGTGTGAAATGTCTTCTATCTTCGCCACATTCATTGTCTTCTCTTATGTTGCGGTTTAGACTTCGCTGAGCTCAACTAGCAAGGTTTTTGTACATTTTTGCGACTTTGGTCATAACATACTTTCTTCTCAGCATGGCCGCAAGTAAACTCGCTTTGTGGTGTGTACTTTGTGGCGCGAGCATTCATTTTGTGTGTCACTTCGGTGCTATTACATGAACGGTTATACGCCTCATCGAATACGAAATCTAAATGGTTTGCGTAGACCGGAAATACGGGTTTACTGACCATTTATAAAGCTTAAATTTAGTCAAATATCAGCAGACCTATTTTTATGCGTGAAATATTATAGTTTTTATATGTTTTTTAAATGCACACCATACAGACCCCAAATTTCAATAACGCTCTTTTAAATTCTCTACAGTTTTGGTAGTAGAACTATGATTTGAGTATTGAGAGCCGCTACCAATGCCTCAACTAAAGAGCCCCCAAAATGAGCTTATCAAGACTAGCCCTAAGTGTGTCTCAAAAATAACAGAACTTTATATCTAAATCATACAATTTTACTACATGAATGTTCGCCGAGGGATAAAATACGAGGAAAAAAGTATTTTGAGAATTTTAACTGAAGATTTAGGTAAAAAAATATCTATTCTCATTTTGTTTTTCAAACACCCCTTGCTTAATTAAAATAGCAGAATAGATCTTGACAGCGGAAAGTAAACCGAATGACGTTTTCTATCCACAATAAGCAACATAAAGCTAAAAACAAGGTAAAATTACTTCGTAAATCAAATTTATTTAAAAATAACATGACCTGTCCCAACCCTACATAATCTAACTTCCCGTTCTTCAACGTAACCTACAAATTTCACTAGTTTTCACACGAGAAATATCATCAAAAATTAATAAACTTAGAACGTGGAACACACAAATACTATCATCTCTCAAGACAACAACAATGTGGCAATTTGTTCTGACTAAATGAAAAATAATGAAAGTCGCCGTCGATAATCACAAATTAAGTTGACTTCAAATAAGATAAAATGTATTTAAGTAAACAATTTCACAAAATATATCTTGAACGGATACGCAACGGTTAAGCTGAGCGGCAGCGTTAAAAAATAAGGTCCATGACCAATTTGAGGCGGGAAAAAGTGACTTGCGGGGTAGAGTCATTCATGTGCCGTTTCGTCGAGCGCCTAGTTGAGCAACTGATATGTATTTGTTAATAATTTATTAAGCGCATCCTCCACGTCCAAACGAGAGGCCAATCGCCGCAATAGCCGGGGCTTACTCGCCACCACGACCACAAGCAAAGCCATCAGCTGTAATTCGGATATCTTGGCAATTCTTAGCCAAAAGTACAGCACAGAACGCCGCTGCAAAAAAAAAAAACTATCGAAAAGTGAGTTGAGATTGTGGCATATGCCTGCCGGGGGCGCTAAATTATTACGGCTCCATGGAGCTAAAGGCACTGACAGCGGCAACAGTTGTTGTTGTTGTATTTTTCGAAGGTCTTGTACTGCACAGCAGATCGTCGTAAGTACATTGAATGCCTTGGCCTCAAGGCTTAGTAGGTTTAAAATTAAATCCCATTGCATTCGGCGCGTCGCCACTCCAGCTGGTCGTCAAGCAAAGCGCTTTGCCCATGGAAACGAAATTAATTCCAAATAATTTGGCCACAGTCGATTCGAGGCAGCTTCGCCAACAGATTCGGATTCTCACAATCAGAGCGCAATGTACAGACCGACATCCCCACCTTCCCCGTCCACCCTCAATGGGCACTAGCCCCGGGTCGCGCAGCCATTCAATTCCATTAGTGTACTTCATCTTACTCATGCTTCGCTCTGCTTATATTTTTGTTATTGCTGTTGTGTCAGCTAGTTGCTGTTCAAGTGCTTAAGACAGTTTCATTTTGTTGCGTGGGAATTTACATAAATTCAGTTATTTTCGCTGCGCTCATAAGCGTACAAAGCGTTCGTTGTTGTTACCTCGGCTGCGCCGCACTTTTGACCCACCATCGCCGGCTTTCCAGTTCCTGCTGCCGGTGATTGCGTGCCAGTTCAACTGCAAGCCACTGCGTGCCGCGAAACTCGTTCTGGACATTCGATTATTTTCTCATAAAAAATTGATTAAGAAATTCTTGTTATCGAATAATGAATGGCTGACTGGAGTGAAGCAGAAGAACTTGTGTGTGTATGTGTGCATACGAACAGCGCTTTATCGTTAGCATAAGCGATTTTTTTTTTGCTCTTAATTTTGCAAAAGCAAAAACAATTCATATCGCCACTGAATTTGTGCGACTTTCGATCATTTAAATTCTTCATATGCTTACAGAGTTGTATCTGAGATGACTGTTATTGTATGTATTAAGGATATCAACATGTAAGCTTAGAACAGAAGAGACTTCAGTTAACGAAGGCTCTCATTTCACTAGTTGAATAACCTTATATCTTTACTTTGTAAATACAATTTATAAATGGAAAAAGTGATTCTTGAGGAGAAAATTTGTCACAAATACGTTCAAGCCAGCATGAAAATGAACAATTTTCCCGTTAATTATGTATAAACTTGTCGATATGTAAACTTGGTGGTATTTCTGCAGTACCTGGGAAATGTCATTATAGTTCTAATGCCAAATAAACTTCGGTGCCCGAATGAACCTTTCAGTAGCTTGTATTGCTTTTTTCCATTAGTATTCTGCTAAAGTCTGGGGTGTGGCTGCAGGCATTATTGTAATTATATGTAAACACATTCTTGAATAAAAGAAATACGGAAGCGACACGTTCGGTTGCGCAGTTTAGTGGAATTATATGGACCAATCGGTTAATAAACGAGTTCATAATTTTCATTTAGTTATTCGATGGACGGAATTTTTACTTCTTTCACAGCAGACGGACGTATAGACAGACATTCGCAAATTACTCCATATGATTATTTCTAGGTGTAACAACAACCGTTAGGTGAACAAAACTGTTATACTCTGTGCAACATGGTGCGAGAGTAACAACACACACCAGCCAAATTAGAAAAATGTGTACAGCTACAACAACAACAATTGCCGTTACATTTTTTATATCCACACAAATGTTTTGAGTCGCTGCTGATGGAAAGTTTACGAGAAAATTGAATATAAATTCGAAATGGATGTAAGCATTCTGATGGACAGCCACCAGAAACCCCTATGGATGTAGAACATGGTGCAGCAACATAATAATTTACATACAGAATTGCATTCAAATTTACTGAAAAGTTGTTCTATTGAAAACTGCATGAATAAGACAGTGTTGATGTAAGAGAATTCCTTCACTTGCCATCCGGACGTGGCAACTTGATGAAGTGTACCCGAGTAAAAGGCGAAGGGGAATTCGCAAAATGCCAGAAGCATTTCATATTTAGAAATATTATATTTAGCAACAACTAAAGGTTTTGCAAACAAATTTCACGAAAAATTCCAAAGGTGGAGATGGGGGTGGCCAGAACTAAACTTTACATACTTTGCTTCAAAATGCGCACTGAAAGAAAACAAAAAAATACTTAAGCTTGCACCTCCTAAATAGTGTAACCCTGCTCTAATAATGCAAACAAGCATCGGCGCTGAGCTTAAAAATTTGCCAATAAATGCCAAATGCCAAAGCCCTGTTCTCGATACTAAATTTGATATTTGCAGAAATCGTGTGGCAAGCAGTTGCAACTGGGTGAGTGTGTAGTACAAAGGCCTCAGGGCGGCATTCTTGAATTTTGCCAGTCTGTACTCTTTCTGTTGACTTTTCAAGACTCACAAAACCGCAACCGCATCGGGGCGAACCGACTGAAGCCGAAAGAAATCACCACCAACTGCGAGCCCAAAGTGGTAAATTTAAATTAAATTTGTTTAGAGAAATCGGAAGCCGGGAAGTAGGCAAGAATTAATATGCGGCAACACTTTACGCCAAATAATGGCATTTTTAAATGTTTTTGCAATGCAAACTTTCGAAGCCAGTGAGCCCGCAGCGAAATACTATGCTTTGGTATTTACAAAAACAAAAGGCAAGGCAAATTATTTCAGCCAAAACTAAATTAAGTTTTAAAACGCTTGCGGACTTCTGCTCGCATGCCAAGCGTGAAGCCATGAAGCGAACATAATTCCGACAATATCCGAGCATCTTACTAATAATCCAATATACATAAAGTTTATTCAATAAAACTCTGAGTGTCTACGAGTCGTACCACATGCTAAGGAGCCGAAAAACTGTAAGTTGCATGTGGCAGGCAATTAGCAACAGAGCCGCTTTGAGACAGCAAATAATTCGTTCAAAGGAGAAGGCAACAAGATAATGTTTCTATTTTCAAAAGTGAAAAGATCTGAAACTGCACATTGAGCCTACTCGTATATATATGACATATACAATATATGAAAAATATTTGAGAAAAAAGTAGCAAATGTCGCTGTACAACAAAAACATAAGAGTGTCGCAAATACATTTTTGACTATAACATGAAATCATTAATTGTCAACTTATCTCGTTACTCCGAGCACTACTTAACATTTAAATTGCATTCGGTCGGAGAGACAACTAAGTTGGGCTGCTCCATGCTTCTTCTGTGCATCTTTTTCCAGCTTAAATGGTATAATTTTTGACATTTCGTCCAGCCGTTTTAGGTTATACTGCATGGTTGCAACCGGGTTTTCGCTTTGACGGCTTCTGTGACATTTGTTGCAAGTGCCAAAATCTGGTGAGAACACACACAAGCACACTCATTCTACCACTATTGAGCAATTGCTTCTGTCGCAGTTGTTTCCGTTCTTGTTGCTGCTCCAATTGCAGTACCGTTGTCGCCTGAGCAGTTTCCGTTGTCTTGTTAAAACTGAGGTCGACCGAACTTACAAGTGTCCGCCCCGTCTGCCACAGGAGCCATGTATGCATGGTCAAAATGCAATTGAAGGCACAAATATTTGGCTCCGCATGGCAAATGTTTGTTTCGGTTTCTAAACTTCTCGTAGCACCACATTGCATTTGAGTGACAGCATGGCGTTTCACGTTTCGGATGTGGCATGAGCTGTGTCTTTCGACCTTTTCAGGGCGTGTGTTGCAAGAGCAATGCATTTGACAGTTTAAATAAAATCCGAAAATTGTATTATAATAACAATTCTGTGGTTGAAATTAGGTAAGGTGCATTATAAAATACCGTATATGCAGTATGCATAAATATTTGGGTATAATTAATCACATGGGAGAGAACTTGCTGAGATCAGGTCACATTAGTTCTACATAGAGTTGCAAGTCACCAAAACCAACTAAACAGATGACAGATACTGAGAGAATAATAGCAATAAAAAACTCAACATTCTTTTGTAGTCGAATCTGTTTTTAGAAAGCAGAGTTTCCATAAGGAAATTAAGAAGTCAACTCTGGCAGATTGAATATTTATCGATTGCTAGATAAAGGTCCATTCTAAATAAAGCAATATCGGAATAAACTTTTAATTAAAATGAACACTAAAATATGTTCAAAAAAACAATCAATATGTATTTTGAATAAAGTTTTCTTCAATACACGCACACACACATAGGCAATTGAATATCTTCAGCTGTCTTTTATTAATAATGCTTTTTAATTTTTGGCCCAAGCATCTAAAAGCGAAGCCATCTGGCGAACAGTGCTCGATTATTAACCTAATTAAGTTCCGAATCATCTATGTCGATATTCGGCTATATTCCAAATGAGTTAGCGTGCCCATCAATCAGTCATATGATTAATCAATCAAATGTAAAGAGTGGGATCATAAACCAATTCGAAATGTTTACGAACATGAAAACACAATAAACAACATCGACGCAAGAACACAATCAGCATAATTTTAAATTTATTTGCCACAAGTTATTAATTTACATTTATGTGTATATATGTACACTAAGCGAACGTACGATTTTCGCGGAAATACCATTAAATAAAGCGAAAGAATGCCAATGCTTAAACGCAAAGCGACTCGCGGCGCTGAAACTTTTTTAAATTAGCTTATAGGCGTAAGTGCGCGTGTGGCATTGTATATTCGATAGATGGGCAATCTTCCGATTGGGAATCAAATTCACACACTGTGTCTCTGTTCTAGTCTACTCGCATGAAAGTGTAGCGGCCCACGCAATATAAATATACAGAGTATCAGCATTAGCGGTAAATGCGCGCAAAACCGTTTATTTGCATAGTCACCCACCTTTGATTACTCAATCGGCCGGCTTATTTAGTGATCATAAATAATAAAAACAATCACGATGAATCTCAAGTGCCGGTGTACAGGTAATTCGTTTTGAGTTTTCCAAGCAATTTACCAAACTATCTGGACTATTTAATCGGATATGTAGTGATCAAAATAGGTAATAAAATTGAGCACCCTCCACATTTGCTATACAAATATATATAAGTATGGTTTTCGAGTATATACCTATATTTAAATATACTTTAGAAGCATCACACAAGTGTTAGAAGTATTTACTTGTATAAGTCCTGTCAACAAACAATTTATTTTGATTGAGGTTTTAAATCGAAATTAAATTAATCTATAAATTGAGCATATGTAACAAACAAAAGCACTTAACTTCCTCTGGTACAATAATTGCCCCACAAAAACAAGTATTTTCAACAGTTCCGCATCGCGATACTGCTTATTTTTTTCAGTTCTGACTTATCCGCCAACCTTTTCCGCAGCTTATCTGCTAACCACTATGACTGAAATTAAAATGCACTTAGCCACTTCAGGCGGCACAGCGTGGCGTATGAGCAATATTCACAATTTACCAAAGAGAGGAAAGAAAGCGCGCGAATAATAAAACATAGCGCAGGATAATGCGATAATTTGTTGCGCACAACACCAGCCAAAGCGTAAAAGCAAAAAATTTAATTGAAAAACGAAAGCGAAAGCGAAGGTAAAAAAATTACTACCCTCTGCACCGCCCTTTCGTAAAGTGAAAAGCTGCGCTAAAGAGCATTATTGCATTATTATTTACAATGTAAATACTAAACATTAAGTACCTTTTGTGGAGGAAAACCTCAGAATATAAATAAAGTGCGCAGGAGAAAATGGAATACCCATAATTGCATTAATGCTTTGCATTTTAATTTGATAATCGCACATGCAACATTTAACATGACATTTGCGCTGTGGCAACCGCAAGGCAGTGCCACCAGCAGCCCAACCACAAGGCGGGCAAGCGGAGGAATCTGCTGAAGGCCGAGAGGCACTGCGTGGAGATGTGAAAATATGTGGCATAGCCTGTAAGTGTGGTCGTAGTTGAAAGGATTTAAGGAACAAATGAGTGGCAAGTAGCTTCGCACAACCCGAACACAAAAGCATACAAACTCATTTGCGTGGCATACGCACTGCTGCACACAGACGCTCGACGGCAGAATTACATACATGCCTGGCACATCCTCGCACGTGTTGGTGGCAGGACGCCCAGAGATGCTAGATTATAGCGACACGCTTGAGTAACTGAGACTGCTTGCTGCAATTCCAGGCACCGTCGTCCAACAACTACAACCTTCCAACTGCACATTCCGGCCACATAGATGCTGGAATGGTGGTTGTGAATGTTATGGGCTGTCTGCTATAAGATCTATGTAGTAGTATTCTAGCAAAAAATCTCTGCTGGCAAGCATCTCGCTTAGCCATGTAATGCGAATTGCTTTTGCTTTTTGCACGCGTTGTATTTATTATATTTATTATGTTAATATTGCGCCTATGAAACTTATGAAGTGACATCCTCTGAATATAAATATATGATGTACTTACATATTAGGAGAAATTGTGAAAGCTTTAAGCATTTGAGCATCGATACTGTGCGAGCACGTCATTGTCTGTGAAAGCTTCCACTACAAATACAAAATAAAAATGTAGCGGGCATAAAATCATGTGCAGATTCATTAATTTTTTTCATTATATAATCATTTATTCACAAAACTAATGAATCGCTTATCCAGTTTGGATCTCAAGCTGATGGGAATTTATTTTTCTCAGTTAATTTTGTTGACTTTAATAAATAAATCGTGCGATGTCTCTTTGATCGTTGCATTCACATTTATCGTTCTGGCTCAATATAAAAAGAAAAAACTTCGTTAATCTACATGGGAATACCTATAAAAATACGAAGGGAAATTTTAAAATACTGATTCCTTCAGAAATTATAGACATTTGAACAGAAAAATCAAATTTTTAGTCAATAATTTCTTAATAGAAAGAAAAAACAAAAAAAGATTTTGATTTAATCGAACTATGTACTTTTATTCCAAACATAATGTGCTGTAGACAAACATTGAACATAAAGCTATTCAACAAGAAATAGCTTTATTCAAGATGGCTAGCATCCTACCATTACGATAAATACTTATATAATCTGACATAAGAAGCAAGGTCAAATATCATCGAGGAATAATAAGCAACAATTAAAAACGATTTGGTTCATATTAAATTTATTATTTTCCGATTTCGACCGCTCCTTCAAACAGACTTGCTGCTAATGCGTTTTTCATGACGATGGTTCTCCCTTTGCACACACATCTTTTTGGCTTTTGCGGGAGAGCTGGCTAACAGCTAACAGCTGTTGGTCTTTATATGCCACTAGAAGGCCTAATTGCCTCAAACAGAACTTATTTATAATTAATTAATAAGGAAAATGTGCAAACACGCGTTTTTAGTTGCGTTGAAGTGTTTTTGCAGCACCACGTTGCGCGAATTTAATTAGTTGCAGCAGTTAATTTGGCGAAAGACAAATAAAACATTTAGCGACCACTTAAATTTCTACAACAAACACATGCGATTTTTTTGTACGCCTGTAGACACCCGATCACATGCTTGTTTATGTTTAATTATTAAAATTAAAAATCAATTACAGGGAGGTATGAGGCGTTAATTGAAGAATTTAATAACAGGAAAGGGCTGAGGGGTTAGGCTTGCTGTGGCGGTTGGCTTTTTGCGCGCTAAACACTGGCCACTCGGCAACTGCTTCGGGTCAATAATTATTGAAGAGCAGCAGAAAGAATGTCAGAACTACTGAACCCTTTTGAATGTTCAGTTGATTGATTGTGCTTTCCAGCAAAAGCAAATACCCTGAAGAGTTGGCAGCTAATCAGCCCTTTTTAAACTCGCAAATAAGTCATCAACTTACCGTTAATGCCGAGAGCACCTGACGTTTTCGATTCTTTTAAACATTAAATTTGGCTTTAAGCCATTTACTGGCCATCAAACGGAACCCTTAACGTAATGTGGCAGAGTCAGCGGCGAGCACTCTTGTCCAGGCCACTGCAATTCTCATTATTATTATTTCGACTACAAAGGCAAAATTAATTACGTGCATTGCCGCACGACCAAGTATGGCATGCAACATTTAATTTTTCAATTTTTCAATATTTCCATTCCCTTTGCCTTGCTGGAGAAACAAATCACTTGCGAAGATTAAAAGTGGCACAGCGCACTTTGAGTATTCCTGCCAATTCGCCTTATTAATGGCATTGCCGGTCTAATTACGCATAGCTGGGCACAGCTTCAACTGGTTGCCCTTGCTTTCGATTGTTGCTTGTGGCACTCATTTGGGTTATTAATCAATTTCGCATAAAAGGTTGCATAGCACTTGCAATCTAACTGT
Source organism: Bactrocera oleae (assembly GCF_042242935.1). Classification (NCBI taxonomy): domain Eukaryota; kingdom Metazoa; phylum Arthropoda; class Insecta; order Diptera; family Tephritidae; genus Bactrocera; species Bactrocera oleae. The sequence continues at coordinate 73,319,407 of NC_091538.1, forward strand.
AAATCGTTTCCAAAAAGCCTTTATAATCATACCACTGAATTTTCAAATTATTAAAATGAACTATTACCGCCCGCATTTAAATGCAATTTCATGTCTCAAAAACCAACCGCTTGATTAGAGCCAAATTTGGGAACGTGTATAAACAGTTTGCTTTGGCACAATAATCTACCTCATTTGATTTTTTTATTTTAATAGAGTTATATAAAAATAGCAAGATCTGGTTCATAAAATCGAGAATATTACGAGGCCAATTCTAACCTCAGTTACTCATTTTCATATAATACAAAACGCAAATTGTCAAAACGAAAGCAAAAAGCAAACTTAACTCCATATAATATAAGTAGGTATATATATATATATGTATATATATGTATATATATATATATGCATCCTAAGACTACACTCATGCGCATAGAAATATTTGTATATCTAAGTGTACTGAAAAAGCCGATTTTGAATTTGCATTAAAATGTATATTTTGAAAATATTAACCGCTTATAAAAGAATTAGAAAGAAGTAGATTAATAATTTAATATATTTAAGTTTAAGATTTAATTTAGAACTTTCAAATTCAAGTTATAAATATGACGGCACTCCGAAAGTATCTAGCCACCAAGATAAATTTCAGCACAATATGTATCAAATTAAGGGTGAAACCGCCAAACCTTAGCAACACTGGGCGGTTTGAAAAGTTCAAAAACGCACAAAGAGCACTTGCTACGCTTTCACTCTCTTAGCAAGCGAAAGAAGAGTGCCACGACGGCCAACTGTTTGCGTCAAAGTCTACAGCATTCGCCTAACAGTATCGAATGGTGAGAACCGAGCAGCGACCAACGAACGCCAGCCGAGTACACATTTGTATTTCGAAGTTACGTATACGCCACCGGATGTAGCAGCAACTCATAGAAAGTTAATGAAACACACAACCGCACTGCTGTTGCTGCTGTGCGCATTGAATTGATTAGAATATTCATTGTCAGCGACGCAGTCGTTGCCAGCAGCGCTGCGAGTGACATGTCACACAGCTATAGCGAATTTCTTATCGCCACTAGCTTTCACACTTGTCTTCGCTGCGGTCACTTTGTGCTTTTGGCAGCCCCGTCATGCTGGTGGTCGCCACTACAAGGATCGGAGGTGTCAGCATCAGCAGTTCGGCTGCTTTCAATGACACTTGCTGTTGCTGCCATCTATGCGCTGCCGCTGCCTCAGCCATCGTCACTGAGGCTGCCGCTGAGCGCTCATCTTCAGCTCGTCGCTCTGCGTCGTCGCCGTAGCCACGACTTCACGGCTGCAGCTTCGTCTGATAAACATTCTGAATTTATCATCAATTCAGTTTGCCGAATGGACTACGCGAATTTGGACGTGCTTTGCGCTGAAACGGCGGCGTGCGCGTTTTCAACTGTGAATTTCAATTTCATTACCAATAGTTACAGAATTTTTACTGAATTCTTTAAGCAAATATTAATAATTGAACAAACAATTATTTTTGATCTGCACATTTGAGTATTCCGAATATTAATTAACGCCAGTCTTGTTCGGTCACACATTTTCAGTGAAATTTAAGTGATTTTTACGGGCAAGTCAAGAAATATGAAATAGGTGAGCATCACAAAAAGTGTATAAATAATAAGAACTCAGAAGATCGAGCGACAAAATCAAAATCCGAATGAGTGAAAAAAAGAAGAAAGGAATATAGAAACTAATACGGCATGGCTTGGACAATAATAACACACAAGTATACATATGTGTATGTGTGCTTGTTGATTTACAATCAAATTTCTTCAAGATTTATCGCTGTTCGAGCGCCAAAATGTGCGAGTAGCGAAAGTAGTTTTCAAACATTTTGCGATATTTATTGCTTGAAGCAACAGTATTATGACAACAACTAGTAATTTGGCAGCGACAACTATCACTTTGATCTTCATTTGGATTTGGTAAACTCTGAGATTTTTGTATTCAAAGCATAGTAAAAATCATGTTAGAGAGAAATAATGCTTATCTGGATAAATTTCATACCGAATTGAGTACCTGCTATCAATTCACTTGAAGACCTTCTTGTCTGAGCTGTCGAGTTGTTGCTTGCTTTATTGTCACATTCCCTTAATATATCACTTTAGTCGACCGTCCCGACTTCTCTAATGCAATTCGAATAAATTGCTTATTTTATTCTAAAATAAAATCTTCGAAACGGCGCCCCCCACGTCAAAAAAAAATACCTTAAAATTGGGGATAATATACCGCGGAATGACACATGTTGAAAATTAAAAAAAAAATCAAAATTTGGACAAAAAACCATAGTATAACGGAAAATAGGTGTATCTATTATGTAGTTAGAAAGTTTTGCTTAAATCGTAAAATAGTATCAGGTAAGTTTTTGATACAATATCCCCTTTTGCGATAAACTTGTAGTCCGCCGGGTGTACTATATGAAGCAGTAATACCATCAATCATATTTTATTTTTCTTAGAAATAATTACAAAGCAACAACTTATCACCTTTAGTTCTAGCTACAATTTTTTAGTACACTATAAATGAATATGCCTGCTGTCGTAAAAACTATGTAAGGTACTATCCATCGCAAAGCTAATATTTTCGTTAAATTGAATTTAGTATTATATATTTGCTCTTGTTAGTATGGAATTATGGAATTTGTTATATTTTGGAAGCTGCTTTTTAAAAATAATAGTTTTAATTTTAATTACCTTCTCAATGCTTCGTGAAGAAAACACACACTTATAAATTTTGATGTTAACACAATTGAAATGACTACATATTAAAAAAAAACTGTGCGCTCATTATTTAATTTTTTTTTTCAAAAACAATTTTTGCAAACTGAAATTTCGGAAGGCGTCGGGCACAAGTAGCCAACAAATCGTATAGCTCCTATGATCCCATTCCTATAGCTCGAAGTTTAAGCACTACTTTAAATATTCATATTCGGGCTGCATACGAATTTGCGGTGACAGGCCTTTTTTTTAGAAGCACGTTACTAATGGTATGGACTATTAATATCTGAAAACCGTAAATGAACAGGACAACTTGTTTTCGTTTCCTGGGGGTGCAACGGCTAAAAGCATGCTCTAACAGACACTTTGCATATGCTTGAAGACATTTCAGATATTTATATTTTTTGTCGTAACTTCTTTCATATATAAATACTTGCATAAGAATGTAAATGTGCTTTGACAGATGAAAAGGGCATACTTTTGGAACTGCAAACATATACTTGTGTGTTCGTTTTCTTAATGATATTCTCACTGCCATAATTCTACAGCTTAGCAATAATGTATGAGTGCTCATATCACGTTACTGGATACATTTACAATTCGTCAAATACTTTCGACAAATACTCGTTCCCTTCTTTCTTCCAGCGGTTGAGTTGAATTCGGTAGCGAACGATGAATTTCGGAATTGCTTTCATTGCTTATTTCAACACGTCACTGAAATTTTAAAAGCAAAAATGTCGGAATTCCGCAAAAGCAAATAAAGCGGTCACACGCGCGTTTAAGTGGATTGATACCCACACACTTATGAGTAGATTTGAGAATTTATCTGAGTATGCAAATGATTGGATATTGATTATGTAACAAGTGGAAGTAGGAAAAAGGAGAATTTATATTTGTACATATGTAAGCGAGCTATCATATCTAAAATTTAAAGAGCTATAAGAGTGGAATGTACATAAGTATATACCTGTCTGCTAAAAAAAAGCAAACAGTGTGGTCACAAAAATTTTCTGAGGGAAGGGGCATCTTCCATATTAGGGTATGATATGTTTCCAATCATTTATGAAATAATGTTTTTTTTTACGATTTCTTTTTCTAAAGTTAATACGCGTATGTAAGAGAGAGTGTTAAAATTACTAAAATAGAAAATTCCCTAAAATTTATGAGACGGGCAAAAAATCGGTCTAAGGCGGGAAGAACTCTTGCAACTCATTGCTGAATAACAGAGTAAGCTTGTACAAAATTTAATACGTAAATGCCTTTGTATATATATACCAAACTTACTAACCTATTAAGCTTAGGCACTAAAAATCAATCAAATTTCTTCAACATTCTCCACAGCGACTAGGGCTTGAAAATTATTGCAACAACAAACACATTTACAATTATTTAAGTTCTGTAAAGCATATTTCATAGGCTTTAGAAAGAACTCAGTCGTAAATATATGAGAAGCAATAGCACTCAAGCGAGCCGCCACAGAAAGCTATTGCTTAACTCTTTAACTAATTTTCTTTAGAGAGAAAAATCAACTCAGAATATGTAAGACTAAATGCTTTCCAGCTTCAATGATTTCATTACTCCAATATGGTAAAATGAAGCATTTTACATTATTTGTGAAATTAATTAAAGTTTTTGCGGAATAACTTCGGGCTCTTTTCAAAAATGCAAGTAAAATAAAAATCTGCCACTTGACTGCTTGCCCTGAATCCTTTTCCATTTAAATTTACATCATAAACTATGAAAGTGCGCGTACTTTCGTTTACCGTTAGAAATGTAGCATAAAATCACCTAAGTTAAATGCCGAGCAACTTGCAGGTATGAAGCGTTTCATGGCAAATTTGTAGAATTTCAAGTTGATTGCTTTACCGCCACACACTCACACACGCCATTGCTTTCAATAACATTCTTAAGTTGCGAAACTTCGCTAGTAAGTCAAAACACACCAACCTTTTTTGCATAGTCGAGTTAGTAAAGTTCGCCTCAAAACTATGGCTCGGCGCTCTCCGTGAAGCATATCAGAAACTTTCTAATTTTCAAACAAAGTTAACCAATCTCTGCCTCGAATATACAAAACTGTATTGTATTTGCCACCTGTTTGTGTATGTGTGAGTGTGCTAATGAAATGCCATATTTCCACAAATACTTTTAATTGTGTGCAACATTTTACATCTCTAACAGTAAGAGCATAATCGTAAGATGTGAAGTTTGCCGATATATCTGCCAAAAGTTTTTATGAAAATAGTTGCGAACGGAAACAGCACTTGGATATACTTCCTCTAAAAACGGTTAAAACCATCGGGTTAGCTGATCAGTCATGATAATTCACTCCCAAGAGGTGGCCATATATTATGCAAACCGAGGATGTGTCCTAAGCGCCATCAAATTTGAGTTAGCACTTTCAAGTTAACAATTACGTTGGCATACGAACGGACGGATCAGCACGAAGATACTATTAAAGCATATTCCATTAAATCTCCTTACATAACATTACATATTCTATTAAATAATTTCATACTAAGGGGGCAATAGAAATAATTTAACTGGAACATCCCGTTGCAGTATCAAAGCTCCTGCAGAAAACATTGCAAAAGATATTTGAACACGTTTTTCGCATTAACTCATAAAAGGTGCATACCCCCCCACTTCTTCCACAAAAGTGGTGAAAGCACACATTAACGAAACTCCCAGCGGAATACCCGCGAGCATGAATGAATTCATTAAACGTCCCTTTAGCAGGGGTGAAACCGTGAGTACTGAGATCTAAAAATATACTGCACCGAGAACAGGTATAAGCCTACACATTATTTAAAAATTAAAAGAAAAATATGCTGCCACATATTTAACATTATTGTGAAGGAGTTTAGGAGTAATATAAATATTCTTCGGACTTTTTCTATTTTATATTTGTTTCGCAACTTTAGCCAGCATTACAGTACAGTTACTATTATTATAATTAGAACTTCCAGCGTTGTCATATGAAATATTGTACCGTAAAAGAAAGCAATAAGCAGCTAAAACGTTTACGAAATATCACGAGTGTAGTGAGCACACATTCTAACGACAGCGAACATATGTACAGTGTATGTGTACCACAGAATAAGAAAGAATAATGGAAAAATAACGGAATTTCCAACTCATCTTAAGCTAACCACGAATTGCAGAATACGCACAAATAAGGACAAAAATAAAGGATAAAAGGATAATAGAGGCAAACTATCGAAGCGTAAAGACCAGCATACAAACACACAAGACAAACAACTAACCAACGACTCAGTCAGCCGTCGGTTGAAACAACCAGCCACAAGACAGACAGAGCGCATATAATTTTTTATGAAAATTGCGAAAAGCGTTTTGCAAAATGTTCCATTCTTTATACTCGAACACGCACACATACACTATTATACATGTATAGTAGACTTGGAGTGCAAGCGATAGTTCGCTGTGCATACATTCGCATGCATGTATGCGTGGCAACCCGTGTGGGAACCTGTAGCCTGCGTTGCATGTTAGAAACACTGCGAGTCAGCGCCCGTTTTGTTACTTTTATAGGGACTAGAGTTAAAAAATGGAGTATCTTAAAAAAAAATTACTTACTTACACTTCTAATAAAATTATAGCAAAGTCTAAAACAACAGGAATAACAAGGGATTGAACATTAATTTGAAAATTGTATATAAAGGAAGCCTATGAATGAAAGAATTTTCTAAATTAATTCAAGTTTTGAAAATTTTGCTGCTGAAAACAAAATATATTCTAATATCTGATGCATCCTCGCCCCTCTTTATGCACGACCAACCATGAAGCATTAACAAAAAAGGTCATCACCTTTTCCTACCAGTAACCCACAGTTGCTCCTGCACTTGTTCTATACTCTCCGCCGAATGCGTGTAGCGGCTATTTGTACGCACATCAAAGTTATACGCTTCGCTTAGTGGAAAAATGCCAGCATTTAGAAATGCTCAGCTTTGTACAGCGATGCCAAGAGGACTCGTATGAGAAAAAAGGCGCAGAAATACAGAAAAATAATAACGCGAAGGTCCAAATGCAACGCAAACTAACTGCGCTGAGACAGAAGTTGGAAACATAAAACTACTGTTAGCAAAAACAAAACCTGAGAGTCACAGCTTCGGTGAAAGCGTAGAATGCGTGCCTTGGTGTCATTGGCATCATCGGTATAAAAAATTAGTGCTATCAAAAAATAATATGCATTCTATGTTTTGCAGCCATTTTGTTGCCGACAAGACGAGAGAGATCTGCTGCAGTTGATGCCATAATATAGATGCACATGCATGTAAGCTAATAATGGAGCAACCATGTACTGAATGGAAAAGGTTTGTGATATATTTCACACCAAGTTATTTTTGTTTTTGCATTCTGGTTCAATATTAAATTTTCAATTGAGCTTCACAACAATGACTCGAAAGTGCAGTTTTGTTCTCAAGCCAACTTCTCTTCTCAACTATATGACGGACTAACTAAGTAGCCGCATTTGCTTTTAAAATGCTTTCACACATGCCGCCGATTCTAATAGCCTTTTCGTGATGAGAAGCTCTCTGAAAAGACTTGGTTAGAGAGAAGGCTCCTGGTAATCAAGGGAGATAATACCCAGATATACTTTATCACCATAGCATCGGACAGCCAACAAAACCACCACATGACGCGCTAAGACATTAAATTTTAAGAACATGTTTCATTCATCCCAATTTCCAATAAAAGGTATGTCGCAAATATTTACTGCTTTTGCAGTGTTCTTTTCGCCCAACTACACAATATCGAATTTCCAAGTTTAGCGCAGTCTAAGAAAACGTTGTGCAGTTGTGCACTTTACAGTGAGCTAGACTTTTTTACTGGAAAGTAAAAGAACTCCTCTTCTTATGAAAGTGGAACAGACAGAATGACAGCCAACAGCAGCAGAACACAAATTAAGAGACTCGACAACTGTCAGTGCGAATGAACTGAGTGGACTCAATTTGGCGTTCGAAAAACCGGCTTGAAAGTAAAAGGGAAACAAATTGCATATAAGAACAAGCATTAGATGTCAGTTAGTGTGCAAAGTAAGATACTAGCCAAGAGCACACTTGAACATTGGTGCAAATGAAGGTCACCTGCGGACCTTGATGAGGCTGGCAAGCCAATATTTCGAAGTACTAAAGCGAAAGTAAACTATTTTCACTTAACATTTCAATTCGGCGTTTTCTCTCACTTCATGTCCTTAAGTAGTTTCGCGGATTCTCCAGGAATAGCGAATGGTGAGATCGTTTTGGCGTAACCACAATAGTAACATCAAGAGCAGACAAAACTAAATTGACTGATGCAGTGACATTTCATTTTGAATAGGCAAAATACGCCGAATATCGACTCCCTGTTGGAATGCAAATTGCCTTTCGGACTGCGCGCTTTGACCGTCCAGTTTCACTTTGTTTCGATTGTAGTTTCACTTGACAAGCGAAATTGATTGCCCAGATAACCGAAATGTGCGTGGGAAAATGAAATATTTCCACAACTTTGCGCTGGCAGTCCGTACGTATCCGTTTCGGCTCGAATGCATGGTATCGAAGAGAGAAGAGCGAAGTTTATAGAAAATGCACATGCACGTATGTGTGAGCACAGCTTGGCATGAATTGCAACTTGGCAGCGACGAAATGCGCAAAATGTATTCAAACTGCCACGTCAAAATTACCGCCAGTGAAAAGTTTTCGAAACGGTGGCTTTGACTAAAATGAAAACCGCAGCGTAAAGCATTGTAGCCCTCATGTGTGCAAGTCATATTTACTCGTACCCGCACTCGTATCGTGTATCGTGCATATAAACTTAGTTTGTAAACAAAGTTGAATTGACTCAACCGCCAGTCAATTTAGTCTCACACGCTTTCACACAGTCGTTGAAAAGCAAGCAACAAATACAAAGCTGCACAAACAGGTGCTGGCGCATGTCCATACCCCATCTATATCGGGAGCCCTGTTCCCAATAGAAACCACTTCACGCATACTCTTCATGGCACCAGTACCAGCGAGAACCACGTGGTCCATTAAAAATCATTTCCAAATACCTTAAAATTATTATTGAGGGCAAATGCATTCTGTAGACAGCACTATACATCACATATATATAATATATACTACAAAATGTAGAAGGCATTTTGAGCCTGTTACTTAGTAGTTGAAAGCCTGTCACAAACCTGGCAAACAGGAAGGGTGCCGATAGCAAAACATAGAAGGACAAAGAGATAACGAAACTCAACTTAAACTTATTTTATTTTAGCGGCGTCCTTGTCCTTTTCCCATGACATCTATAGGCAAATCGGTTCTGCCTGAAGGCCATTGTAGAAAATTTACTTTAATACTTCACAGTCTAGTCTAATTATTTCTAAATCAAAGATATAAAATTCTAATTTCAAAGTTTCAAGGTTGCGAAATAATCACATTGCCAAAAAGTTAGAACTACTAACTCTTAAATATTTAATATTCTCCATTATATTCTGTCAAAGGTTTCAAATAATAGACAGTTTTTGTTCGACAATTTGGCGAAGAATTTTTCGTATTTTGTAAATTCCAAGAAATCTACATCACCGTTGCCACTGCGTATACGTAACGTTTAAATTCTTCAACTTACACGGCTGCAATGACTCGCTGTCGCACAATTTTTACCGGTTGTATTTCATATTTCAGTAATTTGTTATGGTTTTTGTTTCACCTACTTTGCTTTATTGTAATTTACCTCTTTGTTCCGCTGCTCCCATTTTAATATTCTAATTTTCTCTATGGAAAACTCAAGTAAAAGAGTGTTGTTGTGTGAGCGCGTGTTTCAGTCGCCTTTTATGTGCCTCAACTTGCTGTCTATAAGTTCGACGCTCATCTAGAGTAATCCTGTAGCTGAGGCAGTGCTGTGGAAGCGGCTGCGGTAAATGAGCTACGCGAAGGCTGTGTCATTATTTTTGTTTTTCGGTTTTTCTGTTTTGCCTCGCATTTTCTGTGTCTGCTCTACTTGTACAACAGTAGATACCAAATATTTGCTGGCACTTTTTCTCATATTCATGCATTGCTACAAAAGCGTTGAGGCTTTCGTCACTCCTTTCCCTCCTCTCACCATGCTTCCCTTGTTGCATTGTCCTGTTATTTTAATTCTCTGTTTTGTTTATATTTTTTATGCGCTTTTTGCGAACTTTTTCTCTCGTTAAAATATACCACACCGCATTCAGCAGCCACAAATCAGCAAGCATCTCCATTGGTTGGCTGCTGAGTAATAGTTTTAGGTCTGTTCTACTTTGTTTTAATTGTGTGAAAACAAAGATGGAAAAACGAAAGGAAAACAGCGGGCGGAAAATTGCAGCACTAATTTAAAACGCGCTTAATTTCAAATTATTTCAAGCCAATTTGCGATTGTTGATGCACCGAAAATTTTGATACCTGATATTCAACTCCAAAATTAGCTTGTCGACACCTCAGCAGGAGGTATAACGACTTCAAAAGCTGGTATTCGCATGCCAGCCACTGACAGTAACAGTTATCAGAATTATGATATATATTATATATATGCTAGTTAGACCTTCAGATCGCATCTTCGGGCTAATAAGCTAATATTTCTAGAGTATCTTACAACGTATCAAAGACCATCAATTTAGTTCAATTCTGGCGGATTTTTTAAATGTCCAATGAAAGGTTTACCAATAACTAACTACTGCTGAGCATCAAACGCACGCTTTTACACATGTTCACACATATCTTAATTCAAGCTTAATTCACGCGTTGCGTTGCAGAAAAGCTCGCCTGACAATGGCTAATTGTTTTTGTTCACTCGCACTCTTCTATGCGTTTGATTGATTAGAAAATGGCGGGAAAGTATTTTCAGCTTTTGTTTTTATTTTTATTTATTTCAAGTAATATTATATAGTTGAATATGTGTGCTAGTTGTTGCTGGTGGTTAGGAGCAGAATGGTGGGACGCCAACGATTAGCACGCAATTACAGCTCTACACACGCGAACAATTAACCGTTTCACATGCGAGCATTGCGATTTCCTCAAGGACCGCCTAAGTTGTTGAGTGCTAGCTAGATTCCCTTTCCCTTATAAACGTATGTGTGTGTGTTGTATGTCATTAAATGCTGATGCAGCACTATTTGTACGGAAATATTTTTTTTTAACGCAATTTCATGCTCATATAATTTTAATGACTCAAAAGCACTGATAAAACTGCCGCACACATGCGTACATACACATATTATCAGAATGGGATGACGGGGCTCCACGTTAGTTTATGCCCTCGCACTCCTAAACGACTTGGCTTGTTGCTTTTGCGCTGCTGTTGTCATATTAGGGTGGGCGGCAGCTGCAATTGCCAAACAACAAACCACACTTGTCTACAAAAACTGTGCATCTGTGTACATTGTATTTTACAATGGCAACCACAACAGCAACAACAATGACAGGGAGTTATCTTCCAACACACTTGTCATTTCACATTTGTCACCGGCACTGTTCTTCTCTGCTTCTATTGTTAAATGTCTGTATGTGTGCGTGTTTGCATGTGTGTATCTTGATAACTGTGACTTGCTTTTAATGCTTTCAGCGCTGTTGATATTTTTATCGGTTCACTCTTTACTTTAATGGCGCTTTTTTTACATTGTCGCACTTTTCTTTGCTGCTTTCACTTTCGCTTCGTCGTTCACAGCATGTTTGCCGTTTTTCATGCGACACTTCTGACAGGGCCATAACAATCTTTTACATTTACCATATCTGCTTCTTAAATGTCGCCCTCCGCTTTTTCAGTATTTTTATAAAGAAAACAATAACCAAATTGCTCAGAGATGATATCTCAGGTTAACCGGTTAGTTGTCGTACCCACTCTGATTCAAATGGTTTATCGTAACAGATACTAGAACTAGAGGCACATCCCTTTTTGGCGTGTCAGATCTACTGATTTAGAGAAAGCCCGAAAATAGTAACCTAAACCGAAAACTTTAATCGGTTGCGTAAATCCGTTACGTTCAATATCACGAAAATGTCTCGTAGCTAGTGATTTAGACATCTGAGCGATTTCGATCACATAAATCATGATTCAGTAGTCGTTTCTTTGATTCGCACTACATTTTCCAAAACCGCTGCTGGGCGCTTTCTTCCTCTGATTTTTCCCCTTATGAAATTACGGACATAAAATACTCTTCAATCGTTCTATTCTCACATTGTTAATTTTGTAGGGCATACAACTTTGACCAAATAATTCTGAAGCAAGTTGCCGAAATATCTCAATAAAAATGGCCACACACTTTTAGGTATTATAAAAATTGTAGTCAGGGTAATGTATGAACTTCTAACCCTCATATACCCGAAGCAATATTTTTCATCCTACTGTAAACTTCAATTTTGGACTTCATCCTTAAAAACAATGTTAAATTTAAAGTATATAATATTAAGATTTACAGGAACTTTGGAATTTTTTACACGATTTTTATCATTTTGAATTGCGATAGAGTCCTTACCTTTACTTTACTTTTTCCATCTAATTATCTCTGGTAATTGTTTATTGTGAGTGATCGTTGTATTACTCACATACTCGTTGTTTCAAATCCCATTATCGAAAAAGACTTTAACAAGAAAAAACTAAACTTCGGTTTCACCGAAACTACAATATTTCAGATCGATATCTCAAGAACTGACGTACTAGTTTCCGCATATATAGACGGACAGACAGAGTCAGCTCGCCATGCTGATAATTTATATACCATATATATTAAGGGTATTTAACGTTTCCTAAGGTTATTGCAAACTTCGTGGCAAACTTAATATATGCTGTTCAGGGTAAAAAATTAATGGTTGTGAACATACAAATACGTTGTGAATAATTGAAAAATCTCTCTCCTCAAAATAGTAGCCCACACTACCGCTAATAGTTTTGCGGAACATTGAAATTTTCACTATTAAATTCCAGAATAAAGTTTTTGATAAGCCTCAGAAAGTAATTAAAAGTTGCTCTTTCGCGCACACAAATGTCAAATATTAAATCTTTGCGACATGCCACGTAAGCAAACATGCCCTCATCCTAGCCACAACACATATAAGTACTTTTACCCGGATGTATGTAATGTAATTCTTCTATGCTAGCACATACCTAATTATGAAACATTCTAATAAGTTTCACTTTCACACACAAGCTCTAAACATTCAGCTGACATTTTCTTCAACTCTTTGATTGTTTTGTTTTTCGCCGCTCGCTTTTCCTTCCACCACAGCTGACAGTCTATTGGCGAGACTTGTATATAAATTTTTAGATGTGTGTGATTCTCGATGAGCAAGTCTACATTGCTCTTTTATTGTTGTACTTTGGAAATGTAAACATTATAAACGTTGAAGACGCGGCAAAATGGTTATCGACCAGCACTCCGAAAAAGGGCACCTCAGTGCACTTGAGGCAAGTAAACTAGATTTAGGAATATACACTACATTCAGAAATTATGGCGACAGTGCTATGAATTAAATATACACCGTAATCTTCTAATGGATTTATGAAATATTGCAGGCTTCAGTTCCATACTCTCGATACTCATGACCAAACCGTTTTGAATCGGATTCATGCCCGAAAAACACGCTGATAAATCCAAAATCTCGACGTACTAAATTATTTTGGCAACATGAATTAGGGATAGTACGTGTGTAGCTCATACAAGTAGATAAAAAGTCATATTTTTAGAGCACATCCATTTAATTCATAATATTAGTGCTACAGTTCCTGAAAACACTGTATACATATTGTAAACACCAACAGGCATAACTCAAGGCATAAAGTGCCGACAAAATATTTTAACACACTACTGGTTCTACTGCATACAGGCATACACACATTGCATACAGCACTATATACATAAACATACGTATATGCAGCAATGCGAACCCTACTCGCACCTTTTTTCCAACATGTTATATGTGTATGTGGATAAGTGTGTGCGTGCCACGTTCGGATTCATGGTGCTAATGAAGTGTGTATGACTTGTTGTGCCACAATTAGAGGCACTTCAATGTGACGTCTAACAAACAATGGCAGAAGGCGGCGCAACAAAGTGAATGTGAATATGAAATGAAAAAGGAGCAAAGATTTTTGCCAACAGAATATATTTCACACTCGCTTACATCTCTATGCGAGAATTCGTTGTTGGTTTTTTCGCAACTTATTACAGCTACATATGCTCGCCTACCTTTAAGCTGCTCAGGAGCTCAATGGCATAACAACTCAGCCTATTACGCCCGCATATACACGCGCGTATGCCTTTTGATGTCCTTTACACGTGTCCTCATAGAGGCCACAAGCCGCTAATTTCACCAACTTGTTTGTTTCTTGTTTCAATTTTCATACAAATGATATTATACTAATAAGTTTCACTGTGTGTTAATGGAATTTTTTAAATGATTTAATTATAAAAGCTAAATTAATGTACAGTAAATGAGAATTTTGAGACATTTTAAAGCGATAAACTGAATGTGTAATGTGTTTAAAACTACTACTTTGGCTAGTTTTAATTGTTATTAATGATATATATGATGAGGAGACACTTAACATAAATGGTGTGGGCAATAATGTATTGATTGAGCTGGACTATTTGAGTTAATTTTGACATTGCTGAGGTATACATACTTGCAATCATATTGTCAAACAATTTTATAAATATATAACTGACATATTGAACGACACGTTCGGTATAAGCTTTGTTAGAAAATCAATATATTATATAGTATTTGAGAGTTTGATAATTCGTAGACTAAATTCACATATCTTTGGGATTAAACTATAGTATATCCATTATTATACATTCAGTTAATTTTGAGATATCTCACATATGGACTGATGTTTATGGCATAAGGCCAACAGGAAGTCTGAAAATCTTATATTGCATATATGTGAGATTGCGGTAGTATTGACCCGATTTACTTAATATTATAAAGATAGCACACATATTGGCCGATATATGCGCTATGAAGTAAACCTGAAGTTCGAAAATATTTTGAAAAGCTATATGAGGGCTAAGGGAAATATTGACCCGGTTTAATCCATATTTCAACAAGCCTACTATTATCATAAAGAGACTCTCTCCGAATCCTCAAAGACACTATTTCTGCGAAGTTTGGTCCCGATATATTCCTTCGTGCTTGATTTGTATACTGGAAATTCGAAGAATTATATCGAATTCAAACTATATATGTGCTACAAGTACTTGTATAAGGGAAGTAGGCGTGGTTGTAGTCCGATTTCACCCATATTTACACTGTAATATAGAATCGTCAGAATAATGTTATGTCCCGAATGGTTGAAATTGGTCAGGTAGTTCCGGAGATATGTAATTTCACCTAAATATGGGCGGTGCGACGCCCATAGTCCAATTTTGACATCGGCTCCTATAAAACCCTCTTGTACCATCCCGAATGTAAAATTTAATGTTTCTGATGCATTTACTTATTGATTTATCATACTTTTAGTAGTTTATAACAAAACTGTAATATGGGAAGAATAAATTAAAAAATATTCACATCTAAATATACAAGACGCATTAAACAGGGGGCATATAATATGTGAACGTACTCCGACATACAAGTATGTATATAACATAATATAATACACCGAATATTAGGTAAGCACTTATGACTGCACCACGCTGATTCTGCATTTCGATAGTTGTAGTTGTTTATGTGAAACACAATGTTTCAATTTAGCCTAGATAACTAATCTCGTCTGCTATTTACCAGTTATGCACCAAAGTACACATACGCACATATTCACAGACTAAAGCCTTAACATTTGCCAAGATGCAGCTCCACTTCTCCGCAGCACTTCTGTTTCTAATTTCGCGCTCCGTCTCCCCGCTTGTGCTTTCTCCCGTTGCTGTAAACTGTTCAACGCTGTCTGTTACGCCATGCCATCATTCACTCCCTCGTTCAATATTCCGATGCAGAATTTTTAATGATTACGTGATTGTTTTTCGCAATTAGCCTTCATCTTTGCCAAAGACCGCCATAAATTACATTTTAGCAGCGCCGGACGGAGCTCAGTCATGTGTGTGTGGTTTCTTCACATACGTGTATGCTCTTGGCTCCTGCACAGTAGCTGATAACATCTGGGTTCGCTTCTTCTTCGTCTTGTGCAGGGTGCTTTTTGAGTAAACGTGATTACTGCAGCAGCTAATCAATACTCTTGCCACTCTACATACCACGCAATTTCGGCTGCGTTTTATGGTCCGGGGTAAAAAATTGGCGAGTGGCTACACCTGGCGGTACAAAAACTCTGTAATTTATCGATTTTTTCATTAAAGTTAAATTGCACTGAGCTCGCAGCAGCGCGTCAGTCAAAGCCTTCGTCGTTTCCGCCACTGAGAAGCGTCGATTGCTTCGCTTTACGCGGGGAAATATTAAGCAAATAATGTTAATTTAAAGAAAATCTTTAATATGATGAAAATGAAATACGTCTCAGTGAGATACGGGCTGCGGGGTCGACCTCAAAGAGTTGCGAGAAGTTTTTGGATAAAATTAAATATTCATGAAGGAATTATCACAGAAGCGAAGGTCAAAATGAAAGAATTGGATAAGCAGCCTTAATCATTATTGCGTGAATAAGAACGTTTTTAATAACGAATTTAATTTATTCATCGTACTATTTATTAAAATCAAATATTCACTTACTACTTTTTAAACAAAATGTTTCCCTAAGTTTGTCACGAAGTTTGTAACAGTCAGAGGAAACCGTCGGAAACCCTTTGTAACCGATATATATATAAATACTCAGCGTGATGAACTGAGTCAATTTAGCAATGTCCATCTGTTAGTTTGTCTGTTTGTATATACGCCTACTAGTCACACAGTTTTTGAGATATTGATATGAAATTGGCGCACATATTTTTCTCCCCAGAAAGCTGTTTACTTGTGGAAACTACATATACATTCCCACGAAATCCCTCGAAGGCTTATAGACGTATAACTACCAATTCTACACTGCCAATCTAAACATATGCTTAATCAATCTATAATACATATATAAACATTCCTACATAATTAGATCGCAATCGTTTCCATCACTATCTACTCATAAATGTGAATTTATTCAAGCAAAGTTTTTATGAATGACAAAACTCATCAAAATCATTACGCATGATATCAATTTAATTGGGTAATCAGCATTCAAACTAAAAAAATATTTTATAACTAAAATTGAAAAAACAAATAAAAAAAATAAGTAATTTCATGCTTTTCTAAACTGGAATAGCACACACATTTGCTACAAGCGATTTCAATGAAATATCTGCCTTTTACCACTCAAATCGAATAGAAAGCAAAAAAACAAAAAGTTTCACGACGCAATTAAAAATGTTCGAAAGTTTCATTTTGTCAGAATGTTGAAATGTCATTGAAAATTTGTACGCTCGTAGCGGAACGGAATTGCATGAATCGAAATAACTCTTGTAATTGTCGCGTAAAAAAGTGAAAACTGAAAATGAGAGCAAAAATGTTCATAAACACGCTGAACTCGTGGGAAGTATGTAAGTACAAATGTCTGCTGGAGGTCGAAATGCGGAAAGGAATTCGAAAATGCATAACTGCCACGAATATTCAGTAGCGGGCTGCATCTAATTACAGCGAAATTAATACAATTGTTCAAACCGTTCGTCTTCGGTTGGGTAGAACTTCAGAAAGCGGTAATTATAACGGTGCGTGAGACAAAAGTTTCATTAATTTGAAACTACGCTGCATTTCCGTTACATATATGTCTGTATTTCTGTGGCCGAGCTATGACTGTGGTTTAATACATTTGGACAGAAATATATTTGAAATAAAAATGAATATGATTTTCTTTAAGTAAAGCAAGGCACGAGAAATATGTATAAAACTACTAAATATCTGTTGAGGTAAACGCAAGGCATATCTCTGAAAAATTACTCTCGAAGAACACATCATTCTCTCCGCCCTTTAAACGTACCAAGGAGTTCTGCCTCAGTTAAAAGCAAAAGCGAAGTTCTTACATGAAGAAACAAACAAATAGTTGTTATACAAGAGACCGACATTTCCAGCGCAAGTGATGTTTTCAGAAAATAAAGAGCGAGGCAATCACATTACCACTAGGATACAATCGTTTTCGAACTTATTTTTGACCCACTTCATTTCGAAAGCAATTGTTTTTCTAATTTACTCGTTATTTTCATTTGCCTGACATACTACTTTATTTCATAAATTATTTAGATGATCCGCCGTTCATGCTCGTATTGTTCAAATGTTTGTAAATCATTTTATAGACCCACTTTTTGCATGCATAGCCACAAGGCTTCAAATTTTCATAAAAGTATTGACACAGAACAACGTTTTTGTATGTTTTCGTGAACGTTTAAGCAAAAATAGCACTATATATAAACGAACGGCAACCCTTCTAAACAAATAAAAGCGTTTTGCATACAAAATCATACACGCCGCCAGCCATCGCCTTCCTGCACATGCCTACATGCGCCTGGCATGCGAGCGTAGCGTTTGAATGCATTATGACTGCTGATGTGTCAAATTGTTATTACTCATACGCCCTGGGGTTAGCATTGTACGTGTATGGTATATGGGCGAGTGTGTATTGGTAGTGTAAGGCAGTGTTTTTTTCGCCAACAAAAGGAAGGAAGGCAGCCTTTATGACAGCGCCTGTAAGCGTTTGATGAATCTTTGATAGCATAAAACGAATCAAACTGTAATTTCAGTTTTCGCTTGTCTTTATACACACACATGCATATGCACGAACAATTAAGAGTGGCAGTGTGATAATCATTTGACTGTTTGAATAATAAAAAATATTATTAAATAGACCTTAGTAAAAGCTAACAACAATAGTTTCAAAAATTCTGCGTAAAATTCACGGCATAAGTAATGACAATGCAACTTCTGAAATTCGTTCTTATTCCCTTTCAACCAAAGCACAAAGGTATATAAAAAATATTGAAGAAAATAAGGATTGTAAAACCTCCTAACAGATGCTTTGAGAAGCTTTTCCATGTCAATGGAATGCTTTGAGAATGAGGGCTGATATAATTATTTACTACTCCAGGTCGGTCCTTTGCTTATAATGCAATCCCTCTCCATATTATCTACTTGTCATTACAGACTACAAGCAACTTAAGCATAAATGTGGAGCCTTTCTTCATATCGTCTTATTGGCAGGCTTATGTGTGTGTTATATAATTTCTGTTTAAAATAAAACTTCGTTTCAAAATGATGTCATGATGATCATCATTACAGATTTATTATCATTATCACCAACGGTTGTGGATGTAAATTCTAAGAATTCAAGTCCGTGGAAGTAGGAAGTCACTTCATTAATAACCCACCAATTAATCCTCTAATTAAAATCATTACCATGTAATTATAAAGCAACAAACTTTGTCGGCAACAAACTAACTGCACTCAAAGACTGAGAAAATTCCCTCTTGAAGTCCAAGTAAATCAACCGCATTCGCATTTCTGGGAATCAAATAACTCGCATGTAGGTGTGTATGTTTGTGGGTGGGTGCATGTCGCTATGTAACGCGATCCATGCAGGAGTGCAGATCTGTAAGTGTTTAACCCCAATTGCTCCACACGCACCGCCCTAGCATTGCCGTTCCGCTCGTATGTGAATAACACCTCAAACGGCGAAGGAATTTGATACTCATACTCCACACGGACACACACACACCAAGACACATTCGTACGCCGCTTGCAAATGGGGCTGAGTTCAAAGCAAGTGGCTAACGGTAAGGTAGCAAAACCCCCTCTTATATATGCAAGTGCTTAAAAGTCACTACTCATTAACTCGGCTGCAGCACAAAGGCGCAGGAAGACGACTAACTAACAATTCGCAGCTACTTTGCCAAAGCTCGTGTAAAGGGCGGCTCCGTTGAAAGCTATTGAGAGAACATTCAACATTTATTGCATTGCATATCTGCAGGCGTTTATTTTTCGTATTAAAGTGCGGTTTACTGGTTTTCAAAAGAGTTTTCATTGATTTAGCAACAAAAACAACAAGGCCACTTAAGTACAACAGTTATAATTATAATGACTTTGATAGCAATTATGGAAAATTGTAAAGAGAGTGTAAATTATCTTTAAAACAATATTTTTTAGATTTTCTGAGAATTTGCCATTCTTTTAAAAAAATAAACAAATTACATTGGGCATTGTGTTTTTTTAAATTTATTGCGGCCCAACCTCCCTTGACAAAAACATTCTTCAGTATCCAACTTATTGTATTTCCCAAATTTCCTTGAATCTCTGAGTCAAACCCTCTCCTGTTGATCAGTTTGTAAGTAGTTTTCGTTCACCTGTTGTTTCTTTTTGTTGTTTTTGGCATCGTTTTTAACATTGCGTTTCTTCGTTTCCAATTTGCTCGCATTGCTTATTGTGTTGCACAAAAGCTTTCATTTGCACACATTTCGCTTTGACAATGAAAACTTCGTTTATTCAATTTCTCCACTTGCAGTATTTAAATGGACAATATGTTGGTATGTGGACAGAAAAATAATTAATTCTAAATTTGTTTTGAGAAAAGTTAATACCAATTAACCGCTTTGTGAGACATTGAATATTCTCTTTAACCGCAGAAACATGTTGAAATGGTTGGAGTAATGGACTTAGTCGCATAAAATGGGGAATGAAAAAGTAATTACAATACGAAGACAAAGATTCGAAATGCAATTCAAGTTACCTCTGTATTCTTATGCATACTTTATAAAGTAAAGAAAATCTCAAACTTAATATATGGGCTAATGAACCAGAGCATATATTGTAATTCTAAGGAAAGCATGTCCACATAATTTCAGAATGTATATCTCTACATTTTGCATATGGCAGATAAGAAATATAAAAAGCGGTTGCAAAAAAATTGGATCAGAATTCTCACATATTACATACATGTGAAAAAAAGTGAAATAAATTGACGGAATTCACCCCATCACCCAAATGGGCGATTTAGCCCACTTTTATACAGAAAGGTAAGTAAGTAAGTAGGTACAGTAAGTAAGTACAGGGGATGAAATGTAATGACCACGTTGAGGTTGATTGACCTATTACAAGCTTAAGCCAGGCCCACTTTTCAAAATTCCCTTACGTATCTCGCACAGTGCTGACCTACAAGTATGTCAAAAGTTATATCAGTAGTGTGGTTTAATTGAGTTATAAAATCATTTTTCCGAAACTGCTGACTTTTGAGAGTAGAAATAGCTGATTCTTACCACATACAATAATTGTATTAAGATATCTCAATTAGTTAATTTAGAGAGACGCAGTGACGAATGATGCTGAGGAAGTCGCACACCCAAGGCATATATAATAATTCAATTTTGTTCCCATAATCCCTAGATTTCAATAAGCAAATTTGACTCAAAATTTCCAATTAAATTTGAATTAATTATTTAAGCGTCAAGTTAGTCAGTTAGACTCTGCTTACTCTATCAAGTGACTTGATGTTTTCTGCAAAGCCATTAAATGAAATACCGTCTCTACATTGCTACATCGAATAATAGACATTAAATGAGATTTCACAACTCTCATCTGCTTCACTTCCTCTCTCCAGCCTGTTCGCACGCACAGCTGACCCACAACTATTACTCCCCCGCAAATACATATGTAAATGTGGATATGTGCGCGTAGACAGAAGCACTGAATAACTAAAAGTCATTTGACATACCAGATTTAACTCGAACAATCAAAATCAGAAGCTCCACCCAATTCGTGCGAACAATGAAGCGAAAGCTTTTTATTTGCATAAAAATCATTAAACTTTTGACATTTCCATTTAAATTTGTTACGTTTCTCACATAATGAAGAGATTAGCAATAAGGATAAATGAGGTATGGGGCGAAAAATATCAGGAGGCAAGCAGAGGAGATGTTGATCAAATTTGTGCTGTGAAATAGGTGTGTAAAAATGTACAAGTAAGTGAACAAATATTACTCAGAAATATTAGCAATGTCAGCAAGGTTCGCAAAATTTGGGCAATTGAGCACTCAAAATGGGAAATACAGAACCATTTTTGAGTTAAAATTGGCGGTAGGGATTTAAAAGTAATTCCGAAGTTTGGAACTTCAAAAAACACCCAACTCATCGTACGTTATAAAATGAATTTAAAATGCAATAATTTGATCAAAACTAAAATTTTAGTTATTTACAGAAAATATCTGTTACTTAGATGTGTTTAGTGAAGTCACTGAGTTTTGGCTATTGCAAGCATTATTTACGTTACAGAAATATCCCTCAGCTAATTGGAATAGTACTCAGCTAATCCGTTAATGTCGCCCAAGGGTGATGTCAAATGCAGGATTGTTTTTATTAAAGACTCGCAGGCTGATTTTCTCGCCACCCCACACATACATTTATCAGTATTAAGATAAATTTGTAGATAAATGTATGTAATCTAGAGACGCGCGTGTGGGAAATCACATCTTACGCAAATGTAAACAGTCAATTACAAATAACAAGAAACCCGCAAACAAATCTCAGCCCACATTGAATATGCACAGATAAGCCGGTCTCTTCTATGTCTTGAATAAGGTGAACAGTTTTTAGTTGGGCCCTTAGAAAAAAACAGAACAGTACAGTACTTGAACCTCGACTGGAGAGCAATACAAGTGCGTGGCCTACATGAGAAACACTCCAACAGGCACTGGCACTCAGATACGAACAATACGCACATAATGGTGTTAACCCAATATAGTATAGTAGTATACATTTAGGGTGGACCAGGTACAAATTCTAGATATCATCTAAGCTGAAATCGAAAAAATTTGGTATAATTTTTTTTTTGATTTGCCAGGACAATATTAGCAACAGCAACAAGTGTGTCTTTAAATGTGCGCAGTATTTGATTGCTCTTGCAAAATCGGAAAATAATTAAAGGTTTTATTTTTTATTTACTTGTTGCTGTCCCACCCGTTACACGTGCCCTGCCACTCAAGTCAAGGCAATGAAAAGAAGCATACGCCTAGGTGCGTGCGAATAAACTGAAATACACAAAACCCAGCAACACAATCATAGACATCTCTATATATATAATGTATAGATAGGTGTACGTATATTTGGGTAAAATAGAGAGAAAGGCGATATTCCATGTTACTCTCGAAGGCTGTTTTTATTGTATTTTCATTAAAGTCACACAGTTTCGGAACTTTTTTCGTTCAGTTTATTCAATTTCTTATAAATGTAGTCACAAATATAAAATTTTTAACTCAATTTAACTTTCACATTAAATTATACATTTACATTAATGTGAAAGCTAATTTTTTCTAGAAGAAGCTTCTATTATTAGACCTGAACCTTTTTAAATAAAATTTTCCACTTTTTGGTAAATAAAATAACTAATTATTTACTACTTTTATTGTATAATATTGAGGAATGACTTTCTTACCTCAAATAATATAAGTATAGCGATCAGAATTACCCTACCTATCCCTTGAATTTGAAAATTTGCTTCTTAGTTATATAATATAAGTATTATATTAACTACCGTAACTAACCGTAGTATATATTCCAGAGCAAATAATTAATAGGTGGATAATTACGGTCAGAGAGACCTGTCAAAAAATTAAGTTAGAAAATTATACTTTATGATAGTACTTTACATAATTATCTGATTTCAGTCTCACCTATCAGAAATGCATATTCGGAACAAAATGTATATTTTGTTCTTATTTCCATCGTGTTTAATATCCCGCTCATTAACTTTACCTTATTTGGGAATCTGTTAAGCTATCCAGGCATAAAATATGTAAATTAAAAATTTAACATTTTAATACGTCAAAATACTTACTCCATCCAACATACCGTTTCTATTCCGTTGGCCACCACTGTTCAGCCGCATGGCAAATGTACACACTTTTGCATGTCGGAGCAATTTCATGAATTGCTCACTGTTTAAATACATGTATACGCACTACGAACAATAAAAACAACAATGAGCGTGAATAAAAACAAATAAACGCATTGTAAAAACACCAGTAATTGCTTTACCAGCAGCAAATAAAATGCGCGAAGCGGAAGAGATGCATGTGGAGCAAGAACAAGCAAACGAGAATGACGCGAAACACACACACACAAGAGATACCAGTGCATAACGCACATAATAGACAAAAGTGGTTGCAATCAGTCTGCAAAGAAGCAAGTGAATAATAAAATAAAATAAAACTGAGGCCCAAGTTTAACAGCAAATACAAAAAACTAAATAAAACTGACGGTAGAGCTCTACAAGCGCTCCGCCACTTAGGCCGTTTAAGTTGAGTGTCTCTAACAATACAACATAACACTCTAACATAAAGCAATTAAACCGAGCTTTGGCGCACACGCATTATTGCGAGTCCACATAGAAAAATACAAGCACATGCACTCATACATACACCAGCACACATGAGTGTGTGAATATGTAAATAGATAGAGCTGCCACATACTATAGCACACTTCTTTTGACCTCCTATTTGACGCGGTCTATCTCATAGCTGCCATTCATCACCGTCAACTTCCATCTCACGGACTAACGGTTTGGCGTTTGTGCTTTTCCCTGCCACTCAGCGGACTCATTGTGCTATTATACTTGTAATTGTATTGGGGTGTTTTTCACTCGCTGCTTGGTGGGCTTACCTCTCTGCGTATGTGAAAAATGCTTCCTTTGAGGATTGCGTTGCGCCTGAATGACAGTGATTTACGTTGCGCGCGTTTTCCCATTTTATAAACACAGTTGAATTCGTTAAATTATGATTTTATTGGAGAACACTCACACAGATATCGACTCAGATATGAACACACCGTCGTTGAAGCCTTAGTGAAACTTAACCGCTGAGATGTTAGACCCAATGGTCCCGCTGCTTCCTAAGATTAACTCAATTGCCAGGTCTAATATGCAAAATAGAAAATATTCTTTCTATAGAGCACTTCTTCAAATTTACAGAAGATATATATTCATAAGAGAAACGTAACCCAATTTCATCTCTTTATATGCTAAAATTTATGAAATTCAGCTCAATGTGCTTAAGAATATTATTGCATTGTTTTGTCAAAGTACTTACGTGTTCACTAGCAAATATTTCATACTCTGAAATTTACTGCGCAAACTATTGCGATGAGATCCTATTGTGCTGACGCTCAGTTCAGTTAGCTCCATCCGTTTAATTTTAAACACGTTTCTTCATTCTTTACATTTTCTTGGGTGATTACTCAGAGACAAATCAGAGACGATCGCCATCCAATTTTTTCTGCTTTTTTTTTTTTATTTGATCAAAAATCGATTTTCACCAAACTTTGGATAGAATTAAATTTTTTCGTACGCCTCTATTTTCGCAAGTTTTTATCTTAGGTCATCGAACGGACAATATCTTTACGTAGAGACTTATGTTTTACCCTCCTCCACGGAAAGGTTGGAATCACTGAAGCAGTGGAGGACCTTTTATATTTTAGTGCCGTCGCAAATTGCGTATAACTCGAAAAATATTTATTAGTTTTCTACAAAAATTTTACTGCGCATTCTTAAAATTAGCCTACATAAAATATCAAAATTGTAAAAAAAATTATACAAAAGTTTTTTTACAATAATATTTTTAATTCTTGTTTCTTATGCTCTCATACTAGCTATGGCCTTTAATCACAATAATTTGATATAGACAATATCGTGAGAAATTAAAAAAACAACATTTTTAAGTTAAAATTTCGGCAACTACATCAAAAGACTAAATAGCAACACACATCAATTAAAAGTATGTTGCTGATTTCATTTCCCGTTTGCTAAAAGGCGTGAAAAATAAACTATGACAATACATATACATATATTTATGTATGTGTGCATATACGAAAATTGTCTGCACCTGCGCCACTTATTAAGACAGTTTTGCTGCCAGAGCGACATGTCTTGAGTATCAAAGAAGCCGCCGTTCAATACGAATTTTAATAAAATGCAAATGCTTTATCTATGCTTGTGGCAGGCGTTATAACGAGAATGCAATAATGTATTGTACAGAAGGGTGAATCGCGCCTCTCTGGAATAAGCACTTGATGTACGCCATGGCGTATGTGCAACAAGTTCAAAAGAAAATAAATATACTTGTATACTTGGTTTTGTCTTTTAGAAACATTTTGTCACGCCGTTTCTAACTCCCAGAAGGAACCTTCGAATACCCTATAAAATATATATGTTAATGATCAGTATGTATATGCGCGAACTAGTCCTTGTGTTTTTGAGATATCGATCTGAAATTTTGCACACGTCCTTTTCTCTTTAAGAAGCTGCTCGTTTGTCGGAACCGCAGATATTGGACCACTAAAGCATAGAGTTAGCCGATCAAAATCGGGATAAAGATCTTTTTGGTGCTATAATAAATGCACCTGTGAAGGGTATTATAGCTTCGATGCAGACGAAGTTGGTGTTTTTCCTTATTTTTCTTTTTATTGCGATTTCCCACATTTTATTTAAAACACCCTATCATATCGCATACTTATCGAAAAATATTTTCTAATGTCATTAACAACTTTTTGTTGTTATTGTATTTCTATGGCACATACACATGCAAATTTCAGTGCAGTCGGTCAAATAATAACCAGCATAATTAAGCATATTTACATTGCTGCAACTCTCACATATTTCCCTTGAAAACATTTTGCGGTTGAATTCGTTGTGTGGATTATTTACTAAAAGCTTATGCTTAGCGATAGAAAATGCGGGCTAAAATTAGTGGCAATTGCGGTTATCAATGGCACTTTTTTTACAATGAAACTCAAATTCAACGCCCACAGCCTGGCAACTGATTAGATAGTGTTTTTGGTTATTTTAGCTAAACTTTTACATGCTGAAGGTTATATTATATTAGTAAATATTATAGGTTATATTACATTAAAAAATGTTATGGATAGTAAGGGGGGGAAATAAAATGAAAAAGAAATTCACTTGAGAATGTAGTTACCTACGGAAACACAATTTATAAGCCCACATTGAATAGAAAAAATATCACACCTTAAAATTTTTTCGAAATATCATCAAATTCCTTTAAAAGTCCATAGAGTTATTGTGAACCATTCCTGGTTCAGGTAAGACTTTCGAGAGTATCAAAATTGTCACTTTTTACATGTTAAACATCTGTCAATTCAAAAGCATTCAAAATAA
Source organism: Bactrocera oleae (assembly GCF_042242935.1). Lineage (NCBI taxonomy): Eukaryota > Metazoa > Arthropoda > Insecta > Diptera > Tephritidae > Bactrocera > Bactrocera oleae. The sequence goes on from NC_091538.1 coordinate 73,346,250, forward strand.
ATGAAATTAACTTGCGATTTCCCTTGTTGCGCCATTTTTTTCAAGTAAGTAAGTAATATTCGGCGGGGAAGTAAAAGCTGCAGATAATTACCCCAAACACCAATCGTAATGAGCCAAATCCTTTCAACCACAAAAAAGTAAACAATGACGAGTTAGTAATAAAATTTCATGCCGAAGAAGAACGCAACAACTCTCACTACTGCCAAGAGAAATTCGAAAAGGAAAATCAATAAATTTTAACGGCACACAGAGCGCGGACAGAACAGCACAGCAACAACAAGGGCAGTAATAAATCCCAATAAATATATATCGTGCTATGAACAACAGACACATGTTTGTATGTATGTATGGGTGAATATGTGCGAGTGCACGAGAATATTGTCAGCAGTCGAGCGCTGAAGTGACAGTGCACAGTCGCCCGGAAAAGTGGTGACGGCAGGAAGCAAGGGCGGTGGCAATCTGTGAATTATTAAGTGACACTCACACACACTCACATATTTACATATAACACAATTTAATATATATATATATATACACACACACACATACACACATGCAGCCTTTTCAAGGACTTCAAATGGCTAGCTGAATGTTGTGTTGACTATCTGATAGTTTAGTCGCTGTACTTGTGCCACCCCTTCGCCTTGGATATTTATGTGCATTGGAATGTGCTTGTCTAGCAAACAAAAGTTTAGCGCTACCCACCACTACAACGCCAGCACCACCATAATCGAACACATCATTTCACATTTACAGCGAATTGGCTGTAAACACGATTTCTAGTCATTGTGAGTCGCTTTACGAGTGCTCACTTTATACTTCTTCTTAAATACTCTGAGATTTTTACTATAAAGCAGAAATTAAATAAGAGCACTCATGCCATCAATTACAGACTAATTATCGGTCACCGTTAGCTCTTAGTGCCATATTTGGATATACATATATAGCGAGAAATTCTTGGAGACAAAAACTTACCATCTACGCTCAATCTGATTACCACGGACTACATAATTTGGAGATATTTAAATAATTTGTATACTCTTTCAACATGTTGCAGGATGGGCGGAATCATAATAAACCTAAAATTTTACAATCGAAATGATATGCGAGGGCTTTATAGAAGTCGGCGTTAAATTTGGACGATGGGCGTGGCACCGCTCATATTTAAGAGAAAACCCATATCTCGGGACCTACTCTACCAATTTCAACCACATGGTACATAACATTATTCTGATATTTTCACTAAACTACGTCTACCTTTCATATAACACAATTTTAAATTCCATCAGATTTATTCCATTCCAGTATACAAATCAAGAACCAAACAATGAATCCGGAGAACGAATAGTGCTTTTGAGATATGCCACCTTACGATCAAAGATTGCCGAATATGTGGAACCCAGTTCTTATTTCGAACTTTTCATTGGAAATATTGGTCAATCTGTGAGATTTATTATAGAATTTCAAGAAAATGCTGTTCTAATAATAGTACATCAAAAATGAGTTAATCGGATCAATAATTCCCTTAGCCCCCATATACCTAACAGAAAGATTTTCGAACTTGCGACTGACTTTATATTACTTGTATGCTTATCAATAAAGGACTTTCTATTTTTGGCTTGAGCTTCTAATCAACTGTTGGCAAGCTGAACAATAATATCTTACCTCTGGTGGGAGACTAAAATTGACAGAGAGCTATTTTATTCTGATTTTGTTTCATTATTTTTATGGCTTTAATACTATTTTGAAGACCTATTGTATTGTCATGCATGTGCATATATATTACATTGTATTGCATAGATACTATGTTTGTTCATCTGCAATTTCTTAATCTAGGTAAATATGTTTTGTATTGTTAAGTGCTGAATGCATGTGTATTACATGCATATGTTTCTTTTGTGTTTGTTTATGTTATGTTATGCATTGTCTCGGCATTGTCGACGATAAACATGTTCAAGGATATTTGAACATATTGAATAATAATTATTTAAAGTTTGTTGACAGTATGATCGTTAGGATAAACACTTAAACTAATAAATATAGTCTATGCTGCGGCGCACAGACTAAGTGGCGGTCCTTATCACCATCGCTTGAGTTCATATTTGAACAAAAGTGTTAGAAATTTGATTTTAGCTGTTCCGTTAGGCATTGAAATTATCGCTAGAAACGAAAGTAAGCTGATTTTAATTTTCGATTGACTCCTTCGAGCCTCAAATATTGCTAACTTACAGAGCTGCATATGTCCAAACTTGTGCAGGGGTTGTCAGAGTCCGTGAATTCCTACATATTTTGTAAATAAATTCACAACTTCATCAACGCCTTATTTGTCTTTGTACATATATTTGCTTCTGCTTTTATTCCCCGTTGTCAAGACTTGGCTCAAATTTCTAATTTCACACATCAACACACACATTTACATTAATTTATTTAAACGCGCACACCCGAGAATCTGAGACTTACAGGTCCGCCCGCACCGTGTGTGCAATGACATTATGTTCATGCCGATATTTTCTCTGAAAACACATTGGCTCAAACTGCCGAAAATGGAAGAGGGGCAATGAAAATTTTCGAGATAAAAAGGCGATACAGCATCACTGGCTCGGCTGGCGCTTACCTAGTGACTTTTGGTAACGTATTGTTACTTTTGTTATTGTATATTTACATTAAAAATTAACTTAAATCAGGCCACGTGTTTGATTTTTGAGTGAATCGGAAGAGTGACAAGTGAAGCGAGGCAAAGCAGTAAACCACCGCGCGCACACACACTTATGTGTATGTTTTTTGTATAAGGTGGGGTATTTTTCCTTGCTTGATGTGTGTTTTATCGTCGTGAAAATGACAACCAATATCCGCATGTAGATAAATTTTATGATGCCTAGTGTAGTGAAGAGAGAAACCAGTGAACTCATTTTGTGCTGTTATATGAAAGTAATGTGTGTCACACCAACAACGAAAATGTTCGTTGCTCAAATCAAAGATATTGTACAAAAAATTACATAAGATGTAAGGATTCAGTTAACTTTGGCGCTTAAGTAACTTTAGTTTTGATCTCAAGTCGACTAGCGCTCGGCTATTGAGATTATTAAGTAACATTTTAGATATTTGGGAATGGCAATTAGTTTGATATTGTTTAAAGTCAGCCAGAAAAAAACGCTCATACAACAGGGAACAAATTTGCGAACCCCTAACAAAATTAGTGACCTGTTTAGCCATGTATTTAGCTGTTGCAACTGGCAATGAAGAGGTAGCAAACGAAATATGAAGCAAATCAGCAGTGTATCAGACTATTTTTATTAAAATCTGTTCCAAATAAAAGCGATTTCCAAAACAACTTATAGTCGTAGCAAACAGAAATGAGCACTGTCGCAGCATGCCAAATTCTCTTTAATTTTTTATTTCCGTCACATAAGAGTGAATCAATGTAGACACTGGGAAAAAACTTTTAGTTTATTTCCTTAAATTCAGGTGAATTCCAAGCAGCTACTTTGGAACATTTTGTGGTTCTAATCAGCGGCCGGTTTATTAATGTCCCCACGAAAAACATAAAATACCTGCATCTGAAAGGATACACGCTCGTGTTTCAACGGAGGTTAAGCACTTTTCTCAAAATTACATTACTAAATCTTGTATTAATTAAATCTTGCTTCCAAGCCACCGCCGCTACACATTTGGCCGCTTTGTGCGGTTGCCAATTGCCATTAAATGCACTCAGTATTATTTCCCTATTTACACACCGACATATAATATATCCTCTGTGATGTATATATAATACTATTTGCTGAATTAACTGGCAGAGCATATTCCCAAAGCGCACTTTGGTCCCTTTTGGTTGGGATACTCAACCGACAATTAGTAGTGGCAATAAAGAAAGTTTGCATAATATTTATTACTCTGTAATGCGTGGCATCCACTTAAAAGCATTTATATATACGTGTGTATGCGCGTAAATACGAAAGTATGTGCGCTCGTCCGTGGCTGTGTGAGGCGCACTCCATCAACGAAAATCCCAGCGAGACCAACACAAAGTACTTTTTACGAGCAATTTCAGCTTAAATTTAATGGCTTTTTTACATGCGCATACACGAAGCGAGCGCACAGACCGGCACGTACTCACACACGCATAGTCACACAACTGTGCCTGTGTCTGTACGTAGGCATGCTGTGGAGATCAGAAAAAGAACAATTACAGCGCCAAAACGTTGCTGACATGTCAATTCGCTGGCATGCGCGTGTGCGCTGGGGCGTATGAGTGATATTAGAACATTAATACAGGGCGCAAACCAATTTGGTTATATAGCGCCTACATACGTGTGCATGGGTGTGTTCCAATCTACGCATGTGCATGTGTAGCAACAGATATGTAGCCCCGGAGGAATTTTCTTTATGCACATATGGCTGAGCATTTCGATATACTAAAATTACTATAGACATAAAAGCAGGAAAATCCAGTTCGAAGGAGAGAAGAAGGCGTCTTGCGAAAGTTTTCGCTATTAAAGTTTGCTTTAATATTAAATAAGATCTAATCACAGGTGAAAGTATAGCACATATCACACAAATTTCTTGCGAAAAATACTAAATTCACCATTAGGTTAAAGGCTTTAACTCGCACATTTCAGCCTTGCAAGCAATTTCGCTTTAAGCAGACTTTCTACATTTTTTTTTTACTTTATTTGCAACAAATATTAGCAGCAGTGAGGCGGCGCCTTTCGCATTGAAGACAATCTGCAACACTTGCAGCAGCCCAGAACCCACGTTCCTCGCCACTAAAGCATTACTTTTGCCACTCTCTCATCACCACATAGTGGCAGCGCATCGCCGTCGGCGCCATAATATATCGTCATGCGTGCCTGCCATTGCATGTGGCATACAACAAATTTACTACATGGCACCCGACACATAAACATACACACACGAAACGCACGCAGCACACCGTTTAAACTTGCTGAGTGGAACATAACGCCAAAGCAGCGCAGCGTGACGCAAAGCCACCGAGGCACCGTGGCAGCCCAGAGGCCGCATGGTAAAGCCACCACAAACCGCACCGACCCCAACTCAACATATACGTTTATGTGTATATGCCATGTGTGCGGCCGGGTATTCACATGTGTGTATGTGTGTGTTCTTACAGTACGTGTGTATCAAGTGGCATAAAGTGACTGTTGGCGTTAAGCAGCAAAAGTGTCACTGCGCCGACCAGATGATAAATTGAATTGCGCCACTGTCGCTACCGCAGGCGCTGATGGAAGGGTATAAAAGGTTTATTGCCATATAATGTGCCTACATACACACAAACTGCACAGTTATATGCAGTGGACGGGCCGCGGTGTACAAGCACTTGTGTATGTATGCGTCGGGGTACATGCGCGCCTTGGTAGGCAGTATTCTCTACATCAGCACGCGTAGTGAAATTCAATTTGGCCGATTTTTTCTTATCCGGGCATTCTCCTCAGTTGCCTGTTCTTTTCATTTCTCACCATCTACTCTTTTGTATTTTTTTATTCCATATTCTGCATTCAGGGTAAATATTGCAATGTCAAAGCCAGGTAAGGTCACGGGAGGGCTGTTACGTCGCCCTGAATATGTTTTCATGAACATAGTGATATATCTTAGGCGTCTGCAAAAGGATTTGTATAAGTAAATAATTTTATATACTCGTATATCTGACTTCATTATGTGTGCCTGTGAGTATATGTGCTGCATTCGCCTTCTTCGTAGAATACATTTTTAGCAAAACCGATTAGTTTTGGGCAACATGTGTCCCCGCATTTTGGGGAAATCATTAAAACTAACTAAAAAGAAGACGACGTGGTTATCTATCAGCGAGCTTCTTCAAGTTGGCTGAGAGTTCGTGGCATAGTGTGAAGTGTTCTTTAATTCTGGAAAAGAGAGCAAAGGGTTAGCAGAAATGTATAGTACTCCTTGATAAAAATAATTAAATAGGAGTGTATTAAATTTCATTAAAAAAAAAAATTGGTGCATTTTTGTGAACATTTTTTACGGACCAACACACGCTGCATACACATAGCGCTTTTGATTTTTTTCCGGAAATCACATAAAAAAATAATAATAGAAGTGAAAAAAATGAAATAATAGAACCTCGAAAAATGTTGAAAGTACTGTGTTTAGTTTAACGCAGCAGTTTTGTGGCCGCATGCTCGAATGCACACGGTCGAAAGCTTTTTATGAACTTGCAGTCAAATTAAAAGTTCGCTTTAACACAATTTGCTATTTTGCATATTTGTGCAAAAAAAATCAACGCAAACAGAAATAATTTGATTAAACGACAATGTTCGGTGTAACAATGTTACAAATGCGGCTTGAATTGTGAGCAATACCAATTTTGACACTAAAAGGCTTTGATTTTATAGAATTTTCTTTAATAATTGTCTAAATTAAAGTTTTTTTACGAAGAGCTTAAGCTTTCTTCTCGCAAGTTAAAAGTGTGACAGGTTGTATATTTATATTTTATAAATTTATCCCGAGCAAATAATTTGCATACATTTACCATATACTGCGATGTAAGCTATCCTTTAGCAGATGCAGTGAAGGTGAATTTAATTTAGCTCAATGTGATAAAATGTGTTTGCCGTATAAATATTTATGAACTAATAAAACCGTTGATATGACCTTCACAGTGCTGTGGATATATTCCCGACACAAATTCGCTTTCTAACGGTACAAAGGTAACAGATAAGACGCTACATTTCTTATAGATGAACTAGTTAGAAACTGCATAGTGTGGTTCCAGATTTGAAGGTGGTAGAACACAAAATGGTTATGAACTACGCGAAAGGAATACCAGAACTAATTATTTTATCTCTAACTCTTTCAAGATGCAATGATAATTAAGAACACCTAAATAAATGAAATAATTGCGTATCGACACCTAAATAACTTTTTAATTTTAATAATATGCGACCAGAATTGGATCTAAACAACCGAAATGAACACGCGTTTTATACACTGCAAAAAACACTCGCAATGCGTCATTCCTTCAAACTATTGGGCAAATGCTTCATGCTGCCAAAGCCAAAGTTTATAATTTGAAGTTTGACGAACATAGCCTGAGAGGAAATCAGCTCACTAACTGGGATCGTAATGCGAGAGTAAGAGAGCGTACGCCAACATGAAAAATATTTGTCGAAATCGGATGACACAACTCCATTAAAATTAAGCGTTAAGTCTCCCTATTAAATGTTTTTCTTCAGATAAAAATACAATCCGCTTGAATACAAATTTTATAAAGCTAGTCACTTCCAGAGTAGTTTCAAAGGGGCAAAATAGAACTAGTTATGTGAAAAATATTTCCTTCCTTGTGAACTCACCTGGTGCTTATGGATAAGTGAGAAATGGTGTAAGTATGAGTATGATTCTTCCAACACCAACGCACTCAGGTGAGTGAGCATTTTATTACACGTTGAACACAAAAGCAGCACAACGCTAAAAAAAGAGGCAGAAAAGAGAAAAATTACTTACAATAGACTGATTAGAAAATCACTTCCATCCACTTTTACTTAACTCACTCGGTGAACGACAAGCGCACCCAAGCCCAACTGCAGCGTCAACTCCCTACTATGCGCTGCGAGGAAGGGCACTTAATTTTTCATTCTCATCCGTGGCAGCAGTGGATGAGTAAGAGTGTGCTCCAACGTTAACGCAATCTTAAAATGCTAAAATAGTCGACGTCAGTCAGTTCGCAGCTGCAAGGCCGCACACACACACGCACACGTTGTGGCTTCGCACTCGCTGCCTCACCTGTACGTCAAGCCGGTTATAGCTGTGCCAGCATCAATATCCTCTTTCCCAGCAAACATCAGTGGCAGGCGCTGTGGCGGCCCACAAGAAACAACAACAAGTGCGGAAGAAAAATGGCAAAACTGGCTAAAGCAATTCATTTATATATATCTCAGGCATATCTCCTTGCACACATTCACGCTTACGCATATTATTATACTTAAATAAATATGTTTGCACGCTTGAGGAGCTTGGCTTCCTCCTGCTTGGCATTGTGGCAAAATCTATGTAAGTCAAAAAAACGATGTGGCTGTGTTCAAGCGGCAAACATCACTTCCAACCCGCACGCCAACTGCCCACAAGCTCGCTCGGTAGAACGACAGTCACCGATTGAATGAGTGAGATTGCTTGAATATATAGATATGGCGCTAAGCCCACACCTGTTGACTGGAAATACTTACTTGACGGCTGTGCTGCAGGCGATGCTGCTGCTGGCGTTGAAGCGACGTTGCAAGTGCATTATATCAGTTAGAATTACTAATGCGGGTGCAACAGCGTGCAACAAAGAGTGGCTGGCTTGTCAGTCAGGCTGGGCAAATGGCAGCTGTTGCTCCAAGGCCTGGCTCACACTTAACCAAACGGTGAGCCATGTAAATGCACACCTAAAACGCACACGTGTCAACGGATATGGGTGAATAAATTGCGAGAGGTTGGTGATTTGCAACGTACACCTGCAAGCAAGTAAACTTATTTTGCTCACTCTTAGTACACAGTTTTAATGTTGACTGAACTACAAGAGATGTGGAAAGTGAGTTATTTAATCAAACATAATTGTTTGTCTTGCTATAAGCTAACGCCATTAACCGAGGTAGTGATGAAACCGAATGGACTGGCAAAGTTAAGCACTCCCACGAAATTCCGGTAGCACTTTAAATATCTATTATCGAATCAAGAGCAAAAGATCTATCTTATGCTATCTGATTAGTATAGGGTCTTTAGTAGTTATAACGCGCTGCACTGGACTTGAGTTATCTCATTTCCGAGAGTTGATCAATGTCACAGAATAAGAAAAATTCTAACGCATTTCTTGGGGTCTCTTTTAAGATATCCGCAACTTTCCAAAATACAAGTAAATGTTGAAAGCATTTGGCTTTTATGGGAAACTTGACAAAAGAAGTAAATTCATAGTAGGTTATTCTACATATCATCCACTAAAAACACCTTCGGTAATATAATTTATACCGAATACTACAAACCATAAAATATATACACCAGCTAAGGCTTCAACAGCTGCTCATCGTGCTTTGACCTTCGATGAGAAAACTGCAAGAGCAGATTTTTGTTATTTCCTGCCTCATCAACTAATCAAATCAGCATAGATAGAAAACTCCAGTTCTCTCCTGACACACCTCTAGGCAATAAATATTATCTTCCTTCAAATTAATTCCAAGACATTATTTGCATTTGAGCGAGTATATTCAAATCAAATACTACAAATTATTTATATATGTAATGATTAGAAGCCACCACATAGGCGTAACGCTTCCCGTTATATCAACTACAGCCTCCAATTCTAAATTGCCTTTTTTGTATTCTAGGAATTAATATTATACAAGAGTGTTAAACTTATGTTAAGATTAACGTAAATGAGAGCAACGTGGCAGCTTAACCGGAAGCAAATACTTTTCATTTCCGTTCATTTTGCTTGCTATTTACTCTCTACGCTGAGTGTACTTACGTAAAGAGTGCGTTAGCTCATTTTGGCTTTTTAGTGTCTTGGCCTTTTCCGCAGAATTTCATTGCTTTGATAACCGTTGTTTATTTTCTGACCTGTCACAAGTGCAGTGCAGTATTTTTCCTTTAATTGCAATTGCAATGGCAACAGTTATTTCGCACCATTCTTGTTGCACTTGTATTTATTACACAAAGTGTTGCTGGGACTTCAAAGAAAGCTATGCCTTGCTTTCGCATTACCTTGCTTCTCCAAACCAGTCGCTCTTCTCACTCTCCCTCAACTCGGCGATTTCTTGCCACCACGACTGTATGCTCCGACGAGGTCACATTACTCACTCAACCGCTGTACAACCTTTCGAGGCAAGGGAGTGACGGTCGAAGCCGGAGGGGTGGCAATTAAATATGTAATTGATATTGCTTTTGTTTTTGTCTTTACACTTGCAATTCAGTTACCTGACATTATCTTCGGTGATGTGTTAACGTTCTAGCAAGATGGCTGTTTACACAGGAGCAGGAAATAAGTGAAGATAAAATTAATTTTCCACGTGGCAGTGCCGCATTGTATATTTGTTGTTGTGCCACTGGCCATGCCTCTTTGAAATGTTCACACTTAGCGAAGTCGTACAACTACACTTTGACTTTTAATTAATTAAGATAATTGTTGATTGGCACTCAAGTAGTTGCAGTCAACGACGATGATTTCTATTTAGTTGCAACAAAATGTTGCATGGTGTACATGTTAGTTAGCTTACAAACGAGACACTTTTCCAAAATGCCTGGGAATCTTTAACTTAGCTTTTTTAATATACTTTGTTTCCTTCATGAAAAAGCAAGAAGCAAAATCACCAAAAAATATCATAACCTGGTCAGAGAAGCTTTAATGTACAGGCGAAGCCGAAAAAACGATAGTATTGATATCAAAAGAATATTTCTTTACCAGTCCTCCAGAAACTCCTGCATTTAGTTGAATTCACTTTTCCAACATCTTTAAAACGCATTCGCTACCACCACACATACAGACACATGTATGTTGGGAAGTCGCCGACATGAGCTTGAAGATATTTCGAAATCACTGAGCTACTTATGCAAGCAATCACAAACACACACACACATTCGGTGAAGGATAAAAGAAAGCGCTTGATGCACTTGAAGTGCACTTAACAAGCTCTAACAAACTCTTTCGCCAGAATATGCATACACACCGGCTTACATACTTACACAGCAGAGCTATTCTGCGTGCCTGTGCGCTTGCCGTATTGCTAAACACATATTTGCTATGCATTTAAATAGCTACAAATAGCTGTACACAAAATCCATGTGTGTGTGTATGCAGAATTGAGTAAATGTGTGTGAAGTATTGCAACTTTCGCTTGAACAGTCAATTTTATTGATTGCTAAGAGGAGAAGAGATTTTCAGTGAGCTTAGATGGGACCCGCTTAAGTATCAAGCGGTTTTTTACCTCGCAGGCGAAGTATTCAATTTAATTTTCCAAACACATTTTAAACAAGAGAAAACGTTAACTTTGCTGCAACGATGATGAAATATTCTTCAGATGCTTTTAGTGTCACATGAAACAATACAAAAAAGTTTCAAATTGATATCTCAAAAACAGTGGAACTAGTTCGCGTCTATACACACAGACGGACGGACTGACATGGCCAAATCGACTCAGCACCTAACGCTGATCATATGTTAATGATTTTATAGGGTATCCAGATCCTTCCACCATTGTTTACTAAATAAGTTATACTTGTATGGATGGCAGGCAAAAGATTGTGCATTAAGCTACACATGTAATCCACTCAAGGCCAGGGTCAAAGTATTAGCAGCAAACAATGCAACTAGTTAGGCCTACGTCGTGTCATGATGTTGTCGTATAAACAGTAACACGTGGCGCAAATATGGTAAATAGAACCCAGTTTGCACATTAGCGCACACTTGTTTGCATCTCGCAACAGCGGAGTATTACCAAACAGAGAACATTTAAGCCTAAAGTAGCAGCAAAATTTGGTCAATGTTACGCATACGCGGTGTGTGTGTGGTGTCAGCCCAGCATAGGCAGTTTCAAGCGGTTGAAATACAAATATATTTGTGTGCGCGAAAATCCACTTCTGTCATAGAGTTTACGTGGAGGATTAAGGGGAATCGGAAAATTATCTGCATTGCGGCCTCAATGTGAGCCACAAATCTACGGGAACAACTTCATGTTGCTATGCTGTTTTTGTAATTCAGTATTTTTGTTTAGTTGTAGTAATATTGACCTTATTGTTAAAAAAAAAAAATTTTTTGTGGTTCCAAGCGTGAGGAGAGCTCCAAATAAGTAGTAAGAAAAAATACCGAGATATAAAAAGCAAAGCTTGACTTGTTGCTCTTTAAAGAAAAGCTTTCAATTTAGAAATTGAATATTCACAAAATTCTGGCCTCGGGATTGGAATAATACGAGCATATACGATTGCATGTAAAATTAGCCCTTGTTCATGTGCACTATCAATTTTTTACAGAATTCTTTAAATAAAAAAGTAATTACATTTTATGATCGAAAATTTTAATAATTAATGTTGTTGGAAAAAGTTGTCAGCTTTACAAGTTAGCCTGAATAGCGGCTTGCAGCGGACTTTGTAATTTATTTTTAAACATTTTCCATGTCATTGCGAGTCGCTTTGTCGCACAATTACCGCTCGAGCGTACTCAAGTGTATGCCACAAGGCCAGCGGCTACAAAGCATTGTGGTTGCGCACACGCCTCGCTGACCAGAATCCACCCCACGTCCACACACACACATCTACGAGCATTTCCTCAGTTATGAGTGTTTTGTAGATAAGTAGGTGGCTTGTTTTGCCACAACATCTCGGTGGCTGCGCTGCATTTTCATGCATAAATAGACACCAAAACGCTGAAGTAGCTCTTAAATCGCAGAGAGATACTTTTCACCACTTTAGAGCGCAATCTCCTGCCTGCTTTGGCAGCTTAGCTGCTTTGCTGTCTCAGTTTTTTAGCACTCGGTTGTTCTTTCAGGATTAGACTTCAACGTCGACGTCAAAAAATAAGTTAAAATTTAGCGCTCGTTACCACTCACCGCTTGAGTAGCTTTTTCGGAAGAAGTTTATTTTTTATGCCGAAAACGCTTTGGCAACAACCACAACTCATACACATTTTATGTTTCAATGTGAGCTTGCCATTAAGTTTCATGTGAAAAACTACTGTTAGTGTAGACATTCTGCTGAATACATATGTATAGCCCAAACCGGGCGGAGTCATATTTTTTTAAAAACTGACACTGATGCTGCAATTACAATTTGTCCATTAACTACATTAAAGCATTTGAAGTATAAGATTTGTACTATATATCACAATTCGATTAAACTTATAAGTATAATACCACTTTTCAACTAATTCAGTGTAGTTAAACTTAAGATATAAATGGTAAGTCTAAGGGATTCAGCCTTTGCAGTCGGCGAGTATTTTCACTGTTGCCCAGTGGGTTGATGGGGTGTATGTTGGGGTGACAACTTAGTCGGTTTACGTATGATGAACTTAGTTTCTGAGTTTCGCTCTTCAAAGAATTTATTTCGTGATCTTTATGTAAGTTAAAATTTTTGATGTACCACGAAGCGTTTGCAATCAACCTGAAGGTTTTCGACAGATATCTTTAAATAACTTATAGGACCAATTTACTTGCACATCCGCAGATTTGGATTTCGTATGACCAAATCGGATTCAAAATGATTTTATATTAGATCACCTTATTTTTAAGACTAAGTTTGGATTTAGGACCCAGTAACCAGTACATTTTTCTGGTCTTGATTTCAAGCTGAGCACATTCGGTTTTTATGTGTTGCTGCCAAATCAGTCTTCTGTCTAAGTGCATTCCGAGGTACTTAGCGCTAGTGCATTTTGGAATAGTTGTTTAATTGAGATTGACGTTAGGGTAATCCCCAGTTTTCATGCTGAAGATAACATGTGCAGGTTTTGTTGCATATACCATAATATTCCAATTCCAAAGCCAGGATTTTACTTCGTTCAGTTGTTTTTGAACAGTTTCAGAAGCTTCGTTTGCGCAGTAAACAGATGCAAGAATGGCGGAGCCGTCTGTCGTAAATCGTATATAGTGTTGAGCCAAACACACTTCCTTGCGGAACACCTGCTTTGACTTCGTATATGTCGGATGTGTCATCATTAGTTCTAACATAGAAATGTATCTAGGTATGACCTAAGAAATGGATAGTAATGCAACAGGCAGTATCGTTTTTATTATACTCTCGCAACTTGTTGCTACAGAGTATAATAGTTTTGTTCACCTAACGGTTTGTTTGTTCTCACTGGGAGCAAATGTTTTTAGCACCACTATTGACGGTGCGAAAATGGGTGAAATCGGGTGACAACCCCGCCAACTCCCCATATAACTGTACTGTTAAAAAATAGTAAAAGCGCGATAAACCAAGCACTAAACAAGCCAGAGACATTAAATTTTATCTCTAGGATGGTATAAGATGATTTTATAGGAACCACCTTAACCGATTTCAACAAAATTCGGTAGATAATACTCTTCTCATATTTATATGTTACAGTATGAAAATGGGCGAAATCGGACGCCTATTTCTCATATAACACCCTTTTCAATTCCATCTGATTCTTTCACTTTCCAGTATGCAAATCAAGCAGCAATGATTATATTGGCGTAAAACTTTGCGTTAATAATACGTTTAAAGTATGCCATCTTGTGACCAAAAATTATCTAAATTGAACCAAAACTGTTCAAGCCCCTAGGTACTAAATATGTGCCCCCATGCCTAAATGCCATGTCCATGCATCAATATTATCTGGACCGGGCGATTTAGAGTTTTTCAACATCGACACTTCTTCTTGTACTTCAGTCAGTTTTACGTATGATACTGGGTCATCCACTTGACATGGACAGTCGAGAAAAGACTGAACATTCTGACGCTAATAGTCACTATTAAGGGCAAAGGACTTAAAAGAGTTCTTAAGGTGGTTGCCAAAAAATTTTGCTATAGCTTCTTCTGTTAGCTGTGCCAACTTAGATTTTAATTCTTTGATTGCTTTATTCAGCCTGGTCTTGTCAACCGCATTTCTGCTTTCTGCCAGATCCTTCGAAGTAGTCTATTATTTTTTACCATCTGGGCTCTTCATCTGAATAGATGATCTGGTTTGGATGAATTAAGAGGAGCAGCTAACGAAGCGGCTTGATGTATTTTATTGGTGAAGCTTTCCTCAGCTCATATTTGCATTATTAGAAATTTGTAGATGATATGGGTTTATGTCGGAATAAATTGCGAAATCAATTAGATCCGGAGTTTTGGTAGGATCGGTCGCCCAGTATGTGAATACAAGAGAGAAGGCGCTACCTTTGTTACTTGTTTTCAATCACAGTTGGATTGCAGTACAATTTACAACAATAATTTTATTTTGAATGAAATAAGATTTGGTTGCCCAACTTATATCAATAGTACTATTTTTCTAAACTGGTCCATTACAATCTTTCGTTATTATTATACCCTGAACAGGATATATTAAGTTTGCCACGATGATGGTAACACCCAAGAGGAAATATCAGAGACCCTATAAAGTACATATATAAATGATCAGCGTGACTAGCTGAGCCAATTTAAATATATCTATCTGTTCGTCTGGCTGTCCGTCCATCTGTTTGTATATATGCGAACTAGTCACTTCCTTTTCTTACCAGGAAGCTGCTCATTTGTTAGAACGGCCGATATCGGACCACTATAGCATACATCTTCCATATAGACTGATCGATCGACGTCGGTTATTGTCCAAGACAATGGTGCAAGCACCGAACGAATTGTACATATCGAGTCACTAAAGCTATAGCTGCCATACAAACTGACCCATCAAAGTTTTTGTAAGGAATCTTTTGTATTTGTGAAGAGTATTATCGCCGAAGCTAACGCTTTTCTGGTTTGTGAGCAATTTTTCTTCATATCTGTCTGTCTAATGTTTGCTCTTCGCAGCTCGGCTTCAAACTATTAGTTTCTGTACTCACAATCAGCAAATGTATTATGTATCTGAGTAGCTATCTGCCAAAAATACTCAAAGTTTGTAGTAAACTTGTGATGCTTTAACTAAAAGTTCCGGCTTCATCAACTTTCATATTCATCTTATCCCTGCGGAGTTTGTTGCGGTAATCAAAAAGCCAGCCTCAGCGGGATCTTTTCATCACCGTAGTTACAGCTTAGTATCTAACACAAATTAGATTATGCTTAGACTTCGGAACTATCATAAAAAATTCGCTTGAAAAATAGACTTTAAGTGAAGAATATGCCCATAATTAAAAAAAAAATTTCAACTGAAGTCACGGGACTCAAAACTTTTTGGGATATCTCGACAAAATCAAAATCAACAATTATTTTTTTTATCTTCTTTGTAACAAAATACCAAATTTAACTAGGTGTGTGCCTCTGGTGTAACATATACTTTTACATAGATACAGTTTACAATTTGAAAACGCTTATTAGTTAAAGAATTCAGCAATTTGTGGAAAGGAGATAGCTCGTCTTCGGCTTTCCTTCCACACATCCATACATACTCGCAAACATCGAATTGACGATATACGCTTGATAGTGAAGGAAGCGGAAATGAGCGAAGAGCGTGATGCCGGAAGTGAAAAACAATAACGCCGCCTAAGGTACCGCTGCAAGAGTAGCTGCTGGCGCATATGGAAAATGTTGTCTGCATGCAGCAGCCCAACTGCCAACTTGCCCAGCGAGTGGAGTAGTCACATCAACAAGCAAGCCAGTAGGCAGGCAGGCAAGCAAGTAATCAACCAACCGAGCAGCCAACAATACAAACAGCTAAGTAGTTGCTACTTGTGCCACAAATGCGCACTTGCAACAGAATGCTGAAAGCAACTTTAATAGTTGTGCCGCTGAAGATGTCGTGCTGAAGGGGCTGAAAGTGACTTGCCAGCGCCAACAGCAGTTGCTTTGTTCTTGCCGCATGCCGCACGCTTTGTTAGTCACACGCCGAGCGAATATTTCCGCTTTCCTCTTTATTGCGAACTGCCGCGCTGTAATGTTTTACTTTCTCCTTCAATTTTGTTTTATTACATTCTGCATTGTTTTGTTTTTCCCGCTTTCGTTTGTGCCCGTGTACTTTCCTTTGAGAAAGTCTCAAGTGTCTTCGCGTTGTGCGCTTCACGCATCTCCCGCGCCCACCCAACCGTGCAGCCAGCGGCAACGGCCCAAGTTGCTGCCTTTCTCTTCTTCTTCTTCTTGTACTCGTATGGGGGCTGCACTCTTTTTATCTTGCCGCCTTGCCACATTGCCGTCTTGACGTTGTGGACAAAAGAAAAAACTACGGCGACATTTTATGGGCCAACGAAAAATGACAACAATGGTATCGCTGGAGCGCAGAAAACCATTGCTCTGTAAATCTGCGCTATATTATACAACAACAACAACAAAAATGATTGCAATAAAAGCACCACACGGTAAGAGGAGCAACACTACGCGAGACACACACTCGCAAAAATAAAGAAAACCGTGAAGCAGAGCCAGAACATGAGGCTTGTAAGGAGCATACTCGTAGGTAGGGTGGTTTATTTATGGTGGAAGTGATTGCGTGTAATTGCAAAAATTGCGTTAAATTATTGAAACAAACGAAACCAGCCAACCGGCCAAACACAGGGAAAGAACACTATAAAATTACAACAACAGCAGAGAAAAATAAAGTCAGGAAATGAGAACCGCGGCTGATATATACTTACTTCCCTGTAGTTGGACCGACTACCATCAAACCTTTGTGTAGAAACTGAAAAAATTAAAGGACAGGTTCAATCTGCCTTAAATATATTGCACTTTGTTTAACTGAAGCATTAAAGCGAGGTGCATTTCGAATAAATTTAGCCTCTGAGATCTCAATAATTTGAAAAGTTTGGTATTTCGACTCTTTGGTCAGCACAAATGTTTGCGCTTAAGTTGTTAAAGGAAAATTTAGAAGAATTCTAGTTAATACCTATTTAATTTTATCATGGCGGTATAACAATCATATAAATGTTCCATAAAGCTGTCAATAAAAGCATAAATAGATGAGCGAGAAACTTCAAAAATGTAACTAACCGAAACTTCCTTATATTTCTGACGATATTGTCAAAGTAACCCTGCCCAGCGAAATTTTTGTAAAACTTTAATTGGATTTGATCCACAGAAAGAAAAATTGCAAACCGAGTTTATGAAATCCAAACGAAGGAGAGTTTACCTATTTAGCTGACCTTCAGGTATATGCTGCAAAAAGCTTACGCAACATCGAAAACAAAAGTGGCAAGGTGCCAAAATGGACCACACACATTCTCCAACTTACTTCGGTGGGTAGTTTCACACAACAATACAAAAGTACATATATTTAATCCGCCCTACATATGTGGTTTAATGAATTGCTCCGGAGTGGAGCGTACTTCGTTCGTGCATTTTCATCCGTCTTTTCGCCATTGCCGAAATTAAAACAATAAATTTTATGCGCACCAATGAATTTCGAATTCCAACGCTTTCACAATTAATTTTGCGACGATAAATGGAAATTGTTTAATAAATTATAAACAGTTAAATATTATGCTCATATCAATTTCAAATTTTTAGATTTAATTAAAAATATCTAAATTATGAATTCTATTAAATCTTTGTTCAATAATAGATAATGGGGCAACAATGTTGTTTACTTAGTTAAGTCCTTAATGATATTAAAATAGCGGTAAAAGCTAATCACTTTTTCCGAAGCCTTAAAATCCTTTGAGATATTGCCTAAGGCATTAAATAGTTCACTTGAAATCTTTTACTGATATCAAAGTACCGTATTCAAGCCCTGTCCATAGAAACCAAAATGAAGTTCAGGGGTATGCGCCCTAAGTGAAATTTAAAAACATCGATAGTTTATACTTTTAAATTAATATGCTTAAATAATAATTGGATACGACAAATCGTTCTTGAATTACAGAATTTTTTTCAAAACAGTAATTTTGACATTTGCTTAAGTGATACTCGGAGTGTTTGGTGTATAGTTTCTAATACTATAACCATCCATTGTTTTGGTCTGATCAAAAATCGAATTCTAGCCGTTCAAAAACTATCAAAAGTTTTGGATAAATTTCGAACGTTTTTTTTAAACCAGTTTGTCAGTTTTGGATTTTTTTTGACCGTAGGTTATTGAAATTTTTTTTATTTTATCTACGGCATAGGCCGAAATCAACAGTGGAAGGCCTTTTCTTAGCTTCGCGGATCTCGTGTAAAATATTTCACTTTTTTCTTCAAAAACTTTACTGTGTATTTTGCAAGTATGCTTAAATATAGTCTTAAGATTTGAAAATACACATTAGCATAGTTATGTTGTCTACTACCGCTACACCTATACAATTTAAATAACGGCAACTTGTTGCACAGCATTAGAAAATCAACGACAAACCTCGACCAACTTCGGTAATGATTGACAAGCAAAACATTTTAAACAGAACCAAACCGTAACGAATTGAGTCAATTAAAGTTTGTGCCATATTATTTAAATATAACTGGATTTTTTTCTGTTCCTCGGCACAGAGATACATGATGCTTTTTTATTATTTTATTTTAGTTTGTACAAAAACATTACTTTTTATTCGTGTATAACAACAACAAAATTTGTAAATAACAAGCGAAATTCATAATATTTTTAAAACCGCAATGTGAATTACAAATACAAAAGCTTCCTCCAACACACATTCAAAAATTAAATTTAAAATC
Organism: Bactrocera oleae; assembly: GCF_042242935.1. Lineage (NCBI taxonomy): Eukaryota > Metazoa > Arthropoda > Insecta > Diptera > Tephritidae > Bactrocera > Bactrocera oleae. The sequence goes on from NC_091538.1 coordinate 73,365,468, forward strand.
ATTCATTTGTCCCCGCGTTACCCCAATACTCGTTTATTCCTTCACTAACCATGGAAGCGCAAATTGAAATATAAAAGCATCAATTCATTTGGCTCATTAAACTGCATAATGTCCCATTTAAAATTACAGTAATTTTTACAAAAGCAAAATTACGTATGCTACACATAGTACACTTGGATACGCTCGCTTAAAGCGCCGTGTACATATGCACGAGTATGTGTGCATGAAATAACTATGTACAGTTAGCAATTCGTCCAATAAAAAATAATGATCTGCCGGATTTATTCATAAAATTTCATGGCATTTTGCAAATTTGTTTTTCGCACATAATCAAAATCATTATGCACAAAGTACATATGTACCATATACTCGTGTTGATATGTTATATATTATATAATATGTACGCGAGTACATTAACGAGTAAAACAAATTCGCTTGTGTGTGGTTTAGGCGATGCCTTCATTGCAGCTTCTATCGAATTTCGGGGTGGTTATTGATTGACTGCCTGAAGAGTTTTTAATATCAGATATTTAAGTGTTGATTTCAGTTACCACAATCAAGTCCCACACACAAACTCACAGTGTTTCGGCCGCCGCTGAACAAAACTCAAATCAAATAAAATGAAGGCTCAAAACCGCATGTTTTTCTTCTGCGTTACTTTTAACGGTATCGTGTTAACACTTGCTACAGAAATGTATGTATGCATACACACATCTCCTTGTCAGCAAATTAAATTGTGTATGCTAGTTGTAATCGGGCATTTTAAATTATTTTATTATTGTATTGTTTGTGTCCTCGCCTGTAACTTCTGACGTCTCAAAAGACCCTCCACAGCCATCTTTTTGAACAGTGAAGCATACATAAACGTTTTCTTCTAATACTAGCCTATTTGACCAAATAGATACTATGTTGCTAACTTTTCTGGTAAGTTGATCTTAGGTCTGAATTGCAAAAAGGTATGTCTAGTATGTCTCTAGGCTAACGTGTCGATAGAGAAAGTCCATATCCCAATTGACATTTTCCAGAGAGCAAATTGGAACCATTTAGTGTGATATGCTCGACGCCGATACAAAATGTCTCTTAGTTAGCGATGCCCCCCTATTCCATATAAGTAAACACCAATTATATCATTAATATTTAAATTAAGAAACTTTATTTAAAGAGTAATAAATTTTATTTCTAATCTGTAATCGCTAATCAAAATGTAATGTATTCGCTGGATATAACTCATAGAGTCCATTAGCCCTTCATTCAATTCCTCAACATAATCCTTTTATTCATAATTACAGTTCAGCAATGCCTGCGAACACTAATACACCCACAAAACGGCACTGAATTGCACCAGCGAAATCGAACAATCCGCCATTGTTGGCTTCTGCATTGTTTGTTGTAGAATGCGACCTGTCGCCAATGGTGTGTTAATTACTATTCCCATTAAACGCAATATAATATAATTGAATTCTGAATATGCGCAAATGTCATGACCCAATTTGGAGGAACAAACATTTATGCATGCACTGCGTTTGGGAGTGTGCGTGTGCGCTTTCGCGTACACAAACCAATCGTGCGTAAACACCAGAACGTTAAATGCGAGCATTTACCAACACTCGCCCAAACATACTTATATACCTATACAAGCATAGTTGTATTTACATGGAGAATATGAATATGTATGCACATACAGATGTAAACACTAATTTAAACGAGTAAATTCCAGAAGAATTCTGCAAAAGTTCATTGAATTGCCATTATCTAATCTCACTTTTCTTTACCTTTTTCCAGACACTTGCGCAAATGGCAGCTCTGGCGCGTGTGGGGCTCATAGCCCCACGACGGCACATACAGAAATACCCTGCATCTACCTTCACCCCTTCATAACGGCATTAGTTGAGAAGCCAGAAGACAGGTCAAGCATTAACCAGCTGTCAAATAAGAGAGCACGAAAAATTAGAAAAATAAAGTCAAAAAGTGAAATTTATAATGCAAATAATGACAGAGAAACAATGATACCAAAACGAAAACTCCTATAAATTTAAGAGAAGGCATCATAGTGCAGACAACAACAATCGGCAGGAAAAATACAATTACTTGATTACATAAAAATTTCGAAAAGATCTTAGCATATTTTCACTTAAAATATCGGTTTTTTTGACCTGTGTTGTTTTATATGCTCCCTGATTAAGATGGACGTCCTGTTTCTAAATACATCCCTCTTTTAATTCAGCATCACAGCGTAAACAGACCCTTACACAATTCTTCAATACGTTCACAGCATAAATCATATAAAGGTTTCATTAATGGACATTGAGTGAAAGATTGACAGACCTTGACTCAGTTTTTGTGACGTGTACACTGATATCCAATTTCTTTCACGTCTAACTTTCCCATAAAATTATTTAACAGAGTTCACAAGTACAAGTATATATGGTACTAGTTGCACAGCTTTTCGAAATGATTGTGTGTTCAAAATAGGCAGTACTTGCTTGATGTTACTTTCTTGATTGAAAAAATTCTAAAAATATTTAAGGTATGAAAGTTTCGATAAGAACTTAACAAAGTTGTCATTTCAGTTTTAATTCACCAAATTCATCAAGCATATAGATGTAAGTATATCTCTATTTTCAATAGTATACATGTACATAAATTCGCTCGAATGTGTTACAATTTCTTAAGCCCCAGAATATTAATAAGCCCGCTGTTAAGAAAAGGAGTAAAGCTTAACTCAGCGAGCGGGACTAATTCGTCAACAACGAGACAAGTAAAGCAATATTCCTGAGTTAATATTATATTACAAAATTTACCTAGAGCCACACAGCGACAGCGACAGCGAAGCAATCAACGCAGCGAGTAGGGCAACAATAAGCTCGCCAAAACCAACCCCAAAACAACGACAACAAAACTATAACTGCAAAATATAAAAGAAAATTTGCAGAACGAAAAGGGTTGCGCCGTAAATTCAAAAGCGTCATTTCACGTGACAAAAGCGTTGCGGCGCATTCCTCTTTGCGAGTGCGGTTGTGTGTGTGTGTGTATGTGTTTTCGTACGCCAACAGCTGTCTGTCGTCACTCGACCGCTAAGTGGAGCATTTGCTGGCAATTTGCGTAAAGCGCTGTCAAGCTCAACAGACCCACACCTACACACGCACGCACTAGCACTACATACAAGTATAGACTTACAGCAAGTGCATGTCCATATACACATATAAATATATAGATATTTGTGCATATGTATGGATGAACGCGAATACATGTCGCCACTAGCAGTGTTGTTGGAGTGCGTTCAATTCAGCACTTTCATCCACTCATTGCAATGATTGGCGTCCACTTGCGAAATGTGGCCAACTCACTGAATGAGCGATTCACCTACACACACGCACGAGCGACGCGCTTAAGCCCTTTGTTTCCGCGCTCCTCAATGTTGCCGCAATTGCTGTGTAACGGTGCGTAGCTGCCAATTGTGGCGCTCGTTTGTGATCATAGTCATCGCTTTGTAGTTATTGTAGGTATCGATGCTTTTGATGATATGCCCAAAAAGTAAGCTACCATCACACTAGCGATGCAGTACTTATATGCAACTATATTGTATTAAAAAAAATCACTCTGGATACTTTTGTGCATTTGTATGTGTAGGTCATGCCGAAAACTTTAACACATCTGGTTAACCTCATGAATCACCTAAAAACGAAGTAGATATAAAAGAAATTGAATACAAAAAGTGAGAGAGTGAAACGAGTGCAAAAAGTGGAAAGATAACAAAAGTAACGGTGGTTGTCGCAACAACAACGGCGCGCATCGGCAGTCTAGCAAATATGTCAAAACTTAAAGGTGAGTGACAGAATATACTAACCTCAAATAAAAACCCTAAAATTAAGGGAGATATGAGATTTTTCTGAAAAATTAATTGAAAATAAGCCTAAACGGGAATACTCACGAGCTGACTAAGAGTTTATTGAACGTAGAAAGACAAAGAAAAACATTTTACTAAGCTAAAATTAAAAATAAAGTATTGTATATTTCATACACTACTCAGCACAACCAGCAAAGTACAATATAAATAGTCAAAAGTTGCTTGAGTGTGATTTTAAAGTGAAATTATCAAATCAAGTCCAAAATTGTATGTGCCATCCTAACTTTTATATATATAGGTCATTGGCTTAAACAAGATTTGAAAAGTTGTTTCAAGTAGACACCCCTAAGAACTACAAAAAATAATGCATCACTTGCCGCTTCTACCTAGTTTTGGATGGGACAGAACTACTTTATAAATGTTACTTTCCTTTTTTGGCATTGTTTTCATCAACAATATTGTGGGCAATCACTTTCAACGCCGAGTTTTATTCCCACAAAATATTTTATTAATTTTAAATTTATTCAAGCTCACCTCACGGTGGACCCATTTCCTTCAACTGGCCGGAAACTAAAACCGGAAAAATCCCTCAACGCCAACAAATGCATTTAAATACACAAATTCTAAAATATTCAGTTATTTTCCACGCACAACTGCAGGCAGAAATGAAATTTTGTCCTTTTTCCGTGCAAGGCAACAACTAGCAGAAACGCTAACACGCTCCGGTGAATTTACCGCATTTGAAAATGTCAATTTGTGGCTATACAGGAATACACACACGAGAGCACAACCACAAATGAAAGATTAAAGTCAGAAATTTCCTCTTTCGGCTAGCATAACTCCCGAAAATGTTTCCAAAATCGAGTTGGTTTTACTTCTTCACATTTTCCGGTCAGTGGCGGCACTCTGGTGTCGAGCCAAAATCAGAAGTTTAACCCGAGCCAATAATTTGTGGTTATATTTGTAATCCATAGATATTTTTGAAAATGATGAAGAAGGAAAAATAAAAGGGAAGATTGTTTGAGATAGAATAGAAAGAATATCAAAAAAATGGATATGTGTATAACAATTGAGGCTCTACCATAAGTCTTCGCCCAGAGCAGCCTATAAAAAGGTGAAATATTGCATTTATTTTATTTCATTCTGCTTGAGCCATTTTTGCTTTTTTGATTTAACAGCCAACCTTTCTAACCAACTACAGCAATAAAGGTAAGGTTTTTCTAATATTCGCATGACTGTCTCTATCGACTGACTACGCAACTCGGACAAATAAGCCTCAGGCATGTTGCAGGTACAACAATAAACCAGCGTTTGTAGAAAGTTGTCGCTTTTATTTCAAATCAGTTCTATTCTTTGTATTAGAGACGATAAAAAGAAGTGAAGGCGAAACTGCTACTTCTACTTCACTGGCACCAAGTCTATTCAATTCTCATTATTTGCAGATGCAGACTACATTTTCATTGGCAACAGCAGCAGCAGTGCATACGTCTTTTCCGGCAGTATCAACGCAGAACAGCTCAGCACCGGTGGCAACTACAACCACAAACGCAGCAATAGTAGAAACCGCACCTACAGGCGCACACCCATCAGCGGCGCGCCTACAAAGCGGCCCAAGACATTGCCACCAATACCGCTACCGCCACCACCAACACATAATATGCTTCCATTTAACTTCCAACAACAACAATACGAAGAGCAACAAGAAGACAGCCTGCAGCAGCGAATGGTTGCGAAGGCGCTCAACGTCACCACGACCACTGCCACAGCCGTGGCGGCGACGACAGCCGCCATAATCGGATTTGGGCTCAGCACGGTGGGCCAAATAGTGCCAAGCGCGTTGGAGATCAGCCGCAGCAGCAGCAGCGCAGGCAGCAGTAATCATAATTTGCAGCAATTGTCGCGACAGCAACAACATCTCCATCGTCATCAGCATAGCATCGCGACCGCCGCTTCCTTCGCCACGTCACCGCTTAGCGCCACCCTGACCACAACTGCCACCACAGTGCTGACCGCTGCCAAGGCGGCTGCCACAGCGACAGCAACAACGGCTGCGGAGAACCTATTTAGCGGCGTCGCTGTCGGCCTTGGCGCGATGCTAATCAACGACACACTGCTGCTGGACACCAGTGGGAATGGCACGAGCGTTCTCTTCACCAACGACGACGATGACAACGGAAGTGACCTTATGAATGGTAGCATGGTGAATCTCACCAGCGGCAATGTGACCGTGGGCGAAGAGGACTTCGGCGAACTACTGCGGATGGGCAGCACATCGGTGGTGCTGGGTCTACTGATTCTCATCACAATAATTGGTGAGTGCAGCTAACTCTTACAATTCAAAAATTTAAAATTAGAACCGCTGGCGAACGCACGCGTCTGTGTGTACAGCCTGGCAACTAATAGCCGCGTCATTCATATTCCCTTTTGAAGTGAAATTTAATTAATTGCTTTTCGCACTTTTAATGAAGTAAACTTGAATAAAGACTCCGAGGCCGCGAGTTGCGATCGCCGCAGTTCAGCCACTGGCATCGCCTCGAATAAGCAGAAAGTTGTTCGTGACAGTTGTCATTTCGACTCGTTTCACTTTCGCATTTATTTGCGTTATTGTTGTTGTTGTACGCAAATTAAAAGTTGTCGTAAGCTATGCCAACGACAGCACTTCACCTTTGATCTTTCACTTATTCTGTTGGGTATTTTCGCGCAAGCAACAACTGCAACACACAGCGCCGCGCTGGCTGCGGGAATATGCAAAATTTATGCAAACTTTGTCTGAAAGTGAGAGGGCAAGCAAATAGTTAGCGGCGACTTCTTTTAGGAAATGATATGCCCACGGGTGACACTTGACATGCTTCACCCAACAAAGCGGCGCCAGAGAGGAAATGCAGATTTTTTTCCACCAATTAAGTCTTTTGAAGAATTTCCAAATGCTTCTGCCGCAAAACGAAACGTTTGCTTTTGAGGGAGACCTCTTAACGGACAGATGTGTGCTCTCCTGTCCATCTAGTATAAGATTTTATGGAACAAAATAATAATTAGAACAAGTTTCTCAGCATAAAATCTCTACGAAAAGAGTAAACATTTAAAATTTTGTCATTGGAGCCGCAGTTTCGGAATATGTTTTCAAAGAATAACAAATGTGTATGAATTTGATGCTCAAAACTGACGAATATGAATTAACTTTCCAGTCAAAATGTATATATACAAAACGCCGAAAGGAATTTTTATTAACAATAATCAACTTATTTATTCTCTATTATGTTAGAAACCTCACTTCATCCGAGAAGACTAAATAAGCATTGATATTAAAATATTCCTAGCACTCCTAGCAAAATTGTCTCCCATAAATGTTCTCTTAATTCTCTGTCACTCTATTGAAATGTCTAACAATACGTCAAGCAAATAATAAAAGCACTATTTCACCAAATTTTTGTTTATATATAATATATATATATTTTTTTTTTTTGAAGAATTCGTTTGAACTGTCATCTCATCATAATATAAATTGACAAGCAAACAGTGAGCTGAGCAATAACAAGCACATGATGAATTTGCATGCACCCTGTAGGAAATTGCACAAGCCCCGAAGCGATTCGATTCGAGTTCTTAAACACTTTTGCAAATTCCTGCTAAGAATAAGTTTTATGTATGAACATAACCTGGAAGTAATCTTCTAATTTTCTCTGTTGTTGAAAACTTTCTCTCGTACTTGTTAAGTTTCAAGGCAGCTACCAAGAACTGACACGAACTTAGCTCGGTTATCATCCGAACGTCATTCACTGCTGTGCATTTATTTAACATGATATATTGTAATATAAAATTGTTTGTACGTTTTGTTTTTCTCTCTAACTAAGCAAAAACCGGAGTTTACTCTATAAGATTAAAAGCAGCACCATTAACATTTAACCATAATCTCCAAATCTGCCGACTGATTTGAACAAAGACTTTGTTTCGATTTTTTCTTGTATCGTTTATACTGTTAAACACAACCAGACAACGCACACCCTGTATGTATAAAATACATATGCGTGTCTCCCTAAATAGCCCAATTTATAAAAAATGCAATATTATATGCTTCAACTGGCACGAGAGTACTGCGGCTCAGATAAAGCTGAGCGCATCACAAGCGGGGCAGAAAGGGTATAAGTGTTTTCAAATACATGAATGGCGAAAGCCAGGCTAGCTCAGAGCGAAGAGGGATTATTGTAAAGCACGAACACTCGGGATACAATCTCGGATATTGAAAATTATTCAAAATTGTATAACACACTTACAAGCACATAAGAAAAATTTGTAAGCAATTCAATTTATGGGCTATTCAAATTTGAAGAAAAGCCTTTGCTCGTTTTATCTAACTATTTCATCGAATTTCACACTTTAATGGTCAGCGCAGCTTTAAAGTTTTAAATATTTTCACTTAATGATTTGATCTAAATTTTGGGCAAAATATAAAAATATAGAAACGTAAGAAGATCGAAAGCGAGTGAAATTAGAAAGTCCAAAGGATATTTTTATAATTTGTATCACTTAATTTCGTTGAATGCTTTTTATTCAAATATTTAACGATAACAGTTTTGATGCTACTTATAGTTTGGAAAAACACTTAATAGGCAAGAACAGAAAAAAATTAGTTAAATATGCATTGCTTTTAAAAAGCTGTCTTTAGTCCGAATTTTTCGGAAGGATTCGATTTGTTACTACACAAATTTGTTACAGCAAATAAAGGAGTTGATGTTGCATAAATACACTTTAAGCATCCGTTCTTCTTCGTGTAACTTATAAGAAAGGTTGCCCCATTTTAACATTTTACTTGTAATACAAGCACGTTCTCTGGTTTCTGCGCTTGTTCGATATTTTTGCATCAAAAAGCGTATTTATCACTTCAACAGCCTTAACAGCAGTTAATGTGAATGAGGAAATAAATATGGCCACATTATGTGCAAATTGGTTTATTTCGAAGTGCAGTCAAACCTGGATATGTGATATCTAATTCCTACTTAAGGCAGAATGTGTTTGTCTGAGGCCTCCGGCATGGGATATTAACTTTAGTACAAAAAGCAGGAATAAGTTCCAAAATCTCAAGTCGGTGAATAATTATTGTATAATAACTTTTTGTACAAGTTTGCTAGAATTATCCAAACCTGCTATGCACTTTGAAACATAAGAAATGTGCAAGAACTCATATGCAGTCGAACATAAATTGAATAATACAAAGCTCTGTTTTATCAAGACTTGACTGTGTAACAATTTATATCGCCTTAAAATATCAAAGATCTCTATTAAAACAAGCACCAGTTGCATCAAAGGATATTGATATCAATATTGCCACAAATACCATCATTCCTCATGCCCACAGCTGCAGCCGTGTTGGTATGAACATACGTGTAAATAACAGTAAATTTATGATGTATAAAAACGGATTTATTGTGGATTATTGAAAATAATTTCTTTGCATCAACGAGTGTGTATTTATTACACAGGCAGAGTAGAATTTTACACACATACTCGTGTACTTGTACAACCACCGACAGCCCAACATTGGAACACACATACATACAAATGTATATTCAAGCTTATTCCATTTGATTTATTTGGTGTTTACCATTTATTGAATAATTTTTAGGCATGATTTCTCATTATACCGTTCATGCACACACTTTCCTCTCTTGCATATATTTTTAGGTAGTATCTTATGATCCTGATGGGTTCAAGAAGTATTTGCGCAGTTTAATGCACTTCAACAATGCTTTGCAATTGAACTCAGCTGTGAGGGTGACTTTTTCATTTAAGTGAAATAAATATTTGGTCAAAATTATCAAAAAGCATTCGAAATATGTATGTTAATATATGTAGATAATGAAGCATTCACCAGCTCATGGAAACGGCAAACTGTATAATGGAAGTGAGGAAAAATTTCGAATTTATAAATAATACTCGTACTACATATGAAAATCACACTCCTCATTTTGAACCAATTAATCAAATCCAGAGTAGTACGATCCAAAATATCGATATCAAAATCAACTCGCAACCTGTACGAAATAACATTGAACTCTACTGCGCCAAATATTCTAGATTATTATATTTTTAAACATCGCATATGCTTCCCGACTGGAGATTGGTGGCATCCAAACGAAAGAGCCTTTGATGGTATCTGTGTATTTATTAACTTTTTAGATCTGCCCAAAAATTCACTTGCAGATATACCTAAGTGTATGTAAAATTCACTGTCCTTGACACCGTGAGTTCAGCAGCCCCATAATGACCACAAAAGCTGGCCAGCAGCTGTTGCCAATGGCCGCAATACAAATCCTTTATGACTTCATCGCAGGCAAAACAAAATACAATAAAGAAATGTGTAATCAGAAGATGGAATCAAAAGCAATAAAAAAAGAGCTTTTTAATACATAAATTAAATTTCTGTTATTGGAGTTATTATTAAAATTGAAGGGAAATAATAAATTTCTCCTGCAAATATTTTTGATATCTTCATGTTTTCCAGGAATAATAAAATAAACTCATTTATTCAGCAAACAAATTAAAGCCTTACTCGAGATATTAAGCCAATTCGTACTTCAAAATTCCAATCACCTCAAATATTTTAACTTGCCGGTCGAAAGATTCTTGAATATATTTTATAAAACTGATGCAAAGTCTGAATGCAGTTCTGATCCTCCTCTTATATTACCTCTCATAGACTTAACACATTTTGTCTCGAACTTGGACTTTGCGCAAATTGAAAACAAAGTACACTCCCCAATATGTCAAACTTTCCGAAACGCTTTAAATAATTCGATAAAATTAAGTTTCTGTCAAAGCATATCCGGCCAACTGCAGGTTTACTAAATATAGTATAAAGTGGCTGGGATTGTAAGGAAGCCCCATCGATCCACTGATTCCCTCTTAGAAATAATGACTTCCTTAGAATTCCATTTATTTGAACACTCTAATCCAAATAAAGTTGTGAGTGAAAAAATAGCACAAATCCACAAAAGCAAAGAACTCTTCCAACAACAACACGAACTGAGCAGAGATGGATTATCTAACTAAAAGTGTAGCTGGAAGCGTTCGGACGGAAGAATGGAAAGAAAGAAAACAAGCAGCTTTATGTTTTGTGCTTAGCGTCAAGTAACAGGTAACAACAAAAATGAACAAATGATGCCTAGCAGAGAATGCAACAAATTGCAAAAACCACTGAAAACCAAATGGAAGAAATAAGACACAAGCAACGCCCAGTAAGGCTTGCTCGTTCAAAAGGAAAATAAAAACGAACAAAAAGGGCAAATAAAACTGGTAGAATAAGGCAAAGCAAGAAGAAACAAGTGCGACAAACTGGTGACAACAGAATTCAAAGAAATCAAATTGGAAGGACAGCAACGCAAAGATTGTGCGCCAGAAAATGGACAAACTGTAACGAGAGCCATAGTTGCCAAGAAATGGCGCAATAGTTTCGTTTTGCTTTCACTATTTGCTTTGCCTTATTTTGCCACTTCTCCACTTCTTTTTTGCCAGCAATTTCAGGCTAAGCACATGTCCAGCGGTTGTAGCTGGTGAAAACAAGTTTTTGAAATCAAAAAAAAAAAATCTAGTATGGCAAAAAAGTGATGGGAGAATAGCAAATAGAGAACGCTGAATACATTGAAGTCATACACAAAGCGACGGGAAGATTTCAAGTGATAAAGTAGAAATGGTAAATTGAAAAATGGCAACGGCATCAGCCACAATGGCGCAATAATAGCAACAAAAATGCATTTAACAACAATCAACAATTCAGTGCCGGTCCGTTTTCCCCCCAAAAAAGGTGTTGCTGAGGAATTCACAGCGCAAAAAATGACGACCGAAACTTCGAAGATAGAAATGCGAGAAGAGCGAGGCAAATAAGTAGAAATGTCTGCAATAGGCAAACAATAGAAGAAAATCTTAATAGACACTTTGTGGAAAAACACCTTTTAATTTAAAATACCATTTTAAGCAGCACAAAGGAGTATTTTGCTACATTTCGTTGAAAAATCTGCTTTTTCTATTAAATTAACCCTGTGATGTGATAAATGAGCAAAATCAGATAGAAAATCATTGTAACACTCCACTGCACTCTAAATACAAGTATTTATCTCCAACCACTGTAGCAGTCGAACTCTCTCGTCACTCTGAACTAAATTTTCTTGAAAGCAACAAAACTCTCTGCGCTTATGGATGTTAAGGATGTCCATTTAGTCTATAGAAGTAATTATAATACCATATATATGTATAATATAGTATGTATTTATCAGAAAGTTGCATTATCGATTAATTTGAGCAACCGGCAATGAAATCTGTTTGTTTTCAGAATTCAAACGAAACGTGAGCTAATACCGACTTTGAGTATGTAGGTATTTATACTGGAGCTATGAATAATATTTCGGACTAAGGAATAATTGGATTATGTGTTAAATAATTCTGGGAAATATATACATATGTACATATAAATGTTATATATGCAGCTTCGTATAATGTGAATCTGCTTGTTTGAATAGATTAAGCTAAATATGCTCATACCGGTTCATTAAGATGTTTCACATACCAACGAAATTGAGATTCTAAAAGAATTTGTAATGTAAAATAAAGTAATGAACTTGATAAACATCGAAAACTATTTAAACCCAGCGCTCGCTTAAACCCTAATTTGCGAGAACTAAACTTCTAATTTTTAATCAACTTTTAAGTAAAGTTAAATAAGCACACTGAAATGTTCTTATCACTTATAAATGAGGGCTTCACCAGAATTAATTATAATTTCAGCCTAAACTTCCAAAGACACGTGTATAAAATTCACAGTTTTCAGATAGTTTCATGGTATGTAGCATTTTTGAATGGCGCAAGTTTTAGTGTTCTGTAAAAAAATATGGTTAGGAGTTTCGTAAATTATGATTAATGTTTTTATGAGCACTGAACCCAGTAAACTTATGGTACAAGAGAGGGTGTTACGTAAAAAATCATCAAAATGGTTTCGAATGCCCGTAAAGTTAAGTTAATAAAGTAACAAACTTCAAAGCAGCTCTTTACAAAGTGGGAGTGCAAGCGGTCAACCTTAAACTATATAGTGTTTTCTTGCATAGAAAATACTTTAGTAAATACCGATATTACAAATCAAACCCATTATTAAGGTAAGGTGTCAATTACTACTATACAAATACTAATAAGTTGGAGGTCCAAGGTAATTAAAAACCAAAGACAAAAATTTTTAAATCAGTGAATTTTATTTTAATAAAACGCATTATGCATTCAGCGTCCATTTATGGAAAGCTTTAAGGGGGAAGGCGAGTCAATAACGATTTCACTGTCAACAAATTTTGGAAATAAAAAAAAGCACTGAGAAGGCGGAGACTACAAATTGGCGACAGTTTGCTGAAATACATATACCTATGCACATACATAAGTATATACTATATACATATATGTGTTCCCGCGTAAGTGTGCTTGCACCGACAATTGAACGTGAAATTGAGCATGAGTGACACACAAGCTTGCAGCAGCAAACAAACAGGAGCGCAAAAGCGGAAAATCAACCAAAGATAGTGCATTCTCGCATTTCCTACGTATGTACATCACATGTACATATGAACAGCAAACAAATATTGATATTGACGTATATGAAAGTGCATATGCATAAAGTTTGAAAAACTTATTTTTCTTCATTGTGCGCATGTCACAGGCGTTCGCTTGTCATTTTCAACTGTCATTGAGCGGCACCCTATTTAATATTCACATTTAACGTGCTCGGGCATGGAAAGGAAATGGCTACGTACAGCAACACACATTGGAGTATATACAAAAGAGATCAGCAACGCTTCAATTTTCGGCGAACTGCGTAAGATTACTAAGGATAATGCATAAACAAAGTCTTTGTTTTCTTGTGCAACTCTTTAGTTAGTTTTCAAAACTAATGCCAGTGTGAAAGTGCAAAACTGCAATATAACCTAGAAATGAACGGTTAAAATAAAATAAACGAACTGTTCGCAGAAGGGTGCGAAAACTTTTTTGATTCTAAAAATTGTTTTTTAATTACTAAAAATAGAGTCAGAAAGCCTTACCAATCTCTGATGCTTCGAAGTCGTATTGAAAAGTTCAAATTCACTTTCACCAAAAATTACGCAAATTTAAACTCTATAACGTCCGAACATTGCCAAAAGAAATCAGGAAATGTAATGCACAACTTTAAGTTCAAATGCAATATTTCTGCTAATAAATCTGTAAGCATGTGCATTGTTCATATGTGTATATGAAACTCAAGTTGTGTAAACAGCTGCGTGTAAGTATACAAGCTACACGAAACCGGTGAAAGTCGTTTATCGGATTCTTTGCAGTCATAAGTGCCAAGGTAAACGTGACACTGCGCTATAACCTACTCAGAAACCAACACTTGTCTCTTGTCTCCAGCTTACACTAACAAAACGAGATGAAAAGAGAATGCCCGTGTAGTCAGCATGTACACATGGTAGGTACAAACGTGGAAGGGACCGAGCAACCGAGGCACACACCCGCAGAGTAGACGTCACACGCAAGGCGACGCAATGTGTGTGCAAATGGCGAGGAAAGTCTATTCAAAACGAAACCAAAAACGAAAGTATGCTTTGAAAATTGCTTGCCACAAATTGTGGCGGAAGTTTAATTTTCGGTAAATCAGCGGAAAGAAGAGAGTACGAGTGGCAGAACTTTTGGGCGTTTTACTTTTTTATTTATTTTTCGCTTTTATTTTTCTTTGAGTTGCGTGGATGCATGTAAGTACTACTTTAAAAGTGAAAACGATGCGCCACAAATGTAAAAAAATAAAAATTGTTATTAGGTTGTCAGTCTGTTGCACTTTTATATACATTCACGCATTCGCCTCCGAAATTACCTTGTACCGGCGCATTCGAGCGCCTAAGGACATAAGGACATTACAAGCTTGCCTTTGATCAAAGCGAGAGACACATCATTACTTACTGCTCTACTCTTGGAATATGTTCTTATGCAAGTAGTTTCCAAAAATTCACAAAGAAGCACACGTCGCCGTTAAACGTTCGAGTACAAAAATTCGTATATAAATGTTACTCATACGACACGTGGTCTGCTACTGTTGTAGCTGTTACCAAGCTATTAGTATTTGTGAGACCCAAATGCTAAGTAAGCCGTAACTTGTTAACCTAACCGAGCGGCGAAATTTTCAATTTGTTGTCTATAGTTAAACGCTGAAAATTTATATAAAGATTTCTGATAATTTATAATATCATGATAAAAAGTTTTAAAATTTTCTGGTTTTCATAAAACCACAAATCGGATGATATTCATATAAGGTTAAAGTTACAGAAGCTACTTTAGCAATCCTAAGCACACAGCTTTACTAAAGACTGTCATCCCTTTAAAGACTATAAAATAGTAAGAAAAGCAGGTAAAATATATATACTTTTTTTTTGCGTAGTTCTCTGCACTTTTACTCCAGTTAACAGTCTAAATATACATAAATTTATTGTTTTTAATTCAAAATAATAGTTTAACAATATAATTGCAAAGAGTGCAGCCACATATTAAGGTCACTGCTATTCTTTGAAAGGAGCAACCATAAAGTGGGGGCATTGCTACTCTGCCGTTGCAACAAATTTGCGTTATCTTCATATTCTCTTCAAGTAGCCCTAACACAGTCGTAAACGGTATTCTTTCCCACCTTTTTTGAGAGCACTTCCCGTCAGCAGTTATCTTTATTTCTATGGCGCATTTTCTCCGTTTTATTTTCCGCTTACGAATACATACAGACAAACGTATGTGTGGCACTTATGAAAGCACATCACATGTCTCACAACTGCAGTGTTGCACATTTACCCGACATTATTTTCACTGATTTTTTATGATATCTCAGCACGAGTATTATTTTACTACTCAATTTTTGGGGGAACGATAGTTGGGGCAGAAGTTTAAAAACCTTATTCCTTCTCCGCTTTAATTTTATGCTTCCTAATGTACTTATACTGCGTGTTTGCGCAGCCCCGACTGCGTATGTACAGCGACGGACATCGGTTTAAAAATGATTCGGAAATTATAAGCAGAATATACGTAAGAGGTATACGCAATTATTCAAGGACAGAAAAAAATGCACAAACAACACGTCCCAGTGGATTACATTGATTACTCTCTATGCCTAATACTTTTCCCTAACGGCAATGGATTCTTACGGCTCTATAAAAGACCGCTGGGAGCTCTCACACCAATTGTGGCTCTCCCTCCATCAAAGCTAGCAAGCAACTTTATATATTACAACTTTACAAATTCTTCTCTAGTCACAATTCGGTGCACAGATACTGTACGTAGCGGAACAACGAATGTACAAATTTAAAATTCTTTTTCATATCGCGTTTGCTTTTAAGTATGGGTGTGTATGTGTGCGTTTATGTACGCAATTGCATATACACAACATTTTGTTTTCTTTCTCTTTCTTTGAAACCACCGAATTTTACGAGCGAAGTCATCACTGTTTAAGGTTATTTAATGCCCTCGCCGCCATGATGTGGCACAGCGTTTGCATTGTAAAAAGCTACTTCCCACGCCCCGCTCAGCCGCCACTTGACTATCATTACATGACACATTTTTATTTTGTTGCACTTTCTAAGTGTGCAACTTTAATGTCGAAGCATTCTCTTCATTTGCACTCTTTTGTTTGTACGTATTTTGTTGCATGCAACGCGCGTAAAGTTTTTAATCATCAACGTCATTATGATTACTTTTTCCCCATTAATTTTTCAAGGCTCGGCTTTTCTCGCCGTTTTGTTGCTGTTACGTCCATGCTGCTTTAATGCCCTGCTAGTGTAAATGTTAAAGTTTGCGAAGTCAATTTGTGCAACACGCTCTGCAGCTACGGATACTATGGACTCCGAATAGACGAAACTACTTATGGGTTCACACTCTAAGTTCCGCCTATTACGATTTTTAAGCTGCGTTAATTGCAATAAAAGAACGGAGCAAACTTAATTTATGATATGATGATGTTATAAAGTTTTTCAAGTTAAAAAGTGTTATACGAGTATATGTACGGACGTTGTCACACTAAAATAAACGCTAGAAGGTAACTGGGTTTAAAATAAGTGCGAATATAATATAATATATAATATAATATAAATCACCTAATTTAAAGCTTCTGAATAAAGAGGGAGCAGAAAGTAGAAGAATAATACTTAGGGACAAACTTGACGTATTTCTGTCTATTTCAACTCTATTAATTGTAACCGCATAGGTGAAAAGCAAGGTCGTGCATTTCCTTCTTCGTCTTCTTGACATCTTTCAACATTCAAAATGACATAATATATTTAAAGATCAAAGCTTCGTGAATAAGCTATAAAATGTACAATAGAGTGGATGAATTTTAAAATTATCTTTAAACTTAAAAAAAAGACCCTTAAAACAAGGATAATTCATATCTGCCTAAACAACTATAGTAATTTGGCTCATTATCCGCCACATAAATTCATTTGCGATAATTTCCATGGCAAACTGTAATGACAGCCAGCTTTAGTGAATGATTTATCGCATGCATTAAGATATAATCCCCGACAAGTACATGCACACATACCGATGTAAGTGCTCATTAAGATAATATGGATGTACATGCATTATCGCAACTTATACATTTTAATCTACATTAGCGGCTTGACTGGCTGCCGCAGCGAGAAATGGCTAACGCCTATGAAGCGTCACTGCCGACTCCAGTGTTGTCATTGTCATGTCGGTGCACTGCTATTGACACATTGACACGTGACTTATTGACAGTTCCATGTCTGCGTAATCGTTGGTATTAATTTCGATACGCACACCCAGTTCAAACCATATTTACAGTCATAGGAATGCAGATATACTAAAAAATACAATGTCAATATGATTAAGTATTAGACCGTTATATCCCCGCATTAAAACATTCAACTTGTTAGTAATAGTAAAAAAAAACACGATATTTATACCAATGATAGACAGTGCACACAAAACCAGTGCTTTTTTTCGTATGCAACTGGCTCATTTCAGGCTAAAACTTGGCAACTGCCATATCTGCGCGCAGACTAGGTGATTTCACTGCAAAAATTCTGCCCATATCATAACAAAATATATGAAAGTAATATTGAAAGGAAATGTCAGATAGCCTGTACAATATACATATATACTTGTAAATGATTAGTGATGTGACGAGTTGGCTCGATTTAGCAGTGTCCGAGTATAGCTGCCATAGAAACTGACAAATCAAACTCAAGTTCTTGTGTGGAGCAATTTTTTTTTATTTTTGTAGGAGTTAACATTTTTTCTGCTTTTATTTTCATAACTGTATATTTATGTCTTCTCTTTTCTCTTTTCATGCCAACACCCACGCCCACACAATATTCGCTCTTCAACTCCGGCGATAATTGTGAACACGGATGTGGTACCACAAAAACATGCCAACCTGCCTCACATTCATTATAATAACGCTGTATTGAACGCTTTTACATCTTCGTACATCGACATGTATGGGACTAATGGCTTGTAAAAACTGAAATGAATTCCTCCGCATTTATGGCATAACCACTGGCTCACATCATCAAATCATCAAATCGCTTCCATGTCTTTTTATGTGGTTATATGGGCGGCTTCGTCTTCTTCTCTCTTGATGAAATGTCTTGTGGCCACCAACATACTCAATACAAAAACAATCACCGTTATTGACTGCGTTGGCAACAACACTTCTTTTTGGCTTCACTTTCCTTGCTGTTGTTGCTCCTGGCGCTCGTCAACAGGAAACGTTTTTGTAATTGCTGCCATAATATTGGAACGTAACTTGCAGAATGTTGCCAATTATTTGGTGGCTTCATTGGCTGTTGCTGATTTATTCGTTGCCTGTCTGGTGATGCCGCTGGGCGCCGTCTATGAGGTAAGCAAAAAACTGCACAGAAAAAAAACTGCAGCAAACGAAAGAGAACAGTGAGTAAAATAAAAATCAACAGATAAAAAACTAACGATGATAGGTATGAGTAGACCAGGGTCACAGTATTGCATAGTACTACTAACCTTCTATCCGTCAGACACTATTTCAGCGACCATTCAAAATCCACTTGTTAAGAACTTACAAGTTCTCTCAGCTTAACAGGTCAGAGTACTCAAAGGTCATACGAGCATAACACCTTTTAGTTTTTCTCGATAAAGTCTCATAAAGTTTCAGAGTTTCATTTAGTTACCAACTAAAATTAAAACCGGCTTTCGAAATATGAATTATTTTAGATTACTAAAGCAAGTCTCAAACAAATCCTCCAAAAAGTGCGCCGAAAATGGCGGACATGTCTTCTTCAACTTAAATTACAATTCCACATAAAAATGATAATTTGCATTGCAAACGTTTTGCTGCTCCTCAATTGACCGCACTTGTTGTCGTTCTCGAAATATTGAATGCTTCTTTACAATTTATTCTTCAGCAGTTTTCTTTTTGAACGCATCAAATGAAGACGAATCCATAGCGCTGTATATTTAGTATAATTGACTTCACAGAAATAGGTATTTACTTTATAAAACCCACAAAAATTCATAAAGCAACAAAATACTCGACCTTTTGTTTTTGCAAGAACTCGTATATAAATACATACAAACAGAATAGACTCGCAGATTTCGAAAGCCAATATTATGACCTTTTCCCATGATGAACGCATGTGCGTAGGCTTTACCTTAAATGACGCAATTCGTCGCATATAGTTAAGCACACACACGTATGTATGATAAGTATGTGGATGTACGGAGTATAAAGTTTATCATAGAATAGCGTGTACTGACTGATACTTAACGCGTAAACTCTCATGCACGTGCTTTTGCTTAACCCAGAGGGAAACCAACCACTATCGAACTTATTTTTTGAACGTTCTCGTCGTATTATTGCTATCTCTGCACTTTCAATCCACTGGCAGGTCAGATGGCTTGAAATGAGTTTATATCATTCCTCGGTTTCCTTAAAGATTACAATATCAAAGTGTTGATGCCCTGATATTTGAGAATTAAAATTTGTATTGTTTTACGGAGAAAGAAGCTCTCAGTTGATGAAGTGCATTGGCCATATTATGTTGTTAGAGAAGGCCTCACTTCCTTTCTTCTGAAAAGAGGGCAGCTTTAAAATATTTAGCTTCTATAATGTTAAATGTCGAAACTTAATTACTAAGTTTGTAGACTTCTTTGCAAAATCACTGCATTCGTATTGCTAATATCGATGAAATTTAATGGTACTAAGTCAGTATTCAGGTTCTCATGAGATTTAGACGAAGTGTTAGTACAATTATTGATATGTATTCATATATTACTACTGGGTAACCATTTCCCCTGGCTAGCACGTAATTTAGCAAGCACTAAGACCATAGGATTTATACCCGTTACATATATGCAATTTGTATTCTACACATGATCATCGCTTTTTAACATTTCTAACATTGTCACTATTTTCTCTCTTCCCCATACTTTTCCGTGTTCTCCGATTTGACGGCAAACGTTACCATTTCACAACAAATATGTTGACTATGTAAAAACAACAACACATTCTGCGGAAAATACGCTCGTGTGAACGAACACGCACACACGCACACATCATTCGAAACTAAACGAAAACTGAATAAACGTGCAAAAAACTTTCTCTCCGAAAAGATAAGCCAAGGCTGGATACTTGGACCGGAGCTGTGTGACATCTGGACGTCGTGCGATGTGCTCTGCTGTACGGCTTCCATATTGCATTTAGTCGCCATCGCGCTCGATAGGTGAGTACCGAATGAAGTAGGGTAAGCTTTAATAGACAACTGCTCTGTCATATAAGTGTGTGCGATTGTATGTATGTGTGTGATATGGAATATCTAGGTATAAGTATCACCGAATGGCACATATATAACTCCAGTGCTCTGAGGAGTGAGAATCTACATACTGAGGCGCAACCATATAACGCCTTACTCCCGGCATGTCTCAAGGCGAGTATTTAGCAATAAACGTTACATCGTGAGTACCGTTATTTAGGATGAATGGCAGAGAATCGATAGCATATCGATGTGTCACGCCTCAATCGCTCCATGTAGATTCCAGTGATGTCTTTCGCTTTACGTTGATTGAAAGCAAATAAATGAAATCGATATGTTGATAGCGTTAAACTCGGACGGAGGAAATACAAAGCAATTGCTCGATCAAATAAGAAAAGAATATTTAATAGTTGTTTTGTAAAGAAAGAGTAAACATGCTCACACAATATTTGCATACAAGAGCTGTATCTATGTTTGTTTACATTAGTTTTAGATCAAACTAAAGGTCCTTTTAAATTTATAGTGCCTTTAAACGCGATTCCAATTAAATTTTCGGCTGTCACTCAAATATCGTTTCTCAAAATTTATTTGATTTTCGGTATTTAATCTTTTGTCAAGCTCAAATCAAGATTAATGAGTTGCTTTCAGGCCTTTGATTGACTTCTCCGGCTTTTGTTTCTCATTTGCAGGACCGACAGCAAATAAAATAAAAGTCAGATATCAATACAACAACAAAAACTTTAAAATATTTTAAGACAAATTAATTGTGTACGAAATAAAGTGAGAGAAATCAAATAAGATAAGGAAAATAACAACAAATCAGTGATGGCGTGTACGCTCGTTTTCAAAAGCTTTCATGGCTTAATTTGCCTGTCGCTTGGCGCCTAAACGCCCCAAAGGCAACTAGAGTATGTGTAGATATATAATATATATGTAGGTGGGTATTATATGTATGTGTTGTGCTGTCGTAGGGAGCTAATCAATCAAACATGAATTTCACCAGTCAGAGCTCTCAGTGGAATAAAAAAAGGCAATTTGAAAGAAAACATGCCTAGGTAAATTTGTTTAAAAACTCAGCGAATAAATAGTAACCAAATATAGTGACATTCGGACGATCTGATACACTTACATACATATGTATTTATGTAAATTGTAAATAAGTGCTCTTTTAGTTTATAAATAAAATTAAAAAAACCCCATTTGACCTGCACAAAGTCAACTACAAAGTTTGCCTACAATTTCGAAACTAACTAACGGTAAATTTTCATGACTTCCTCTTAAATTTTGTAGCAAGCGACATTACCTACCGAGAAAGTGACCACCACTAGACCGATTTAATCTCGCCCATCCAATGTCTTCAATTACGTGTTTTTAATACCGCTTATTTTTCTATGTATATGCAACATATATACCTATACACTTATATACATATATATTCCGAAACCTGTGAGAATGAAAAAAACAAGTTCACCAAATTAAACACTGCGTTACCACCGAGCAGAAACGCAGCAAAAATCTTCGCGGATTTTTTTTAAAAACCCAGAGTGCCAAAACTCGTTCTTCCACGCAAGCATCTGCGCATCTCTTTGCACTCCTTCACGCTTTTGCTCAGCCCACCACTTACTTGGCGTTAAAATATTAATCACGGTTAACGAGTGTAAAGAGATCTTCTCATTTGTTGTTGTTATATATGCTGTTATCAATTTTCAATTGTTGATTTTCACTTTGGTTTTCACATACATGCTCTTTATGTAGGCGTGTGGGCTTCTATGTAAGTATATTTTGAACGACTCTAGTCCACATCATATATTCGTATGCTTTTTTGAGAAGTTTGACATATGTCATCAATCATATTACACACACATCGCGTTGAAAAGATTATGCTTCGATTGACAGTTGACGTCACCGATTCCACTGAAGTGGCAATTGCCAAAAGTGCGGCATATGATGTACTTGTGACACATGCGTGAGTAATGTCTAATTTGATCTTAACACGTGTTCCAATAAATGCTTTGAATCAGCGTTCTATTCCCTAATAAAGTGAGTGCGTATGTGTATCTAATTATTGATGTACCTTATATTCACTGCCTAAATCTTAATACAAAAGAAAGGTAGTGCTTTTCAAATAATTAAAAATATTTTATGATTAATAACAGTCTCACATTGCAAATATATATATATTTTTTAAATATTAAAAATTAGCTATAGTGAAACGGCCTATGTTTCATTTAATCTGCCTATATTACAGATTAGAATTTTATTAATTTCTCAAATTGAAAAAATCAAGATAGCTGAAAAAAAATGTTTTTACTTTTTAATCTTGAAAATAGATTTTTATGGTTGTTTTAGATGTTAGGATGACTGTCCGTATCATACTCAGGAGAACCTACCATATCTTTTATATTGTGGTCTGCTCAATTTCAAACAAAATTATGAACGCAATTCGTGTTAAAAAAAACTCTCTTGTATGCAAAGGGAGTATCAAAAATATTGAAAAATTATTTGATAAATTACTAGAGCTGTTCCTACTAAATAAGATACAAAAATTGGTCTGTGTTTTGCCTGGCGCTTCATATACCCATTACAGTGATGTACTCTCATCCTGCAGACTATATCGTAAAGTATGGACATCTTAATACTATTCAACGAACATCGTACGTTCAACCCAGCGACTGTTGCGAAGTTGATCTTTATATGCCTTTAGCCTCATGTAACGAACAAAATTATTTACGCCCCTCTGGTTGACCTTACATATGAGATGTAACCTTGCGTATTACGG
Organism: Bactrocera oleae; assembly: GCF_042242935.1. Lineage (NCBI taxonomy): Eukaryota > Metazoa > Arthropoda > Insecta > Diptera > Tephritidae > Bactrocera > Bactrocera oleae. The sequence continues at coordinate 73,388,875 of NC_091538.1, forward strand.
TGAGGATCATAGGTAAATTTTAACCATACAATGTTGCAGTAACCCTATAAAAAATGAAATGGGCTCAAATTTTGCCTCAACCCCAAAAAAAGGATTTACTGATTTTTGTTTCACTTTACGTCTTTCAAATATTAATGTAACTAGCTTGGCGTGAGGCTTACTGATTCTGCATCAAAAAATTGGTGCGATTGGTGTACAATTTTGCCTAAAATTTTGCACTTAGAAATAATTCCTACCCTAAATAGCTAATATTTAAGAATTTAAATAAAATGAAATACTTTCCACAGATTCTAAATCATAACTTTTGTGACTCGATTGTGGACTTGTGGGTTGGGCAATTAACCGAATTAAAGATGTTGCAATTGTTGTTGTTTATTTTATTTATTTTCATTACTGTTCTATTGTTATGCTATTTATTAGAAACAAAGACTTCTATGAATACACACAGTATTTAAACTTAGTTTTTAAACTAATTTCAACAAATTGCATTTGAAAAAAAAGCATTCTCGCGATGATTCCCGAATTAATAGGAATTCCGCCTGAAAGCATGTTGAGAATAAATATTTATTTACAATGGCAATTATGAAAAAAGCAAATGGTAATCAGTATTTTATAGCAAAATTCGTTTTCAACAACGTCCGTTAAAATAAATAAATATACCTAATAAATATTCAATAAAAAATTGTAACAAAAACTTTCATTACATGCAAAAACATATGTCAATGGACAGGCATTTATTAGCAGAAGCATTTTGCTCGCTTTCTAAATTTGCGTTATTAATTTCAAATTATTTTATTCACAGCAAATCGACAAAAAATTGATTTAGCTGAAATGAAAAATAAATATTCATTAAATATAAATTGGCGCTTGGTGGACTTGGTGGAGCCTATTGTGCATGCATATTTGCACATACTCATGTAACACAAAACCACGAAATGTACCTGGTGCAACCGCAGAACTCCACGCCAAAACTCCACTTCACAACAAATCCCGTAGTTTCCGAAAAATATGCCCATAAAAATAAATTAAAGCTAAAATTGATTTTCTCGTGGATATAAATAAAGTGAACGTGCAATTTTCGTTGCGGCCAACAAACTTGGTTAAATATGTGGCCAAAATACAACATTGCCAACAAAGAAATAAATATTAATAAACAAACAAAGCTGCGGTCATAGGCAGCGAGTGTGCGCTGCGTGCCACATTTTTGGATAAAATATTAACTGTAAAACCGATTGCTCTGAGCATATACAAGTTTTGGTTATACAGTACAGGGTACTTCAATAGTGCAATTGCAGTATAAAAAGTAATCAAACACAACAAGCGAGTAATTTCAATTTTAAAAATTGAAACTATTACGCCAGCAAATGAATATTACGGATAACATTGATTCCAATTCTAAAAGCAGTGGGCATCTAACGGTAGTGTTAGTAGGATTAGATAGATTGCTTTTTGTTGATCACAGTTTTGAATACTTTCGTTCTCATTTATGTTTTTCCAAGAACTGATTAGTATGCATGTGCAACATGTTTTTTTAACGTTAAGTGAATATACCTTGCCACATGCTACAGAGGCAACTGACGGATTCTTTTACTTTCTCCAACTACTACACATGTGCATTACTTTTGAACTACCCTGCATTAATTTGTTTCATATTTGAAATGGGGACAGTATATTTGCCAGAGTATTTTTCCGATCTAATTTCTGCCACACTTATTTTCGATTTTTCCCACCGCATACGCCACCATATCTAGACCCAGTCTACCTCTATTTCGCAAGCGAAAAAAATCACGTGAAGCCACGCTATAATGGACACAACAACAACGATAATGATTTCAAACACAAACACACAAAAGGGGAGAACAGCTGCGAAATTTACGCAAAAACTTGCCACGAAATTAAGTGATTTGTATCTAACCAGATGTGGTTGGAGGCCACAGAAATCGCCATCCGCAATGCGGTGAAAGTAGGAGTGTGCACGCCTGAAAGCACAGGCCCATGTAAAGTATACGCCACCGCCTCCGCCACGTTGGAATTCAGAGCATCATACGCTACACAATACGCAATGCGGTCGAAAATGTGCGTGTGTGTTTCGAGAGCATAAATATTTGCATTGCAATGGTTATATTGTTGCCTTCCTTCACTATTATTTGTTTTATAATTGTTGCAAATAAGCCTCACGGGACACATTACTGAAAAATTCACAGCTTTTGCGGTTCATTGGCTTACCCAGCGGTGTAGTTTAGACAAAGGCACACAGGGGGCGCACCACATAGCAAACTGTAAGTAGAGAGGCAAGCGCACGCTGATTAGACTAGCAAATACCAGATTTATTTCGACGTGTTTTATTTGCAGTTAGGCTTGCCTAGTCGGGGATTGCTATGATCGTGTGCTAGAAAACCATTTAGGGTTAAGTGAAATTGAATTCGCAATTAATTAGAGCATACATTTGAAAGCGGGATGCGTGTGACCAGCTGGGGAGAATATTTTTTTCATTAAATATACAGTTGTGTGAATTGCGCTTCATTCACTAATATATTGTTCAAATATTAACACTTTTTAACAGTTTTGAAACTAGTGTAATTTGTATAGAAGTTCTAAGCGAATTTGACCTAAGGGTCACATTTACACAAACGGATAAGAGAAGCAGACCTATGTTGAAGAATCAATAACTGAATAAACAATTCAATTTATTATATATCATAATTTCTCTCTTAGACAAAACTATGGGAGAAAATCCAAATTTACACAACTAAAATTTCCTCAAAAGATTTGAATTTTGCCTCCTTCAACGAATATTATATTAAAATATTTAAAAACGATTAGTAAAATTGTATAATTAACTATTTCTAACCTTTATTCACTATAATTCGTTAAAAGTACAAACAAACATTTTTTTTATATAAACCATTGCATTTTTTTTACAAAAGTAAATATTTGAAGTTCGCCGCAATTTTGAGCATAAACTCATGCAACAGAAGAAAGCAGTTTTTATTTTTGTTTTCCTCTATTTTTTCAGGTGTATAATTAAAAAATGTGCATGTGGACAATAAACAAATTAAATGTCGTTTATCAGCAAGGCGGCTTCCGCTCGAAATTTTTCTATGGACGCTGTCATTCGCATGCATCAATTTTTCATTAAACTTTTCGCTACATTAATGCCATTTGTTGTTATTGCCACTTTGTTGTTGCTGTTGTTTAAATGTAAATACGCTTAAAAACTGAATTAATTAAATTCGTATCTGCAGCGTCCAACTGCCCTTAATACCAAAGTTGAGCAGACTGTTCGGGGAGATGACAGAGGACTGGAATGCATGGTCAAATTGTGGCTGAAAGAGTACAAAAAACCGTTATTATAGTTGCTAGAAATTCAAAGCTGCGTTAAATTTGTTTACCACACTAATTTTCTGCAAAAAATAACTGACAATCAATTAAATTATCTAACAAAGCATTTACGCTCGGACATAAGTGGCTTTCTATTTTAAAGTCTCGACCAAAAAGATGAAATCCAAACCCAATTTAGGTGAGTTCGGAGCATAATGCAATTTGCGACAGAAAGAGGGTTTAGTCATTGATGAAGAATTTATGTGAGTCCTTGCCCCATAATCAATTGCTAATAATTTATACCG